>NC_141693.1:591553634-592153634 GCF_964263255.1 Lissotriton vulgaris
CCACGCAGCAGAGCTAAACTGCAGAGGGAACGCCCTAATCATCGGCGCCAGCGCCAGCAGCCAGTGAGCCGGTCTTTGGCCACGCCCACTCGCTCGAGGCCACGCCCCCTTCGCCTTTATAAACAGAGCGGCGTTTAAGCTCTGATCAGACCCTACTCCTGAGGCACAGCCGGGAGCGCTACTTTTAAATACTTTGAACTTGTGATTTTAAAAACTTGATTGTATTATTGTGTCACTGCCACCCCTTCTCTCACCTGATTGTCCCTCAGGGAGACCACGCTTGTTTCTTCATTTCCCCACGCAGCAGAGCTAAACTGCAGAGGGAACGCCCTAATCATCGGCGCCAGCGCCAGCAGCCAGTGAGCCGGTCTTTGGCCACACCCACTCGCTCGAGGCCACGCCCCCTTCGCCTTTATAAACAGGCGCAGCGGACGGGCGCAGCGGGCGCGCCGTCAGCGCACCGAAGGCGCGCCAAAGGCAAGCCTGTCTGGGCCCGCCCGGGCCCGGACGGACCCAGGCCCAGGGACTCTGGCGGACTCCCCTCCCACTCATCTGGTATACTCAGCGGTCACGCTCCGGGATCTCCGGCCGCAAAAGATCCAAGGATGTCATTACATTCATGAAGAAGGGAAACCCTTTGGTAACTGCTCGCGCTGCGATCCAGTCACACAGACCCCAACTAAATCCAGTCTGCAGCTGGGTCTCCTCAACTGTCGTTCCCTCCCCAAGCACGCACTCGAAATAAAGACACTGATCCAAGATCAAGGCATAGACGCGTTGTTTCTCACCGAAACCTGGCTTTCCGACAGTACTGATTCGGATATTGTCATCGCCCTTCCCCCAGGTTATTCTATCCAAACCCTCCACAGACCCAGAGGAAGAGGAGGCGGGCTGGCTATAATCTACCGGGATCACCTCCTCTGCAGAATCAATGACGCCAACATCGAGGATGCAGAAAGCTGCCATTTCTCCCTCCTAACCTCCCCGACGCATTCCCTCTCGGGACTACTTATCTACCGTCCCCCGGGCACTCCTGGGAAGTTTCCAAATGCGATCATTGAAACGGTCTCTCAACTAGCCGCCTCCGTGCAAAACTTTCTTATCATAGGTGATCTTAACCTTCACTTTACAGATCCCACCGACCGGAACGCCTCTAATCTGCTCTCGGACCTGTTGTCACTTAACATTCGACTGGTGAACAAGGAACCCACCCACGACAAGGGACACCTTTTAGACCCTGTACTAACTAACATCGCCAATATTGCCACCAATCCCCCTTTGTCATTGCCTTGGACGGATCACCTTCTAATCCCCATCTTTTGGGAATCCCCGATCATTACCCCTTTGAGCGCAAAAACCAAAGTGACGGAGAGATGTTGGCACAAGCTTGCGCCATCCGAATGGTCCACCTTACTTTCCAATTCTATCCCCATACTCTCTCCTGACCCTAGTACGGCTGACAAACAGTTTAACGCCTGGATCACATCCTCTCTGGACACACTACTCCCCAAAACCACTACCCTCAAACATATCAAACGAATACCTTCGGCCCCTTGGTACACACCAGAGCTCAAGACATTACGACAGGACTGTAAAAAAGCTGAACGCTCCTGGAGGAAGGAGAAATCCAACTCTAACAAGGAGGCTTATCTGACCTCCCTTTCAACTTACAAACTTGCCATTTGTAAGGCTAAGAGTTCATTCTTTCAGGAAAGAATTAAAAAAGCGGTTTGTTCTAGCAAAGAAACTTATACCATCTTGAAAGAACTTCTTAAGGTTCCAGATCCTGGCCCGAGAAATCCCCCAGACCCCAAAGCCGACCAGGAAAAATGCCATCAGCTAGCCAGCTTTTTCCAACAAAAAATTCAAAAAATTCTCGATTCCATCCCTCCCACAAATTCAAGTGAGACTGATGATCCCCCAGACAGTTTGATCCCCCCCTGTCTATCCTCTTGGGGCCAAATTACCACAGAGGAAGTTATGGACACACTAAAAACCATTAAAAGTGGCTCCCCCAGGGACCCCGCCCCGCTACGAATACTTAAGGAAGTAGCTCCCATCATTATTGCACCACTTACCCAGCTGATCAATGCATCTTTTCAACAGGGAGTCGTTCCCCCTAGTTGGAAAGCGGCTGTGGTTAAAGCACTCCTAAAGAAACCCTCCTTGGATCCAGCGGATTTGGCCAATTACAGACCAATATCCCTCCTCCCCGGGACTAGCAAAATTGCAGAGAAACTGGTGAACAAGAAACTATCCCAGTTTCTGGAGACTAACAACCTGTTAAAAAACTTACAGACAGGTTTCCGTCCTGGGCAGGGCACTGATGTCGCCCTCTTGGCGGCGGTGGAGGAGGCCAGAGCACTCTTAGACGAAGGAGGATCAGTGGCAGTGATCCTCCTCGACTTAAGTGCGGCCTTCGACACCGTCAATCACCAACTCCTGATAAAACGACTTAAGAGGGTTGGAGTTGAAGGCATTGCTCTTTCCTGGCTTTCCTCCTTTCTGGCCCAACGTTCCTTCCAGATTTGGGAGAACAACACCTGCTCCTCCGAAACACCCCTCCAATGTGGGGTGCCTCAGGGCTCCTCCCTGAGCCCCACATTGTTTAATATCTACATGTCCCCACTGGAGGAGGTTGTTTCCCCTTTCAGAGTGAGCATCGTCAGCTACGCAGATGACACCCAATTGGTTGTCTCCCTGTCCCACCCCAGTCAACAACCTGCGGACTTGTTCAACTGCATGACGCAGATACAGGAGTTGATGAATAGGTCAGCCTTAAAATTGAACGGTAACAAGACGGATATTCTCCTTCTGGGTCAGAAGGGACTTACCTTTCCCCAGAACATCTGGCCACCCTGTTTGGCCCCCCCGACCCAAAACAAGAAGTAAAAAGCTTGGGAGTATGGATCGAAAAAGATCTCTCATTCACTACCCAAGCAAAAAAAGTAGCTGGCACTTGCTTTGGGCTGCTGAAATCCATGAGAAAAATCCTTCACCTTCTTCCCCCTACCTCGCAAAAAGTCCTTATCCAAGGCCTTATAGTATCCAGGCTAGATTATAGTAACTCAATCTACCTGGGCGCGCCCGAAGCAACTCTAAACAAATTACAGAGAATTCAAAACGCGGCGGCCCGAATCCTCACCAACACCCCGGCCAGATCTTCAGCAAAACCTGCGCTGAAGCTCCTTCACTGGCTCCCAGTGAGGGAACGAGTTACATTTAAAGTCTTATGCCTGGCGCATAAATTACTGCAGAATCAAGGCCCCCCGATTCTCAGAAAATTCATCAGACCATACAAGGCCCCAAGATCCCTCCGTTCGGATAAGGAATTCCTCATCATCCTTCAGAGATTTAAGAAAACTCGCACAGGGGGTAGACGCTTCTCGGTGCATTCCGCACGTCTTTGGAACGCTCTCCCCCGAGACCTGAGAACAGAACCCAATTATTTACGGTTCAGAAAACGTCTGAAAACTCTCCTGTTCCCCAAATTTTAACCTTTCCGACCTAATTCCGCCCCCCCCCTTTTTCTTCATTTCTGCCCCGGACCCACAGAAGCAGGGATCTTCAGCGCTGGGATACCTCAGGGTGACTACGCACTCTATAAATTTTATTAATAATAATAATAATAATAATTAGGCAAGGGGTCATTTGTATAGATCCATCAATGTTTCTTTATAGAAACTAACAGTCAAATATCGGAAAAATTGAAAATTGGTTGAAAAAAGCAGCCTTTTATGTCAACGTTTTCACCTGTAACTTCCTTTAATTATGACAGCTGTTTGAAAGCAATATACCGTTACATCAGCTGGACCTTACTGGTTGTGTGGATATATAGGACTTGTAGGTTCACCAAGAACCCGACGAACTCAGAGCCAAAAACTGAGCAGCAATTTGCAATGGCTTTTTATTATGTACTTGGTATATAGCAATTCATGTGGGAAAATATATACATGGAAAAATTGGTCTGAAAGACACGTATGTATTTCTGACATCAGAAAAAAATATAGAGTTTATAAACAGTAGATAATTGCACATTTCCGAAATTGGGAATACTCATACTAGCATGAGAATTATTGGTTATTTTTAAAAATGACTTCTTTTTTACACAATGTCTTTCATTTGGAAGGCAGAAATGCAACAAAAGTCAATAGCTAATTACAGTTGCTTTACAAATCGGAATTACCCTAAGTCTCTCGATAAAAATGGTACCTAACTTGTGAGGGTAGGCATAGTGCCCATGACAGGAAACGGCTCAAAACCCAACGTGAACACAACACATTTTCACAATGAAACATTACCCTTTTTTTGCAAAGTGCCTATCTGTAGTTTTTGAACTCTAGCTCTGCCGCCACCTAAGGAAACCTAGCAAACCTATACATTTTTGAAAACTAGACACCCAATAGAATTTCAGAATGGGGTGACTTGACTACCTCTCGTTAGGTTCTGTTACCCAGAATCCCTTGCAAACGTACAAAATTGTCAAAAAAACACATTTTCCCCACATTTATGTTGTGGAAAGTTCTGGAATCTCCGTGGATCCACGAATTTCCACCCACGCCACATTCCCCAAAGTCTTCCGAGAAAAATGGTACCTCACTTGTGTGGGTCGGCCAAATGCCCCTGACAGGAAACAGCACAAAACGCAACGAGGACATGCCTCAATTGTGCAGTGAAAAATTACCCTCTTTTGGCAAAGTGCTTAGCTGCAGTTTTTGAACCATAGTTCTTCCGGCACCTAGGGAAACCTAGAAAATTTATACATTTTTAAAAACTAGACACCCAGGGGAATCCAAGATGGGGAGACTTGACTGCTTCTCACGAGGTCCTGTTACCCGGAAACCCTTGCAAACCTAAATAATTGTAAAAAAACAAATTTTCCCCATATTTCTGTGGTGGAAAATTCTGGAATCTGCTTAGATCCACAAATTTCTACCCACTCCGCGTATCCCAAAGTTTCCTGAGATAAATTATACCTCACTCGCATGGGTGGGTCAAGTACCCACGACAGGAAAGGGCCCAAAACCTGTTGAGGAGACATAAAAAGTACCTATCACAAAACAACCTGGTTTTGCAAGGGGGGGTCCCATGAGTTTTTGGCTCTGGGATTGGCGGCCATCTAGAGAAACCTACCAAACCCACACATTTCTAAAACCTAGACACCCGAGGGAGTCCAGCGAGGTATGGCTTGCATGGGTCACTTAACGTTTCCCTACCCAGAATCCCCTGCAAACCTCAAATTTACCTGAAAAAAAACATTTTTTCTCAAATTATTGTGTGGGAAAGTTCTGAAATCTACGTGGATCCACAAATTTCCTCCCACCCAGAGTTCCCCCAGGTCTCCTGATAAAAATGATCCCTCACTCGTGTGGGTGGCTCAAGTACCCACAGCACGCAAGGGTCCAAAACCTATTGAGACGACATCAAAATGACCTGTCACAAAACAAGCTGGTTTTGCAACGGGTGTCCCATGAGTTTTTGGCCCCGGGCTCGGCAGTCATCTAATTAAAACCTACCAAACCCACACATTTCTGAAAAGTAGACAGCTGTGGGAGTCTAGTGAGGTATGGCTTGCCTGGGTCTCCTAATGTTTTCCTACCCAGAATTCCCTGCAAACCTCAAATTTAACTGAAAAACATCAAACATTTTTTTCTCAAATTTCTGTGTCGGAAAGTTCTGGAATCTACGTGGATCCACAAATTTCCTCCCACCAATTATTCTCCCAGGTCTCCCAATAAAAATGATACCTCACTCACGTGGGTGGGTCAAGTACCCGTGACAGGCAAGGGCCCAAAACCAATTGAGACAACATCAAAATTACCTATCACAAAACAACCTGGTTTGGCAAGGGGTGTCCCATGAGTTTGTGGCCCCGGATCGGCGGCCATCTAGCGAAACCTACCAAACCTGCACATATCTGAAAACTAGACACCCGGGGGAGTCCAGTGATGTATGGCTTGCATGGGTCCCCCAACGTTTTCCTACCCAGATTCCCCTGCAAACCTCAAATTTAGCTGAAAAAAAAATCACTTTTTCCATAGATTTTTGCATGGGATCACCGTGCCAGCACAAATGTCCTACCACACCGCGTTCCCCTTGTTCTCCTAAGTAGAATGATACCTCACTTTTGTGGGTGGGCCGAAGGCCTGTGTCTAGGAAGAGCCCAAAACTGATCGATTAAGAGTATAGCACCGAGAATTCTAAGAGCTACATTTTTTTAAAATACGATTTTAGCCAGTTCTGCTTTGGACATCCACACAAGTGAGGTATCATTTACTCAGGAGAACAAGGGGAACGCTTCATGGTAAGATGTTTGTGCTGGCTCGGTGATCCCTCGCAAAAATGTATGGAAAAGTGATGTTTCAGCTAAATCCGAGGATTTGCATGGGATTCTGGGTAGGAACAGGTTGCGGGGACCCACGCAAGCCATACCTTGCTGTACTCCCCAGGGTATCTAGTTGTCAGAAATGTGTGGGTTTGGTAGTTTTCCAAGATGGCCGCTGAGCCCAGGGACAAAAAACTATGGGACCCCTTGCAAAACCAGGTTGTTTTGTGATAGGTAGTTTTGATATTGCCTCAATAGGTTTTGGGCCCTTGCCTGTTGCAGGCTCTAAGCCTACCCACGCAAGTGAGGTACCCTTTTTTCTCTGAATACTTTGGGAAACGCGGTGTGGGTGGAATTTAATGGACCAACGCAGATACCATAACTTTCCACCACAGACATATGAGGAAAATTTGTTTTTTAACAGATTTTTAGGTTTGCAGGGGATTCTGGGTAACAGAACCTAGTGAGAGCCAGTCAAATCACCCTGTCCTGGATTTCCCTGGGTGTCTAGTTTTAAAAAATGTATAGGCTCGCTAGGTTTCCCTAGGTGCCAGCAGAGCTAGGGTTCAAAATCTACAGCTAGGCACTTTGCAAGAAAAGGGTAAGTTTTCACAGTGAAAATGTGGTGTGTCCATGTTGAGTTTTGGGCCATTTCCTGTCGCGGGCACTAGGCCTACCTACACAAGTGAGGTACGATTTCTCTTGGAAGACTTCGGGGTACACAGGGTGGGTGGAAATTTCTGGATCCACACAGATCCCTGAACTTTCCACCACAGAAAAGTGAGGAATTTTTTTTTTTTAGATTTTTTTAGGTTTGCAAGGGATTGTGGGTAACAGAACCTGGTGAGAGCCAGTCAAGTCGCCGTATCCTGGATTCTCCTGGGGGTCTAGCTTAAATTTTTTTACAGGTTTGCTAGGTTTCCCTATGTGCCGGCTGCGCTAGGGCCCAAAATCCACAGGTAGGCATATTGCTAAAAACAACTCTGTGCCTAGTCGCATTCTGCTGCCCTGGGAGTGGATATCAGGAGGGGGGTTGCCCTGATATGCCCACAAGGGGGGCAGAAACAATGTGGCTATTTTTTGGGGGGCGGGGGCATTGGTTTGCCCTTTCTGGCCCCCACGCATAAAAAGCCACCATAATCATTGGCATCTAGTGGGCTTTTTGCCCCCCCCCCCCGGGAGGCAGAAAGACTGTCATTGCTGCAGGTGGGGGAGGGGTATTGACATGCCTAATTTGGGCAGCCCCCACCATAATTAAAATTTTCCCAAAAAAATCCCTGGCATCTAGTGGGCTCTTTGCACCCCCGGCAGGGCAGATTGGGGGCTAATGTCCCCATCTGCCCCAGGATGGGGGGTAGAAAGTCCACTGGATGCCAGGGATTTGTTGGGCAAAGTTAATTAGGGTGGGGGCTGCCTAAAACGGGCATGCGAATGCCCCCACCCTAATTTAAATTTGCCCAAAAAAATCCCTGGCATCTAGTGGGCTTTTTGCCCCCCTGGGGGTGGTAGATTGGGGACTTTTGCCCCATCTGTCTCCTGGTGGGCAGGAAGGCTGGAATTTTTGCGGGAGAGGTGGTGGCGGCTTGGGCAAGCCCCCACCCTAATTCAAATCTGCCCGCAAAAAAATCCCTGGCATCTAATGGGCTTTTTGACCCCCGGCAGGGCAGATTGGGGGCTAATGCCCCCATATGCCCCCCAGGGGGGCATAATGTCCACTTGATGCCAGGGATTTTATTGGTCAAATTTTAATTAGGGTTGGGGCTGTCCAAAAAAGGCATGCCAATTCCCCCACTGTAATTAAAATTTGCCAAAAACAATACAGGGTGTCTAGTGGGCTTTTTGCCCCCGCCAGGGAGCAGATTGGGGCTACTGCCCCATCTGCCCCGCCGGGGGGGCAGGAAGGCTGTATTTTTTGCAGGGGATGGGGGCATGGGCATGCCCATTTTGGGAGCCCTACCCTAATTTAAATTTGCCCCCCCAAAATCCCTGGTGTCTAGTCGGCTTTTTGCCCCCCTGGTGGAGCAGATTGGAGGCTAATGCCCCAGTGGGGGCAGAAAGGCTGTAATCTTTGTGGGGGTGGGGGCATGGGCATGCCCATATTGGTCAGCCCTCACCACAAACTATAATAAAAAAAAGAAATCCCTGGCATATAGTGGGCTTTTTGCCCCCCCGGGGGCAGAAAGGCTGTAAATTTGTTGTGGTAGGGACATGGACATGGCCTTTATGTGCCCTTTATGTACCCTAATAAATTTTTCACCCCAAAAAAATCCATGGCATCTAGTGGGCCTTTTGCCTACTGGGGGGAGATTGGGGGCTACTGCCCCATCTGCCCCCAGGGGGGACAAAAAGACTAAATCTCAACAAATATATATGGGTGGAGCAAAAGCCCTTGCCCAAGGGGCCCCTCCACCCTCCCTGGTGTCTAGTTGGTGGATCCCTGCTTGGGGATCGCCCTCCTCGGATCCACTGGGGAGGGATGCCATTGCAAAGGGGAGAGTCTCCCCTTTCCAACGACACATCTCCCGTCTTTCTACATGGCTGGGGGGCTGAAATAGCCCCCTGAGCATGTAGAAAGTGAAACTGAAATGAGCCTAAAGGCACATTTCTGTTTCGGTTTCTGTGCAATGAACCACAGCACCATGTGCACACTGATCATCATTGCACAGAAAATAAGGAGGTGGCCTGGGGAGCTAGGGAAGCTCTTCCCGAGCTCCAGGGGCTTTGGGGGAGATAAGGAAATTTCCTGCCCCTGTGCTCATGACGGAATGGTTCCATCATGAGTTCAGGGGCATCGATGCTCATGATGGAACCATTCCGTCATGAGCATCGAAGGGGTTACTCTTTTCCTGAATTCTTAGACAAAAGGTGGTCATCCTTTAAGAAACATTTCTGTTAACCACGAAGTTGCTCTTACCTGGACTTCGTGACACCCGTTTTTACTCAGCGGTTTTTAATTAAACTATGTTTCTGAATCAGATCAAATGAAGTTTATCCAGTCAAAAATAAATGTCTGTGCTGAATATATATTTGTCACATGGTTATAGTTTAATATGCCTTTTTATGGGACAATAGCAGACTTGCATAACAGGTATGAATGCATTATTTGAAAACTAATAGAAAGGAGGTCTCTCACCCGAACAACACCGCTAGAGCAGAGAATTCACTTTCATCTTTATCTGTTTTCTTTATCTGAATGTTAGAGCATGCTTGCTGAAGTATGTATCAGTAGTGTATTACATTAACATATGTTTTTATCTGTGAATGAATGGATGATTTTTTGGCGGTATGTGAGTTGTGTTGTGGATTTTTTTTTATATATATACAATTCAATACTCCAAAACTGTGTGCCATTGTCGTCTGGCTAGACAGTGCCGGTGTTACCCGACCATATATGAACACAAGGAAAAGAGAGTTAAGAAACAGTACTCGTAGCATTGGCGTCTTTTGCTTGGAGGTAGGGAGTTGTGGTAGATATGGACTATGCCTGTGTTCATTTGTCCTCAACCTCCAACCAAGCTGTTATGTGATGGCTCTGCCAGGTGGCAGCAAAGATTTTAACAAAACTGGCACAATCACACACATTCTTGTGACTAAACACCTTTCACTGCAAAGCAGTTTGAATATTATTCTATTGCTTTCAATGTAATTCTCTCTCTCTCTCTCTCTCTCTCTCTCTCTATATATATATATATATATATATATATATTACCTACTGGCGGTCGCCAGTAGGTAGATATAGTTAGGATTGTTTTCCAAAGGAAATCCTCAACATTCTATTTGGAATAACTTTGGCCCTGGTGGATGAATCTTTGTGAATTTCTCTAAGAAGATGGCTCGGTCCGCTGCGCTCCTTTCCTGAAATTTTGGGGGGGATTGGTGAAGTGGGGGCTGAGATATAAGGGGGTCCCAAAACGTGTTTTCTCCATGTTATTTTCCATAGGACCTTTAGACTCGGCTACAGGTCGAACGGCTGAATGGATTTATAAGAAATTTAGCAAAACTGTAGAGTCCTGTTCGCAGATTACGCTTTTTTTGGAATGGTGTAAATCCGTTCAGTAGTTGTTGAGAAAATTAAAGTTAAAGTCAATTATATATATAAGCGGCTGCGCGTGAGCGGAATTTTTTTTTGCTGCGTGACGTCTGTTAACGTTCAATTTGAAGGAAATCAGGAAGTTTTGTCCGCCATTTTGTCACTGCGAGTAAATATATTGTTCATTTCAAAGCGTTGAAACATGGAAAGGGGAGAAGGTAGAGATTGTCTTGCTGCGTAGGTTTTCTCGGGGTGTGCAGTAAGGCCCTTAAACGTGAAAAGATATTTTTTTTTTCCGAAAAAAAATACGGGGTGCACGCACCCGGTCGCGCACACCTATTTACAAGAGTGTGAAAATGGAGATAAATCAGAAGTTTGAGTGCTTAGATATAAGGTGGCTCTGAAAAGAGCCCTTGTGTTAATTGAGTGTTTTCTGCATTTATAAGCAAGTATCGATGCAGAGCCTGATGTTGCAGAGGAAGATTCTGTTTTCCTCATTCGTGAAATGAACACCGTCTCTCCTATAGACGTCTTGCATGTGGTATCGCAAGTTGTTGTGGTAAATAGAACCCATGCTATAATCTCTGAGGAAAGCAGAAACAGATTTATTTACATGTCTCCTTGCTTTCTCAAATTGTGCACAATGTTGATTGGACCAATTCCATTTCTGTCTTTGGCATATATTGGAATATACCAAGGCAGATCGAGGAAAAAGTGTCATCAATTGTCGAAAGGTGTCTTTTAGAAGCATTTCCAGACCTACCCCAGTGATTGTGCCTAGATCGTTCCCACCACAGTGCACAATTATAAGGTCTGGTTCTGGGAGATGCATAAAAGTTTTCACCAATGGAATCAATTGGTGACATTTCAATCCTCTTTTGGCAATCCATGTTATGTGTACATTTGGTAAGCCGAGGTTGCAAATTCGTCTGCTTACTGCATATTTTTCACTCCAGTGAATATAACTGTGTCCTATTAGCCAGACCTTCATTTTCAATGGATTTGTAGTCGTCCTCCGATCGGTTCTGGAAGTGGAATGGTAGTTAGAAGTTGAAATTCTAAATAAAAAAAAGGAAGAGGCTGGGTGTGGTTAATAAAATAAAAATGATTGGTTGATTATAATAAGTGGAGATTGAAGAGTACGTTGCATGTTAATGTTTATGTTAAACGAAAAGTATTATTGGGTGTGAAAAAAAAGACATGTAACAGAGTTGTGGATTGGCAGGTGTTTCTGGAGGGAAAACAGTCTTCTTAGTTTGCTGTAGAACGTTGAGACATGAACTTTTGACCTGTGCTTTCAGCAAGGTGCAGAATGAGGTGTTACCATGGAAACAGCCGGAGATGGCAGTTGGTGATGGGTGTCTCTCACGTGAGTCTGAAAATATTGTGAAGGACAACCAATTGAAATGTAAATTTGATTTTACAATTTTGTGTCAGGAAATGTGATTGGTTGAAGAGAGTTATATGAGTGTGTATTGACTGGATATCTGTGCCATTGAATTTTGGTTGCAGTGATAGAAGCAATATTCAGAGTTCCGCTAACAAATATCTGTTTTGTGACTTTCACTGTTCTACATCGTTCAAAGCATTGGTAAAGGTAAGTGCGTAACTGTTTGTTTTGTCATGTACCGTATAATATAGTTTAATCAGAAACAATGATTGATTTTCCATGTAAAAACTAATTTATGGCTGTCATATTGTGTTGTATTTCTAAAAGTAATTTCTTCCATTTAAATGTTGAATACGCAGTAAAAAATATTTTTAATATAGAGTAATTATTTTTGAAATTTTGAAGCGTTTATATATAATGAGAGAAGTTGTTGAGGATATGAAGAAATGATATTAGCAGAGACACAGATAATGCAGAAAGAGAGAGATATGGTAAATTACTAGTGATACCGTTGTGAAAAAATGGTAATGGTTAATGAATTCGTAAACTTTTTGTCAGTCGACAAAATTTCAGGCTGGTTGGTGGCCGTGGCCTGCACTGGTGGGGGTGGGGCGAGAGGGATGGGGAAGGGGGCTAAAGTGGTAATGATTAAGGTATTCACAAAGTTTCTGTTAGACGTCAAAATTATAGTGCGTTTCTGGTCGTCGTTTGCACTGGTGGGGTGAGGGAGGTGGTCGAGTGAAATAAAATGAAAAGTTTTGACCATGAGGTTGTATAAAGATTTGTGTAGTAAATGTGTTCGTACATTGAGGTTGGAAACGGAGCATAAAAATATCTCTCTCAGTTCTGCTGTTTGACTCCATCTTCATGTCCCTTCTGTTTTGCATCTCCATTGCCCTGTGTTATCTTATTGTCTGTGTGTTTGCCTTCAATCCGGGCTGAGGAAGTTTGCTGTGGAGGCACACACAGATAGTCCTATCAAAGTGATTGGAACGTTTTCAAAAAAATAATTATATAATTGCATTTGTATTTTTAAAGCGCTACTGAATGTTTTGTTTCACAATTACCGCTTGGTTGCTTTCTCAGAGCAGAGGGTATGTCGTATTTCACTCTTTGGTGCCTCTGCATCTGCGTCTGTTCTCTGGTGGCTGGCGGAGAACTGTTTGTTATTGTGGAGATGAAAGGGTGATAAGGAGAGAAATACGACATAGCGTCTGGCCTGTAGAAGCGTGGGAGCAGTGATTAACTCTGAGTGAAGCGGAACTGTGGCGGTGCTTGGTAACAGTAAAAAAAAAAAATTAACAGTGGTATAACTGTCTGTACGGTGTGCGACCTACTAAGAAAGAGTTCACGGGCCGTAATTGGCTTGTATGTTCTAGTATCAGTAAGTGAGGTCGAGAAAAGAAAACATTCAGGACTTTATTTATGAAGACCTTGCGCCACCGGTGCGTCACTTTTTCTCATTTTAAAAAATGAGGCACCAGCGGCGGAAGGTCTTCATAAATAAGGTCCTCAGTGTCTACAGTTAAGGTTATGTGGAACCCATGAATAGTTTTTCAATATGAAATCATTTCAGTTGAGATTATGGATTAAAAGAGAAACCGTGAATATTTGAAATGTTTATTTAGAAATGTACTGTTTTAAAGGCAAATCATTATGTAATATGAGTACAGAAATTGCAAAAAACACAGTAATTGGTATTGTCAGTAGTACATGGAATACAAACGCTATAGTTGAAGAAAAATGAATATAGTTGGAAAAAAACATTGTACACTCTTATAAGGAAGTATATTATATTTTAATAAGTGGAAGAAGGTCTCTGGTCTTTTAGTTTAGGAACGATATATGAAAATGCAAGTTGTTATACATCATTACTTTATCAATCAGCTGTCTACATGCGAAGCACTATCAAGTTTGTGTTATGTTACTGTGCGAGGGGAAAAAAAAGGCGCCAAAAGCGACAAAATGGCGAGAGGTGCATGTATGTGAGGGGAAAAAAAGGCGCCAAAAGCGACAAAATGGCGAGAGGTGCATGTATGTGAGGGTAAAAAAAGGGCGCCAAAAGCGACAAAATGGCGAGAGGTGCATGTATGTAATCTGTTGGATGCTGCGCAAATCACTATTGAGGAGAACTACTGTATTGAGATATCTTTTGAATGTTGCAGTATTGCATTTGAAATACAGCACTAGTAATAATGGAAATATTGTTGAAAGAACATATTTTTCTGTAAAGTTTTTTAAAAACATAATTTTATAGGAAATTAAAGGAGTAGAGGCGTGTGAGGCGGAAATAAGCAGTTGAGATGCGAAATGGCGTTTACAGTTATAAAAAAA
Source organism: Lissotriton vulgaris (assembly GCF_964263255.1). Taxonomy (NCBI): domain Eukaryota; kingdom Metazoa; phylum Chordata; class Amphibia; order Caudata; family Salamandridae; genus Lissotriton; species Lissotriton vulgaris. The sequence goes on from NC_141693.1 coordinate 591,567,714, forward strand.
CTTGTTTAAAATTTACACATTAATTAGGGCACATGTAGCATATATTAGCGAGTTTTGCATCGAGTATGTTTGAAATAACCTTAGATAAGATATGCAATAGAATTATTGAGATTACACTGTAAAAAAATGAAGTTGAAAATCGAGTAGCTGAAGAAACAAATGTAGTTCATATAAAAGACCAAAATTTAGCCAGCACGAAATCATAATGTCCACTGTTAGAAAAGCCAATAGGTCTGTTCTTCAAAAGAAAATATGGGTAAGAACATGAAGAATATAGGGAAGCAAAAGGAAATGAGGACGTCAATGGCTTATATAAGAGTTATTGAAGCATTGTTTAGGCAAAATAGGTAGCTTCTGCTTGTAACAGGAAATCACTTTTATCATTTGAAAGTATGTCAGCTAAACAATGGTAAAGAGTAAAGCAGTACTCATGATCTGTTAAAATCGGAGCCTCTTTTATTTTCAGAGGGCAGCTCGGTGGGTTTTCGATGTAGTTCTCTGTTAGGAAAGAGTTAACCGTCCATTGTGTAGGCAAAATAGGCAGCAAGTGCTTGTAACAAGAAATCACTGTTATTATCTGAAAACATGTCAGCCATCCAATTGAGAAGATGAAAGGAGCATTCATGATTTGTCATTATTGGAGCGTCTTTTACCATCATAGGGCAGCTCGGTGGGTTTTCGATGTAGCTCTGTGTTAGGAAATATTGCGCCGCTGCGAATATATTCCAATGACCCAGAACTCCTTGTATCGCTGCAAAGGCCATAAACCCTCTGTTGTAACAAAGCTGTTCATGATCAATTAACGGATTCATGAGGTGATTGTAATTCGCTTCAGGAGGAACCAAATTGCAGAGACATAAATGCAGGGCCCACGTGAAATCACAGCTGAAGCAATGAAATACAGGCTGCACACAAGTGAAATCCGAATATGGAAATGATAATCGATATGAAGTATTCAAAGATGAGAGTGTTAAGGTGCCGTAGTACAGAAGCATTCTCTGTCGAAATAGTTGTATGTGGTCTGGCTCGTTTGCGAAGGCAGGAGGGACATCCATTTTGAATTTACCAAGGTGGTAAAGGAAACGGCGCAGTACTGCCGGTCGTATAGGAACTCCACAGAATTTGGTCGCCGGCTATGCAGTGGAGAGGAGCATAATGACTTGATAAATTTTCTAGGAGTCTAGTCACTTAAATATTGCTAAGGAGTTTGCCACGGAAATATGTATCCATTTTCAGAAGTTTATTATATTAAGGATATATATTAACATGGTGGTTCTTGGTGTTTTGTGGTTCTGTGCAAGTGTACTGCTTGCATGTGTATAATGCTGGCCCTGTAGTTTTTCTCTATAGACATGGGGCCTTATTTATGACGGCTTTGCGTCACCTGTGCGTCACTTTTCCCATGGTAAAAGTGACGCAGTGGCGGCGCAATGTTTCATTAATAAGGCTTTTTTTGTTTTGTGACTTGGCCTTTTACTTTTGAAAGCCTACTGTTGTAGGTGCATGAATTTTAACATAGGGAAAAGTGACATATCTGTGGCACAATGCTTTTATAAATGAGAAATTTTGTATTTATTTTTAATGGAGAGTATTTTGGGAATCTTATTACTTATGCTTGTTCAATGCTATAATGATTGTATATTGTGTAGGAAATAAGTTTGTTATAAGTTAATAACATTTTATTTTTTCAATTTTTAGAGTGTTTGGTGCCTGTAAGGATTAACCTGTCAAATTATATATTGAGAATATATATTCTTTTTTTCAGGTGAGTTTCTTTTTATGCTTTGGCAATTTCTGTGGGTGGTGATGAAAATAATAAAGAATAATTTGTAAATGTTTTGAACATGATTTTATCTCAAATTTTTCACATGTGGTTCTATCTGCTTATAGTACATATGTTTTTTGAGATGTTCTCCATTGACAGTTAAAATTATGTTTTAATGAGCTTGGGATATGTGATCTTTTGCAAGGAGTTGAGATTTAGAAATCATTGGAGTATAATTCTTTCAGGTTTGTTTTAGTAATACTTGTGAAGTGCTCATTATTTTTAAAATCTTGTTGTATTATGTTTGGCAGTGTTCCATTTTTAATTACAGAGAGATATTATGATATGGATCTAAATTTAATGCTCATTTTCCTGCATATCTGTGAATATACTATGTATAGGCACTTTTTTAAATATTAATGTAGAGTTTTATTATGAGGTGGTTGTTCATGGTAAGTATGACATTTTGCATATGGTAAGACATTGACATGGTGAGTATACTGTTGTAATATAAATGGAACTGTCTCTGTGGGAAGTAGTAATCTGTAAAGTGAATTAAATGGTTTGTATAGTGTGATTCTTTTCTTTAGAGTGCATATATTTATATTGCACTTTGTAGTGATGAAATAAAAGAAATGGGTCTCTAAAAATTATTATACAGGTAATAAATATTTCAAATATGTAGAAAATCTAAAAATAAATTTTACAGTGAAATGTCTTTTATCAACAGTAATTATTTAATTTTAAAAAAAACGCAGTGTCAATGTTTAGAGTTATATTGCCAATTTCTTTTTCAAAACAAGAGGAATGTGGTATCTTACAAATTATAGAGCTAATGAGTTAGAGATTATAAAATTATCTGTAGTTTAAAAATTAGTAAAGGTAGTTTTCAATTATACACTTATGGACAAAGATATAATTTAGTCTTTATATTTTTTTTAAAGGAAAAAGAAGAATGTATAGAAAAAAATACAATGGATTTTTTTTGGGAAGAAAATGAAGTGAATTTTGAAATTATAAATGAACTAATGGAGGAAATATTAGACGTGGTTGTTGGAGAGGAAGAAGATGAAAATGACTATTTTATGGACATTTCATTAGATTCAGCATATTTAGAGCTGATAGAAGAGGAGGACAATGGACTTGAAGAAGTCTCTGATGAACTGATGTTAGAAGTTCTTTTAAATTATGAACTTTTAAATAAATAAAAAAAAGTGATAGCAAACCATTCGTGATGATAGTTTTCTTCATATATTCGTCGATGAAGTGCTTCATGAGAGTGATAAGATATGTTCTCATGAAGTGTAAAAGAGATTGTAGGAAAAAAGATTAAAACACTTATGATGACCGATAGTTTTTGAAAAAAAGTGTACTGTTTGTATGCTTTTAAAAAAAAAATCAAAATTGTCTATGAAGTTTAAAGAAATATACAGTGTGATAAATTTACAAGGAAAATTCACTACAGGATTTACTACTTTGTTCAGAGATTTTCTGTTATTATGTGTATTTTATTAAAAAATGATTGTGTGGTTTTAATTTGTACGGTATATGGTAGTACTGAACTATAATATTTGTTATTTTTGTGACTTACAGGTTCACAATCACATCAAAATTTTAAATTAAGATGCCGACCAGAATTGAAAAAAAGAAACTCTACAAACGGACGTACAGTTTAAAGAAGAAAAGTACAGAATTATTTTCAAAGACTGAGAGGACGGATACAAAGAAGAGTACTCCTGGTAAGCAAACTAAAAAGTTTGTCAAAAGCATTTTGGGAAGGAAAAATGTAAATATTGAAGTTCAGAAGGAGAAAACGATTTCATCATCTAAAAAGAGATCTGGAGTTAAACAAACTACTATTACTGGAATTAGGAAAGATGAAAGTCAGTACAGTAAAACCCGGACCAATCAATTTAGCCAAATCAGGAAGCGTATGTTTTACAACAGAGTCGTTGCGAATTTATTACAAAAGGAAAAAGTTTCTAAAAAAAGATCTGTTTTTCTTAAAAAAAAACTATATATAGAGGCTTTTGTTGAGCGCGCATTTGAGACAAAACAAAAGTTATTTATTTTAATACTTAATAGAATAAATATTTTAAATAAGGCGATTCGAGTTTTCAAAAGTAAATGGAAGAGACATATAAATAGGAGTAATTTTTGTAAAGTGTTTTCTGGGAAGTGGATGCATACTTCAACGGTAACTGGACATAATATCGACTACATAATATCGAATGGACAAAATATCGACGGAAAAATATCGACAGTACCAAAATATCGACTATAGGAATATCGTTGAATAAAATATCGACTGCAAAAATGACCCAAAAATATCGAATACAAAAATATCGACTCAAAAATATCGAGTAGACAAAATATCGAAATATAGTGAAAGTAAAAAATATCGAAAAAATGTTAGAAAATATTGATTTTATAAAATAATATATATATAATATATTAATAAATAGTACCTAATGTTTAGGAGCGGGTTGTGGGTTTATAGGGGAATAGGGTGGGAAGTAATTTAATAATAATTAATTAGTTAATATATGTTTGGTAATTGTTTTAATTAGATTTTAATTGGTAATTAATTAATATAAATTAGTTAATTGTTTAATTGATTAATTAGCATATAATTTAATTGATTAATTGATTAATTGATTATTAATAATTATAATTTTTTTAAATTATTTTGTATATGATTTTAATTGATACATTGGTTATTAATTAATAATAATTAGTGATTTTTTGTATTAAGAATTAGTATATTATTTACATTTATTAATTGCTAACACATTAATTATAATTAGTTAATGATGTAATTAATATATTGCATATCATTTAAATAAATTAATTGGTAATTAATTTATAATAATGACTTAATTACATTAATTGTATACATTTAAATGTAATGTGTTAATTTATGTTGTAGTTAATTAATTAATTGGAATTAAACAATATTAATTAATCTAATTTATTATTATTATAGGTAATGTGATAATATATTTTATTATAGTTTTTTTTAAAATATATGTATTTTTTATATATTTATGTTTAATGTTGTGTTCATTATTATTTATAGTGTTCTGGCTTAGTTTCATAGTTTTTGTTATAGGTTAATTTTTTAGGGTTCTGGGTTTTTTTTCTAGTCGTGAGTAAAGGTGTATTTAGTGGAATTTGGGAAATTTTTAGGTATGTGGGTAAATGTGTATTTTTGAGTTTGAGGGTCAGTTTTCAGTTCTTGTGTAAAGGGCTATTTGTAGAGTTCAGGGTCAGTTTTTAGTTTGTGGGTAAAGGGGTATTTGTAGGGGTCAGGGTCAGTTTTCAGTTTGTGGGTAAAGGAGTTTTTTGGAGGTTCAGGGTCAGTTTTCAGGTTGTGGGTGTAGGGGTATTTGTAGGGTTCAGGGTCAGTTTTCAGTTTGTGGGTAAAGGGGTATTTGTAGGGTTCTGGGTCAGTTTTCAGTTTGTGGGTAAAGGGGTATTTGTAGGGTTCAGGGACAGTTTTCAGTTTGTTGGGAAAGGAGTATTTGTAGGGTTCAGGGACAGTTTTCAGTTTGTGGGTGTAGGGGTATTTGTAGGGTTCAGGGTCAGTTTTCAGTTTGTGGGTAAACGAGTATTTGTAGGGTTCAGGGTCAGTTTTCAGTTTGTGGGTGTAGGGGTATTTGTAGGGTTCAGGGTCAGTTTTTAGTTTGTGGGTAAAGGGGTATTTGCAGGGTTCAGGGTCAGTTTTCAGTTTGTGGGTAAAGGGGTATTGTAGGGTTCAGGGTCAGTTTTCAGTTTGTGGGTAAAGGGGTATTTGTAGGGTTCAGGGTCAGTTTTCAGTTTGTTGGGAAAGGAGTATTTGTAGGGTTCAGGGTCAGTTTTCAGTTTGTGGGTGTAGGGGTATTTGTAGGGTTCAGGGTCAGTTTTCAGTTTGTGGGTAAAGGGGTATTTGTAGGGTTCAGGGTCAGTTTTTAGTTTGTTGGAAAAGGAGTATTTGTAGGGTTCAGGGTCAGTTTTCAGTTTGTGGGTGTAGGGGTATTTGTAGGGTTCAGGGTCAGTTTTCAGTTTGTGGGTAAAGGGGTATTTGTAGGGTTCAGGGTCAGTTTTCAGTTTGTTGGGAAAGGAGTATTTGTAGGGTTCAGGGTCAGTTTTCAGTTTGTGGGTGTAGGGGTATTTGTAGGGTTCAGGGTCAGTTTTCAGTTTGTGGGTAAAGGGGTATTTGTAGGGTTCAGGGTCAGTTTTCAGTTTGTTGGGAAAGGAGTATTTGTAGGGTTCAGGGTCAGTTTTCAGTTTGTGGGTGTAGGGGTATTTGTAGGGTTCAGGGTCAGTTTTCAGTTTGTTGATAAAGGGGTATTTGTAGGGTTCTGGGTCAGTTTTGGCCTTTAGGGTGAAGGGGTCTTTTTAGTGTTTTGGGACAGTTTTGGGTATTTTAGAGTGCTGATGTATAGTTTAAGTTAACAGTGATACATTAAATTTATTACACAAAAATAGCTATTATTATAACTTTACATTAGTACCCTTTATTTAGATCAAAATAATTTATGTATTAGCATGTTTCCAGACAGTAGCTAGAGTGGAGTTGGAATTCTAATTATTAATTGGTTGCTGGACAGCACCATCAGTAATATTACCAACACTGGAGTTGGATTAATAAAAATACATTGGTTAGTCTCCACCACATTTTATGGTATTACCTTGAGTGTAGTAGGAATAGTACAATAATTTATGCTAGTGTCCTGCAGCTTCTATGATTTGAGATTGACTGGAGTAGTAACAATGTATATAACATTGGTCAGTGTGCAGCACATTTGTATACATTTGTTCATTACTGTAATTTACAAATAAAAATTAATGCAACATAGATGTTTTCTAATAAGTTTATTAAACAATTTTTCATTTTTTTATTGTGTACTACAATAAAATCACAAACAAATATAACATCACATTTTTTTGGACTTTTATTATTCACACAATAACATCTTTACATTTATATACATGTGGTCAATGTAAAAAATAATTTGGATTACTAGATTCTTTCTGTAAATTTTACATATTCACATCAGTCACTTACAATTTAAACTATTTATATAGAAATACATTAAACAATGATTTCTTATTTTTTCTTACATTAATATTTAATAATGTTAATATTAAATATTAATATAATAAAATATATAATACATATTTCTTTTTAACAAGTAACATGACTAATATTACATTTTTTAGGATCAATTCAAATACAAAAAAAAAATTTCTTGGTGTATATTTCACACAATGTTGTTTTTACATAAAACATATAAATCGATTTGGTTGTAAAGTTTATAATTGTATAGGGAAACAATATGTTTAATTATAATATCTGGTATTTATCAAATATTACTAAAGAAATTATATAATTTTGTTACACTTAGGAATAATTATATAACTTTTTTTACTAATTAATAAAAATAATAATTTTTTTATTAATTATTATTATTATTATTAATTATTAAACATAAACATTCTTTTATTATTAACAAAAATATATACATTCACAGATAAAATAGAGACTTTTTTAAGGCCATTCTTTATATACTAAATGGTTCTACTTGTTATATTAATAACAATAAATAAGTTATATTATTTATCATTATTAATTATTCCCATAAACATTTATAATGTTTTATTAAAATTATACACAAATTTAGTCATATAAATATACTGAATAACTAAATATTTACATCTTTTATTCAAAGTTTTATATAATTATTTAATATTAATAATATATAATACATATTATATATTAATTTATATTAAATATATTATTTTTTGTTAATAAAGGAAAATTGTCATGAGTATAGTGTATTAATTTGTTACATTATACATGTGTATGTATTATATATTTTACATTTGACATTGTTTATTCTATTATCCTTTTACAAAAATGGGTTAAGGGGACTACTTTTTTACCGCGTAAGGTTATTGCGCTCCATTCAGGACTGGAGAAGCTCGCGGTTGGGAGTTGCTTCGCGTGGAGAGAGGTAAGGTTATTTTTAACTACAAATTATAAGTAAGTGGTCATGTTTGAGGGTATAATCAAACTCTGTAGTGTTTTTTGGTGTATGTATTAATAGTTTAATTTGCGTTTGGGTGAAAAGTTTCCGTTATAGATGTGTCGTGCTTTTTTTCCTTCAAGTCTAATTTTAAGTGTTCGGAAATGTCTTCTTACATGGTTAATGTTAATTGTTAGTATATTTACAAATGTGAAGGGGGTATTTGTGGGTGGCTTTCGTTATATATGTTATTTTACAGGTTTCGGTTCCTCGCATGAAAACTACATGGAAGGAAGCGTGTTTTTTAATGGAGAAAAAAATGTTTAAGTTATTATGCTTACATTTTGACTTTTATCTCCTATTTTTCGTGTTTGCCAGGAGCAGTTTTTTCACTTTTTATACCTTTTTCGGGTTTTTTGGAGGGTTTCGAATCGGATTGATACATTGATATGCGTAACCGTTTTTTTAAAATAGTGTGTATATCACTTTAAATCCTAACGTGTACACACTACTGTTTTCGGGATTTCCTGGAGCGTTTTTTTACGATTTACAATTTATTTTCGGGTTTTTGAGGGTATCTCACATTGGAATAGTAAGATATTGGATTGGATTGTATGGATTGATTTTTCCTTGATTGCGTCTCTCAAGTCCAAAAATTGTAAGTATTTATTTTACTATTTTGATTGGGTGGGAAATGTCGATTTCTAATGTTATGTGTATGTTATAAAAAATTATAAACATTGCATATTTGTTACGATTTTTTTTACATAAATTTTCAAAGTTTGTCAAACAAATATGTTTTCTTTATAATTTATTATATATGTTTATGACATGTGAATTTTATTAGTATTGTAAGAAGACATTCGTACATTTATTTGATATTTTTATAGTAGACTTTTTGCTATTATTGCCAGGTATTCTAAACCTCTAGTTGTAGGGTATAATGTGACTTGACTTTGAAGTAGTCGGAACATTTGTTGGGTTTGTTTAGTGAGTTTGGGCCCTATTTGTGACACTGATTGTTCCATTCTTAGTTCCTGATAGCTTTGTTCTTTTTTCAAAGCTTCAAGAAGGTTGTGGAATGTGGGTTTGCCTCGGTTTGTAGTTGCTTGGAAAGCATTATGCCACCCTTCAACACTGTTGTTGGTTTTAGCCTCTTGGTTTAAAGTACTGAGATAGACATTCCACCAAGGGATTTGGAATTTGGGCTGGCGTCGATGTCCTGATCTGTGCAACCTTCCCACCCAAGTGTCTTCAAAATAGTCTAGCAATGGTGTTAACTTATCCTCATTCCTCTTATAGTATGCGCTGTCAATTAATAAATTGTAATGTTCAGCAACATCTGTAACAGGGACGTAGGCCAGGGCTATTAACTTTTTAACTTGATAGGCAAAGGTGCTATCTGTAGAGTATAGTACACTTAAAGTAGATTTTTGGAGATGCCTCCATATACTCTGATTAAAATGATAATAGCAACCCTGGATTGCTGTGTGGGGAAATGTTCTCAAAATGCTATTTATCATAGCTAATTCGAAATCAATAATTATTTTTTCGGGAAAATAATTATTGATTTCCGTTTTGAGAACATTTAAAATTTCGGTGTAGGTTGTTTGCTGTTTGTTGGGTAGCAAACAGTAAATAAAAGGTATGTTAGAATGATGGTATAAACCGTGGATGGAATACAGTTGGTAAAAAGGTTTTGGGCAGGGTTTAAAGGTTCCATCCATCATCCATTGGGGACACTGTTGGATTTTGCGTAAATTACTTGCAGTTGCAAACATAATTATTCGGTTTGTACTGCTTTCATTATCAAAAAGAAGAAATTTATCTTTATTGTGTGTGATGGCCATTTCGGGTGAAATAATAATTTCTTCAAAACAAGTTGGGTTGGGTTGGGTTGTGCTAGTGAGTCGTTTGGTGCGTGCAATTGTGCGCTTCAGGGAGTCAATAGATGGTAGTTGCCCTGAAGCATGGGCAGGGATTTTTACCAGTTCTTCTTTAAGTATTTGTGTGGTGGGTTTGTCACTTTGTGTGCTAGCACTTTTAATACTTTCTAAGGCATCTCTAATTTCAATTTCTGTGACATTTGGGGGATGATTATGTTCTCTAGTAAATAGCACATTAGTTTCCTCGGTAGTGGCCCTTCCATAACATTTGTTGGAGTAATATTTTGTACACTTCCAAAAAACCTTTCTACCACTTTGTCTCTCCTGATTATACACATAACCCATGTAGCATAATAGTAATTTGTTTTTCTGAGACATGACAAATTCTGCACCTTCAGTCATTTTGATTTACTTGTTCTAGGAAAGAGTAGAAAGAAACAAAATCAGTACACATTTTTTTACTTATGTGGTGTTAACATCATTAGTGATGCATTTATACTTACAGTTAATCAAAGTAGTAGTCACAGAAGCAGAAATGTCTTTTGAATGATGTTCTTGTATGTATGTCTTTATTTGCTGTTGGTATGAAAATATTGAAAAACAACGTTAATGTTTATATATAACAAACGTATTTCCTACTCAAAAGCAGTTGTCATTTTTGTCTACTAGTGCATTTGATGTAAACATTACATATACTTACTTGTTTAAATAGTAGAATAGTAGTAATTGCTGGAGTTCATCAATTTAGTACAGGTATGATCTGTAGAGTAGATAGAAGAAATAAAAGCTAAATATTATAATTTTAATACTGAACCGTTTGGAAATGTAACAGATTTAAATGTATACTAACTTCTAAATATGTCGTTTTCTTTGTTGTAGGTAGAATAGCTGTATGATGTATTCAGAATATCTGTAGAGGAAATATAAAATAGATAAGATGTTGTTAAGAACATAGTCTGTGTTATTTTCGGCAGTTTTAGAGAAATGATAAATATACTTACATTTTATACAAGGCTATTCTTCTATATTGGTATATTTTGTGTAGGATGTTTTCATATGATATGTAGAATAGATGTATGATGTTTTCTGAATATCTGTAGAGGCAATTCAAAATAAATAACATGGTGTTAAGAATATAGTTAGCGTTTTTTGTGCCCACATTTTAGCTAATAACAATTACACTTACATTTTTCTGAAGGGTATTCTTGTGTTTTGCTATAGTTGATCTTGGATCTTTCAAATGATCTATAGGGAAGATGTAAAAAGCAAGATATGTTGTTTAAAAGTGTGCATTAATGAAATTGGCCGTTTTATAACAAACACATCTATACTTACATGTGTAATTAGGGTACTTTTATCGTTTTTGCTTTAGAAATAGCACAATTTCAGTATATCTGTAAATATAATGTTAATGAAAAATAAATACTCTTGTAAATTAGTGTTTAAAAAAAGCAGTTGGTGTGTAACAGAGAATTATTATATACTTACTATCTGAATTTGCACATGAAGAAATATGACCATGTAATAGGAATTGTGTTGGAGTAGTTTCTATCAGAAAAGTAGGAAGACATGAAAATAAAATAAGTGTAAGACTTAGGAGATGTAAGGAAAATTGTGCACTTCTAATTTAGTTTTTTACAAAAATGTTGTGTTACTTACTTGATTAATTAGCTAGTAAGCTGGATCTTTAAAGATGTTTATTCTGCAACAAAATCTTCAAAGTGTTGGCATCTACTTTCCAGAGAGGTAGCAGCAACAAATGGTAGAATGCATGTAGCCCTTTTATAGTATATGTGTTATGTGTGCTTTGATTTGATTGGTTGTAGGATGTAAGGAAGCATAGTATAGGCTAGTTTGAATTTTTTTTAAGTTAATTGGAGTGTTTGTTGATGTGAGAATGGTGGTATGTGGTTATTCCCGCATTAAAGCAGGTTCGTGTTTAAATGAAATATATTTATGTGTGAAAATAAGTAATGAAAATGTTAGTTAAATGCAAAGATTAATAGAAAACGATAAAATGCATGTAATAGAATGTATAGCAAATGTGGATTAATAGTAATTTTATGTAAGAAACAGGTATTATATGTGAAACGTTTTTTTTAGTGAGAAATGAATTTTATTGATGATAAAGATGGTATTTTAGAAAGAAAAGTGTGCAAACATGAACTCGATATTTTTTTTTTAACGATATTGTGGTAGTCTATATTTTTGTAGTCGATATTTTTGTAGTGTTAGGGCTAATTTCATGTCCAACGATATAATTGTAGTCGATATTTTTTTAAGCGATATTTATGTATTCGATATAGTTAGTACTCGATATTTTTACTCAATATTTTTGTAGTTTGTGTAATAAGTATAGTAAGTCGATATTTTTGTCGTCGATAATTTGTCAACGATATTTTGGTAAGTCGATAATGTGCCCGTCGATAATATTTCAGTGATCCTACTTCAACTTCTGAGCCATTTTTTAATGAAGAGAGTTACTTTCAAAGTAACGATCTGTTGCATGCAGTTGACACCACTGGTCGAGCGTATGAGGTGAAGGATGGTTGTGTTATTGAGAAAGAGAAAATTGTGGTTAGAAATGAAGAAGATGTTATGGCTAGAGAAGCTTTACAGGGACGTCTTAATGCTCCTGTTTACAGTTGGAATTGTAGTAGCATTTGTAGTGTACGACAGGATTCAATTGATTTCTTTCGCAATTTCTTACGTAAGTACACTAAAGAAAGTCTAAAGAAAAAAATTAAAATGTTGCAAGAATTAGATGAATGCAGAGTGCGCGAGAAAATAGGTCTGCAAGGCCATTCTCTGGCTTGTCTCTCTAAAAAAATATGCCAGAGTGTGTTTCATCACTTCCGGATGTTAGCAGTGCATCACAATAAAATGAGAAAATTAGTGAGAAAGTTGTACTATGCAAAAAGTCCAGCACTTAAACTTAAACAGTTAAATAGTGCTCTTTTGTATGGATGTGAATTAGATGTTAAGAAGATTTGTGCAGAAATTGAGGTAAGTTATTTTGGTCCCGAGGAAGATAATGCAGAAGGTGATATAATTATAGAAGGAAATGTGTTAGAAAATGTTGGGAATGTAAATATTGAAAACTTTGAACAAGAAATAATAAAGTTTATGCAGGTGAGAAACCAAATTTTTCTTGTGTCTGTTGTCGACGAATTCATTACAAAAGTCAAACGAGGTTAGTTGATTTATATTTAAAAAGTGAAGATGAAAGTAATGGTCAATGGAAAGATTTTGCAACTTATTTGTTCGTGGAAAACTATTTTGATTTGGGTTTTGAGCAATGTGTTTGTAAATATTGTTATAATAAATTAGATGAAAATAAAATGCCTGCTAGAGCTGTTCACAGTAATTTAGAGTTGGTAAATATTCCATCTGAATTTATTGAATTTAAATACTTATGAGATGATTCTGATTCAATGTGTACATCCTTTTCAGGCTATTGTTTGAATGGAGCCTAAGACTGGTAAATTAAATCCTTCAGACTTACTAAGAGGATTAAAGGGTAGAGTTGTGTATTTGCCTCTTGATCTTAAAAAAAATATGGAAACAATTGTTGTTGAAAATGTAGAAGAGGGACCTCTAGTTATTCTAGTGAATGGTGTACCTACAAAGAGTAAGAAAATCTGGCAAGATTTATGGGATGTTAGGAAAGTGAAAAAGGCAACGTTGTATTTAGTGCAAAATAATAAGTATTACAAAGATGTATACGTAGAACAAGAAAATGTAAGTGAAGAAGAGGATAGTGATTTGTGTAGTGGACAAATTGAAAAAGTTGATGTATCTAGATCTGAAGAAATTTATGAACATTACAGTGTTCATCCGCTGCATTCCAAAGAAGCAATAGGGAATGCTATTGGATTATTTCAGATGAGAAAGGTGAAAGAAAATCCTATTAGTGTCTGGGAAGAAAGTTTGGAAGGTCGTTGTTTTCCACAGTTATTTCCTACAGGTGAAGGTACACGATATGATGATCGACCTATGCAGATTCCTGCATCTGAGTACCGGACAACTAGATTATATGCAGAAGATCCAAGGTTTCGCCAATGCATTCCATATCTGTTTCATCTTTTGTTTGAGAGTGACTTATCTGGTCTGTCTTATGCAGTAAATCATATCTTAAAAAGTGGTGTACATCGGCAAAATATTTCAGCAAAGGAATTTATGGATAGAGTGCATCAGAAAGATAGTGTTTTGGATTCTCATTTAATTAATTTAATGGCTTGTCAGCGGGGTACTAATGAGTATTGGTACCGTTGTCATGGAGATTTGAAGTGCATGCTTAGAAACTTAGGAGCACCAACATGGTTTTTAACTCTAAGCTGTGCAGAGTATGCTTGGGAAGATTTAATTGAATTTCTTCGGGAGGCGAATGCAAATATAGAAAATATAAACTACAAGACACCTGGAGATCTGTGTTCATTAGATCCAGTTAATGTTTGCAGGTATTTTAATCATAGATTTGAAGCTATGATGTCTTTCATTACTAACAAGAAAAATCTGCCTCTTGGTGAAGTACTGGATTTCTTTTGGAGAAAAGAATATCAAGCAAGAGGTGCTCCTCATATTCATATGCTGCTATGGATCAAGGATGCTCCTAAATTTGGAATAGACTCGGATGAGACTGTACTGTCTTTTATTGAACAGTATGCCACTTGTGACATACCTAATAGTACCACTGATAAGGACTTAAGAGGAAAAGTGTTACGTTTCCAAAGTCATCGCTGTGGAAAATATTGCCGGCGAAAATTCAAATCAAAGAGCAAATTTTATACCAAATGTCGCTTTGGATTTGCACGACCGGTACTTTCAAAAGGAAGAGTCAACAATTTGATGTCATGTTTGCGACATAATATCAGAAGGAGGTCACCTAAAAATACGTACAATTTAAGAAGAGGTGAAGAATCGAAATATATTAATGACTATAATCCAGTCATTTTGTCCATGTGGAATGCTAACATGGACATACAATATGTTGCAGACAACTCTATTGCTGTGGCTCGATATGTAACGTCTTACATCACGAAATCTGAAAAGACGGAACTGAAGAAGATGTGGGAAGACATTTCTCATGAAAAGAGCCTGAGCAAGAAATTATATACGTACAGTTTGAAGATGCTGTCTCATCGAGAAATAGGAGCATATGAATGTTGTGATAGATTATCATCAGCAAGTCTTTATGCGAAGTCAAGGACTATTCTCTGGGTGAGTTTGGGCCTAGCAGAAACACGAAACCGTGTTCTAAAACCTGTGCAAGAAATTGAGTACTTAGCCCAGAAAGAACCAAACAGTACAGACATTTTGAAAACAAATATGTTGGATACATACTATCCAAATAGAAGTACTGTGCTTGAAAACATTTGTCTGTATGAAATACTTCAAAATTATACTTTTAAGAGAAATGTTATCGAGAATATTGATAAAGGTGTACATGCTGTAATTGGACATGAAGGATGTCTGGTAAAACAAAGAAAAGGACACTTGATAAATCATCGATAACTGAGTTGCGAAACACCTGATAAAAGAGAATTTTACTATTTTGCTCTTTTGCAACTCTTTAAACCATGGCGTAGAGAAGAGGAACTACTTGGAGACTTTGATAGTTATGAAGATTCATTCAATGCATCTAAAAGTAGTATTGAATGTCCTGTTTTCAGCAATTATCTCCAAATGTTGAATGACGAAATAGAGCAAGAAGCAACAATTGCAGCAGAGATTGCTAGAGATAGTTCACAAGATAGTCAAAGTTCGGCATCATTAAGTCAAGATCCATTGGGACAACCAATTATTCAAAATGAAGCAGCCACCGCCATGGATGAGGTGGAAAGCGCAATGCAGCAAGGTCAAGAGGAAGTAATCGACTTAGAAGAATTAAAGAAGCAGTTTAATGTTGAGCAAAGACAGATATATGATGAAGTGACAGAGCACATTGAGCATGGCTTTCGTCATGAGAGAAAAGATTGCTCATGTATGTCATTTGAGCCTATTCGATTACATGTAAGTGGAGAAGCTGGGACTGGTAAAAGTTTCCTAATTAAAGGAATTACTACATATTTACAGCAAACAACTCAGTCAACACTGTCGTGTGTTGTTACTGCTCCAACTGGATTGGCAGCACATAATATAAAAGGTGTTACTTTACATCGTTTGCTGATGCTGCCAGTTGAACATGAAAATAAATTACAATATCAGAAGTTATCTGGAGAAGCTTGTTTTGAAGTTTCTAGAGTCCTTAAAAAAATGAAACTTCTTATTATTGATGAAGTAAGCATGGTCTCCAATTTAATGCTTGCTTTTGTGCATTTAAGAATGCAACAGACACTTAAGACAGAGTATTATGTGTTATTTGGA
Source organism: Lissotriton vulgaris (assembly GCF_964263255.1). Classification (NCBI taxonomy): domain Eukaryota; kingdom Metazoa; phylum Chordata; class Amphibia; order Caudata; family Salamandridae; genus Lissotriton; species Lissotriton vulgaris. The sequence continues at coordinate 591,583,742 of NC_141693.1, forward strand.
GGTAAACATGTCATAGTTTTTGGAGATCTACTGCAGCTGACTCCTGTGAAAGGACAACCTGTATTTGAAACTGTTACACATGAGGAGACCAGAAAGTGACTGGGCAGTATTGGAAATGTAAATATATGGTCACATTTCAAATATACTGAACTGATTCAAAATATGCGACAGGCAAAGGATACTAAATATGGAAGTATTCTTCAAGATATTAGGATTGGAAAATTAACTGAAGATGCGAAACAGACTCTACGAACGCGATTACTTTCCAAGCTGTTTCCTAATGAAGATAATGTTCCTGAGAGAATATATAGTAAAGAGGTAGTAGATAAGTCAGTAATATGCTTGATGCCAACTCTGAAAGAATGTTCAGTTTTTAATGAGAAAATGTTGAATTTAGAAAATCAAGAAATTAAGAAACTGGAAGCTAAAGATAGAATAGAGCATGAAGGTAGTACTATTGTTTTGTCTGAAAAGTTGAAAATCAAATTGGATTCTCTTCAAAAAACTATATCTAAAACTGCTGGTTTAGAGAAAAATCTGTATGTATGTTTAAATTGTCGGATAATTTTAAGAAGAAATTTACATGTAGAAAGAGGATTGGTAAATGGAGCAATGGGTAATGTTGTTGGTTTTGTCAATTATACCAATAGAGATGAGATTGAATTTTTGAGGATAAAATTTGATGGGATTGAGGAAGTTCAACAAATTAGTTGATGTTCAACTCGTTTTTTGCTTGTGAAAGACTTATATGTCCGTCGTAAGCAATTTCCAATTTGTTTGGCATATGCAGTGACTATACATAAATCTCAAGGTTTAAGTGTAGATTGTGCTTTGGTAAATATTGGAAGTACTGTATTCAAAGAGGGCATGGCGTATGTTGCTCTGTCGCGTGTTAGAACTTTATGTGGACTTTATCTAATTGATTATGATGAGACAAAGATTAGTGCAGATTTAAATTGTGTGAAGGAGTACAATAGGTTATGAAGAGAATATGCTCCAAGTTTACCTCAATATCCTTTAATTGAAAGGCGTATAGTTGGTCAGAAAAGGAAAAATGAGGACAAATGTGCTGAAGTAGTCCAGAAACGACGAAAAAAAGATGTAGCTGTTGTTTGTAGCTCTAGCAAAACTGTTAGTATTGAAGAGATTGTTGGATTTAAGTTGGAAAATAGGTGTGGTGTCAACTGCTATGCAAATGTAGTAGTTAATGTTGTTTTCTTTCTGAAAAATGTTAAGGAACAGAATATAGAAAATCAGGAGCATACCTTTTGTCATTCTTTAAATTCTATATTTGAAACGTGTAGTAGTGGTGATAATGAAGTAGGAAGTGTTTCGGAATTAAGGAATGTTTTAGACATGTGTGCAGAAGTAAATCAGTTTTCTCAGAATATTCAGCAAGATCGTCAGGAATTTATTATGTATATGTTTACAGCTTTGGAAGATGAAGGTGTAGATATTGATAGTCTTTTTGGGCTTTCTTATAAATGGGAACATAAGTGTGATAATTGCTCATTTTTAAGTAGTACTGAGATACCCAGTGAAAGATTTTTATATTTGACATTACCAGACTGCAAAGAAGTGCCTTTTCATAAACTAGTTAAAGATGCACATCAAAACATGGTCTGTTCTCAATGCAAGTCTGAAATGTTATCAACTTTATTTATCCATAGATACGGACAATATGTAATTTTAATGTTTCAACGATGCAGAGCTGATGGGAGTAAATTATCCACTTTAATTAAACATTTTGTGGCTTCTCAAGTTTCTATTTCTAGAAGAACATTTGTAACTGTAGACATTATTTATCATGAAGGGCATTCTACATCATCAGGACATTATACGGCTTATTTGAAGTGTGCTAGTGGCTGGACACTTTGCAATGATAGCCAATTGACTTTTAAAAAACGTTTGCCTTTTGCCTTAAGTAACTCTTATTTGTTATTTTTGGAACCCAAATTTCAGTAGAATGATTTGCTGTAGGAATATGTATACTATAAAGATCTGAAACTTACTAGTTTACAAATATCATGTAAATAAGGGTGTACAAATCTATAAATGAAATTTGTGTTTTGCATATTGATAACATCAGGTACAAATTTACTTAATGTTTGATGGTATAAAATATGGTACAAATTTTGATTGTAAAAGTACAGAAAACAATAGATAAGACTCAGATTACATAATTTCAGAAAAAAACTACTTAACTCATAGTATTTGGCCACGTGGAAAAATATGAGAGAAGAAAATGAGTACTTTTGAGAATTATTTAGAAACTTATGTGGACGTAAGTGTTTGGGAGAGGTATTTAAAAGATAATGAGTTAGCTTATACAATTTGGCCACGCGGAAAGGTATGAGAGAAGAAACTGTGTCTTTCAAATACATTTTTTATAGGAGATTGCTGCACGGGGTTTTGTTGAGATATCTTGAAAAATAAGTGGTATACTTTAATTAGGTTGTAACTGTGGAAGATGTAGTGTGCTTACTCAAGAAATTGCGAATTTGAGGAAAACATTTAAGATATGTTTTTTTTCAAGTATTTATAATATGTATGCAGATTTTGTATGGGTTTTTTAAACACAATCATTTTGATTGTGTTTTTTTTTCCCCGCTGTTATATGATGATTAATATTGAAATCACTCTTGATAGTGAAAATCAATGTATTCTGAGGACAGCAAAAAAAATCATTTAATATGTTGTTTACTTATTTTGCTACATTGCATTCAGAAATATGTATTATAACAGATTTTTTTTTTACTCTCCTCCACAGATATTATATTTATAAGGTAAGTTTAATTAATAATATCTGACAGTTTTCTTTGCATCTGTCTTATTGTTTCGTATTGTTTTTTCTATAAATAATATACTTTATAATCTTATTTTTAATTTCTTTCCACAGGTGCTACGTTTTAATAAGAAATTTACTTTTTTTTTTCTTTTTATTAGGTAAGTATATATAATAAAGAAATTTTTACAACATTGTGTTATTTATTTCTCTATCCTTCTTAAAGCAATGTCATCTTTTATATTGAACACTTCCACATAGGATTAGGTGCATTGTTAGAAGGTATGCTTTAAAAGTGATTTAATAAAATGAGCGATATTTCACTGAGTGAGTTTAGCAAAAGTGATATATGAAAACAATGGTGTATATGATATTAAATGTTACATGGTGTTCTTTGCAGGACTTTAAATCCTGTGTTGCAGTTCCAATTCTGACTCAAGATTAGGGGGCTGGGGGGCTTAGTGGGACTTGCATGGTCAAGATTGAGCTACTCCTTTTATGAGTCATGGTTCAGGTGTGTTTATGATAGAGTGGTTCCGTCATGGTTCTGCTTAGTGAATAGAACGTGTTAAGGAAGCACAATGTTAGTGTTCTGCATGCACAGCGGCAAGTTCATCACAAATGTTGTCCGTCCTGAGGACAGATGAGGCAATGTTCATGATGGAGCAGGTTTGCGATGAGTATGGAAGCATTTAACAGCTGTTAAAAAAACCTGAAGGGTTTCTATAAAGACGAGATATGTGTGTCATTCTAGAGCCCTGTATCATAAAGAACTGTTCTTCTGAAGTAATACGTATTGAAATTGGTTGACTGTGATTTATGAGATTTTACTCAGTGAGTTTCTGGGCCATATTCTTTCAAAACTGTGCATGTGATTGCTGCGTGAAGACCTACGCCTACTTCAATTTGAATATAGAGGTATATTATGAAGGGTGTTTATCTGTGTTTTTTTTGCTTTAAACGTCAAGAAAGCAGAGATAAAATTATCTCTCTATTACCTAGCTGCTGCTAACACCAGTTAGCAACACTTAGTAGAAGATAGTGAACATTTTGGGCCGCACTTTGCATGTCAGTTGCATTTATATCTAATGAGATACAAAGTGGGCGTGCCAAGATGTTAGCGATTGAAAATAGTCTTTAACATCGCTATCTCTTATTACTAGCTTTTGGAGATATTTGCGCTAAGCGGGAATATTTCTAAAAGCTAACACCTGCCCTGAGTAGTTCTTAGCAATGTTATCCAATGGGAGGTGGATAACATGGCTAATAGCATTGGGTCGCTATGCATGAATAATCCTGATTTTTCTGTGATACTTATGCTTTGCAACGATTTTTACCGCATTTGCGTTAAACCTCATTAATACCAAGGTTTATTTGCGGAAGAAATCGCTGCAGCGCTGCGGTAAATGTTTAGTCTCTAACCAAGTAGAAGGAATGCTACATACTTGAATATTGTTTAGTGCTTATTTTCATTGAGACCGTCACAGAAGTTCAATGGATCCAAGACGCTGTTTTTGTGCATCTTGGCGACTGCCAAGCCTTTGTAGCAGTGGGACTGAGGGCTCTCCAAGGGGCGCAGCATAGCTCCTTTTGATGTTTATAATTGGAGATAGCAGGGTAGAAATGTCCGCGGAATTTATGGATGCTTAGTCACAGTATAGTGTACGTGCTGCTCTTAGCACCTCATTATGACACACAGGGGAGTCACGTTGCACAGTTGGAGATCAGAGACTTAGGAAATAAAACTTTATAATAGCAAGGGCTCTAAGCGATAGAAATCGCCCGTTGTCGGTGTAAAAAATATCACCGCTATTGGTGGTATTTTCTATGGTGTTAGTGGTCGAAGGAGAATAGTAACATATATGTGAAAAAAAATTCTGTAACAGGCTCAGCATTTCACATTGTCACGTGAAAACAAAAGTTTTTCTCACATAGCAACAAGTCTCCTATAATTAAGGGACGGAGTGTATCTAGTGCTATTTACTACACTGCTATGTGAACTATGTTGAATGTTTCATAAGGGGAGGCTTTGAAAGTTTTTCGATAAACTGGTTTTCTAGGGAAGTGGGTGGAGTGTTCCGTGTAAATTCCAGAATAGAAACTAGTAAGAACCAATTGGAAGTGTTGTTTTAAAGTCACATAACTGCATATGCGTGTCTCGCTGCTTCTACGCGATAGGTGGGTGCGCGCACCCGGTCGCGCACTAAAAGAAAGCGGCGAGAAAATATCAGCTAATATGCTCTTGGAGCTCGTTTTGGTACAAAGAGTTAGTTCTGAAAAGAACTTTTTTTTTTTTTTTTTTTGGGAAACAAGTGTTATGATGCTTTTGATTTCTTAAAGTTCCTACGACATTTTTCAGTATGTCATACTATCCAAATAAAGTGAAGAAATTTAACTTTTCTAGGAGCATTTATGACTCTCAATTTTGTGTTTAATTAGAATAAAGCTTTGCTCTCCGTATACAAGAAGTTTTCCACAGTTGTTGCATTTCATGTGCACGTTCGCCCGACATGGTTTCAAGTCCATTTCAGCACTCGATGGAGATACAGGTCGTCCATTGGAAGATGTGCTGGTTACTTCTGATGGTAATAGCGTGGCCTCCATTTTTCTTGTGAAAGGTGGTCGCTCATTTTCTTCAGATTCGGAAGATGAATTCGGAACGGTAGCCATTGCAGCGAAGTCTTCGGGAAGATGTTCGACGTTGTTCTCTCTAGAGAGTAGAAAAGAAAGTGATGGAAGTGGGTGGAGTGCTGCGTGTAAATTCTAGAATAGAAACTACCAAGAACCAATTAGAAGTGTTGTTTTGAAGTCACATGACTTCACATGCAAGTCTCAGGTCCTGTACGCGATAGGAGGGTGCGCGCACCCGGTCGCGCACTAAAATAAAGCGGCGAAAAAACATGTCATAATATGCTCTTGGAGCACGTTTTGGTAGAAAGAGTTAGTTCTGAAAATAACTTTTTTTTTTTTTTTTGGGAAACAAGTGTTATGATGCTTTCGATTTCTTAAAGTTGGTAGTACATTTTTCAGTATGTAATACTATGAAAATGAAGTGAAGAAATTTATCTTTTCTTGGGGCATTTATGACTTTCAATTTTGAGTTTAATAAGAACGAGGCTCTGCTCTCCATACAAAAGAATTACTCCACACTCGTTGCATTTCATGTGCACCTTCGCAAGATATGGTCTCAAGTCCATCTCAGCACTCGATGGAGATACAGGTTCTCCACCAGAAGATATGCTGGCCACCTCTGATGGTAATAGCGTTGCCAGGGCTCTTGTCGATGCTTTTGCATAATGCTCAGGGTGCCTTTGTTTAACATGCCGCAGCATGGTGTGTATAGAAAAGGAATATTTTCTATTTGGATTTCCCCTTGAGAGCTCCGAATTGCATATCGTGCATGTTACTTTTGGCGCATTCACTTTCTTTTGATCTTCAGGATAAGTAAAAAATTGCCAAATGAAAGATTCCTTTTTTCTTCTTAACGGTGGTCGCACATTTCCTTCAGATTCGGAAGATGAATGCGGAACGGCAGCCATTTCAGCAAAGTTTTCCGGAAGATGCTCGACGTTGTTGTCTCTTCAGAGTAGAAAAGATTTGAGGAAAATGGGTGGAGTCCTTCGTGTAAATTCCAGAACAGAAACTACTAAGAACCAATTGGAAGTCTTGTTTTCAAGTCACATGACTTTACATGCGCTTCTCAGGACGTGTAGGCGGTGACACTATCTAGTTACGAACGTGATTTGGAAGTAGCGATGTTCTTTACTGAAGTTTAAAAACGTGAAAAGAAGTGAATTCAAACACATACGGATTTCACATATTTTTACAGCTCGATTTAAGTATACAATTAATAAATTATAAAACCGGTTATAGTTTTTCAAAATAAATATTAAGGTGTGTACAATCAGTCACGCACGAACGATTAAAAAAAATTCGGCTCCATTTAATTAAAAGGTTTATATGACAAAAAAAAAGCCTAGGTTCAATGTCTTAACGTACTATAAGTTCTTTCATTGGTCTATGAAGAAATTCATTAGGTTTAAATTGGAAAGCTTTCATGAAATAAATAGGTGGTTGCGTGCACTCGGTTGTGCACGTAAGTTTGCTATGTCGATATTTATTTCAGGTATATCTTTCAAAGTTAGGAACTAGCATTCAAAAAACCTATGAAATTCACTGAAAAAACCAAGGGTTTTACACACGTTATAGTTAGGAACTAGCATTTGAAAAACCTATGAAATTCACTGAAAAAACCCTAGGTTTTACACACGTTATAGTTAGGAAGTAGCATTTGAAAAACCTATGAAATTCACTGAAAAAACCATAGGTTTGACACCAGTTATAGTTAGCTGGAAATTTTACTGACATAAAACCAATGAAATTCCACGTTATAGTTAGTTGGACTCACTATAACTTGCGCGTGTAATGCACTGCTGATGACATCACATATTACATCACTCATGACATGGTCAGTGACGTCACTCATGACATCACTGATGATACCATCCTTGTGACAGAGAGACTAACCTACTTGCACTCTAAAGTAACCCTTAAAACACATTTTGAAAAAGAAAACTAACATATAAAAAAAAGTGGACATACCTATACCAGTTATAACAACCAATTCAGTAATTCCAACATTTATATACACATCCAATAATTCACTAACAGTTCTATATAGTCACTCGTATATATACACACTGATTATATATAGTGATACAGCTATACTTCCTGTTATATACCGACAAACATCCAAAAGTAAATCACACACATATTCACACTTGCAAATAAACTAATAAACATCCATTTATTTACATAGACAGATATACACACACTAGCACCTTACTTCTAAGTAAACTTACACTTACTTACTCTTTTATACAATCACTTATAGAAACACATACTTATTTAAACAAGAACTCTTTCAATCTCTCACTGTCACATATACTCAGTTATATATATCAATACTTACATAAACTAGATTAAAACATATGTCGTTACTGATAAACACACTAGAGAGGCAGGCATTCACTCACTAACACACACATATACAAACTCAGCCATCCATACAGTCCTCCACATCCATTAAGACACTTATTTAAACATTTATTTTTCCATCGACCTCTACATATACATATATAAAACATATTTATTTTTTAAAAAGACAGACATTCACTGGATGGTGTTATCAGTGATCTCATGAGTGATGTAATATGTGATGTCATCAGCAGTGCATTACACGCGCAAGTTATAGTGAGTCCAACTAACTATAACGTGGAATTTCATTGATTTTATGTCAGTAAAATTTCCAGCTAACTACAACTGGTGTCAAACCTTTGGTTTTTTCAGTGAATATATATATATATATATATATATATATATATATATATATATATATATATATATATATATATATATATATATATATATATATATATATATATATATATATATATATATATATATATATATATATATATATTCACAGAATCCTCACGTTCCGAACAAGGATGACAAGCCACACCATCAGGTACTTAGAAGGTTGTTTATTTGGGCATAAACAATATATATATATGGAAGAGAGGGTTGCCCCATGGTGGGAATGCACTTACGGGTAGGAATTAATGCCACCGCAAGGGCGCGAGCCGCGAACAAAAGTCCTTTTCCTGCCAGACGCGTTTCGGGCCAACGCCCTCTTCAGTGGCAGACCATATGACATGACGGCAAGCGGCAAACACCAGTAAATACCCACAGTAATTATATGCAGGTGTAGCACCTGAAGCAATGCTTTCTGGGACTGGTAGTTTATAAGTAGAACCCAAGTGGGTCGCCGCCGCCATTCACATGTAAAAAAGTATTAAAAGGATTGCCAATGTCCCCGCAAGCACCCCGCAAGTAAAAGGCACCTCCCGTACCACAATACGCTGCCCAAATGAGGCAGCTATGGACCCGCAGTTAGTAGGCGGTAGTGCAAACCCGCAACCGGGCCGGCCGCTAACAAATGGAAGAAAGGGTTGCCCCATGGTGGGAATGCACTTACGGGTAGGAATTAATGCCACCGCATGGGCGCGAGCCGCGAACAAAGTCCTTTTCCTGCCAGACGCGTTTCGGGCCAACGCCCTCTTCAGTGGCAGACCATATGACATGACGGCAAGCGGCAAACACCAGTAAATACCCACAGTAAATATATGCAGGTGTAGCACCTGAAGCAATGCTTTCTGGGACTGGTAGTTTATAAGTAGAACCCAAGTGGGTCGCCGCCGCCATTCACATGTAAAAAAGTATTAAAAGGATTGCCAATGTCCCCGCAAGCACCCCGCAAGTAAAAGGCACCTCCCGTACCACAATACGCTGCCCAAATGAGGCAGCTGTGGACCCGCAGTTAGTACGCGGTAGTGCAAACCCGCGACCGGGCCGGCCGCTAACAAATGGAAAAAAGGGTTGCCCCATGGTGGGAATGCACTTACGGGTAGGAATTAATGCCACCGCAAGGGCGCGAGCCGCGAACTAAGTCCTTTTCCTGCCAGACGCGTTTCGGGCCAACGCCCTCTTCAGTGGCAGACCATATGACATGACCGCAAGCGGCAAACACCAGTAAATACCCACAGTAATTATATGCAGGTGTAGCACCTGAAGCAATGCTTTCTGGGACTGGTAGTTTATAAGTAGAACCCAAGTGGGTCGCCGCCGCCATTCAGATGTAAAAAAGTATTAAAAGGATTGCCAATGTCCCCGCAAGCACCCCGCAAGTAAAAGGCACCTCCCGTACCACAATACGCTGCCCAAATGAGGCAGCTGTGGACCCGCAGTTAGTACGCGGTAGTGCAAACCCGCGACCGGGCCGGCCGCTAACAAATGGAAGAAAGGGTTGCCCCATGGTGGGAATGCACTTACGGGTAGGAATTAATGCCACCGCAAGGGCGCGAGCCGCGAACAAAGTCCTTTTCCTGCCAGACGCGTTTCGGGCCAACGCCCTCTTCAGTGGCAGACCATATGACTTGACGGCAAGCGACAAACACCAGTAAATACCCACAGTAATTATATGCAGGTGTAGCACCTGAAGCAATGCTTTCTGGGACTGGTAGTTTATAAGTAGAACCCAAGTGGGTCGCCGCCGCCATTCACATGTAAAAAAGTAATAAAAGGATTGCCAATGTCCCCGCAAGCACCCCGCAAGTAAAAGGCACCTCCCGTACCACAATACGCTGCCCAAATGAGGCAGCTGTGGACCCGCAGTTAGTACCCGGTAGTGCAAACCAGCGACCGGGCCGGCCGCTAACAAATGGAAGAAAGGGTTGCCCCATGGTGGGAATGCACTTACGGGTAGGAATTAATGCCACCGCAAGGGCGCGAGCCTCGAACAACGTCCTTTTCCTGCCAGACACGTTTCGGGCCAACGCCCTCTTCAGTGGCAGACCATATGACATGACGGCAAGCGGCAAACACCAGTAAATACCCACAGTAATTATATGCAGGTGTAGCACCTGAAGCAATGCTTTCTGGGACTGGTAGTTTATAAGTAGAACCCAAGTAGGTCGCCGCCGCCATTCACATGTAAAAAAGTATTAAAAGGATTGCCAATGTCCCCGCAAGCACCCCGCAAGTAAAAGGCACCTCCCGTACCACAATACGCTGCCCAAATGAGGCAGCTGTGGACCCGCAGTTAGTACGCGGTAGTGCAAACCCGCGACCGGGCCGGCCGCTAACAAATGGAAGAAAGGGTTGCCCCATGGTGGGAATGCACTTACGGGTAGGAATTAATGCCACCGCAAGGGCGCGAGCCGCGAACAAAGTCCTTTTCCTGCCAGACGCGTTTCGGGCCAACGCCCTCTGCAGTGGCAGACCATATGACATGACGGCAAGCGGCAAATACCAGTAAATACCCACAGTAATTATATGCAGGTGTAGCACCTGAAGCAATGCTTTCTGGGACTGGTAGTTTATAAGTAGAACCCAAGTGGGTCGCCGCCGCCATTCACATGTAAAAAAGTATTAAAAGGATTGCCAATGTCCCCGCAAGCACCCCGCAAGTAAAAGGCACCTCCCGTACCACAATACGCTGCCCAAATGAGGCAGCTGTGGACCCGCAGTTAGTACGCGGTAGTGCAAACCCGCGACCGGGCCGGCCGCTAACAAATGGAAGAAAGGGTTGCCCCATGGTGGGAATGCACTTACGGGTAGGAATTAATGCCACCGCAAGGGCGCGAGCCGCGAACAAAGTCCTTTTCCTGCCAGACGCGTTTCGGGCCAACGCCCTCTTCAGTGGCAGACCATATGACTTGACGGCAAGCGACAAACACCAGTAAATACCCACAGTAATTATATGCAGGTGTAGCACCTGAAGCAATGCTTTCTGGGACTGGTAGTTTATAAGTAGAACCCAAGTGGGTCGCCGCCGCCATTCACATGTAAAAAAGTAATAAAAGGATTGCCAATGTCCCCGCAAGCACCCCGCAAGTAAAAGGCACCTCCCGTACCACAATACGCTGCCCAAATGAGGCAGCTGTGGACCCGCAGTTAGTACCCGGTAGTGCAAACCAGCGACCGGGCCGGCCGCTAACAAATGGAAGAAAGGGTTGCCCCATGGTGGGAATGCACTTACAGGTAGGAATTAATGCCACCGCAAGGGCGCGAGCCTCGAACAACGTCCTTTTCCTGCCAGACACGTTTCGGGCCAACGCCCTCTTCAGTGGCAGACCATATGACATGACGGCAAGCGGCAAACACCAGTAAATACCCACAGTAATTATATGCAGGTGTAGCACCTGAAGCAATGCTTTCTGGGACTGGTAGTTTATAAGTAGAACCCAAGTAGGTCGCCGCCGCCATTCACATGTAAAAAAGTATTAAAAGGATTGCCAATGTCCCCGCAAGCACCCCGCAAGTAAAAGGCACCTCCCGTACCACAATACGCTGCCCAAATGAGGCAGCTGTGGACCCGCAGTTAGTACGCGGTAGTGCAAACCCGCGACCGGGCCGGCCGCTAACAAATGGAAGAAAGGGTTGCCCCATGGTGGGAATGCACTTACGGGTAGGAATTAATGCCACCGCAAGGGCGCGAGCCGCGAACAAAGTCCTTTTCCTGCCAGACGCGTTTCGGGCCAACGCCCTCTGCAGTGGCAGACCATATGACATGACGGCAAGCGGCAAATACCAGTAAATACCCACAGTAATTATATGCAGGTGTAGCACCTGAAGCAATGCTTTCTGGGACTGGTAGTTTATAAGTAGAACCCAAGTGGGTCGCCGCCGCCATTCACATGTAAAAAAGTATTAAAAGGATTGCCAATGTCCCCGCAAGCACCCCGCAAGTAAAAGGCACCTCCCGTACCATAATACGCTGCCCAAATGAGGCAGCTGTGGACCCGCAGTTAGTACGCGGTAGTGCAAACCCGCGACCGGGCCGGCCGCTAACAAATGGAAGAAAGGGTTGCCCCATGGTGGGAATGCACTTACGGGTAGGAATTAATGCCACCGCAAGGGCGCGAGCCGCGAACAAAGTCCTTTTCCTGCCAGACGCGTTTCGGGCCAACGCCCTCTGCAGTGGCAGACCATATGACATGACGGCAAGCGGCAAACACCAGTAAATACCCACAGTAATTATATGCAGGTGTAGCACCTGAAGCAATGCTTTCTGGGACTGGTAGTTTATAAGTAGAACCCAAGTGGGTCGCCGCCGCCATTCACATGTAAAATAGTATTAAAAGGATTGCCAATGTCCCCGCAAGCACCCCGCAAGTAAAAGGCACCTCCCGTACCACAATACGCTGCCCAAATGAGGCAGCTGTGGACCCGCAGTTAGTACGTGGTAGTGCAAACCCGCGACCGGGCCGGCCGCTAACAAATGGAAGAAAGGGTTGCCCCATGGTGGGAATGCACTTACGGGTAGGAATTAATGCCACCGCAAGGGCGCGAGCCGCGAACAAAGTATTTTTCCTGCCAGACGCGTTTCGGGCCAACGCCCTCTTCAGTGGCAGACCATATGACATGACGGCAAGCGGCAAACACCAGTAAATACCCACAGTAATTATATGCAGGTGTAGCACCTGAAGCAATGCTTTCTGGGACTATATATATATATATTACCTACTGGCGGTTGCCAGTAGGTAGTTATAATTAGGATTTTTTACAATGCAAAATCTCAAAATTCTATTTGGAATAACTTTGGCGCTGGTTGACGAATCTGCCTGACAATTTCCTCAAATTGGCCTCGCAGAGCTCCGGTCCTTCCTTGAAAGTTTGGGGGGGATTCATGAAGCGGGGGCCGAGATACAAGGGGGGTCCCAAAACGTGTTTTCCCCATGTTAATTTCCATAGGGCGGTCAAACTCACATTTAGCCCGAACGGCTGAATGGATTTCCACCAAACTTGGCAAAATTGTAGGGACTGGTAGCCCGATGTGCCTTTGCTATGTCTCAAGATATGTGCTCCAGTGGTTTTTGAGTAATTTAGGTTCAAAAAAATATATATATCTATAGCAGCGCCCCGGTACGCGCACCGGGGCGCGTACCGGGCGTGCTACGCGACCTGCGTGCGGAAAGCTGATTGGCTCTCGGGTGTCTGTAAACATTCCAAACAGTCCGGAGCGGCCGCCAACTTGTGTCTTGCTAGGATCGAGACACAAGAGGTGGCTAAAACAAAGGGGGAATTGACCATAATGGGGCAGAGTAGACCCCCCTTGACCCCCTAGGTTTGATGGGGGGCCATAAAAGGGCCCCGCGGGGCAAAAAAAATAAATATATTTTTTTATTTTCGCGGGGGGAGCGCCCGGTACGCGCACCGGGGAGCGTACCATGGGGAAAAAGAATGACAGTTTTAAAAAAAAGTAGCTGTTTTAAAAAAAATCTTTTTGTTGGTTTTTATATATATATATACATACACATACATATATATAAATGCATATGCATATATATGCATATATGTGTATATGTGTGAGTGTAGAGAGAGGTAGAGAGGTAGAGGTGTAGAGGTAGAGAGGTAGAGGTAGAGAGGTAGCGGAAGAGAGGTAGAGACTAGTAGAGAGAGAAGTAGAGAGAGGTAGAGAGGTAGAGAGTAGAGAGTGAGTAATAGAGAGTAGAGAGTGAGTAGTAGAGAGTAGTAGAGAGCAGTAGAGAAAGTAGCAGAGAGTGAGTAGTAGAGAGTAGTAGAGTGAATAGTGGAGTGAGTAGTAGAGAGTGAGTAGTAGAGAGTGAGTAGAAGAGAGTAGTAGAGAGTAAGTAGTACAGTGAGTAGTAGAGAGCAGTAGAGAGTGAGTAGTAGAGAGTAGTAAAGAGTGAGTAGTAGAGAGTACTAGAGAGTGAGTAGTAGAGAGTAGTAGAGAGTGAGAAGTAGAGAGTGAGTAGTAGAGAGTAGTAGTGAGTAGTAAAGAGTGAGTAGTAGAGAGAGAGTAGTAGAGAGTGAGTAGTAGAGAGTAATAGATAGTGAGTAGTAGGGAGTCGTGAGTAGCAAGTAGTAGAGAGTGAGTAGTAGAGAGAGAGTAGTAGAGAGTAGTAGAGAATGAGTAGTAGAGAGTGAGTATTTGAGAGTAGTGGAGTAGGAGAGAGTAAGTAGTAGAGAGTAGTGGAGAATATTCCAAAGTTTGGCACAGCACCACTTGCACAATGAGTCCAATCAAATCATATCACTTAGAGTCCTTATTGAAGCGCTGAATCTTGGTGTATATTCAAATGCTTTTATTTTCCTTAAGTTTATGTACCACAGCCAGCCGAAATGTTTCGTTCTGTACAACAGAACTTCTTCAGGGCGTTCTTATTTCCTTCAAGTTATGTCGGTATCCTGTTGTCATATAACTAGATATTTCTTCCAAATGTTAGACGAGACGTAAGCACATTCTTATTCAAAGTGACTAGGTATCAATTTTACCCACACAATTCGGGCAGACTTGAGTAATTTATAGCATCCTCAAAGTCAGTCTTTCAAAAATTCCAAAGTATAGGACATGATAATCTAAATCCAAATATTTCTCAAGAAAAGTCATTTTCAATCGTTTGGAATATCGGTGTTTGGGCAGATATGACCCAGGGAGCCCCAGTATGCAAGGGGAATTAGTCCCCCCTCTGCAAACGCGCCAGTGGCATGCATTGCAGAGAGGTGTAAATAGGGTGTGTAGCCTCATTACACCTCTCTGCAAGGCAGCACCCTGGCGCATACTGGAGGCTCCTGGTGGGCTAGTTGGCCCCCCAGGGACCCCCAGTATGCAAGGGGAATTAGTTCCCCCTCTGCAAACGCGGCAGGGGGCTGTGTTGCAGAAAGGTGTAACAAGGGGCATAGCCTCATTACACCTCTGCAATGCAGCCCCCTGGCACATACTGGAGGTTCCAGGTGGGCTAGTTGGCCCCCAGGGGCCCCCAGTATGCAAGGGGAATTAGTTCCCCCTCTTCAAACATGCACGGGGCTGCGTTGCAGAGAGGTGTAAAAAGGGTCGTGGCTTCATTACACCTCTCTGCAATGCAGTCCCCTGGCGCATACTGGAGATTCCTGGTGGGCTTTCAGGTCTTATTTAGTTAGGAATTAGCATTAAAGAAACCTTTGAAATTCACTGAAAAAACCATAGGTTTCACACCAGTTATAGTTAGGAATTAGCATTTAAAAAACCTATTAAATTCACTGAAAAAACCATAGGTTTCACACTAGTTATAGTTAGCTGGAAATTTTACTGACATAAAACCATTGAAATTCCACGTTATAGTTAGTTGGACTCACTATAACTTGCGCGTGTAATGCACTGCTGATGACGTCACATATTACATCACTCATGACATGGTCAGTGACATCACTCATGACATCACTGATGACACCATCCTTGTGACAGAGTGACAGACCTCCTTTCACTGTAACCCTAGAAACACATATTCAAAAATAGAAACAAAATTTTTCAAAAAAAAGGAGATACCCATACCAGTTACAACAAACAATTCAGTAATTCCACCATTTATATACACATCCACTAATTCACCAAGAGTTCTATATAGTCACTCATACACATACTCACTCATCATATGTAGTGATACACCTATACATACTGTAACACATCGACAGTCTTCCAAAAGTTGCTCACACACATACTCACACATGCAAATAAACTATTGATCATCCATTTATTTGCATATACAGCTATACACACACTACCACCTTACTTCTAAGGAAACTTACACCTACTTACTCTCTTAAACAATCCCTTATAGAAACACATACTTACTTAAACAGGTTCTCTTACAATCTCTCACTCTCACATATACTCACGTATATACATCAATACTCACATATACTAGATTAAAACATATGTAGTTACTGATAAAGACACTAGTGAGACAGTCATTCACTCACTAACACACACATATACACACTCATCCATCCATACAGTCCTGCACATATGCCGTCTTCCAAACACATACAAACAGTGAGTCAGTCATTGATGCATCTATGTGCTAAGTAATACCCCCGCCAAACCATACAGACACTCATACTGATACTTAAAAAAACATCTAATAACTCATATACACACACATGTAGCTACTCACCACCCCATGCAGCCACTTATACACAAAGTGAAACACTGATACAAACATTTAAATATTTAAACAATATTCGCTAATATATGTATTCACTAAAATACACTTAATAAGCCAGTTAACCAATCAATTTAAAAAAAAAAAAACATCCATTAAGACACTTATTTAAACATTTATTCTTCCATTGACCTTTACATATACATATATAAAACATATTTATTTTTCAGAGAGGCACACATTCACTGGATGGTGTCATCAGTAATGTCATGAGTGATGTCACTGACCATGTCATGAGTGATGTAATATGTGACGTCATCAGCAGTGCATTACACGAGCAAGTTATAGTGAGTCGAACTAACTATAACGTGGAATTTCAATGGTTTTATGTCAGTAAAAATTCCAGCTAACTATAACTGGTGTGAAACCTATGGTTTTTTCAGTGAATTTAATAGGTTTTTTAAATGCTAATTCCTAACTATAACTGGTGTGAAACCTATGGTTTTTTCAGTGAATATATATATATATATATATATATATATATATATATATATATATATATATATATATATATATATATACATATATATATATATATATATATATATATATATATTACCTACTGGCGGTCGCCAGTAGGTAGTTATAGTTAGGACCTAGTTTCCATAGGAAATCCTCAACATTCTATTTGGAATAACTTTGGCCCTGGTTGAAGAATCTTAGCGAATTTCTCAAAGAAGATGGCTCAGTCCGCTGCGCTCCTTCCCCAAAAGTTTGGGGGGGATTGGTCAAGTGGGGGCTGAGATAAAAAGGGGGTCCCAAAACGTGTTTTCTCCATGTTATGAATGGATTTATAAGAAATTTGGCAAAACTGTACAGTCCGGCTCGCAGATTACGCTTTTTTTGGAATGGTGTAAATCCGTTCAGTAGTTGTTGAGAAAATTAAAGTTAAAGTCAATTATATATTTATAGGCGCGCACACGTGAGCACACCCAAGCGGCTGCGCGTGAGCGGTATTTTTTTTGGCTGCGTGACGTCTGTTAACGTTCGATTCGAAGGAAATCAGGAAGTTTTGTCTGCCATTTTGTCACTGCGAGTAAATATATTGTTCATTTCAAAGCGTTGAAACATGGAAAGGGGAGAAGGTAGAGATTGTCTTCCTGCGTAGGTTTTCTCAGGGTGTGCAGTAAGGCCCTTAAACGCGAAAAGATATAATTTTTCCCCGAAAAAAAAATACGGGGTGCGCGCACCCGGTCGCGCACACCTATTTACAAGAGTGTGAAAATGGAGGTAAATCAGAAGTTTGAGTGCTTAGATATAAGGTGGCTCTGAAAAGAGCCCTTGTGTTAATTGAGTGTTTTCTGCATTTATAAGTAAGTACCGATGCAGAGCCTGATGTTGCAGAGGAAGATTCTGTTTCCCTCATTCGTGAAATGAACACCGTCTCTCCTATAGACGTCTTGCATGTGGTAGCGCAAGTTGTTGTGGTAAATAGAACCCATGCTATAATCTCTGAGGAACGCAGAAACAGATTTATTTACATGTCTCCTTGCTTTCTCAAATTGTGCACAATGGTGATTGGACCAATTCCATTTCTGTCTTTGGCATAAATTGGAATATACCAAGGCAGATCGAGGAAAAAGTGTCATCAATTGTCGAAAGGTGTCTTTTAGAAGCATTTCCAGACCTACCCCAGTGATTGTGCCTAGATCGTTCCCACCACAGTGCACAATTATAAGGTCTGGTTCTGGGAGATGCATAAAAGTTTTCACCAATGGAATCAATTGGTGACATTTCAATCCTCTTTTGGAAATCCATGTTATGTGTACATTTGGTAAGCTGAGGTTGCAAATTCGTCTGCTTACTGCATATTTTTCACTCCAGTGAATATAACTGTGTCCTATTAGCCAGACCTTCATTTTCAAGGGATTTGTAGTCGTCCTCCGATCGGTTCTGGAAGTGGAATGGTAGTTAGAAGTTGAAATTCTAAATAAAGAAAAAGGAAGAGGCTGGGTGTGGTTTAAAAAATAAAAATGATTGGTTGATTGTAAGAAGTGGAGATTGAACAGTACGTTGCATGTTAATGTTTATGTTAAACGAAAAGTACTATTGGGTGTGAAAAAACAAGACATGTAACAGAGTTGTGGATTGGCAGGTGTTTCTGGAGGGAAAATAGTGTTATTAGTTAGCTGTAGAACGTTGAGACATTAACTTTTGACCTCTGCCTTCAGCAAAGTGCCGAATGAGGTGTTACCAAGGAAACAGCCGGAGATGGCAGTTGGTGATGGGTTCACTCTTTGGTGCCTCTGCATCTGAGTCTGTTCTCTGGTGGCTGGAGGACAACTGTTTGTTATTGTGGAGATGAAAGGGTGATAAGGAGAGAAATACGACATAGCGTCTGGCCTGTAGAAGCGTGGGAGCAGTGATTAATTCTGAGTAAAGCGGAACTGTGTCGGTGCTTAGTAACAGTAAAAAAAAAAATGTTAACAGTGGTATAACTGTGTTTACGGTGCGCGACCTACTAAGAAAGAATTCACGGGCCGTAATTGGCTTGGAGGTTCTAGTATCAGTAAGTGAGTTCGAGAAAAGAAAACATTCAGGACTTTATTTATGAAGGCCTTGCGCCACCGGTGCGTTACTTTTTCCCATTTTAAAAAATGAGGCACTGGCGGCGGAAGGTCTTCATAAGTAAGGTCCTCAGTGTCTACAGTTAAGGTTATGTGGAACCCATGAATAGTTTTTCAATATGAAATCATTTCAGTTGAGATTATGGATTAAAAGAGAAACCGTGAATATTTGAAATGTTTATTTAGAAATGTACTATTTTAAAGGCAAATCATTATGTAATCTGAGTATAGAAATTGCAAAAAACACAGTAATTGGTATTGTCAGTAGTACATGGAATACAAACGCTATAGTTGAAGAAAAATGAATATAGTTGGAAAAAAAACATTGTTCAGTCTTATAAGGAAGTATATTATATTTTAATAAATGGAAGAAGGTTTGTGGCCTTTCAGTTTAGGAACGATATATGAAAATGCAAGTGGTTATACATCATTACTTTATGAATCAGCTGTCAAACAACACGAAATCATAATGTCCATTGTTAGTAAAGCAAATAGGTCTGTTCTTCAAAAGAAAATATGGAAAATAACGTGAAGAATATAGAAAACCAAAAGGAAATGAGGACGTCAATGGGTTGTTTGAGAGTTATTGAAGCATTGTTTAGGCAAAATAGGTAGTTTCTGCTTGTAACAGGAAATCAGTTTTATCATTTGAAATTATGTCAGCTATCCAATGGAAAAGAGTAAAGCAGTACTGATAATCTCTTATAATCGGAGCCTCTTTTACCATTAGAGTGCAGGTCGGTGGGTTTTCGATGTAGCTCGCTGTTAGGAAAGAGTTAATTGTCCATTGTGTAGGCAAAGTATGCAGCAAGTGCCTCTAACATGAAATCACTGTTATCATCTGAAAACATGTCAGCCATCCAATTGAGAAGATCAAAGGAGCATTCATGATCTGTCATTATTGGAACGTCTTTTACCATCATTGGGCAGCTCGGTGGGTTTTCGATGTAGCTCTCTGTTAGGAAATCTTGCGCCGCTGCGAATATATTCCAATGACCCAGAACTCCTTGTATCGCTGCAAAGGCCATAAACCCTCCATTGTAACAAAGCTGTTCATGATCAAGTAACGGATTCATGAGGTGATTGTAATTCGGTTCAGGAGGTACCAAATTGCAGAGACATAAATCCAGGGCCCACGTGAAATCACAGCTCAGGCAATGAAATACAGGCTGCACACAGGTGAAATACGAATATCGAAATGATAATCGATATGATGCATTCAAAGTCGAGAGTGGTAAGATGCCGTAGTAGTCAAGCATCCTCTGGCGAAATAGTTCTAAGTGGCCCGGCTCATTTGCGAAGGCAGGAGGGACATCCATTTTGAATTTCCCAAGATGGTAAAGGAAACGGCGCAGCACCGCTGGTTGTATAGCAACTCCACAGAATTAGGTCGCCGGCTATGCAGTGGAGAGAAGCAGAATGACTTGATACATTTTCTAAGAGTTTAGTCACTTATATATTGCTTAGTGGTTATTAAAAAAGTAGCTTTTTTTTAACTGGAGGATGCGTTGAAAAATAAGGGAGTGATTTGAGGGAGTTGTAAAGCAAGGTCAATTTTTTTTACATCAACGCTGTTTTCTGTGAATGTTAGCTTAGTGAAAGATATGTGTATGAGCAGATGCAACGTTCAGTTTTAAATGTGACAATGGCGGTCTTGTTCATGTCTTCCGATTCAAGGTCGGTATTCGCTGCCAAATACAAAGATTAAGAAACGCATGCGTGGGGTACATAGTGTGCATTCTTAAAGGAAAGCAAATGAAGGGTTATTTTTACCGCGTTAGCTTTGTCGTTTAAAAAGTTACAGTGATTTCTATTATATGTGAAGAAAGTGTCACTGATGAAGACTGAAAATAAATCCTTATAAATGATACGGACTGGTGTATTTTAGAAAAGGTTTGTAACATTACATGAATTGTGTAAAAAAAATAATGTAATTGAAAGTGTATGGTTTGAAAATGAAAAGTAGAGGTTTATAGTTCATGTTTTGAAAGCAGTTCTAGAGGGTCAGAAGAAAGTGTATGGTTTGAAAATGAAAAGTAGAGTTTTATAGTTCACGTTTTGAAAGCAGTTCTAGAGGGTCAGATGCATGATAGATTTATTAAAAATAGAACATGTTTTTAAATAGTATTTTGGAAAAAATATGTGCCTTTATGTACTATTTACATTATGTGCCTGTTGCGTATTCTTTGAGTTTTAGTAATCCTGTGTCTTATAAGTTTTCTAGGGGCGGTTTGAGGTTCATGGTGGGTTTGGGCAGGGAGGGTAGGTTGGGGGTTTGTAATAGGGGGTTCGGCTGGGGTGGAGTGCGGAGTTTAGTGAAAAGTGAGGGGGCGGGGAGTTACGGTGTTTGGTAATGGAGCAGAGTCAGAGGACGCCACATTTGTGTTATGGGCTGCCACGGAAATATGTATTTATTCTCAGAGGTTTATTATATTAAGCATATATATTAGCATGGTGGCTCTTGTCGTTTTGTGGTTCTGTGTATGTTTATAATGCTGGCTCTGTAGTTTTTGTTTATGGACCTTATTGCGACACACAGGGGACCTACGTTGCACAGTTGGAGATCAGAGACTTAGGAAAGGAAACTTTATAATTGTAAGGGCTGTAAGCAATAGAAATCGCCCGTTCTCGGTGTAAAAAATATCACCGCTATTGGTGGTATTTTCTACGGTGTTAGTACTGGAAGGAGACTAGTAACATATATGTGAAAAAAAATTATGTAATAGGCTCAGCATTTTACATTATCTTGGAAAACAAAAGTTGCTTTTACATAGCAATACGTCTCTTATAATTAAGGGACGGAGTGTATATAGTGCTATTTAGTACTCTGCTATGTGATTGATGTCGAATATTTCATAAGAGGAGGCTTTAAAAGTTTTACGATAAACTGGTTTTCTAGGGAAGTGGGTGGAGTGTTCCGTGTAAATTGCATAATAGAAACTAGTAAGAACCAATTGGAAGTGTTGTTTTCAAGTCACATGACTGCACATGCGCGTCTCAACGCGATAGGTGGGTGCGCGCACCCGGTCGCGCACTATAAGAAAGCGGCGAGAAAATGTCAGCTGCTATGCTCTTCAAGCTTGTTTTGGTACAAAGAGTTAGTTCTGAAAAGAACTTTTTTTTTTTTGGGAAACAAGTGTTATGATGCTTTTGATTTCTTAAAGTTGCGACGACATTTTTCAGTATGTCATACTATCCAAATAAAGTGAAGAAATTTAACTTTTCTTGGAGCATTTATGACTCTCAATTATTTGTTTAATTAGAGTAAAGCTTTGCTCTCCGTATACAAGAAGTTCTCCACAGTTCGTGCATTTCATGTGCACGTTCGCCAGATATGGTCTCAAGTCCATCTCAGCACTCAATGGAGATACAGGTCGTCCACCGGAAGATGTGTTGATTACTTCTGATGGTAATAGCGTGGCCTCCGTTTTTCTTGTCAAAGGTGGTCGCTCATTTTCATCAGATTCGGAAGATGAATGCGGAACGGTAGCCATTGTACCGAAGTCTTCGGGAAGATGTTCGACGTTGTTGTCTCTTGAGAGTAGAAAAGAAAGTGATGGAAGTGGGTGGAGTGCTGCGTGTAAATTCCAGAATAGAAACTACTAAGAACCAATTAGAAGTGTTGTTTGGAAGTCACATGACTTCACATGGGAGTGTCAGGTCCTGTACGCGATAGAAGGGTGCGCGCACCCGGTCTCGCACTAAAATAAAGCAGCGAAAAAACATCTTATAATATGCTCTTCGAGCATGTTTTGGTGGAAAGAGTTAGTTCTGAAAAGAACTTTTTTTTTTTTTTTTTGGGGGGGAAAGAAGTGTTATAATGCTTTCGATTTCTTAAAGTTGCTACTACATTTTTCAGTATGTAATAGTTTGAAAATGAAGTGAAGAAATTTATCTTTTCTTGGGGCATTTGTGACTTTCAATTTTCAGTTTAATAAGAACGAGGCTCTGCTCTCCATACAAAAGAATTTCTCCACACTCGTTGCATTTCATATGCACCTTCGCAAGATATGGTCTCAAGTCCATCTCAGCACTCGATGGAGATACAGGTCGTCCACCAGAAGATGTGCTGGCCACCTCTGATGGTAATAGCGTGGCCAGGGCTCTTGTCGATGCTTTTGCATAATGCTCAGGATGCCTTTGTTTAACATGCCGCTGCATGGTGTGTGCAGAAAAGGAATATTTTTTATTTGGATTTCCCCTTGAGAGCTCCGAATTGCATATCGTGCAGGTTACTTTTGGCGCATTCACTTTCTTTTGATCTTCAGGATAAGTGAAAAATTGCCAAATGAAAGATTCCTTTTTTCTTCTTAACGGTGGTCGCTCATTTCCTTCAGATTCGGAAGATGAGGAAAGTGGGTGGAGTGCTGCGTGTAAATTCCAGAACAGAAACTACTAAGAACCAATTGGAAGTCTTGTTTTCAAGTCACATGACTTTACATGCGCTTCTCAGGACGTGTAGGCGGTGATACTATCTAGTTACGAACGTGATTACATACTTAGGAACTAGCATTCAAAAAAACTATGAAATTCACAGAAAAAACCATGTCATGAGTGATGTAATATGTGACGTCATCAGCAGTGCATTACACGCGCAAGTTATAGTGAGTCCAACTAACTATAACGTGGAATTTCATTGGTTTTATGTCAGTAAAATTTCCAGCTAACTATAACTGGTGTCAAACCTATGGTTTTTTCAGTGAATTTCATAGGTTTTTCAAATGCTACTTCCTAACTATAACGTGTGTAAAACCTATGGTTTTGTCAGTGAATATATATATATATATATATCAAGCTCCCTGTCCCACTGGAAAGTTAGGGCACTCGCGGGCGGGTGCGGTTTGCGGTAATGGGTACCCGCAGTAACACTCTGCTCGGCTTCGGAACTCGTATCTTCCAAAGAACCGCACTCGTGGAACCAAAGTTTTTGCAGTGCTCACACCATAAGTTTATTCACAGATGTTAACAGACGCGTTTCAGCATTACGCCTTCGTCAGTGTCAATTACATTGTGGGGATTGGCCTGGGATATAGCGGCAAACAATCATAGACATGGTTGACGGACTACAGTGATGTTAGGGTCGCGCCATCTTGGAACATGTCAATACATTTCACTTTTAGGTACGTATTACCACATGTTGGAAACAAAGTACATATTGCCGTGGATCGGCGTAGTTCCCCGTGTTTTACACATCCGGGGAAGATGTCGGGAGTTTCAGATATAAAACCCCCTCCAACTAAAGTTTCCAAAGTCCATCAAGCCATGTATTGGCAGGTGCTATATTTCGGCCCACTTCAGTGCATATTATATACAGTGCCACAGCCCCCCCACCCCCCCATTTTTGGTCAATTTAAGGGTGAAAATTAAACTTAACACAAATTTCAATGTTGATACTCATAGTGTCTTTCGTAATCAAATATTCGAGTCAAAGAGGAAAGTCTACTAAGCTTGGTAGAGAATCTTTGGTTCAGCTATTTCCCCAGATGTACCGCCAGTTCTTCCCCATAGTTCAATCCCATTGGTGCTTTGGTCATGAGGTCTATAATGTACCTCGACTCCCAGCGCCTCAAGGTTATTAACCTGTCACCTCCTCTCGGATTTTCAGGCACAAAGTCTAAGCCATAGTACTGCAGTTTGTTCCTGTCACGTTGGTGCACTTGGTCAAAATGTCTCGCGACAGGATATGCTGGGTCGGCTTTCTCTATTGCCCTTTGGTGTTCAAGTACCCTGATTTTAAGTTGATGGATGGTACTTCCGATGTATTTTAACCCACACGGGCAAACTAGGCAATAAACTGCAAAGTTAGTGCTGCAAGTTAGAAATTTCTTGATTGGTTTGGAGATTCCCGCACCAGGAATATCATATTTCCGCACTCTTTTGCATCCCGCGCAGGCCTTGCATTTCCCACAAGGGAAGAATCCTCCCAACTCTGCGATTTTGCCTGTTTTTTGCGTTATGTTTTTGAAGTGGCTTCTGACTAGAGAATCTTTCAGTGATCTTGCCTTCCGGGACGTGATCAGGGGTTTGGTTGGGATATCGTCTTTCAATATGGGGTCGGTTTTCAGAATATGCCAGTTTTTTTGCAAAATCTTCCTTAATCCCATAGAGTCACTGGTGTATGGTGTGATTAGGCGAAATTTCCCTTCATTCTTGGATTGTTTATTGGGTACTTTGGGTTTTAGGAGATCTTCCCTTTTGATTTTCCTCACTTTCTTCAAGGTTTCATCCAAAGACACTGGATCATATCCTCTTCTCGAGAACCTTTCTATGCAACCTACTGCAGCTTTCTCAAAGTCCTGCTCTCTACTGCTGCTTCTTTTCATCCTGAGCAGTTCCCCATACGGGATGCTTTGTATCAGCCTCTTTGGATGGTTGCTGTCGGCTCTCAGAATGGAGTTGCCTGCCGTCGGCTTGCGATACAGTGATGTATGTAACCTGTTATTACCTACTTCCACCCTCAGGTCCAAGTAGTCTGCTGTTGTCGAACTTATTGTTCCTGAGAAGTGTAGGTTACAGTTGTTATCATTCAGGATTCCTATATATTGATGAGCCCCCTCCATCGTCCCCTGCCACACGATGAAGGGGTCATCAATATACCTGAACCACCGTATCACTCTCTCTGTTTCCTGCCCCCCACTCTGAAGGACCATGGGCACCCGCTCCTCCCACCAGCCAACGAACAAGTTCGCATAGCTGGGGGCAAAGCAGGTGCCCATCGCGGTCCCAGAGATCTGTGAATATAGCTGGTCATTAAACAGGAAAATGTTGCTTGTGAGACAGAACTCTATAAATTCCAGCAACATGCGATTGTGTAGTGCAAACCTGGCAGGTCTTCTGTTTAGAAAGTGTTCTACTGCCACCAAGCCTAAATCATGTTTGATGTTAGTATATAGGCTGGTTATGTCCAGCACAACCATCAGATATGAGGGGTCCCATATTACATCAGATATTTTTGTCAAGAAATCCTTAGTGTCTTTCACGTG
The DNA here is from genome assembly GCF_964263255.1 of Lissotriton vulgaris. Classification (NCBI taxonomy): domain Eukaryota; kingdom Metazoa; phylum Chordata; class Amphibia; order Caudata; family Salamandridae; genus Lissotriton; species Lissotriton vulgaris. Next base: position 591,609,645 of record NC_141693.1, read on the forward strand.
GGATTTAAGTTGTGTTACTAGAGGGAACAAGAAGCTGTCTATAAATTTAGACATGTTTTCTGTCAGTCCATTCATTGATGACACTATAGGTCTTCCCGGGGGCTCCTTTGCGTTCTTGTGTAGCTTTGGTAAGTGATAGAAGGTCGGTATTGTGGGGTTGTTGCTTCTCAGGTACATGTTTTCTTCACTTCCCAGCATCGATTTCTTGTACCATTTATTGACCAGTTTGTCATACCTTCTTATGCCCTCCTTATATTGTTTGTCATCAGTTTTACGATAATATTGTGTGTCTGATAATTGTCTCAGTGCCTCTCTTTGATAGTATTCCCGCGTTAGTAACACAACGTTTCCGCCCTTGTCTGAGGGTTTAATTATCGTATTCTCATCCTTTTCAAGGTTGTGTAAAGCCTCTCTTTCTTGTGGGGTGATGTTATCTTTTTTGTTTGCCATTTCTCGTTTCCCTCTCAGAGACACCAGGTCTTTTAAGAAGGTTTCGGAGAATGCATCTATTGCATCCCACGGCATTACCGGGCAGAATGTTGACATTGGTTTGAAGCCGCTGTCCTCTCTTTCTTGATCGATTTCGTTACTTGAAGCTCTGTCGATCATGGTGTTCTCTTGTGATGGTTGTGTCTCTCTTTCCATTCTTAGGTTCTCTAGATTCTCTATCCCTCTTAGATCTTCACAGGATAGGATGTCGGTAGCAGTTAGTCTTTCTCTCACAAATTTAGATCCTTTTGTGTGTGTTCTGAGTTGGTGGTATTTATGTAACTTGAGTTTCCTTACGAATGTATACAGATCAATCCTCATCTGTGTGTATTCGCTTTTACTATTAGGGCAGAAACTTAAGCCTCTGCTAAGTAGGTTCCGTTCAACTTCAGTCAACTCTCTCTCGGATAAGTTGACTACCGTGAGGTCGTCTGTGTGAGTGGAGTTTACTTCTTGCTGGGCTTTCTCCTGTTCCGCCATCTCTGGGCCCTTCCTCTTTCTGCCTCCCCCTGCTCTCCTTGTTCTCCTCCTGCCTCGTTTTCCGGGGGCTTGTTCTTGCCGCCACGTAACCATGACTGGCGGATTACTGTGCATTCGTTGTGAAAAGGAGGGGGGTGGGTGTCTGTCCTCCCCTATGTCTTCTGGCTGTTCTTTTCCTTTGTTCTTCCACCGCCTCGCTGTCAGTGACTTCCGATTCCGACGTGTTCACAGGAGATGTTGTGCCTTGGGCTCTTTTCCGATCAACTTCTCTTCTTGGTGCGTCGTATTTTTTGGCAAAAGTTAAAATTCTGCCAGAGAGATAGTCGTTTTCGTCTCTTATGTACTTCTCCTGTTTACTGGTTTTGATCTTTTCCTCGTATTTATTCAGACAAATTTTAAGCCGAGGACTTTAGTAATCCGCTTTCGGTATCGCATTGCTAGGATTGTGTCTTCCATTGTAGCCTGAGTTTTGTCTGTGACTTGACCTTCCATATCGGAGCAGAAGGAACAAAAATAAGATTCCTGCTATGAGTCCCAAGATGAGAGGCAGGCTGCCGAACACAGAATGCACGAAATTCGGGAAGATGTTCGGAACAGCTTTAAAGGGTGCTAACAGTCCCGAAAAAATTGTCTTAAATACATGTGCGATGCCGCTGGTATCAGACATGTTTAAAATTTGGCTTAATATTTCTATGAAATGTACGTGGCAATTTGTCGATAATAATGTATGTATCTCTGCTGCTGTCCTTGCAACTTGAAGGTGAAACGTTTATCAAGACAAGGTTAAAGGCACAGTTGTTTGTAAAAGAATAGACTTCATTCTGCTTAAAGTATCAATTCGAATAGAAGAGATATTCAAAGAAGGCCATATTGCTGCCTCCATGTCTAGCTTGTTGTTTGGATACAATACTTGCATACAACAAGTGACCCTGGAAGTAACGCTCACGAGATAGGCCGTTCCTGGCACCATGCCACAACAGCTGTGGTCCCTTATTAGAACGTAGCTGCCGTTGGAAAGCTGTCTGAAAAATGGCTCTATCTGTGTAGCAGGGGTGCCGTGCAGGTGGCATGAAAGGTTATTTGATGAACCTTCACAGGCTCCATGTAAGTTAATTCATTGACACAGAAGTGTACCGCTTAGTGAATTTTTACAGTTGTTACCACTAAGGAATACCTCTTTCTTGCCCCCACTCCAACATCTATGTGTGTAAGGTAAATGCCGGGTTGACTTGATGTACCCTTTACCCAACCTTTCATACAGGCCTGCTGGTATATACTTTTGGAAATATTGACACTGAAAAGTTGTTATCGGAATTGTAATAGTGCCATGTATTATTCATTCAATGACTGGTCTTTTGGAGACTGTCAATGGTAATCTTTCTAGTTTTTCAATGCTCAGCACCGTATAGTCTGCCCCTCTTTGTCCCAAAGAGATTTGTTTATCAGTAAGGTTATATATAGAAAATAATGACGGTGTGTTTATCAGATGCCATGGCACATAGCCTGAACGCAGATTTTGTAACGTCCAGCCTAACTGTACAATAGAACATAATTGGGACTGGCCATGTTGTAACATTAGCATATCCTGTTTTATTATATCAATAGCAGATGATACAATGCTGTCCAGTGAATAAATTCTGGAGGACAGAGTCGTTAACCCATTGTCCACTACAGAAAGTGATTTTTCCAAATTAATACGATCGATTTCTCGTATTTATTCTGCAGTTTCAATTTGTGTTATTTTCCAAGCTTCATTGTAAGCTGCGTATATACTGGCGTATATGAAACGTTTTTGACGATATTGCGAGGTCCCAGTATGAAATCTCACAAGTCAGCACCTTCTTTAAGTAAAGTCAAGTGTTGCTTAATTTCAGATAGTGTGGATTTCTGTAGCCATTCGAGGCATAGTTTTCCTAGACTATATGTTGTTATTATCCCTGGATGTTGTCTCTGGGAATATCTTGGGTCTGGCCTATTCTTTTTGAACCCCTGTATTTGGTTCAGGAATCTATCTTGACAGTTATTAGTGTCTGTGGGCCAGATCAACCATTTCTTCTAATTAGGATATGTTCTGGTATGTTTTAAAATATGGGATATGTCTATCTCCACTTCTATAGTGCTATTACTATCAGGTATGGGTTTTGGTATAGACGGTTTGTTTAAGTCTTTTATCCTGGCTAGGCCAAGACAGGTTGTTTGTTGAATGGAGTCATTCAGGAACATTATTTGTTCTGGGATCATGCAGGCTCTGAATAATGATTCTAAACCTTATACCCGCCAGTCTTTTGTACCCCAGACTGTTTTTGTCTCAATGTTGTTTTTTCCAAAATTCAAACCAAAGATAGACATTTTTTCATAAAATTTTTCAGAATAAATCAGTTTAGTATTTGTCAACATGTTTTTCATTCCTGTCTTATTCAAAATTTTAAAATAAAACGTTTCTGGATCAGTGATATTAAACCCTGAAAAGTATGGGAATTTTTCATAAAATGTTTTTGAGCTGCATTTTGGCGGAGTTGAACAATGTTCCCATTGATTCTACATAAAAACATTTCTAGGATTTGCCGATTTATGCACATAGTGATGCCCATAATGATTATAGCAATACATTTCTTCATAATTTGATGAACCTTGTAAATAATAATGTTCTGTATATTTAGCTGACATTTCTAAATCTGACATCATGTTGTTAATATTTTCAATGTCCCAATCATCAGAGAAAGTACTAGGTGATACAAAGTCACTTAAAGAAATCTTGAATTGATGTGGATATTTCAAGAGTTCAACCGGGCCATAGATGTCGTAATCAGTAGTGTCCCATGCTACACCACCAGGCATAGGAATGGCTGTGATGTTCACTGATGATAGTTCTCTTTTTTCAATGTGAGATGATCTGTGAGGTATTAGAAACAAGTTGATGTTCTGACTTGCTGTGTCCATTGTACTGTATTTTCCATCAATCATTCTTACCAAGCTTAGAATTAAAATGAGCCAGAGCAGGGGGAAAAGTACACTTAACACAATCCACAATTCAATCCACGGTGAAATCAGATATGTTTCCCAAAGTTGATGAAAGAGTTCTGTAATTTTGTCTTTGAAAGTTTTGTTTGCTCTCTTGTTTTCATGTTCACTTGGATCATCAGAAAAGTCATCGAAATTGATGAAGTAGCCAGATGCAGTTCTGTCAATTGTTTGAATGACATCAGGATTGTTATTAATCTTTGTAGTTGCTTCTTCTTTTTCCATATTGGTATAGTCCGAGGCTGCATCATTGTAGACAGGTGTTTCTTGACGAACAGTTGCAATTTGGGTTTCAAGAGGCACAAGTTCCATGCCTTTATTGTATAGTCCTTTTTTTCACTGCAGGTTTATCAAATGTGATTAGTCTCTCAGTTTGAACCTCTTGGATTGTAGCAAGGTGTGGTCTTCTGCTACTTCTTGGGAGTCTACTGGGCCTACTACCTATTATTGGCCACATCGTTGTGGTTTTACCAGGTTGATTGATACAACTCTGTTCTCCCTTTTACCAGCAAGGGGCGGTAGTACGACTGATCTTGTTCCGCTGATAGCTAAGACAGGTACTGCTTTTCTGTAAGAAGGCCCAAATTCCTTCTTTACCTCAATCTTTTCTCTGACCAGATCCCCAATCTTTGGAATCTAGACAGGTCTTGCTGGGACAAGTTGTTTCTCTTCAGTGGCCATTGGCTTTAGCTTGTTACTTAGACTTCTTCTCGTTTCACTCAAGTCCTGTAAAACAGCCAAACAATCTTTTATATCAAACGCTTTTTGTTCCACCACTGAAGTCTGACTATCGAGATCTCTGATTATCATTATTGTACCAAAATAAAGTTCATATGGAGTGATTTCACCCAGATAATTTCTTGACAGATTATTAAGACTACGTTGAACAATTATTAGATGTTTGACCCTCCCATCACCCGAACCTGATACCCTCGCTGTTATAGATTGCTTTATGTCACCAATTGCGTATGTGCCGATAAAGACTTGCAAATCTTTTATAACAGTTCTAGCATCAGCCGAGCGCTGGGGCCACATCCAAATGAATCTCATCTTAATATTTATGGGATCGCATTTGTCCGATCGGACGCCTGCGTGTAGATAGTCTAATGCTGTCTAATAGTGGTGTCTGATCTAGTCTTACTGTGCTAGAATCAGATATCTGGTCCGGTTCATAAATGCGATCTCTATTTCAGACTTGACAATCGATTGCAAAGTTATAAACTTGCACGCTCATTCCCGGCCACCAGTGTCTTGATTGCAATTCTATTAGAGATTTCAGGATCTCTTGGTGCCTAAGACCCATTCCCATGTGTGCTTCTTGAATCAAGAAGACTCTCAGGTTCGTGTTTGGAATTACTCTATCCCCCACTACAGGGATTTTAGCAAAAGGAACGGAGTTCGCATCAATTATGTACGTATTTCCGAGTGGATAATTTAGAGGTAACTCTGCATAATTGCCTTCCTTTGAGGCTTTTACTGCAAGTAGCGTTTCTCCATCTATTTGTTTTTTAGAACGCTTTTTTGTAGCTACGGAAGCCGGTTGACCAGCTGCCGCTGTGGCTTTATTAGCCAACGAATTCCCTGCAACGTGAACGCCATCACGGTGAAGACTCTGCGTATGTATCACGTGAGTCTTTTGTAGTTCTTTCTGTAAAAGAACTACCTGTTCCCATAGTTTTTTATGTTTTATTGTGCCACCTGTTTCATCTTTGTAACCGTTTTCAATCCAGGTCTGCATGGAATTATTGTAAGATTCGACGCAGTAATGCGAATCGCACACTGTTAGTGTGGGGAATTTGCGATTTGCATTTTCAAGCACCATCTTAAAAGCATGTAGTTCAGCTCGCTGAGCTGTACAATTTCTGAGGGATTCAGTTTTAGCGATTAACGGTCTAAATTTACCTATGCGTCAGCGACCTTTTACGATCACACATGCTGCATTGTAAACTTTGTTATCCACACGTAGTGTTGTGCAAATCTGTTTGTGTAGATTACACAGGTGTACTGTTGCAGAGGTAGAATTTCAGTTGGCAGAGGACATTCGTATTCATATTGGAGAAATTTTTGTGTTTTTAAGTTAGGATCAAATTCGTAAACTACGTCTGATGCAGCAAGAGAATTAACCCATTGTATCCATCTCGGATGTAAGGCTTTAGCATTCGGAATGCTTGCTCTTGTTACTGCTTCTAGGGCCGGTATTGGTGTAACGATTATTATGCGTTTACCTTGTGCCAGGGCTCTATCTTTTGCTACAGCAGTTTGTACCGCAGTTAGAATCTTTTCAGTGGAACTGAATTTCAATTCAGCTTGTTTGTACAAGTGTGATTTGTAAGCTATTGGTACCGTTTCTCCCTCATTAGAGGTCAGGTATGTAAATCCGCATCTTCCGGGGATCACTCGGTTTACAAGGTTGCGTTGGTTCGAGCGTGTTTGCAGTTTTGTTTTAGTTAACATGTCTGTTTGTAATGATCGTAAGATTTCTGTGTGTTTCTGAGTCCAAGTAATTGATTTGAAATCAGGTTTTATTAGTTCGTAGAGCAGTTTAACCATCTCTGCATGATTTAGAATGTAAGTTCTACGAAATTCAGAAAACCTAGAATTGATTGTAATTTTTTCAGCGTTTTTGGGGCTTGGAGTACTGCACATTTCTCTAAGAAGTTGTATGCTAGACTTTTGCCTTCACTTGATAACTCATATCCTAAAAATTGGACTTTGAGGTGGGCAATTCATGATTTTTTAAAGTTAAATTTGTACCCTTCAGATGCAAACCCCTGTATTATGGTGTTCACTCTTTTCAAGTGTGTCTCCAGGTCATCGTCTGTTAGATAGATATCGTTGACATAGGATATTGCCTCATCATCATACATTTGTAGTAACTCTGTTACTCTGGCTGAAAATAATCCTGGGCTGTTCTTGAATCCCTGTGGGAGACGACAAAATTACTTTTGGGCCCCCATACTGGAGAAAGCAGTCAAAAACCTGCTTTCTAAGATCTCCCTGACTTGTTTTTTAGCTTCTTGCTTAACAGGATACTGCATTTGTGCAGTAGGTTGATTTTTTAACTGGATTTTATGATGAGGAGAATCCTCATCCCATCCTACATGATTTTTATATAATGCAGGAGCTTGGGCTACTGCCCATTTTCTGGCATATGTGTATTTTTTATAAATTGGAATGTGATTTGAGAAGGCAGGCATAATCATTTCTTCGCCATGTGGGCACTCCATGACAAACTCTGGTGGCCAGTCCTTTTATGCTAGAAGGATATCATTACCTTTAGATAGGTTTTCCCAGAAGAGACCTCTTATTTTCGTAGTTTTGTCCCCCTCTATACGTAATGTTATTTCATATCATTTATGAGGCACGCTGACTCTGGTGTCTGCAGTTTCCACTTGAACGTATTCATTCGTGTCCACTGTCTCCAGAAGACTCATCAGGATCTTGCGAGCTATGGTCACTTCTGCTGCGCTGTCTAGCATTGTCAGGGCACATTCTCTGTTCTTGAGTTGTGTCCTCAGAATCCTCGGCATGTTTAATTTAATACTTGCTACCTTCTTTTTGGGAAATTGTAATTTTTTACTTTGATGAGCAGGTTCTTTGTCTTTGGACTTGACGCACTCTTCTTTATGTTCTGACCGTCCTCTTCTTTCCAATTTCTGTGAGGAAGTCTGAAAAGATCGAGAGGGACGTGTATCAATATCTTGATATCTGTCAGGTTTTCTCAAATTTTCCCTATTTCTAAGGTTATATCTTTTTTCAGAGGTGGGGAGACCTACTTCCCCGTTCTGGAGATCTATCTTTCCGTTGGGGAGACCTTCCTCTGGTCTGAAACTGTTTTTCTCTGGAAGTGGTTTGCTTATCACCCTCCCACTTTTTTTTAGGAGTTATTAAATTATTTTTAATGAAAGTCTTTTCAGGATTTTCTGTTAGTTGTGGTTTTAGTGGTTTACCACCCAAACTATCTCTACCTAATTCTTCATAGGATTTTTCAATTATTCTGGCAAGTTCAAAAGGTTGTTCTGCTATATCTGTTTCTTTTAATTGCTGGCAGATTGTTGTACCGTCAATTGTCAATTGAACTAATTGCCTATATGCTTTTGTTAATTGTTTTAGTTGAACTAAAAGTTCTCTGTCTGACATTGTTTCAATGTCAGGATGTGGTGTATAGCTGGCTAGAACCGGCCATGTGGCTCCTGGTCTACATAGTGGACCGAGCCTGGTAATTTGATTTTGATGTTTAAGGGCGCCATTGAACTAGAACTCAAGCTCTTGGTAAGTTAGTAGAATTTCAACGTCCTCGAAAGGGGTGTATTCCTTTGGAGGTTCCCCTGCTTTGTAGTAGAGGAACTCGTGTGTTACAGCATTTGCTGCTGGAAAATCTATCCAAGAATAGAATACCTCTGTCTGCCGACATTCAAGTGCCTCTACCACAAATATGACTGTACCACCTCTCAATGATACACCATTTTCTATAAGTTTTATAGTTACACTATTCCGTACATTTACCGGGATGAGTATTGCATCTGGGTTATTTTGTTGGAGACTTGTGTCTTCCGCCAAAAGTTGGGTTGCTAGTCTAGCTCTCTCCCTATCGTCGTCACTTTCCGTCATTTCGCTGACAGAAAGTTTGCAGATCAAGTTTCAAGGAAACAAAGATTAGGTGCACAATATTTTGGAACACTGTATCCTTCAACGTTGATTAAACCAAAAACTAATAGATAGTAATCTCTTCCGACTAAGTTCTGGCGGATATTAACCTTTTTACTTACTCCAGAAGTCTATCAGAGTTTTTGTAGGAAAAAAGGGGTCTGTGTGAAAAGCACGACTGAGTTACTCTAGTATCTAGCGTTAAATTTATGGCCTTACCAAACGTTGGACGCCATGTAATGTAGTTCCTATGTTTCCAATAGGCTCTGCGCATTGGAATAACATAAACGACAGTGTAGACTTAGGACTAAGGTCGACTAGGTCTCTATTGAATATGTTAGACTTAATTATGTGTGCCAGCTAGCTCAGAGGTCACTAGAAACTTTCTCGAGTAAACAAGAAAGTGTTAACTTTCCTGAATAGACAAGAAGGGATTAGTTTCTGACAACCACATAAACATCACAACTTTCCTCCCCAGAACAATGAGTATATCTCCAGAGTCGCGGAAACAATAGATAGCTGTTTCACTCGGTCAATCGTGCATGCTTAGTTTCACTAGGAGTGCAGAGAAATAGAGAGACGGGCGTTTTCAATAAAAGGGTTATTTATTGAGCAGTCTACTTTCTCATGCAGAAGTGAATTGCCACAATTGCAATACTTGTCATAAAGTAAAGTGCGTACAGTAAAATGAGTATTATAAAATAATACTGCATAAGCATTTATATGGTTTCAAAGCCAAAAGATACTTAAAACGAATAAAATACATTCAATGATAAAATAATGACTAAACGTACTCAACTGGTGTTTCTAAGATACGCCTATCCCAGTGTACCTAACCTAAGCCTAGTACAGGGAAGGAGTAGATGAGTTACAGTTTTTGCCAAGAATCTGAAACAAGAATTCTCTGTGGGTCTAATCAGCTTGGTTATAAAATGAAGGAGGTCTTGTATCTCTTTCTCAGGATTCGATCTCCCAGCAACCCACAAGGGTGACCGGAAAACACTGGAGCTGGATTTCTCGGCAGGAGAAAAGACAGTGTCTCTCTCAGTGAGTCAGCAGGGAGGTTCGGCTTCCTTCGGCACTCGCATCAGCTGGGCGTCGGGCAAGTAGATAGCCGATCTGCTCCAAACCACTGTGTGTTGCTTAAGGCAGATGCTGGTATATTTATACCTGGAAGGTGCAGAGTTTGACGTAAGGTTGGACGTAAGACGTCACTAAGAACTCACAGTTCTTTCAGGACTCCAGGAGTTCTAGGACAAATCAATACAGAAGTAGGGGGGAATTCCTGGACTGCTGGAGGCTTGGTTTGTTTAAGAAGACGTTGTGCTTTCTAGGAGTCTTTGGGAGTAGCCTTGCCGTATTTGGACTGCATTGGCTATGTCTTAATATGGGTATGATTCTTATGCCTGTATAAGGGTATGATTTGATATAACCACATAAGGGCATGAAATCGGGAATATTAACTACAGTCCTAGAATCATCTACAACAATGCTTGACTTCATTGTTGCTAGATTATTAACTCTGGGCACTTTACTACTGCTATTCAGTGCTAAAGTGCAAGTGCCCCCTGTGTAAATTGTGATTGTGGTTGGTTATCTATATTTGGCATATTTGATTCACTGGTAAGTCCCTAGTAAAGTGCACTTTGTATGCCCAGATCCTTTTGCTCACATGCTACTAGTGGGCCTGCAGCACTGCTTGCACCACCCACTGTGAACATGCCTCAGGCCTGCTACTGTCTGCAAGTGCAGTTTTAAAATGCCATGTCAACATGGCAAGTGAACCTACTTGCCAGGCCCAAACTTTCCCCATTTCTACGTGCAAGGCACCCCTAAGGAAGGCCAAAGGGAGCTCCATGGGCGGGGTGCAGTGTATTTGAAAGGTAGAACATGCACTGGTACATTTTACAAGTCCTGATAATGAAATACTGCCAATTTTGTTTTTCGCTTTTGATAGGAATATCTCTCCCATAAGTTATCATTGGAGCTGCCTTGTAGCTTTCACCTGGGAAAAGATAGAGATTTGAAGTTTGGGTTCCTTGAATTTAAAATCACATCTTTCTGTGAAGGTGGTTTTTAAATTGAGTGTTTAAAAATGCCACTTTTAGAAAGTTAATAGTGTCTTCAAGGGAATCTTTTAGATATCAAAGTCTTAAGAAAATATACAAAATAAATGTTAGAAAATGAATTATTTAATTAACTACAAATCAACTGCATAAAAATAAGCTATATTCAGCAAGTAAATAAATGCTCCACAGGTGTATTCTTCAAAGAATTAAACTTTATATAAAAAGTTGTGTATGCGTTATATAAGTACCCACTATAATTCACATAAAAGCAATGGTAACTGAGAGAAACGTTCTTTCTTATAGATCTTTCTGTCATGTATACTTTTGCTGTAACCCATTTTACATATTGGATCACAGAAGTAACATAACTGGCTATACAATGAACATTTCCTGAAACACTGATGACTAAGAAAATGGGTCAGAATGACGACCCTTCAACACCTTTTTTCCCACCACAAGCCTGCCATGCATTTGAAAAGCCAATGCATCGATGCATTGCCCATACCAGAGGCAAGATGGCGCCCACGAGAGTGGACGTGTAGGCTGACCACTCCTCGTATCCATGCAAGCCCCGATAGCGGAGAGACCTGACGGCGAAAAAGGCGCTACGCTAACCCATATGGTGCCGGATTCTGTGACCCTTGAATTGAAACGCCGGATAGTGAATGGCTGATCAAATTCTTACTTGTGTTCGTGATCCTGTATTTGGCGCTTGGTCTTGGTCTTGGTAACGGCGTTCGCAGACTCACGGCCCCAGTGAGCAGAGCGGAATACTCATCAACACCTGTGTGGCTATGCTTGTTTGACGTTTGGCGTTCTCCAGCCCGTATCCGGGCTGCTGCCTCATCACTTTTTCTGATTGTAGCTTGACGCGGCTCACGGTTCTGCAGCCTCCGGGGGGAGCAACGGAGAAGGACACAGACGGAGAGGATCTTCACGTTTTGGAGCGCTGAAGCACTGGGATAGGAAACTCAGCTGGCGAGTGCTCCACATTATCGGGCGGACTGATCAGATCCGCAGAGTTGTAGCGGTGAGTGCTTTTTACAAAGGACAGAGAGCAAGTTTGTTCAGCGCAAAATAGCTGCTGCTGTACTGTATCAAATATCGGGAAGGTAAACTCGGGGAAAAGAGACGATATGGCTCCCAAAGGAACAAGGGGGAAGCAGAAGGTCTCGGAAGATCAGGGGGAAAACGGTGCTCCCAAAGAAGTAGGCAAGACAGCTATGGGCAAGAAAACTCAGCCCAAAACACCAGTGGAACTAGCGAAAATAAAGGGAGCACAGTCAAGTGCTAATATTAATGCAACCGGGTCGGAGGCAGACAAGAATGTAGTAATCCCCTCCACTTTTGCAGCTGCGGCAGCATTAGAAAAAGTTAGAGCTAAGGGGGTACTTGCAAAAGGTATAACTGAGGGTTCCTATCCTGAAGCCATCATAAATGTTGGGGAGAGTCAAGAACTTGGGGAGAACCCTCCAGAAAGTGGTGGTTTATCCCCGGTGCCAGGAGCAGTGGGAGGAGAGGAGTATGTTCAACTGGGTGGCGAGTCTCGGGATTTCTACTCTATGTCCGAAACGTTGCTGCCTTCATCGTGTGAGGATTTAGCATCACAATATGCCCTGCATATGAGTCTTGAAGGAGGGAGCCCGGCAAGCAGTTTGTGCCAGGATGATTCTATTGATATTACTCAGGATAGCCCCTCTACTGTTCGTGATTTAAACATTGAAGCCTCAGCCCATATAAGCAATGGCGCTAAGGTAGATCGAACACATGAGGAGTCTGCTGCTGGGGTGAACACTGATATTTCATTAGCTCTGATCTATGAGTCTATAATGTTGTTGCGGGATGAGACAGGGAAGCGAGCCGCAGAATGCAAAGTTTGTGTCGGAAGCTCCAAAACTCAGTTCGAAGGCTTGCGAAGTCACAGGCAGACTCCACTAACAGGTTCAATGAGGCGAGACTCGCATTTCCAATTCGGAGGATGTAGTGGAGCAGCAGAAAGGTGCAACAGAGGCTCTACAGGGGCTAAAGGAGGATAGTCTCTGGAAACTTGTCGACTTTGAAAACAGGGCTCGTCGTTATAATTTGAGGGTACTCCAAGTGCCTCAAGGCAAATAAGGCCAAGACCCTCGCAAATTTATAGTCAATCTGTTTAAGGAAGCCTTCCCGGAACTCACAAAGTGGGATTGGGACAGGGAGGTCGAAAGAGCGCATTGCATTCCATTTAACTTGAAGGGGACTGCCGGTAAAGGAACTGAGAAAGCGATCAAGAGATATATGGGCAGGCCTAGGGTTCTTTTGATCTCCTTTAATAGTTTTGTTGCTCGTGAAGATGTTTATAAACTCGCAAGACCTGACAAGCGACGGCCTGGCCCTGGGTTCGAGTTTTTTGTAACCCCTGATTTCTGCAAATATACGGTGATCAGCCGATGGCAACTTCGACAATTAATTACTCCACTGCAGGCTAAGGGAGCACAAGTTTTTTTTCTCAACCCCGCGAAATTGAAGATTGTGTATAAAGAACGAACACAATTGTTTACCATGTGGGGCTGGTCAAGGAATTTTTAAACAAGATCACTGGTTAAACATCATCTAGGGTAGGGTAGAAAGGAGGAATTGTGGGGGAAGTTCATCCCTAGAGCTTAGTGAGATTGGTAACTTGTGATAATCAAAAATTCTTCTCTTTACTTTTTTAAGGTGGCTATGGTAGTTGTATGTCTCTTTTTATAGAGAGGATTTATTTTGAATATAATATCCTTAGTTATGAAAAGGTTTCTCCAGAAAGAAAGGAAGGATTTCCTTCCTACTTATTGAAATGAATGAGTAGCACATTGGGGGCCTTGTGGGGGGATACTGGGAAATTGCCAGGTACATCTGCAGGAACATAAGTCCTAATGCCTCGTTATTGGGAAGGGTGGGGGGTGGGCAAGGGGGAAGGTGGGAAGAGGGTGGGAGGCGCACGCGGAGGGACTTGGTGGTGGGGTTAAAAGGGGGTAAAAAATCCACACTTGTATTCAAAAATGACATGGAACTCGAAAGAGAATCAATAAAAAACATGATAGGCAATTTGACAAAAGGTTTTTGTATGGTATTTGCAAGGTTAAATGGGGTCAATTGGGCGGGATATCCAGCTGAACCATATGTTTACCGCTAGAGATCTTCGAATATGCTCATTAAATGTTTCTGGGTTAAACAATTTCAATAAAAGAGGAAGAGTAGGGGCTAAGATGCGCCATGTTGCTCCGGATATGGTGTGCTTACAAGAAACCCATCTCCTTAGGAATAAACATCAGGCATTAGCAAAATTGGGGTTTTCTATTTTAGTTTCATCTCAACAATCTGGCATGATTCGGGGGGTAGTTATCTGAGCAAAAAGGAATTTGGTTACGGTACAACGGAAATTAGCGGATACAAATGGTAGGTGGGCCATGGTTGAATGTGGGGGGCAGCATGGGAATTTTACAGTATGTAATATTTATGGCTCCAATATAGATGACTCAGGGGTTTTGGAACAATTACATGCTGAACTTGCAGCTTGGGCCACCCCCTTGATTATTTGTGGGGATATGAATATTAATTTAACAGGCCATGATATCGGAAACCACAGGTCTGTAGGGCCCTCCTTAGTTTGTTAAAAGATTATGGTTTGGTGGATGTCTGGAGCACCTTGTTTCTGATGGACCCTGGTTATACTTTCCTCTCCCATCCCCATAAAAAGAAGGTTAGGCCGGATTATTTTTTCATGGAAGTGCCTCACTTAGCTAAAGCTAAAATGCAGATTTATCCAAGCATCTCATCCAATCATACACCTATTGTCTTGTCAATAGCTGGTTGTGGGGTACCGGGTATGGTGAGGAAATTTACCTTTGACCGAAAACTATGTTTCAACGAGGAATTTATAGTGTATATGAAGAAGTAGATAAGGGAATTCTTTAATAATAATGGAAACACAGCCCCAATCAATATCATCTGGGACACATTTAAAGCATGTTTTAGGGGAGAGGCCCTAAATTTTGGGTTCGCTCGGCAAAGAAAATTCAAAGTAGAGATGGAGATGCTATATCAGGGACTACAGTTGGCAGAGGAGAAGTTAACAGCGGGGATAGTTTCTCAGGGGGATGTTAAAGCACTAGAGGTTGAGGTTGCAAAAGAAAAGGGCAAAAATCTTGGGAGTATGGGACAGCGAAAATGCAAGAAAATATTCAGCACAACGGAAGATCTGTCATGAGTGTGGGGAAACAGTAGGAAGACCCCTAGCCTTAAAGCTGCGTATGAAAGATGCTAGTCGCAATATACCATCTATGAAAGACAAGGCTGGGATTTTAAAGACTGAACCCAAAGACACACTGGCCATTCTTCACGACTTCTACTCAGCACGGTATAAGACTGAACAAAGTAACTTGGAGGAGCTAGACCGTACTGTACTATAAACTTTGGTAAACTAGATCCATTAGTGGCAGATTTATTGGAGGCACCTTTATCAAAGGACGAGTTAGCTATTGCAGTAAAACGTTAGCAATGGGGAAAGCAGCGGGATCGGACCAATTACCAGGGGAAATATACAAATAGTTTTTTGAGGAACTTAAAGAGATAATGTTGGACACATTTAGGGCTGCTCACACTGGGGTAGCACCAAAACCATTGGGATGAGGCTATTATAGTTGTCTTTAGTAAGAATGGAAAAGAGACCGATCTGCCGGGATCATATCACCCCATTTCACTTTTAAACTGTGATGGGAAGATTTATTCTAAAATGTTGGCAAACCGTATATCAAAAGTCATCATCCCACTAGTAACTGATGATCAACATGGCTTTATTCCAGGTCGAGGAACAGTGGCACATATAAACAAAGTTATTACTTTGTTTGATATAGCCGAGGTAGAGAAACGCAGCTTAGGACTGATATTACTTGATGCTGAAAACGTTTTTTGCCTTCGCAGATGATATTGCGGTGACTACAGAAGATCCGGCCCTTGCTTTGATAGAAATTGAGCGCCTAGCCAAGATTTTTGGTCAATTGTCTGGCTACAAGTTAAATGCTTCGAAAACACAGCTGGTTTGTTCTCAAATAGTGAAAGTCAATGACTCTAGAGTAGTTGTAGAAGGAACTTATTTGGGGGTTAAGATAAGGGCAGCAATGTCTGAGGTAGCTGAGGCTAATTGGGGTTCACTTCATAGAAACATAGCAGAATCCTTGGAGAAGTGGGGGAGGCTACATTTCACCTTAATTGGTCGAACCAACATATTAAAAATGAATATCTTAACAAGGGTATTATACCTCTTTAGATCATTACCATTAGAAATATTACCAGCTCTAATTCAGCAACTACAGGCTCTGTGTGCTAGATTCATATTGACCCCGGGAAAGCCGCAAAGAGCAATGAGGCTTATGACGCTATCAAAAGACAGGGGGGACTATCAGTCCCGGATTTTGTGTTGTATTATTATGTTTGTTTTTTGCAAAGGATGCGCATTTTATTGTTGGGAGGTAAAGAGGATAATAATACAATGACATCAAGCTCTAACATTTCTATATACCATTTAACCTTAGGAATGGAAGCTAATCGGAGTCATTTCAGAGAGATAGAATGGAGCTATTACAAAAGAACTCGGTTCAAGACGGTAGCAGCAGCTGGTAACATTTGGCAAATTAATTAATTTAGGAATTTTGACTTATTATACCCCACTAAATGCGGCAAAATTGCTCCCATCCATTTGTGGTGACAGTGTGGCGAGGGCCTGGCAGGCTAAAGGGATTAAGACACTAGGTGACTTATATGACCAAAGTGGAACGCTCAAACAGTTCTTAGTATTAGTACAGGCTCACGGGTTACCACAAGCACAGTTTTTTAAGTTCTTGCAAATTAGGGACTTTTTAGTCAAACATAGTTTGAAACTGATATCTAACCCTTTGATGGAGGCTCTAAAGGCTCATAGTAGAATTGGTGGGTTGTATAAGATTTTAAGTGCGGGTAAGAATGATGATTTGGAAAAACATAAGGTATATTGGGTGGAGACTCTAGATGAAAATGAGATAGACCTTTAAATTGAGGAAGCGATTACAAGAGCTAGGGAAGTCCTTATGTCTGCAAATATAATTTTTTTAAACTTTATGTAGGTTATATTATACACCTGAGCGGATGAAAAAATGGGGCAGCCGCTTTGAATGTAAATGTTTTCGATGCGCTTCATCCGATACGGATATAGATCATATTTTTTATACTTGTGTTAAATTGCATCCCTTTATACAAGATATGGAACGATTCTTATCTGACATATTAGGGAGACCTGTTTGTATAAATCCTGCCTTGATGCTTTTAGGGATGGGGCAGGAAGTTTCAAAGGGGGGAAGTTTATATAAGTATAAACTCTTTTTATTTGTAGCAATGACTATAGCCCGTTTATGTATAGCGGGGGATTGGCTTTGTCCTGAGCCTCCAAGATTTGAGGTTTGGAGGGCTAAGCTATACAGAATAGCTAGCTTGGAATTTAGTTTATATTCGTTAAAGGGGCAAGGAAATGGAAATTTGGTCTTATGATTTGAGAACTTTTTTGGGCCCATCTGAATGACTGAGAGTATCAGTATGCAATTAGCAAGGAATTATGGAATATAACACAAACTAGCAGTAGTTGTAAACATAATATAGCAATTACACTGTTTAAGTCAAAGCTCAAATAGGGATATTTGCAATTTTTAAATTAACTTCATTCTTTTTTAGGCTGCTGTCAATTATGTTTATGCAGCGTGTTATATTGATTAATTTCACTGAGAAGGCTCAATTATATAATGTACGAACTGCATGCAAGGACTATATTGTGAAATTGTGTATTGTGAAATGTCTATCCTGCCTTGGAAGTGTGGAATCAAAATAAATAAAAAAATAAAAAAATAAAAAAGGGTTCCTGGATGGAATTCGAGAAAAAAAAATGAAAAGCCAATGCATCATTGTGGTGCACTTGAAAAATCAATGCAGTGCCTGTTCTCAGCTAGAAGAAATGCTAAAGG
Organism: Lissotriton vulgaris; assembly: GCF_964263255.1. Lineage (NCBI taxonomy): Eukaryota > Metazoa > Chordata > Amphibia > Caudata > Salamandridae > Lissotriton > Lissotriton vulgaris. The sequence goes on from NC_141693.1 coordinate 591,627,355, forward strand.
CAGAGTTCAGAGCACCTTGTCTCTCACGTCTGAGACCTCCGCTCCAACTTCAAGGCAGGCCCTGCTGTGTGGCTGAAGGAATCGATGCATCACCTGCCCAAGGCAGGAAGAATGGACACATCGACGCAGCACACATGGACTTTCCATGCATCACTTCTCCTCACAGTAAGGAACTGATGCAACACTTCTCCTTTGTGCAGCTGAACTGATGCCTCCATTCCCCACGGTCTCAATAATCAATGCATCACTGTGTTTTCTGATGCTTACCTCCTTTACGGCTGTTTTTCATCTTGGATTCTGACACACCAAAAGAACTGGACTTTGCTTTCTGGAATCCTACTTTCCAAGTACTCCAAGGGCGTTTATGTGCTTGCTTTTTGTTGGAAATGTCAGGGCCATCAAAGACTTCATCTGCAGCTCCCCTGAGTGCCTCTGCTGGGAGTGAGTTCTGACCTGCCAAATGGTTCCAACTCCAGTTCGAGGCCTCCTGGTGGTGATTTTACAGCTTCAAGAGCTGAAAATCCACACTTTGCCCGGCAGCAGCATTTTTTCTGCTGCAAGCTTGCCATGCGATTGAGAAACCAATGCCTCACCCCGAAATGGCCCAAAAATCGATGCAGCACCTTTTTGCGGCTAGAAAAACCACTGCAGCCGAGTCCAGAGCACTTTGTTTCTGACATCCAAGACCCCCGCTCCAACTTCAACTCAGGTCCTGCTGTGCGGCTGAAGGAATCGGTACAAAAGGGGGTGGTGATGGACGGAGCATCTGAATCAATCAAACACTCACACCCAGTCAAAAGATCTTGGTTTAATCCATCACCGTTCATTAGACCACTCTGCCACCCCAGTTCAGACATGGCTATATGCAAATCAGTCTGACCCTGTGTCTCAAGGGAACAGTCCAGCTCGAAGTGCCAAGCCATGTCTTCCCTGGACCGGAAACAAGCTTCTGAGGACCGGTTCCTGGTATTCCAGCCGTCTTCAGCCCGGCTTGCTTGAATCCAGTGGCAAAGTGAGCAAGAGACTCATGTCTGTGCATACCTTGCCACACTTATGGCGGTCAAAAGCGGTACAAAAGGGGGTGGTGATGGACGGAGCATCTGAATCAATCTAACACTCACACCCAGTCAAAAGATCTGGGTTTAATCCATCACCGTTCTTTAGCCCATTCTGCCACCCCAGTTCAGACATGGCTAAATGCAAATCAGTCTGACCCTGTGCCTCATGGGAACAGTCCAGCCTGAACTGCCAAGCCATGTCTTCCCAGGACCGGAAACAAGCTTCTGAGGACCGCTTTCTGGCAATCCAGCCGTCTTCAGCCCGGCTTGCTTGAATCCAGTGGCAAAGTGAGCAAGGGACTCACGTCTGAGCATACCCTGCCACACTTATGGCAGCCAAAAGCGGTACAAAAGGGGGTGGTGATGGACAGAGCATCTAAATCAATCAAACAGTCACACCCAGTCAAAAGATCTGGGTTTAATCCATCACCGTTCTTTAGCCCACTCTGCCACCCCAGTTAAGACATGGCTATATGCAAATCAGTCTGATCCTGTGCCTCATGGGAACAGTCTAGCCCGAACTGCCAAGCCATGTCTTCCCTGGACGGGAAACAAGCTTCCGAGGACCGGTTTCTGGCATTCCAGCCGTCTTCAGCCCGGCTTGCTTGAATCCAGTGGCAAAGTGAGCAAGGGACTGACATCTGAGCATACCCTGCCACACTTATGGCGGCCAAAAGCGGTACAAAAGGGGGTGGTAATGGACGGAGCATCTGAATCAATCAAACACTCACACCCAGTCAAAAGATCTGGGTTTAATCCATCACTGTGTGGCTGAAGAAATCTACGCATCACCTGCCTATGGCTGGTAGAATCAACGCAGCACCTGCTTCACTGCCGTATCAACCCAGTGATGAGTTCAGGCCTCAGCCAGGCCCGCAAATGCGAAAGGTTCGCTCTTCTGTACGCAAAAGTCCTCAGACTATATAAGAAATTGGCACGGAAACTGGAAATACAAAGACAAAGTTTAATAAACCTTTAAAGGTGGTACTACAGCCCACACAACACTCTTCAGTATTGTACAAGGTAGCACAAAGAACTCAGACACGCGGTCCCCTTTTATACACAAAAGAAGGGGCTCATAAGTGGGCGGTTACAGCTCAAAAGTATGATTTACAACCATATATGGACGTTTCTTGAACATGATCAATATATGGGTGGAGTTAACGGTTCATGAAGCCCCTGAAGGCACATTCCAATCCCCTCTAAGCAGAAACAGATGTTACATGTACTGGGCATGCGCTAGATAGGCAGGAACTATTTGTAGCCTGTTGCTGGGCAAACTCCAGGGGTGAAAGACAGTGAGGTAGGACTTGCCTCGTGGCGAGCACATGGCACGATGTAGCCTACAAGATGGAGGCTAGAAAACAAAATGGAGTCTGGCCGTATATGCAAGTACGGGCGGGAAACTACACTGAAGACACAAAAATATGTCTTCAGTAAATGCTTAACATTATCGCTGTTTTATTTACAACAGACGACCCTTTCAGCAATTGCTGAAGACATTCGGTTTCTTTGGATAATCTAAATACTCATCGTTTATATCGATGCTCATCATGTCCGCTATCTCTCTAGTTATGGTTTTCTTAAGGGCAGCATCCGCAACAGCTTGTTTATTGGGCACGCAAAACGAAATGCATAATGAGCATATTTAGGGCTACATTGAATACACACACAACAGGTGAACAAACTATACACAGTCCAGTAAGGACCTTCCAACCCCATGTAGAGATTAGTGTCCAGAACCACCCGGAAAACGTCCAAGACCCATTTTCTTGATGTATATCTGCTGCAATTTTATGCAACTTATTAATGGCTTTGTACACAGAAGGAGTGTGATCAGGTATAAAGACACAACAACTACTTCTGATAATTCTGCAAGCTCCACCTCTATCTGCTAACATAACATCAAGGACCATCCTATTCTGTAATGCAACAACCCTAGTAATCTGTAGCTCTTCAGTGAGGTTCCCCAGAGCTGCTGCAGTTTGATTTGTAACAGCCTCCACTACTCGCGTGAATCGTCGTATCTTTCTGCTGTTCAGAGCTGGTCCCACAAAGAAGAACAGTCCTAAGTTAAAATCTATATACTGTTGCAGACTACTGCCTGTCTGATCCACATCATCTACGGATAAAGTTCGCTTAAATCTATTCACAGTTACATTGTTCAACAATTTCAAATCCTTATGATAAGATGCTGGTGCCAGAAATACAGGTGGCAATAGAAATGATACGTAACATACTCCAGATCATACGGCTGGTAATAGATAATAACCCTTATTCCCACATACAAAATAAGTATTATGTGAAGCAAGGAAAGTACTGTTATTCAAACCGTCAATATTCAACACGACAATGCAATCACTAACACCTACAGGAATATGGCCTACACTTTGTACACATAAATCAGCTTGTGCTTGGGCCACAGAGATTACAAATTTCTCCTGTCCAACAGTGTCTCTGGTGTTCGTGAAGATATACGGAGTTGATGCATTGTCAGGTCTATATTCGTCCCACTCCCATATAGTTCCGTTGACTTGTGGATAGCCGTCTTTATCTTGATGGCATTCTTTATTCAGTTTGAAAATCAATCGTCCTACAGTAGGTTTCCTTGTAGCAAAAAGCAGAGTATTCCATGCTCTACAAGAGCCATTGTGTGAAAAGGGAAGTGGTATGAACGGTGTTCCCCCTTTCTTTTGGTGCGCTGGCATCATCCCACATATCCAACAGTCTGTGGCATTTGTAGCAACGTGGGTATGATGAAACATCTGTATGAAAGTGTTATTCAGATAAGACTGTCGATGCTTCAATTCTTGGTAAGGAAGTGTATAAAAGAAATGCTCAACAGGAACTGGAGTAGAAACAACATACAGTTCACGGGCAGGAGCTTTCTCCTCAACAAACCACATGACTGTAGCAATGACTGCTATAACGAAAATGAACCCTACAGAACCAAAACCTTTCTTCTTGTCCATCTTGAACAAAGTCACAGTATCTTCCTGTATCTAAAGTGTTGTCAGAACTCTTACCCCTAGGTAGCCGTTGTTTTCTTCACCATCGGGCCAAGACGGGTGTCACTACTCTAATGCATGGCTGATTTCCCCCCCTTGCCTCATCGGCTCTCCGTTTCACAAACCTAGGGACCGTTCTGACAACTTCTCACACAATTGCAAATTCTTTTCTTGGTCGTAGACTGTATCTCCTCGATGCAGGTGTTGTCTGGTCCGGGAAGAACTCCTCAGAATCGTCAGGTACCACAGCACGGCCTCTCTCTGTAGTCAGGATGTCTCGATGGTCAGTCAGTACAGCAGGCTCCACCAGGTCAGGTTGCACCTTCCGGCAATGGATCGAGTGGATCGAATTTTTTCGATTCGTCACTCGCACTGCTGTTCTCGTGGCTAGAAGAACTTGCTCAGGGCCACACCATCTTGGCTCCAGACTGTTCGACCTCTCAAAGGACTTCACGAGGACAAAATCGCCAGGCCGGAGATTATGACCTTCTCCTGTGGACCGATCAGGGAGTGCTTCTCGAACCAGTTGGTGGATAGAAACCAAACTATCAGTTAATTGTGCCAAATAGTCATTCATTAAAACACAAGGTACATCATACACTGAACTCGGTTTCGGCACCCCCCATATGTTCATGGGGCGCCAAAATACGATCTCATAAGGCGTCAAGCCTGTCCGAGAGTGTGGTACCGATCTGATAGACAACAATGCCAAAGGCAAAGCATCTGGCCAAGTCAGAGAAGTAGACGCCTGTATTTTTGCCATTTTTAATTTCAAAGTTCCGTTGTACTTCTCCACCAGTCCTGCTGATTGCGGGTGGAATACTGCGTGGAACTTTTGCACAATGCCCAATCCCTTCAGGACATACTTAATAACGTCTGCCACAAAATGGGGCCCGTTATCACTCCACAGCAATCTACAAACACCGAATCGAGGAAAGAATTCCTTCAGAAGCACCTTAGCAGTAGTCATTGCAGTAATGTCCGTAGTAGGGTATGCTTCAATCCATTTACTGAATGCACAAACCACAACCAGGACATACTTCAGATTATTACAGCGTTCCAGCTGAATGTAATCCATTTGCAATACTTCAAAAGGTGCAGTGGGTGTTGCAAATCCTTCTGCCGGAATTCGCGTTCCTTTTTCTGGATTCTATTTAAGGCAAATCATGCAAGTCTGTACTACTCTTTTAGCCATGCTAGCAATCTCTGGATGCTCCCAGACTTGTGTAGGCAATTTCACAATCGTTGAAGCTCCAACATGTGCTAGCCCATGTGCCATCTAAACCATAGGTTGTACGAAGGCTGTGGGTAACTTCCACCTATCCATCTGCTTATTCCTCCAACAACCGTCATCGTCCAATTCTCCATCTTTGGACCATTGCTCTCTTTCCTTCTCGGGAGCAGTCTTTTGCATTTCTAGTACTTTCTCCCTTGCATCATGCCACCGTTCAGCTTGTGACTTGACAACATACATAGAAGTGGAACCAGGCTGCATCGCAGTTTCTCGTGCCACTCGATCTACAAAGGCATTTCCTTGTCCCACTTTGTCTGTCACTTTCTTGTGCGCACTACATTTTACTATGGCTATTCTTTTAGGGAGTGTCAGTGCAGTCAAAAGCTGATGTACTAATTCTCCATACATAATCTGAGTTCCGTGTGATGTCAAAAAGCCCCTTTCCTTCCAGAGCAGGCCAAAATCGTGCGCTACTCCGAAAGCATAGCGGCTATCAGTGTAAACATTCACACATAATCCTGTGCTAAGCTCGCAAGCTCGTATCAATGCTATCAGTTCTGCTGCCTGAGCTGATTTCTGTGGTATGCGTGCTGTCTCCACTACCGTATGTAATGTGGTAATTGCATATGCTGCAGAAGTGGTTCCATCTGGTAATTTTAAACAGGACCCATCTATCCACAGTTCTCCATCCACATCTGCAAAGGGTGTGTCCTGTAAATCAATGCGACCCTTTGTCTGTTCCTCGGTCACAAAGACACAGTCATGCGTCTCTTGTGCCTCAGGCTGGGTCGCTGGGAAGGGCAATAATATAGCTGGGTTCAGTGTTGCACATCTTTTCAAAGTTATGTGAGGAGCCAGCAGTGTCAGCTCATATCCTGTGAGACGAGCACTAGTCAAATGCTGCATCTTTGTCTGATTCAAAAGGGCATCAACAGCATGGGGGACCAACACTAACAGCTTATGAAATAAGACTATCCCTTCACTCTGGCGTATTGACACAGCTGTTTCCGCAACTGAGCGAAAACACCCAGGCAATGCTCGGGCAACAGGATCAAGTACTGCCGAGAAGTATGCACAAGGGCGCTGCTTATCGCCGTGCATCTGCACTAACACTGATAACGCGCATCCACCTCTCTCATGCACATACAACGTAAAGAGCTTTGTATAACCAGGGGTGCCTAACACTGGTGCTGAACAAAGGGCTTGACGTAAATGGTGAAAAGCATTCTCACATTCATCTGTCCATGGAAGGGGAACTGGGGTATCCTTTGTCAAAAGGGCTAACAGTGGTTTAGCTATGTGTGAAAATCCTAATATCCACTGTCTACAAAAGGAGGTGAGACCCAAAAAGGCTTGAACTTCTTTCTGCGTGGAGGGTACTGGTGTGTCTAAAATGGCTTGAATACGATCTGGCGTGAGTGCATGCCCCTCCTTAGACAAAAGGTGACCTAAGTAGGTTACCTTTTGTCTACAATATTGCAGTTTTTTCTTCGACACTTTATGATTGTGGGATGCAAAAAATGTAAGTAAGGACAGAGTGCATGTTTCACATTGCTCAGGGGTGTCGGCAGCCAACAAGATGTCATCGACATATTGTATAAGCGCCACACCGTCGGGTAAAACAAAAGAATCTAGTTGTTGTTTCAATGCCTGACTATAGATGCTGGGACTTTCGGTATAGCCTTGGGGAACTCTACAGAATCTATACGATCTGTTATTCAAAGTGAAGCCGAAAAGGTATCGGCTGTCGGGATGAATAGGGATCGAAAAGAAAGCATTCTTCAAGTCTATGACAGAGAACGTTGTGGCAGTTGGTGGGACCAAAGTGAGAAGTGTCGTGATATCAGAGACCACAGGGTATTGAGGGATCACAATCTTATTAACCTCCCTCAGATCGATAATAAATCGATAAATCCTGGTGTCAGTATCTTTTTTCAAAATTGGTAGAATAGGACTGTTACACACATTGTAAGGGACTTCTTCAACCACTCCGGCTTTAATCAAATCCTGCACTATTTGTATAAGCGCCTCCTCCCCCTCCTGTGAAATCCGATACGGAGGCAGACGTGGCAGCACAGCTCCCTCCTTTACACTAATGTGCACTGGAGGAATAATCATTTGTCCTACATCGGTATTGGATGTAGCCCACAAAGATTCAGGCAAAGAGGCCAATGCAGCTTCTACAGTAATCAAGTATACCCTCTCCATTGATGGATAATTATCATTCAAAATAACATGTACTCCCTCAGGGGAGCACCATATTGTGGCCCGAAAATACTTGAGCATATCCAGGCCGACGATGTTGTCAGGAGTGTTTGGAGAAAGTAGGAATGGGCATGGTGCAGCAAACTGATCAACATAAAGTGCAAGAGGTTGTGACAGTGGGCTAGCAGAAGGAGTTCCATCGAACCCTATTGACGTAATCGATGAGCCAGACAGGGGAGCCCTCGGAACCAATTTTCTGGACAAAGCGCTACGAGTAGCTCCTGTATCAACCAGGAACTTATCAGTAGAGCCCAAAACATGTGCTGTAACATAAGGACCCCTCTGATCTACTGGCACTTCAACTGGTTCCTTACCCCATCCTACGCAATCCTATGCATACTGAGAATCATGCTGTTCGGGAGGTGCATATTCAGACATTTGGTATTGATTTTGTCGATCAAAAATATTGGACCCATCACGGGATCGCACATTGGAATCAAATCTAGCTCGGTCATTTGTGTTATATCGAGGACCTGAAAAATTTCCTCTACCCCTCACAGACCCTTGCCCACGCTCCTGGCGATGTGCACGTTACACCGGGCAGTTGCATGCCCAATGGCCTTTCTGTTTACAATACGCACATTGATCCCGGGCCACATCAGTACGACCCTGCGAGGGAGTAGAAAAATTCCTTCCACCTCACTCATTTGCTCTACGAGGTGGCCCATATACTTGCGCTAACATAACCTTCGGTTTCAAATCCTTAGTTTTCTTTACCTCACTCCCTTTCGCTTCTAATTCCTGACGCTCGTAATACTGAGCCATCGTCAGGAGGGATGCTGGTGTCGAGGTAGTCCAAGAACTTTCACTCGCTTTTAATCGAGCTGCTATACTTGGTAATAAGTTTGAGACATATTTATCAACAAAAAGATGTCGGCCCGTGTCGTCCGTAAGCAACTGACTGCTGAAATCATGAAACGTTTCTTCAAACCGCGTAAAGAAATCCGACACGGATTCGTCTACTTTCTGTTTACAGGATGCTAACATAGTCCAATCAATCTTTTTAGGGGGGATAAGCATTTTCAATTTAGTGACTATGGCAGCGGGAAGATCTAAAATGGATTGGGGCGGATTCTGTGCTGGTTTTCTCTCCCTGTCCTCATCCTCAAGATGCGCCCATCGAGCTTTAAATATCGTAAGATCGTCAACCTTTCGGATCGCCGTCCACATATCTGGTGGCAGAATAAGCCCGAAAAACAAATCAATATCGGCCAAAGTCATAGTACAAGAATTTAGAGCCCCCTCAACTTACTCATAAAAGGCTGCGGGATTCTTTCGGGGATCAGGTAATGCTGCTTTCAATGCCATGACATCTGCTCTATTCCAAGGAGTATATATCCAATTATAAATAAAATACCCTTGAGCATCAGGTGACCCCTTATCTGAACTGATACCCGCTCCCTTAGGGGGAATGTACAAAGGCGCTGCCTCCCGCATCGGTTTAGCATGCACGGTGTCGATATTATCTGAATGAAAGATGGGTGACTGCTTCCTGGCGCCAGTCGGGCTCAAAGACTCGTCGCCAGCCTTCCGTTTCCGCGCCTCTTCCCAGAGTCGTAGCATTCCGTCCCGCAACGCAAAGAGTCGTCGAACTGCAGTGGGTACCTGGGAAGAAAGAAAAAGACCTTTACGTAATTCTTTGGCATCCGCTACCACATCCTCTGGTTTAAGAACATCGGAGTATTTTCGAAAGGCGGTCTGCACTTCATCAGAAAGGAAGCTAACAAAATACAGTCTTTCTCTATCCTCCCATGTCTCAAGCTCTGTTAACACATCAAGTAAAGACACAGTATCTTTGGTGACCCGATAAGCAATCTTACGAAGATCAGCCATACGATCGGCCGATAACATAGACCGCGTAACCCTCTTCTGATCGGACGGTCTAGAATCTGAATCTCCTCCATTCGGGCCGGACGGACCAGCGTAGGGCGGTGGTGAACGATCTAATAACGAAAAATCATCATCCGATTTATTAAGGACAGGATAGAGTGGCTGGCGAACAGAATATTGGCCAGATATTTGCAACCTCCGTTCTTTCTCCTGCTTTTCTTTTAACTCCTTAGCTTCACGCTTTTTCAACTCTTGTGCTTTCTCACGCTCACTCTTTCAGTGCTTTTTCTCAATCAATGCTTGCTCACGCTTCTCACGCTCTCGCACCTCTTTCACCCACATACGTATACATTCAAACATATCTTGTCGCACTCTCCGCTTACACATACACTGTTCCACATACTCAATTTTCCTCAAATCAAATGATCCATACATAGGCCATCGCAACTCAGGATCCTTCTTGGTGTATTTCCTCCACAACGTGCTGTACATTATAGGGGAAAGACCAAATTTTACATACATATCCCTATTCGGCGTCCCTTCCGGGGGAGCCGGCTGCGATTCTTCAAGTACCAACCGGTCATTTCCAAAACAGCAGCACCACTTACGAAGTGCGCTAAAAACGGGCATGTCTCAAAATAATGCAGAATATGCAATATTACAGTAAAGTGGCACTTAAAACGTTGCGCCGTTCAAATTCATAGGTCAGGAGAAATTTCCCCACATTGCCCGCCTATATGGGTTGCAACTCATATATCACATTCATAGACACATTCAAAATGACTAGTCAATATCAAATTCAAACAAATTAGTAAGGGCAAGCGTATCCTAAAACTGCCTTGCCAATCAAGACTATCAAAGGCTCGGGGCTAATATCGTACAAGGATTCTTACCAATCAAGAGCGTCCAGATTCCAACTGCCAAGTTCTGAATTCGCCCAAACGGCCACTACGCGGCAAACCGACAGAAGAGGTCTCTGTCGAGGACCGGCGCCACCCAGACGGTCAGATCGGAAGGGAAGGAAGAATACCTCGGGATGCCAGGACTAAAGGCGCCGCTGGCAGTGATCACGTCCCCGGCAAGGTTCCAATCCTTCGTCACGACCAGTCCTTCGAGCATCCGAGTCGCCGATGAGCCCCACGTGACGGGCGCCAATTGATGAGTTCAGGCCTCAGTCAGGCCCGCAAATGCGAAAGGTTCGCTCTTCTGTACGTAAAAGTCCTCAGACTATATAAGAAATTGACACGGAAACTGGAAATACAAAGACAAAGTTTAATAAACCTTTAAAAGTGGTACTACAGCCCACACAACACTCTTCAGTATTGTACAAGGTAGCACAAAGAACTCAGACACGCTGTCCCCTACACAAAAGAAGGGGCTCATAAGTGGGCGGTTACAGCTCAAAAGTATGATTTCCAACCATATATGGACATTTCTTGAACATGATCAATACATGGGTGAAGTTAACGGTTCATGAAGCCCCCTGAATGCGCATTCCAATCCCCTCTAAGCAGAAACGGATGTTACATGTACTGGGCATGCGCTAGATAGGCTGGAACTATTTATAGCCTGTTGCTGGGCAAACTCCAGGGGTGAAAGACAGTGAGGTAGGACTTGCCTCGTGGCGAGCACATGGCACGATGTAGCCTACAAGATGGAGGCCAGAAAACAAAATGGAGTCTGGCCGTTAATGCAAGTACGGGCGGGAAACTACACTGAAGACAAAAAAATATGTCTTCAGCGAATGCTTAGCATTATCGCTGTTTTATTTACAACACCAGTGCATCTAGATTTTCCACGCATCTCTTCTCGAAGCAAGGTATTGATGCAACATTTCTCTTGCACGCAGCAGAACTGACGTCTCCATTTCCCTGGGACTCAAGAATCAACACATCATTGTGTTTTTTGACACTTCCCTCCTTCGTAGATGATTTTCATCTTAGATTTTGTAGCATCAAAGGTACTTTGTGCTGCAATCAACACATCCATTGAATTCTATGGACTGAATAGCTTAAACTTTTTAAAAGTGATATCTTGAGTTGCGTATGTTGGATTTTTTTCATTTTGGACATGTTTTGTTTGAAAAAGATTGGTTATTTTTCTAAACTGCCGTGGTGTCCATTCGTAGTGTTTCCACTGTATTACTGTTTGTTTTATGTATGAATGCTTTACACGTTGACTCTGAGATAAGTCTAAATGCTTGTGCCAATCTACCATGGGGGTGGGCAGGGGTTACCTTGGGTGTGTAACTCCCTTACCCTGACTAGAAGGAAGGGTCCCTTCATGGACTGGGTGCATATCACTGCCAACTTAAGACCTACATTTCTAACAATGGTATATCACTTTTCCATGTAAAAAAAAATGCCTATTATGTGTTATGAGTGAAGAAATATGTGATGTTATATGCAGCGGAGGAAGGGGGTGCAAGTGTTCAGCTAGTTCACTAAACTATAACTGGATAATTTCAGTGTTTTTTTTAAATAGTCGTAATAACAGTTCCTATTAAATTTTAATACCTAACTATATTGTCACAGTATCCTTTGTTTTTCAGTGAATTTCTGTGTTTTGTAATATAAACTAAGATATTGTTGCTAAACTTATTAACGTTACGATAAGTTTTGCTTTCTAGATAAGAATATATAGATTTATATACTTATTATATGAATTAGATCAAAATGAGTCAAGTAATAGCTAATCAGAAGTAAGTGATCTATGGTACTTCTCTGTGAAATTTAATGATCCGACAAAATAGGCACGCACCATGTAAACTATGTAATTTTGTTTTGTGGAACTTGGTTGCCTATGTGCATGCTGTATATAACAAACTTAAACCCATATTCTTGTAGCTGTCAGGCAATGCAGCGCATTGCAGCACCCAAAAAGGCTGCACTGCATTGCATGACAGGGAGACAGGGAGAGAGCAGGAGAGCGTCATATTCACAGAGATAGGGCACTCTCCTCCCCTCTCCATAGCGCCAACACTTATTTCAGCTGCTGTGCACCAAGCGCACATATTAGAGCCATAGCGCTAGGGTGTGTGCCTGAGTTTACCATATCTTTTGTACTGGAAGGGTACCCTTCCAGTACAAAATACTATGCTTAGACACACTTTAAACGTTTTCCTACTTTGTAAGTGTGCTGCACGGTGCAGGATGCATGCAAAGTCAGAAAACAAGGTGTTCATTTTTGGTGCTTAACCCTGTCTGTCAATGTTAGTACATGGAGTTTAGAGTCAAAAAGCATGGGTGGTAGCATGGGAATGCCCATGTACCAACCATGTAAGGCAACGCAGTGTTTTGAACTGCTCAGCATAATTTGCCATACAAACCATCACAAACACCAATTTGTGTGTGTTTGTTAATCTCAAAACAGGTTAAGCATCGGGTTTGCATTAAAAAGTAATGCAGACTTAATGCTAAGCCTTTGAGAATCTGGGTCTCAATCTGATGGTCCTGTCAGGGCTTGAGCTTCTTTGTTTCTAAAAGCCTTTTATGTTTGAAAACATGCTCATCATCCATAAATGTTAGCTGGATGCATGCTCCTCTGTTTGTGAGTAACAAATAAGGGATCAGGTGAAAAGATGTGCTGCATCACAAGTGCCTATGCAGTTGGAAGGCTGAGAGAAATGTGCATCACGTCAAATGGCAGCAGCACGCTCTCTTGTTCTCATCAGGCATACCATTTTCTGATAGACAGATGTAAACATTATTGGTATGGAGAGCAGGCGTGGCTGTGCAGGCAGGGCCGGCCTTAGGCATGTGCAAGCTGTGCACCTGCACAGGGCCACCAAATCCCAGGGGCCACCACATCAATATATATCCTTAATATAATAATCCTCTGAGGATGGATACATATTTGTGTGGGGGCCCCTGGCAGGGATTTGGTGGTCTCTGCCTCTATACAACTTCCAAACACCATGACCCCCCCTCTTCAATGGCCTCCGCGCTCCGCCCCACCCGGACCCCCTCTTCCGTGGCCCCCTACCTACGCTCCCTGCCCAGGGCCACCATGAACCTAGAGCCGCCCCTGGTGCAGGTAAATGTGGCGGGGACGGGTTGGGGATGGGTTCGACAGATGGCCACAAGAGAAAATTAAATAAATAATTAATGTTCACTCTTTTTCGTCTATCAGCCCCCCCCAACCCCCCCCCCCCCCCCCTCTCCCCACCCACACCCCGGTCCCACCGCTCTTGCCTGCACGGGAGACGGCTGGTGGGCAAATAGTGCTCCCGTAGACTGGGGCAGACTCTGAAGTAATGGCATATATTTTATTCGATTTACATTAGAACTGCCTTAAAAAATAATGCCCGTGTATTCAATATATGCGAAAGATTGCGTTATCGAATGCACCATTTGAACATATATTTTCCAAGATATTCTTGTTGTATGTACCCTGCAGAGAGCTGGGCTTGCACAGTGCACAGTGCACAGTGCAGATGTTTGAAATGTGTGCCAGGATTGCTTCGGCTGCAGGCGGGTCCTGTTTAGATCATTCTGAGAAGCACGTGCACTAGAGCTGTAGGGGAAACCTTGAGGTTTGCTGTCAGTTACAGTAATAGTTCAAAGCTTACTTTTATGTAAGTGAGGTGCCTTCAGGCGCCCTCGGAATGTTCAAATTCACATTTGAAAGCTGATGACAAAGCCAATCTTCATTCGTATATGCAGGCACTCTTTTTCATTCCCTCTGCTTCATACCCAGTGGAAACTGTGAGTTTATTGGGGTTTAGAAATACTGAAGAGCACTTGGTTTAAATGACCGTAAAGTTGCATTGGCCGCAGTATTCATTTATCTGTTCATTTGGTTCGTCGTGGCTTATGATTTTCCTTCGTTCATTATTTCTTTATATACATAAACTCAAAACAAAATATATTTATGTATGTTTAACTTTGCTCAGCCTGCACGTGTTTTTTCCAATGACGTTTTTTTTCCTCAAGACAATATTGGCAAGAGAAGAGAGTGTATGAAAAGCTAAAGAAATATTCATCTAAAAAAATGGCAATGGAAAAAACAAAAGGGAGCTTTCAAATGTTATAGTCCGTGAATACTCATTATATATTTGTGCTCTTTTAAGTGACTTGCGGTGAAAAATATGATGCAGTTATTGCATCGTTCCTGGTGTACCTGAACACCTGTGCGGTAACATATTCAATATGATGAAAGCTTTGCAACAGAAAAGGTCACAATTGGTTGTGGCTATACTTATGTTTAAAAGATTAAACGTATAGCTCTAGGGCACTGTAATTAAGCGTGCTTCTAGAAATATGCGGGCGGAGTTTGCCCCTCTCGGGTGTGCCAAGCTTTACTGTGCCCAGCACGTACTAGCTGAAGTTATATGCCACCACCATGTTGAAATGGATTTTAAATACGTAGGGGCAGATTTATGTTGTGTATGCGCCACGTTTGCGTCACGCAACTGTGGCGTAAACGTGGCGCATCCCTACGACCGATTTACAACGTGACGCATCTAGGCAGATGCGTCACGTTGTAAAGCCCTGCACCGCTTGTGGGCGTTCCGGCGCAGGGTGGGCGTTCCGGGGCAGGTGCGCCTCGCAAAAGTGGCTGAGTGAAATCTATAAGATTTCACTCAGTCACTTTTAGGCCAATGCTGCGTCAAAACCCTGCGCCTGCTTGAAGCAGGCGTAAGGCTTGACGCAGCATTGGTCAGATAGGGCACCCCCGAGCCTTGCTGGAGCTGCGTCGCGCTTGCGACACAACTCCAGCAATGCGTCACTTTTACGGCACAGATGCGTGACGCATCTGTGCCGTTTTTGCCCCATGGTGCGCTGCATCATAAATGCGGCGCACCATGGGTGGCGTAGCTGTGGCGCATGTAAACTGGCGCATCCCTCGGGATGCGCCAGTTAACATAAATCTGCCCCTAAAAGAGGTTGTCGGACTCACTGCCATGAAGGCACCTTGTTTATCATTCTGATGGCAACGCCCAACCTACTCATGTATTGCTTTACAGAACTATATTTTCTGTCTGGGAAGAGATGAGCAGCTGTCTTCAGCCCATTCTAAAGGCAAACTTCTGTTGTGCAAAATCAGTCAGCTGCTTTACATTGGGATTCTTTAATAGAAAATATCCATATATAAATAAAAGTGTCTTCCATTAGTAAATTAGATAAGTAACAAGAAAGTACCCGTATTTGCAACCTGGGGCAGTTTTGAACTTGTAAAGACATGTGGGCATATTTATGAGCGCCATGTGCCGGCAAAGCATCACTTTTTGTGATGCTCAGACTCTGCAAACCTAAAAATCATATCCATGAGGCCATGCAAAGCTACTTTTCATGGCTTTGAATGGCCTCATAGATACGGTGTAAGTCAAGGCAGTGAAAATCTCTGCTTTGCCTTACTCTGTGCTCAGGAGGCGTTCCATGGGTGATGCAGAGGGTATTCCCACGCAAAAACTATGGATTTTGATGCTTCCCCAGATTTAGAAGGGCATGTAAACCTGGAGAAGCGCCAAAACCTTGCAGCTCCCCAGGTGAGACAAAACAAGGAGAAATACATTATTTCTCCTTGTTTATTTCTCTTGCCATGTGTCCTGCATTCAGCATCATGCATGGAAAGTAGGAAACACCCCCTCAGGATTGTTTTTCAGCAGGGGGGTTCCCCTTCCTGCACAAAAACAAATCTGTTGACAACACAGGCATCCTTGCACCATGGTGAAAAGGTGCATTTGTTGGCGTTTGGCTGCCGAAATGGTGCCAGCACTGGGGGAAAGGACAGGGATGCACCGTATTAGATAAATGTAGTGCATGTCTGTCCTTCCACTTTGATGTAGAGCAGCAAGGTTTCTTGCTGTGCTGCCCTAAGCCAAAACCCCATAAATGAGGCCCAAGGTGTATAGGCATTTTGAAAGCTATGGAAGACTGCATGGATTTGAGTTTGCTGCAGATAATATCTGCTTTGATATTAGGGAAATCAACAATAAACAGACGCTTGCAATGTAATAGGTCTCGCATTTGTCAGAGTTAGAATGATTGGCTTTGTAAATGACATTGTCTTTTACCCATTTGTGTTTTGGGTAGGAGTGGAGTGGATGTATGTGGTGTTGAGTGGAATTATGTGGTTTGGATTGGAATTGCTAGTTATGGAATTGTGTGTTGTGGAACTCTGTGGTTTGGAATAGGTTTGTTTAGTGGAATTATGTGGCATGGAGTGCAGTGTACTTTTGTGGATAGTAATTATGTGGAATTGAGTGTACTGGAATTATATGAGTGGGATTGTGTGTCATGGCGTGTAATTAGGTGGAGTGTCATTTTGTGTTGTGAAGTTATATGTAGTAGACTTTAGTTATGTGGTGTGCTGTTGAATTTCGTGGCATGAAGTTTAATTCTGTGGTGTGGTTTGGATGTATGTAGTGTGTTGTGTAATTGTGCTGTCAAGTTGAATTCTGTGGTCTACTGATGAATTATGTGGTGTGGAATAGAAATGTGGTTGAGTTGAGTTGTGTGGCATGGAAGTGTGTGGCTTTAAGTGAAATGTTGCTGATTTGAATTATGTTTGCTGTATAACAATAAAGGGTATGACTCTCCATCAGTATGGCTGAGCACTTTAAACCAGACACCAAACCAAATGCTAATACTGATCAATAATGTAAATCACTTTGACGAACGGGGAAAGAACCATGAAACAATGCAACCATAAGCTCATTAGTAGCTTTTATTTTAATAGCACATTATTTTTCATTTTTATATCTCAAAGGGAACACTTTAATACATGTGATAAACCTAAATGATTTATAAATAGTGAGAGACCAAAAAACATTTTTTTCATAAAAATAACCCATCATACTTCATACCACTTCCACTCCGCTTACATTCAAAACCTAACATTCAATCCAACCTCCTCATTCGAACTCAACAGACACCAAACACACTAATCTTCCTTGGGGCACATATAGTTCACTTACACAATCTGTAATGTGCCCCAACTGCCAAACAAAATAATGGTTGACCTCCAAATTCCTTGTGCACATTATACAATATTCACAATAATTTACATTTAATGAAGTAATTTTGTTAGATGAGCACAGTGCAACCAAAACTAATACAACAATAATTGTTTGGCAACTAAACAAAAACCAGGGTCTACGCGTTTCAAACCTACTTGTTCACGGGGTTCTCATCAGGACCAAACAACACTGTAAAAAGAAAAAAGAGAAACATTGACTTGTACCCATTCAGATTGATTGCCTCGTGTTCACACCTCATTAGTCACCTAAGCTACCGCTTACCTTTTCTGATGTAGCCAAAAGGTCAACATTTCAAAGAAGCTGGACTGTTTGTTATGACTCTAATGTAAGAGGGAGAAGGGAAGATCACAGTTTTTCTTCCCTAGACATTATAGGTAAGAATAAAATCAATGATTAGAGCGAGACTGGGGTTCAGTCCTGCTGGTGTACGTGGAGGTTTTTCACTTTAGACTTTATTTTATTTTCTTTGACATTTTTCGTTAAAAATGACTGAAGATGACACTTTTGCTTATAGTGAGGATCATATCAAAAAACTTTTGAGCGCTCAACCGTTATTTGCTTCAGCTTCTCTGACTGTAACAGCAAAAACACAAAACGAGTCTGACAAGCTGGTACGCTTTTAAAGAAAAACAAATAAGGACAGATTTACATGGACACTTCTTATTACAACATCTGAGAGAAGGTACAATACCCGGAGGACTTCAAATTAGGAACATTACGGTGATTTTTTACGGATGACCCAATTTATAAAAAGGGTTTTAGTTTTATAGAGACTAAATGCAGCAGGGACCTGATGGTCCTTACTGTAGAAACTGCCCTTAGAATTTCACACAAGAACTGGAAGAAATATCTGCACTTGAAGCAGAAATTAAGAACAATCAAGAGATTACAGACTCTAAGGCCTTATTAGAGAAAGTGGAAAAGGAGATTTTGGACTTTAAAGATTATACGATCAATCAAAAAAGTAATCAGTTTGAAAAAGACAAAAGGAATTTCTCGTTAGACACAGTCTATCCATTCCTGCAGGCAGATTTTCATACTAAAGCAGAATCCCCGAGATATTTATCAGAAAACCAAGGGAGATCAAAAGATCTGTTTATTTCCTTTTCAGACACTTCATCCTCATCAGGAGGAGAGACGGATAGTGGTGAAGGTCGTCTGAACAGAAATAGGAAATGGAATCCCCAACATCAACAGGTGTATTTTTTAGGGAGTGGTCAGTCCGAACCAAGAGGGCGAGTCAGATACAACAACCAGCCTTGGGAGATGACCACAAGGAGACAGCATTACGAAAATTAGATGCATCTCCCATTTTTAATCTGTCGGAGAAGGTGCTGACTAGTGCAAAAGAAAGTATCCTTATTAAAGGACTCTCTTTTGTCCCTACAAAGAAGACTGATTTCATAAAAATGAAAACTGGATTAATCAAATTTTGTCGCAAAATTCAGTTAACAATGTTCTTTGCTGGCAATGAAACACCAGGATCAATCAAAGTAACAGGTTTACGGAAAAAATCTACTTTTTGCCCACTGGATAATAAAATACCAAAGGAAGTGATTTTATTGGAAAAAATTGTCTTATCTGCTATTTCAGAGATGAAAAAAAGAACAACATTTGTTAAACATAACATTTAAAAGGATCAAGGGGAGGCGCTGGTCTCACTGAAAAATGATTCCTCCTTTACTATCAAACAGGAGGATAAAGGGGGTTCAATTGTGGCATGGGGAACAGCTGAGTATACCAATCAGGTTTTGAAACAATTGCATGACCCGGTATGCTATAAAAGAATCCCAAAAGACCCCACACCAGAGCTTCAAGGCCATCTGTTTGCCATTTTGAAAGAGGGTTTTGAACAAGGATTTCTGGGCCCAAAAGAATTCAATTATTTGCAGAATAAACATCCTAGAGTCCCAGTATTTTACGTATTACCAAAGATCCTCAAGAACGAGACAAACCCACCAGGGAGACCGATTTTCTCCGGGTGCGTGTCCTTGATTGATCCAATTTCCAAATACGTAGATTGCTTTTTGAAAGAGTTTTTGGGGAGATAAACTCTAACCTACACAATACAACGGATTTTATTAATACATTGGAGAGGGTACCTTTTGAAAGTGACACAGATTTAATGGTGACCCTTGATGTCACCTCATTATATACCCAAATCCCATAGGATGAAGCAGTGGCAGTTCTTACTCATTTTTTTGAAAAAAGAGAAAACCTGTCAGAGTTCCAACACAATTTATTTGTTTATTTGGTCTCTTTTGCCCTCAAGAAAAACTATTTTGCATTTGGGACAAATTATTTTTCCAAACAAAAGTTGTGGCGATGGGGTGCCCTTTTGCCCCAGAATTAGCCACGTTATTCACGTCGATGTAGGAAGAAACTTTTGTATATAACAACAATCCATTTTTTCAATATTTAACAACTTGGTTATGTTTCATCGACAACATTTTTCTGGTTTGGACAGGAGGTGTGGAGCAACTAATGATTTTTTACAACTGGCTCAATTTAAGAACAGCGGATATTAAATTCAGCATTTCTCATTCAGCCCACAAAATATATTTTCTTGAAGTACAAGTATACCCGGCCGAAGGGGGTCTGGTGACAACACTGCACAAAAAATCAACAGACAGGAATAAAGCACTCTTGTTCTCTAGTAATCATACAAAAAGTTTGAGAGAAAATTTGCTGTATGGGCAGTTTTTAAGAATTTGCAGGAATTGCTTTCATAAGGGCGAATACAGTGTGCATACCAACAACTTGGTTGAGACACTGCGGGATCGCGGTTATCCCAAGAAATTGGTTAAAATGGCGATGAAAAGCGCATTGTGGACACCTAGAGAGACACTTCTTGAGAGATGAGAAAAACCACCAATGCAACGCCAAGTATGTGTTACAACTTTTTGCCCTAACTCTAACATCCTCAAAAAAGTGAAAGAATTGGCACTTGATTAAGAATTTAGACTGTGAGTTTTCAACCGCCCCACTGTTTGCTTTCAAAAAAGAAAGCAGTATTTCCAATCACATAGCAAGGGCAACAGTGAAAAAAGATCCAAAACCATCATTAAGGGAACTAATGGGTCTCACACTGGTCACAGGACACCATATATGTGGCACATGTGTTTGTTGCGATCAAACAGTGGAAGGATCTCTATTTTCACACAAGGGCGTACAGTACACTGGAAATATGAGGTATTTACTAATTGTAAGACAAAATACGTCATTTACGGAATAACCTACCCTTGTGAGATGTTATACATTGGGAAAACAAATCAAGAAATACGTCAGAGGATCTCACAAGATAAGTCCTGCATTTAGAGGAATGTGGAAACGGTGCCTCTGGTGAATCATTGGAATAAAAAATCCCATACGGAACGAGATTTATGATGGACAAGAATTTCCAAAATTGAACGAGACCCTCGAGGGGGCGACATTGAATTAAAATTATCCCAAAGAGAGGCCATGCTTATTGTGACATTCGACACAGCAGTGTCAGGTCTAAATCAAATCTCAGAATTATATCAACTATAAATTCATTTTTTCCTTGAATTTGGTCGTTTCAGTTAATCCCCACATGGGCCCAAAAGTACACCTTTTGAATCAGGGTCCCCCCGTTACAATCCTGCTACTGGAGAAGTGCAGATATAGATGGGGGTGTAAATTATAAAAAGGATGAAGTGAACATCATTACTGCCCCCCATTATGAGTGGTGGGTACAATTTTGTTTGAAAGTCCCAGCTAGGCTCCAGTTAATTTACTTGAAAGGTACATGTGGATGTCATGCGCTTCTCACACGCAGGGACTGTGTTATTTTATTACATAAAGGAGTTAGGCAACTATCACTTGAACCCACTTGCATGCTCTCATATATGTTTTTGATTCACTTGGTAAGTCAATGCAGGTCGTAGTTTGTATACATGAGGAATATACACCTGGGACTTCATTTCGCAGAATGCCTGGGACCTATGGGCATATTTACGAGCAGCTACAATGTACGCTCCCCACGCTTGTCAACTCAGTGGTTTGAGTTTTGGTAAAGGGAACACCGCCAGTGGAAATGGTAAGCCGGTGGGCTCTAACAGAGGGCATTGTACGCGATAATTGGAGAAATTACCCTGCTAACAGGTATTCTTGTTATTTCAAACAGCATTGCGGAGCAGGTTTGGTCATGCTGCAGTCGGCTTGAATAGAAAACGAAGTCGAACGGAGCCAGATTCAAAAAGCGCCGGCTGGCGCTAGAGGTATGTTAATGTTGGCAAGGTATTGAAAAGAGGAAGGGTATAAGGGAGTGTCCCAACAGTATCAGCTTAGCTAAGCTTTCTGTCCACTTTTTATTTATGTATAGGAACCCTGCAGGGATCTGGTCCACTCCGGAGCTATTAATTCAGCAGCGGTTGTTGTACACCGTAGGACTTGGGAATTGCCAAGTAAGTGGAAGCAAGCATGTTGATGTCTTCCTTAATCGAGCACCTTTTACAAGTGTATGACGAGACAGACTTTTCTTTGGTTTTTCTTCCCTTCTCCTTCTTTCATTAGAGTCACAACATATAGTCCATCTTCTTTGAAATGTTGACCTTTTGGCTACATCAGAATAGGTAAGAGGTAGCTGAGGTGACTAATCAGGTGTGAACGCGAGGCAATCTGAATGGGAAAAAGTCAAATTTTCTCTTTTTTTTTTACAGTGTTGTTTGGTCCTGATGAGAACCCCTTGAACAAGGGGTTTTGAAACGCATAGACCCTGGTTGTTGTGTAGTTGTCAAAAAATTATTGTTGTATTAGTTTTGGTTGTACTGTGCTCATCTAACAAAATCACTTTATTAAATGTAAATTATTGTGAATATTGTATAGTGTGCACAAGGAATTTGGAGGTCAACCATTATTTTGTTTGGAAGTTGGGGCACATTACAGATTGTGTAAGTGAACTACTTTTGCCCCAAGGACGATTAGTGTGTTTGATGTTTGTTGAGTGTGAATGAGGAGGCTGGATTGAATGTAAGGTTTTGAATGTAAGTGGAGTGAAAGTGGAATGGAGTATGTTGGGTTATTTTTATGAAAAAATAGTTTCTTTTGGTCTCTAACTATTTATAAATCATTTAGATTTATCACATGTATTAGAGTGTTCCTTTTGCGATATAAAAAGAAAAAATAATATGTGCTATTGCATTGCCTCATGGTTCTTGCGCTGTTCATCAAAGCGATTTAAATTGTTGATCAGTATTTCCCTTTGGTTTGTTGTCTGGTTGAAATTTTGTGGCATAGTGTGGAATGTATTTGTGTGAATTGTGTTACCAAGTTTAAACCAAGGTTAAAAATGATTAAACCTAACTGGCATAGCCAATATGCCTGGACTATGCAAGAGTTATTGGCTCTGCCAATGTGTTTTAGCCAAATTGTACACAGGTGTAGCTGCTGTTCAGTATGGCTAAAACTTAGTGGTGTAGAGGAGAGTGGCTCAAAGTGTCATAGAGTGGCATGGCAAAGAGTGGAGTAGAGTTTTGTAGACTGGAGAAGCTTAGAGAGTTGTGCATTGGAGTGGTATAGTGTGAAGTCGCGCAGAGTGGCATACACTGGAGAGGCAAAGAGTAGAGTTGACTGGTGTAGAGTGTATTGGTATAGTGCATTATAGAGTATGGTGGTTTAGAGTACAGTGGCATTGAATTCAGTGGCTACCAGGGCATCATCATAAAATAGAGTCACGTAGATTAGAGTGGTGCATGGTAAAGTGCAGACAGGCATAGAGTGCAGTGGTGTAGAGTGGGGCAAAGTGTAGAGGCATGGGGTTGAGTGATGTTGAGTGCATTGTTGCAGAGTATAATTGACTGGCATAGAGTGCAGTGGAGTAGAGTGTTGCAAATTAGAGTAGCATAGAGTGGTGCAGGGTAGAGTATAGTGTTAGAGTGCAATAGCATAGAGTGCAATGGCATGGAGTAGCATTGAGTGGAGTAGCATAGAGTGGAGTGGCACAAAGTTCGATGGCAGAGAGTGCAGTGTTGCAGAGTAGATTGTCAGAGTGCAGTGGTGTAGAGTAGAGTAGAGTAGTGGAATAGAGTACAGTGAAGCAGAGTAGAGTGTATTGCGCTGAGTGCATTGGTTAGGAGGAGATTGGCATAGAGTGCGGTGGCATAATGCAGCCTACCTCTCAAGGAAAAATCAATGCTGGGTAGCTAACAAGATGGGCAGGGGAGGGGGGACTAGAGGATTGGACAGGGGTTGTGTAGAATAAATAAAGTAGCCAAGATTGTACATAGTCATATTCTGTATTGACGGTGGCCCCAGTGGTACTGTAATTTAAGAGATGAAAGAGGTGTAAGCATACAACAGCCTTCACACAAGTCAATTCAGGTACCAGTCAAACTGCTCCAGGGTATGGAGTCATTGAGGCCAGTACAGTCTGTTGCTAAAAGGTACACCCATCTTTGCTCTAGTCTAAAGAGTGCCTTGTGGGTAATCTGTTGGTGTGCTTCAAGTACCATCCATTGAATGCTTTCTGCTGTGTGACTCATTTCCTTACAGTGGGTATAAAGTTTAGTGTGTGTTTTTTGGCATCTTATATTACTCCTATGTTCAGTGATAAGTAGCTTAACCTGTCTCATGGTCATACCTACATATCTCTTTCCGCAGGGGCAAGTAAGGAGATAGACACATCTGGGTGTGTTACAGTTGGTGTGTCGATTTTGGCACCACGTGAAGGTATCAGAGAGGATCAACTCTTTGCTAGGACTAGTTTGGTTACACACAGAGCAACCACCACAAGGAAAGTGACCCATGACAGGGGGGAGGTCCCAAAGGGTTCTCTGTGTGATCACTTCCCTAGCCTTAGGTCTGGTGTGTATTAGTTGGTCTTTGAGGTTAGCCGTTCGTTTGATAGGAAATCTTGGGCGGGCTTTATTCCAAGTCGGGAATGTTAGGGGTGGCGCTTGTGTCCTCGTGCTCTCCGTGACCGCCACGAGCAGATGGTTGACGGGCCCCTTGAGCCACACCCCTACAGTAACATTGTTGGAGGCGTTCCCTAGCGTATGGAGGTAATAATGGACCTCCCCATTGGTTTGGTGTGTTCTTGGCTAAGATGAGTCATATTTTCTTATTGTTATGCACTTATCTTTCGGTCCCACTACGGTACCAACCATCCTAGTGCCAGCACACTTAAGAAGACTGGTGAAGCCCTCCTGGGTCGTAGTAGGGTGAGATCTTTTTTAACTACAAGCCTTCCATTCCTACTAGTGTTGCCATTAACATTTTACCTAATAGTCAGTCGCACCTATTGCCTCTTTGATTTTTAATTGAATTTTATTGCTTTATCTATAGTATTGATCAGAGTGGGTAGATTACTGCCCCTTGCTCACTGTACATGACACTGTAACCAAGCGGTGGTGACCACCTTTTATCTTTTGCGCAATTTGAAGGTTAACCCTTAACCCTTCATGTCGCCCTCTCTTAGGTCCTACTCAGATTGAGCAGGACCCCTTGGCCTGTATCCCTACTTCTAGTGGAAGGTAGTATTTGCCTCTTCCTCTCTGTGTAGTACCTTTTCACTGTTGGTCCTGACGAATTGCTTTTACAGCATGAAACATGTTGACCTCTAGGTGGATCTAACACTGCTGGATCATTGCACCAGAGTGTTTTTTCGCCTCACTGTTTTTAGTAAGGTAGTGAACCACACCAATAAAACTTGCCGTGGATTTACCAACCTTTTTTAACTCTCGCCAATTTGTTCACACACGTCTACACATCCCCTGAAGCCCTCAAACCCACATGCACCAACTGCTAGGAACAGAAGATCTCTGATAAAGAGCCCCTCTTGGGGGCCCGTTAGACATTGCAGCGCCAGCCTAACGAGGAGCAAAACCCATATGATGAAGCATGACACCCAGCTTGCTGGGTGTGTGAGGGTTTCAGTTCCAAAAGGGGAATCCCCCCTTTTCCTTTGTACGCTGCCCACCTTTGCTTAGTTAATTAGTTTTGCTACTTTCCTCTTTTGGGGAACAGTGTATTCTTTTTGTTACTAAGATAGTGGTAGCAGGTAGGTAGGTATTATGGTTAGATATTTAGTATTAGTTGGTCATTTTTTAGTGGTCTGTGTGATGCGTCCTTCATCACATGCTGCTGACTCCATTCCTTAGTAGAACCCTTTGAAGTTTGTTAGTGAGTGAGTACTATAGCAACTCCTCAGCACATACATCAGCAGCAACCAACCAACAATATGATGTATGCAATATGCATGCATCCATCTATGCATTTTTGAGGCCTAAAATAAATAGAAATGCTGACTTAGTGAACAATTAGCTGGTCAAAGGGGGTTGATTCCTTGAGGATTGCGAATGAGCTCGAAACTTAGAAGAAGCAAATATAATTTTGGGCAATTCCTTTCAATGTCTTTGGAATATGCGGGCTAGGTGGTACAAGGTTTAGGATTCTGGAATCGGAGTGGAACACTGGATTAATAAAGAAATGAATAACTAGACGGTCCACAATCTCAATTCTAATAGTAGATCGGATAAGATAGGTCAATTTTATTGCAATTGTAGTTTCCTCTCCCAAAAACCTTTAGAGCATTTTTTAAAAATGTTTATTTGTTTCACACGAATCAATTTTTGTCTATTTATTATATCTTACATGATCAGCAACCAGGGGCAAGAAGAATACAGGGTCTGAGGTGGGAGCTGGAGATGCCTCCCAGGGCCAGGATCGCTACTCAGATGTCTCTGCTGCTGGCCCCAGTAAGTTCTCCTGTTGGTATTAATAATAATTATCTTTCCCTAACTTTTAATACACCTTCATTTTTTCAAACTATTATTTCCGTTTCCTAATTTTATTTTTTACCAAATTTTTCTTCGATCTATCTGTTTCTAAATTCTGGTTATCCCTGCATTTGCTACCTACTTAGTTATTATATTTCTAGTGTCTGGTTTTTTTTTTACATCAATCTAACTGTCTCTGACTCTGTACTACTATTATAGTCTGTCTGTAGCTTACCCAGTTGGCCACTCTTTTTCTGTTTTTTTAAGTTTTAAAACTCAGATTCACCAATAGCTCTTTGGGTTGTCGTCTTCTTGAGAGGTTCTTCCAGATATTTTACTAGTTTTGATAGAATAGGACATACTACTGTCTAATCTACTCTTGACTAGTACCCAATTTCTACTAGTGATGTGTGTGGTGTATATATGTATTGTATTTTCAATTGTGCTAGTGAAAAAAGAAAATAAAGGGAGGTGTATGTGGCATCTAAAAAAGTGTAATGTGTTTTCTAGGCCTACGTATCACCATTGCTGGGACCAGCGGCGGGGCAGGCGATGTCAGCCAGGAGAGAGCAGGTATGGCAGCTGCTGCGGGGTGGGTGAGCCAGCAGCAGAGGAGGGCGATGGTAAGTTATATTCCTTACTTACTGACAATACATACTTGCTACAAAGGTGTACACTTGACTGTAGATAGAGACTAAGTTGTAGTGAACAAAGGTTGAAGAAGACACCCTTTACTTTGCATTAGCAATTAAATTAGCTGAGGGAGTTGAGGAACTAATGACCTCTTCTATCTGACTTCAACTCAGCTGTGAAAGTTTCATGAAGAAGACTAAGAGTCAGATGACCTTGATAGATGGGTTGCACAAAAAGGGAAAGAAGGATGGAAGGAATATATTACTGGCAGAAAAGGATGTTTGGGATGCATAGGTGCTGATAGGAATCGGATGCATGGTTGGTTGAAGGATGGGTGAAAGATTAAAGAAAGGATCCCTGCCTGGGTGGGTGAAACTGTATGGGTGATAGATAGGAATCCTCTGGGAGGGTTTGATGGGTCAAACTCAAAGGCTAGCAAAGAAGGATGCATGGGTGGTGGTTTAAACATGTTTACAAATGTTTATTGTTGGTCAAAGGTTTGTGGCGAGATTAAGAAGAATGATAGCCACGTTTACTGTGAATGGATGGATGCCTGAATGGTATTCAATCATAGCATAGGTTGAAACTGTCACTCGATGAAGACAATGTAGAAGAAAAATAAACTGTGCCAGAGTAGCAAAGCCAAGGGTGAAGACTAGAATAAGATTAGGATAAAAAATATAATGCTAGAAGAGCAATGCAATGATAAATGGAAAAATCACTGAGAGAGGAAACAAGGAGTGTTTTTTTCAAGGTTTTTGATTCAAGGTTGTATTTTAGAATACACCCTTGACTCACAGTAGTTTGCAAGCGCAGTATATATACTGTGTATGTATGTATTCATGCACTCATACCTACCCATTATCAAACGCCTTCCTCCGACTCGGGGGCCCACTTGCTAGTCCCTACCTATGTCTTTTTCAACTGTGTCAGCCTGCCATGGGTGGCCTATCAGCTGCATGGTTGGTTACACAATCAATCAATAAATTCAATAACCTCACATTGTCCCATACATAATCAATGATCATTCGGATCAGATATCATCTCACTGCCTTGTTGTAGTTATCATGGTAAAATTGAGCAGTTGCCATTGATGTAACAGAGTATGGCCAGAATAGAAAAATAAGATAATTGTGTAGTTGTAGACTACAGCTGCCCCACCTGCAGTCAGTAATAAATAAAATAATGTGAGTCTGCAACACAAGTATGTCTATCTAGGGCGCAAACTGACTGAGCTGGCAGGCCTAAAAGATTAATTTAGCTAAACATGAGAGAGAGAAGAAGAAGACTTGCCAACGCATAGTGCCTAGTAGTAATGCCTGAAACTCTCACAAATGTTAGAGGCCGAGGACGTGGGAGAATACCACAAATGTTATGTACTGTGCTTGCTAGTGCTACTGTGCCACTATAATTTATGTGTATAATTTATTTTGTTACTGTTTTTCAAAGAGTATTAGTTACAATTGTCATTTTTTCTTGCTTTATATACCCAACCCTTCCCAACCAAAACCACTACTAAACAGGAAGGAGTTAGCAGCCATGGCCCAGCAATGGAAACTGGAGGCCATCCATACTGAATATCGGCGGCTGGTGGATCTGGCTGTGGAGAAGGAGGAGGAAGCAGCAGCTACAGTCTCCGACAATGCCCGGGCCCCAGCCAGCCCCCCACATTGCCTTCAGTGGTACGGCACCAAATCTGGCAGTCGCCCACCGAACTTCTTCGCGGAACACTGCTGCCCACACCTGTTCATGCATCTGTAAGGCATATAAGCACGGCATGCTCCTCCGGATGGCATGCCTAGAAGAGCGGATAAAGGCCCTGGAGAGTAACCAATGAGCCCCCTGCTAGAACTCCCCTTTTTTAATATTTTTTTGGGTGTGTTGGAATTGCGTGTTGGGGTTTATTCATGTATATAGAAACAAAGTGATCCTTGATATAACTCAAGACACATTTAATGTAAGTCTAATTGTTAACATAAACAGATTAAATCTGTGCCTGAGGAGATTTGTAATTTGCAAACAGCAATATTAATTGCAACAAACCCAACACATACAGATCAAAAGCCAGATGTACTTGATCTCACTTTTATATCACAAGTTTATTTACATAATCTTAAAATAAGTGATCAAGGAAACATACGAGACGCAGGGGACAGAAACAAAGGCCTACCCATACAGGCCTTTGTTTGTCCAACTGAAAAATTGTGGTTTTTAGTTGTACTGAATCATTTTAACTCTGCCCCTTTCAATTCACTTGAGCACCCCTTTAATTTCTTCTTTCTGTCCACTGCATCTCGCAGTTTTCCTTAATCACTTATTTTAGGATTATATAAATTATTAAATGTGTCTTGAGTTATATCAAGGACCACTTTGTTTCTATATACAAATTGTTACCCAGGTCCTGTGATTAATTGGGTTAACCCCATTGATCCAATGGTGTTTATTTATGGACAATGGAATGAACATGGGACTCTTATGGACATTGGATGGGGTTAGGGAGAGGGGTGGGTCAGGTGTTGTGTTTTTTTACTAGTTTATTTGTTAGGGTAAGAAATTATTTATACTTTACATATGAGGCAATTATTTGTGGGGTGGTTACTCTTTTACTTCACACGGTTTCCTTTGCTGCTGCAGGGCCGCAATCAGTTTTTGATTGATATAATCTGCCGACAGTGTAACACACCGACCGATAGATGTGGTACCCTCACTTGTGACTTGTCCTACTAGTACTATCAGTCTCTCCTCTAAGTCTACAACTAAAGCCACCATGGACTTGGAAGGGTGTGTACAATAATTAATTAATTTGCATATTATTAATTATGGCTCCCCCAAACTTCTTCTCTTACCAATGATTGATTTTAGGCAAAGCGATGGGTGCTTGTTGACGGATTGGTTTCCCAAGGTGCCATGGTGGTGATAGTAGTAGTAGTAGAAGACACTGACACTCAGTAGCATTTGCAAAAAAAAGAAAAAGAAAAAGAGACAGTCAGTCACCTGTGGAAGACTCAGGAATGATAAGTAGAAGTACAGTACACAGGAAGACTGCCAAACAAGAATCCATGATGAAGATAAGCAATGCTACAGTAAAATAAACCAGAATGCCAGGAAGGCTAGCCTAGTATTAGTTACAAACTGAAGTCTACTCTAGCTACGATGATGATGAAACGGACAAGCGCCTTCCTAACCTTTAGTGCTGGAACTAGGATAATGTTTGATGAGTCTGACTCGATGATGGCAACCAATTATAATATTATGGTTCATTCTTCAGGATCCTCTGAAAAAGAATTTCAAATATTGAATAATGTGCATGGGTGGGGAATCTAATATTGCCTGTGTGGGTTAAATTGAAGTGTATATATATATATATATATATATATATATATATATATATATATATATATATATATATATACCAAACAATTCTCACCACTTCCGACGACCACTTCTTGTGTTCCGGCGAAGAAGGAACTCAGACCACGACAGCATATCAGGCAAGATGTATTTTTATTTGCAATACTTCCGCAGCCTGCAACGACGCGTTTCGGGCTTCACGAGCCCTTGATCACATTCTGCTTGCTACACGTCTCTATTACTTTTGATGTTTCTTACACACCGTGCACGCCCCCTCGTTTGCGTGAAATGCTCGTCATGTGACAATAAAAAGGAACCACAGACTATTGTCTTTGTTGTGTTTTACAAACATTGAATGACTGCTTAAATGCATATAGATATTACACAATGAATCGGTTATTCCTAATGTTGGCAAACAAAGTTAATAGTTTTTGATATTGCAATCATCATCAGACAGGATAAATCCTTATTTGATATATTGTACATACATTCTATTAATATGTTTACTATGACTTATCCTATGTTTGCAACAATATTCCTTATTCATATACAACAGTTATACTGATAAATCCTCCTTGTACATGTGACTAACAAAAGTGCTTGAGTGCTACTTATCTATAACTAGTGGACATTTGTACAATAAAGTGCTTTAATAGATGTGCAACAGTGCAAAGATAATAAATATAAAGTGTATTACGTGCATCATATAATAACATGGTCAATAATATTATACTTCATAGCAAATCAATTCCATATATCTTCAACAACAAAATGGTTAATTCCAGCCGGATTTAAAACCACTATTAAAAGTATATATAAGATTTATAAAATGCCATAAAATATCATATCAACGATGTTAATATAAAATGTTACTTTTTTATTTTTTTTAAATTCAATAGATGGAGAGAGTATACATTACAGATAAAATTAAAATATTTACATGGGCAATGGTTACAAAGCAAAAATATGGTACACCTGAAATACAAAAGATGTTATTGTATTAGTCCTATGATACATATGCTGGGCATCGCGCTGCTGTGTGCTTTTTACAAGAAGGTGTACATATCCTCCGCATTATTGAGACCACGCGGCCACTTGCTATCCAATTCTGATATGAATTTGGTCTCTAGCTGCCTAAGATTCTTTTCTCTATTGCCGCCTCTTTTGTTGTCAGGGACGGCAGCAATGACGAAATAAGAGAGGCAGTTGATGTCTTTGTTGTGGCACTTAAAAAAGTGCCGTGCCACGGGATAGGCTGCATCATTGTGGAGGATTGCCCTTAAATGTTGTAATATCCTGACCTGTACCTGTAGCTTTGTGCTTCTGACATAATTTAAGCCACAGGTACACATCAGGACATACACAGCGAAATCCGTTTTGCAATTAAAGCTGCCCCTAATAGCAATAGGGGATGTATCAAATGGTGTATGATAAGATGTCTTGTTGCAACCAAATTTGCAAGCACGGCAAACTGCATCTTTTAAAGCCCCTGGACCGTTTCAACCAAGGTGTTGTTTTTATCGTTTCAGGGGAATATTTCTCTAGATCATTGCCCATGGATCTACCCTTTCAAAAGTTAACAACAGGGGAGGTAGTCAGCCGGTCACCCAGAACATTGTCTGTAAGGACAATGGGCCAATGTTTTGAACAAATGATCTAATTTTCCTCTCTTGTCGCGAGTGGGTCGTGATTAGTCTAGGATTGTCTGAGGTAGTATTAACCTCTCTGGATATAGACCCCGTGTACCCCTCTTTAAAGAGACTAGTTCTCGGTCGTTCATCTGATTTACTGATAGCATCATTGATGAGTTTATTGCTATATCCCCTCAATCTTAATCTTGTCTTCAACACAATTGCGAAAATCATTTTCGGCACTACAAATACGCTTGAGTCTAAGAACCTCACCATACGGAATACTAGCGATTAGGGGCCTTGGATGTGAGCTGTTGGCATGTAATGTAATGTTGCCTGCCGTGGGTTTTCTATATAAGGTACTCTGTAACCTGTTGTTCTCAACACGGAGTTTAACATCCAAAAACTCTATTTGTGTAGTGTGGATGTGAGAGGTAAAAGTTAAGTTGAGGTCATTATTGTTGATCTCATCAATGAACTCTGTGCAATTGAGATGTCGCCACGCCAAATTATAAAAACATCAATGTATCTAAGATACAACACCATGTGTTGCTCACACACTGTCTTGTATTGGCTGGGGGAAAAACAGGCCTCCATAGCAACTCCCCTCAATTGTTTAAACAGTGTGTTGTTAAAGAGAAAAAAATTGTTGTTTAAACACCAATTGATCAGTTCGACAATGACTTTGTTGTGGGCATAGAGTTCAATGGGTCTGGTCGCTAAAAAAGTTTTGATTGCTTACAGACCCTGTGTGTGGTTGATGCTTGTATACAAGGATTCTATGTCTAAAGTTATTAGACATAGATCATCAGACCACATTAATTTTTTTTTTGTCAAAAAATCCCCAGTGTCCTTAACAAAGCTCGGGAGAGATTTGACCAAATCTTGCAAAAAATGGTCGATGTATTGACCAATGTTTTCGCTAGCACTGTCTATGGCAGAGATAATGGGCCTGCCCGGAACCGGTGTAACCTCCTTATGTATCTTAGGAATTAGATACAGAATAGACAACTCTGGATGTTCTTTAAATAGAAATTTACTTTCATCTTTGGATATTAGGCCCTCTCTTCTCCACTGAGCTAGCATTTTCTGTAAAGCCATTCTAGCATTCTCGTATTCTTTGAATGAAGCTCTTTTGTAACATTTTTCATTGCCTAGTTGTTTATTAGCTTCTGCTATATATTGTTTTTTAGGCCATAAAAGAAGATTTCCTCCTTTATCAGATTTTTTTATCACGATGTCACAATTTTCACCCAGTTTCTTAATCAATTTGTCATATGCCATTTTCCTGAAAAAAGAACTGCGCTGCTGTTTGTTTTTCTTAACACTCATATTCAATTTCTTCAAACCATTTGTAATCATGTCATGGTAGGTATCAATCGAGTCTTTGGGCTTGAGAGGAACAAAACATGATTTGTTTTTAAATGGACTAATACCCGCCCCTTTCTGAACATAGTCTATCTTGCGCAATCTTTCTTGTGTAGCTAGATCAATCGGGTCCATGAGCTCACTACTATTTGATTCTTCTTCTTCAAGAAGGTCATGCATAGTTATTACACCAGGGATATCAGAAGCTTGTAAGGACCGGACATCATCACAATCATGCACATTACTCTCAGAAACACTTGTTTGATTTTTGTCTGCTTTTAATGCGAAGTATTTCTTAAGTTTAAGTTTTCGTATGAAACAAAATACATCAATATATTTATATATGGAAAGAAAAAGTTGCCGCTAGGTGGGGATGCACTTACAGGTAGGAATTGATGCCAGAGCAAGGGTGCGAGCTGCGAACAGAGTCCCTTTCCTGCCAGACGCGTTTCGGGCCAACGCCCTCTTCAGTGGCAGCACATGTGACATGACGGTAAGCTGCAGGCACCAGTAAATACCCTCAGTAATTATGCACAGGTGTAAAACCTGAAGCAATGCTCTCTGGGACTGGTGGTTCCATTAAACCCAAGTGGGTCGCCGCCACCATTTGCATGCAAAAAAAGTGTTAAAGGTAAAAATGCCCAACGCGTTTCAGAATTAGCTTCCTTGTTCATGGGCAGCAGCCGATTCTAAAATCACAAGAGACTGCAAAGCACTGTTTGTAAATCCTCTTTAATAATGCTTAGGTGAATATCACGTGTCAAACAGTGCATGCTGGTCAATACAGTTCAGATACTACTATCACTCTGAATTGCTGCTTAATACCATCCAAATTTGATTAATACCCTTGATACGGTAGATGAAACAATGCGCCTTCACCATGCCACATGAGAGCATCCCAGGAGTCCGCATGGCTTCACACTACCAAAGCCGCCCTGTATGATCCGTGATGGTGTACTAAACGGCCGAACCAGCCGTAAATATTCCTTTCCACAGTTTGTCCAAACGAGTGCACTCCTCACCGGGTTAAATATAAAGGCTCAGCATGGAAAAAGGTCAGCAAGTTCCCTCATAAATATTCAAAATGCACAACGCATTTCAGAATTAGCTTCCTTGTTCACGGGCAGCAGCAGATTCTAAAATCACAAGAGACTGCAAAGCACTGCTTGTAAATTCTCTTTACTAATGCTCAGGTGAATATCACATGTCACACACTTGATACAATGAATAGTGGCACAGTATTTATTTTTTGTAAATATTTATTGAATTTTTCAAATTAATTTCTACAAGTACAAACTTTGTTCCTTCATTTGCAAAATAAATGTTAATTAAATACATTTTATATTAAGCACCACAAATGCCTATATTACAGTAAATAACTTGAAAAATATTTTCAATATATCTTAATTTTTTTTTCTGATCACGTCAAACACTGATATTACAGTAAAGAAGCATTTAAAATATGTTCAATGTATCACAAAATAGTGAATGTTTTCAAATTAGTTTCCACAAGCACAAACTTTGTTCCTTCATTTCCAAAATAAATGTAAATAGATATTATAGTAAGCACCACAAATGCTGATATTAAAAAAGAGGTTGTAAAAATATTTTCAATGTATCTTAATTTTTTTTCCTAGGCATCTCAAACACTGATATTACAGTAAAGAAGTTTTTAAAATAGTTTCAATGTATCACAAAATATTTTATGTGAGTAGTACAAATGTGGATATTACAGTAAATAAGTTGAAAAAACAGTTTCAGTGTAGCCCAAATTATTAAATGTGAGGACCACAAACACTGATAGAACAGTAAACATGTTGTGAAAATAGTTTCAATGTATCAGAATAACTCATTTCACTTCACTGAAAACATGTTTCTTTACTTCTGATAGATCTTACATCTTACAGATGGAAAATGTCAGTTACTCAGTAATCATTTGTTCTTGGCATGTAGTGCTGTAGTGATAGGTTAGTACATTCTACAGGGGAACTTGCTTACTATACAGTGCAGGCCTTGTGCATGGGTGAGTTGAGCAGAGCAATGGGCTCAATATTGCGAGGGGCGCAGCAAGGAGCTGCCTGACTGAATGTCATACAAACAGCAACTTACCCATCCCACTTGTTCTCAATGGGGTTCAGATATAGACTTTGTATTCATTCCTTAATGTACCTCAGCGTAATTGTTACCACCCCATCAACTTCTTACCTTTCTCACATCTTCCTCACAACTCCTTCTGTCACACCATAATGACCCTTCCGCCCCCTTAAAAGATGCAATAAGACGACCATGAGAGCAACCGTTCAAGTACTTACAAACTTTTAAAGATGAAGAATTAGCAATACCTTTAAATGGTAGCATTAGTTTGCTCATCTAAACCATGTCTGTGGATGATAAGCTGCACTTACATAACGTTCTATTTCTAAGAGGTTTGATAAGTTTGATTTAAACTGAAAAAAACAAATATATATATATATTTGGCAAATGAAAATAGAAAATATCATCTTTGCATTATCAAAATGTTAGGCCGAGATTGGACACTGACTTCTTTCACAAACTCCTGGCCTTGATCTGATGGAACAATTTTTGGACTTCCATGGCATAAGTACAGTTGCAACAGTGTTGAAGCAACTACGGCGGCAGTCTTGGATTTCAGAGGAAATGCCTCAACTCAAAAATAATCTGTTGCAGAGTAGAGGAGGAAATGGGTATTTCGGTACTAGGCTAAGTCAAAAAGCTGGTGGTGACTTGCTTTCTGGCAGGAACATTTCCTTTATAAGGTGGACCAACAAATATTTGATAGATTTAAAAGTGATATAGACTGTCCAGATAGCTTGTGGTATTCCAATTTGTTTTCATGCTCCACTGGTAGCATTAGTAAACGATGTAAAGTAATTAATTTAATGTTGTGTGCTGCCAACCCAGTTGGAGGAGTAAAAATACAAGACAAATGCAACTCAGTTGTTTTTCTGGAGATAACTTGAAATTACTTTCATTAACCCCTTCCATGCTCATGACGAGCTCAGCTCGTCATGCAGTACACTGCTCGTGTGCTCATGACGAGCACAGCTCGTCATGAACAATGGGATTTACAGATCCCTGAGCACAGGAGGGGAAAAGTCAAAGCACCCAAGGTGTTAAAAAACTTTTTCCTGTTCCAGCTTGTCCACTCACATACATCCGGATAGGTTGAAATGACGTGCATGAGTACCCTTTTTTTCATGAAGTAATCCATGGTCAATCTGTTGTCTCACTTGCTCATATATTTGTTTTTGCTCAACATTTAGTTGTTCTTCCAAGTTTCCTGAGATTGTTACATCTTCTTGAGATTGATACATTGCTGTTTCCACCTCATTTATGGTGATTGCTGCTTCGCTTTCAGCAATTGGTTGTCCTAGTGGATCTTGACTCAGCGCAGCAGAACTTAGACTGTCTTGATAACTGTCTCTAGCAATCTCACTTGCAAGTATAGCTTCTTGATCAATTTAATCGTTCAGCATTTTCATATAATTTGCAAAAGCACTGTATTGTATGCTATCTTTACAAGCATTAAAGGAATCTTCATAGAAATCTCCAAGTAATTCCAGTTCTGAACACCATGGTTTGAATAGTTGCAAAAGGGCTAAATAGTAAAATTTCCTTTCATCAGCAGTGTCGCAACTCAGCTTCCTGTGCTTAATCAAATTTCCTTTTGTTTGTTTCACCAAACATCCTTCGGAACCAATGACTCAATATTTTCCATCATTGATGTTCTCTGTAGTATTCTGTTTAAAAGTGTAGTTTTGCGGTACTTCATAGAGACACATGTTCTCAAGATGATGACTTCTGTTTGGGTAATATGTGTCCAACATATTTGTTTTCAAAATATCTGTACTTTCTGCCTCAACTATGGAATGTACTAGTCGTCACAAGCAGACGCAGGAGCAGCAGCAGCAGACAGACAGCACCTGTCTATATCAGCTACCCCATGACATAGGGGGGTACACAGATACATAGCGGTCCACAGATGGATAGATCACCAGCCCTGGGGGGTGACAAGTATATCTCTGCTTCCCGGTTCATTACACAGATATCTCAACTATGGAATGCCTAGTCGTCACAAACAGATACTGGAGAAGCAGCAGACAGACAGAACCTGTCTATATCAGCTCCCCCATGACATAGGGGGGGTACACAAATACATAGGGGTCCAAAGATGGATAGAACACCAGCCCTGGAGGGTGGCAAGTATATCTCTGCTTCCCAGTTAATTACACAGATGTCTCAACTATGGAATGTACTAGTCATCACAAGCAGATACGGGAGCAGCAGCAGACAGACAGAACCTGTCTATATCAGCTCTCCTGTGACATAGGGGGGTACACAGATACATAGGGATCCACAGATGGATAGAACACCAGCCCTGGGGGATGGCAAGTATATATCTGCTTCCCAGTTCATTGCACAGAGGTATCAACTATGGAATGTACTAGTCGTTACTAGTAGATACAGGAACAGCAGCAGCAGACAGAGAGAAACTGTCTATATCAGCTCCCCGTGACAAAAGGGGGTACAGAGATACATAGGGGTCCACAGATGGTTAGAACATCAGCCCTGGGGGTGGCAAGTATATCTCTGCTTCCAGTTCATTACACAGACGTCTCCACTATGGAATGTACTAGTCATCACAAGCAGATACAGGAGCAGCAGACAGACAGAACCTGTCTATATCAGCTCCCCCGTGACATTGGGGGGACACAGATACATAGGGGTCCAAAAATGGATAGAACACCAGCCCTGGGGGGTGGCAAGTATATCTCTGCTTCCCAGTTCATTAGAAAGACATCACAACCATAGAAAGTACTAGCTGTCACAAGCAGATACATGAGCAGCAGCAGCAGACAGACAGAACATGTCTATATCAGCTCCACCGTGACATAGGGGGGTACACAGATACATAGGGGTCCACAAATGGATAGAAGAACAGCCCTGTGGGGTGGCAAGTATATCTCTGCTTCCCAGTTAATTACACAGACATCTCAACTATGGAATGTACTAGTCGTCACAAGCAGATACAGGAGCAGCAGCAGCAGACAGACAGAACCTGTCTATATCAGCTCCCTGTGACATAGGGGGGGACACAGATGCATAGGGGTCCACAGATGGATAGAACACCAGCCTTGGGGGGTGGCATGTATATCTCTGCTTCCCAGTTCATTACACAGACGTCTCAACTATGGAATGTACTAGTTGTCACAAGCAAATACGGGAGCAGTAGCAGACAGACAGAAGCTGTCTATATCAGCTCCCCTGTGACGTAGGGGGGTACACAAATATATAGGGGTCCACAAATGGATAGAACACCAGTCCTGGGTGGTGGCAAGTATATCTCTGCTTCCCAGTTCATTACACACACGTCTGAACTATGGAATGTACTAGTCGTCACAAGCAGATACAAGAGCAGCAGCAGCAGCAAACAGACAGAACCTGTCTATATCAGCTCCCCAGTGACATAGGGGGGACACAGATACATAGGGGTCCACAGATGGATAGAACACCAGCCCTGGGGGATGGCAAGTATATCTCTGCTTCCCAATTCATTACACAGACATCTCAACTATGGAATGTACTAGTCGTCACAAGCAAATACAGGAGCAGCAGCAGCAGACAGGCAGAACCTGTCTATATCTGTTCTCCCATGACACATTTGGGACACAGATACATAGGGGTCCACAGATGGATAGAACAGCAACCCTGGGTATGACAAGTATATCCCTCTTTCTCAGTTCATTGCACAGATGTCTCAACTATGGACTGTACTAGTAATCACAAGCAGATATCGGAGCAGCTGCAGACAGACAGAACCTGTCTATATCACCTCCCCCATGGCATATGGGGTACACAGATACATTGGGGTCCACAGATGGATAGAACACCAGCCCTGGGGGGTGGCAAGTATATCTCTGCTTCCCAGTTCATTACACAGATGTCTCAACTATGGAATGTACTAGTCGTCAAAAGCAGATATGGGAGCAGCAGCAGACACACAGAACCTGTCTATATCAGCTCCCAGTGACATAGGTGGGTACACAGATACATAGGGGTCCACAGATGCATAGAACACCAGCCCTGGGGGGTGGCAAGTATATTTCTGCTTCACAGTTCATTACACAGATATGACAACTATGAAATGTACTAGTCGTCACAAGTGGATATGGGAGCAGAAGCAGACAGACAGAACCTGTCTATATCAGCTCCCCCGTGACATAGAGGGGTACACAGATACATAGGGGTCCACATATGGATTGAACAACAGACCTGGGGGATGGCAAGTATATCTGTGCATCCCAGTTCATTACACAGATGTGTCAACTATGGAATGTACTAGTCATCACAAACAGATACGGGAGCAGAAGCAGACAAACAGAACCTGTCTGTATCAGCTCTCCCATGACATAGGGGGGGGTACACAGATACATAGGGGTCCACAGATAGATAGAACACCAGCCCTTTTTTAAGCCTGGTGGAAAGATCCACTGACTGCTCTCCATATGCTAACAGCCATCCATATTTTATACAGGTCATGCTTGGTCTGCTAGTGTGTGTTATCAACAGGTCAGTACTTGTGAGGTAAAAAGTGAAAAAGTAAATGTAAACTGTGCTGTTTTTTTTAATATTGTTAGATTGTTTTAAATGTACTAGGAAGAAGACTTAAAGTATCTTCTCCTGTTTGTATGTATGTATGTATTTATGTATGAGACTGTAATGAGACACAACTTTGTCTCTGGCATTTACTCGTCCTGAAATGTCATTTGTAACTTAAACAAACCACTACTTGTAGTTGTTGGTCCTCCCCCAAACTTCTTTGCATACGCAGCAAGTAACTTTTGTTGCATTCACCTTTTTTAAGCCTGGTGGAAAGATCCACTGACTGCTCTCCAAATGCTATCAGCCGTCCATATTTTATACAGGTCATTCTAAATTTTCCAAATTGGCAACGAATATTAGGTTGAGTGGTAGAGGTTGACGGTGTTGCTCCACTGGCACCTTGGCCTTCTGATGAAGCAGGAAGAGTCTCTCTCAATCTCCTTAACTCTTCCCTTGCAAAGTTGACTGGATGCTTGGTCTGCAAGTGGTTCTGAATACTTGCAGTTTCACACAAGTACTTTTTTTGCGGTCTTCTCTTGAAAGCACATTCTTGCATATGCGGCAAGTAACTTTTGTTGCATTCACCTTTTTTTAAGCCAGGTGGAAAGGTGAAAAATTTCCAGACAGTGCTGGTATATATTCCCTTTGGTGGAGGTTCAGGAACAAATTCTTGCTCTGATGAGTTCTCTGAATCAGAGAATGATGGTGGATTAGCAGCCTTGGTATCTTTAAGTACATTTGTCATCCAAAAAAGAAAGAGTAGCAGATCTTTACAGGAAGTCTTTCCCTAGGAAAAATTCTAAAAAAGAGTGATTAAATGGGTGGGGTCCTTCAATAGGAAGTGTAATGAACCAATCAAAACTATTTTTAAGGTCACATGGGGTGTGCGCAGGATGCACCCAGCGCAACTTTGCGAAATTGCATTTAAAAGTGATGTACTTTTTACTAAAGTTAAAAAATATTCAAATAATCTCTCTTCTTAATATTAAATATGTTTTTAATAGTATTTTGAGAGTATACATAGTGGGGCTACATCACAGTACACCATGAGAGAATATAATCTGAAAGCTAATGAGGGCTCTTGCTCATGCATAGGCACCCTCTCACAGAAAACCCAGCAGTCAGCCTTCAGGATTGTTAATGCCTGCCATCGGAGTGACTGATGACTTTATATATGTCAGTGATAAAATAAAACTTGTGAAAGTAAATTTAATGTTTTGTTTCAGTGATGGTTGTACAGACGTGAAAGGTTATGCATCTAAATCCATGGAAAAAAGTTCTGGCTGTATGGAAGAAACTACTGAAAGGGCCCTTGAAAGCATTAGTGTTGAACATAACATGTGTACGATTCTTGTTTTTGTTCACTCAAAACGCACCAATTGAGTTGATGTCTGAATTCTTGGGTTGTAGACAATGGAGAACTCTTTAATAGAATGTAAATGTAAAAGAGATGTACATTAGCACATCTTAATTGTAAAAATTTTAAACTTAATTTGGGCATTTTGGTACATGTCTCATGTTTGACCATGTAGCCATTCTACAGTTTGTATTAACCGCAGCTATGGTCTGCTTGCATCATAGAACAGCCTTACAGTAGGGATTCAGAAACACTTTGTTAGCTTTGTTCTTTTTGTTATTAAAAAAAATGGAGAGCAAGCTAAAATACAGCATTGGCTAATAAACTATTTGCTAGAATTGGCTGTTGACTTAGGTAAGAATCTGCAAACTGGGTCAATACCTAGGGCATTATCAGTGTCAGCTTCTATTCTTGGAATGTTAAAAATTGATTCACATGTGCCCTCCTACCTACTCACCAACACCTGTGGTTGTTTCATGCTATTATTTATTTTACATACGCATTGACAACTCTATATTACACTTACTTACTCCATTATGAACCTCATGTGTGAATAGAATGTAACAATGGAGTTGATGCCCAAGCAGACTAATTGAAAAAGGAGGAGTGACTTTACTCCCAACTTGAAAGACTACTTATCATAATCTGGACAGAACACTAGATGGCAGGAGTATGTAGAGTATGTAAGTTTAGAACTAGCTTGCAAACTCATCTTTACCATGGATGTTACATTTGTTTCTATGCATGAAATGTGCACACATCTGCATTTTCTTGACATACTGCTTGTTTGGAAGAAAGTGAAAATTGATTAGTTATTCTGTTTAGATTGTATACAGGTCAATAGTTTTTAGTTTTGCTAACTTAAATTTATTTACATGCTCAATATAGTGCACTGTCCCCAGTCACTGGTAAAGTGGTATTGACTTTATTACTAGGAAGGGTGTATAGCCAGTGAACCAACATGGCAAATGCAACTCAGAAAATACCCTTTTAAATGCATTAGTTATGCTGAGATCCACCCTGTATCAGACCCATCCGCACAAGTGTGAATTGGACATTATCTGCAACCATAAACCCCTCAAGTACTTATATCCGTTACTTTTTAACTTTGTCGACTAGTCATATTGAGAGTATTTACCTTAACGGCACCCTTAAAAATGTGTGAGTCTTTTTGGCTGCATACAATACAGAAAGTTTAATCAGACTCTAAATGTAAAAAAGATGTACATTAGCGCATCATAACAGCAATGGTAAAAATTGTAAACTTAATTTACAATATTTTCTACGTTTCCAGGGGTTTACCGATCGAGTACATAGGACAGTCACAACTGTTCAAAACAATTTCTAATGGCAGAATAACAAACATAATGGAAATATCTTACTATACTATGTTCAAAATTTAAGCTGTGCCTTTTTCATAAAAAATTCAAAGACAAAACAAAGTACAGAGTAATCCGAAGTTTATGAGACCACTAGGGTATTATACATTTTGTATCATGAAATGTTAAAGTCAAACCTGATTACTCCATTAGGTCCACTGCAATTTTGATTTAGCCAGTGGCAACCAGTTTGTCCCATGGTTGCGACATCTGTAAAATCATCTAGAACAGGGGGATATACTTTCACCAATCTCGGCAATTGGCTGCTGACTTAGTTAACATTCTGCAAACTGAAAAAAGAGTTAAAAATGTATATGTTGTACAAATGTCCAAGCTTCATTTTAATGTACATAAAAACAATTGTTCTCAATAGTATTGGGGTTGAAAAGCAATCATTAATAATGGAAGTATCATTATCAGCATGCACAAAACACCACAGTTGTAGCTGTCCTGTTATTTTTGGTTTGATTCTATCACTAACTGCCATTGGTCATATTCGGGACGCTTCAATATCTGTAGGAAAACCTTTTAGAGACATACGTATGGTTATTTTAAATATTTTGCTTTGATTCAACATGTGGAGATTATAAGTTGTACGTAAAGGCATCTTGCTAGCATTATTGTCTAATTTTAGAAGTTTTCTTGCATATCGGCAATACGGTACGGTCAGTAAACATATTCTCCAAAATGCCTCCTTTTCTTGTTGTTCATTTGCAATTTGTCAGAAGTATTAACTTTCCTTCTCTGAAGGTGTACAGCTTATATATTAGTATGCTCATATAAATCATTTGTCTGTGGGTGATAGGTTGCACTTACAGAAGTTTCTATTTCTAAAAGCTTAGATAACTCTCAATTAACCTAAAAAAAATAGGTATAACTATATTTGGCAAGCAAAATAGGAAATAGCATTGTTTTATGCAAATGTGAGGCCGAGATTGGTCACTCACTTCATTCGCAAACTCATGGCCTTGATCTGATAGAAACCTTTTTGGACTTCCATGATCTAAAAATTGAGAAATAAACATCCAGGAA
Source organism: Lissotriton vulgaris (assembly GCF_964263255.1). Lineage (NCBI taxonomy): Eukaryota > Metazoa > Chordata > Amphibia > Caudata > Salamandridae > Lissotriton > Lissotriton vulgaris. The sequence continues at coordinate 591,670,847 of NC_141693.1, forward strand.
AATTCAAAGACTTGTCTTCAAATAAAAAAATTCAAACCAACATTTTCACTTTGTATCTCAAGTGCAGGCGGAAAACGTGTAACCGGCATTTAAATGAGAAACATATGGGTTTCAGTAATAAACGTCCATAAGACTATCACAATGGAGAATGACTTTTTATAAAAATATATATAGAAGCAATAAAAATTCTAACTCACACATTGTTCAATTTCAAATGACATATTTGGCCAATAAAATTGGGAGGACATGCTTTTTTTTTCGTTTTGTTGATACCAGAATGCCCACTAATAGGAGACGAATAAAATTCAGAAAAAACTTTTTGGGATGCTTTAGCACCAATGACAACTTTAGTGTTCTTTTCTTTAACAGTGTAGAACAAGCTACCATGTATTGAAAAAATAGAAAAGAAAAATGTTACAGTAACTATGCATGTCAAAAAGAATTACATGAAATGAGACCATGCCTTTTCTCAACCAGCCTTAAAATATTACAATGAAAAAACATGAATTAAAAAATTATAGTACCGTCAATGGTGAATTTTTTAGACAGTCCATACACTGGACTTAAGTGAAATCTTCAGGATACATATTTTGTGGTATATAATCAAAAAGTTCTTGATACTTAGTGGCATCCATTTCTATCTAAAATGAGAATAAACAAAAACAAGGTTAAGAGAATATCATCACATGCTCACAGTACATTACAAAACCATAAATAAATAAATATGTGGGTGAATACACCAATAAAATAACAACTGCCCACCCACCCCTGACCCCTCACTCTGCTCACAAACTTAAAAAAAGGGACGGCCACGTGGTGCGGCACTTCACAATCATGTCGCCTCACATTCAGGGCGGGTAGAATAAATAGTTGCTCTAAATGCGCAGAAACAGAGGCCACAAGGAAGTCCCAAAGGAAAGGCCACTTTGATGAAGATGTCAAGTTCTAACTTAGTGAAAATAAGCCGCTTCAGCAACGAGGCCTCTGTGTGGGATGGCCACGTGGTGCAGTGCTTCACAATCAGCGTGGGAGAGATTAAGTACTATGGAGACATTAAGTGATTTGCAAACACACAGAGGTTGGACTCTGTTTGCAAAATGGTCGACACTACGTACTGTGGTTATCTCAAGTTGGTGGTATCAAAAAGTGCTGACTAGCTTGTCAATTGTATATCAATGATTACCATTTGTACTCTAAGCCTTGAATAAAACTTGCCCTACAAATGGGGACCACAAAACATTGTCACTCTGGCCCAGCACTTACCAATAAGCCACAGGGAACAGGTGCAGCGCCTCTCAACCCTCTCATCAAATTTTCGAACATACGACGCATTACTTACACGAGAAAAACTACATCGCAGTAAATTGAACAGCAGTTAGCAAACTGCTGCTGGTACGACCATGCGGCGCTTGGCAAATAAAGAAACGCAGCAGGATTAAGTGATTTGCAAAGAACAAAGGATAGCAAATCAAGTTTAACATTATAAAAAAAATGGAGAGCGTTGTAAAATACAACATTGGCCTATCGATTACATGGGGAGGAAGCAGCACGTGGCGCAGTACTTAGATAATGAAAGGCGGCAGAATTAAGTGATTTGCCTAGAAACATCAGCTACCAAGGCAAGTTATTTGACGCCAAAAACATTACTTTTGCAATGCATGGGGCACGTGATGCACTACTTACACGAGAAAAACTACATTGCATTAAACTGAACAGCACATAGCACACTGCTTCAGGAACGGCCACATGGCCCTTGGCAAATTAAAGAAATGCAGCAGGATGAAGTGATTTGCACAGAACAAAGAATAGCAAATCAAGTTTAACATAAATAAAAAACATGAAGAGCATTCTAAAATACAACATTGGCAAATCGATTACATGTGCCGTGCATGGGGAGGAAGCAACACGTGGCGCAGTAATTAAAAAATGAAAGTGACACACTACTAACACAAGAAAAACTACCGCGCATTAACTTGAACAGCACGTAGCACACTGCTGCGGGAGCGGCCACGTGCCGCTTGGCAAATTAAAGAAATGCAGCAGGATTAAGTGATTTGCACAGAAACAAAGGTTACGAAGTCAACCTTAACAATATAAAAAAGCAGGAAAGCGTGCGTAAAAACAGCATTGCCAAATAGAACAAAAATGTGCATTTACGCGGTACTTAAAGATCGTTCAGATTAAATAACTTAATTATCCTTAAAAAAAGTGCTCACCTACGAAGAAGTGGATATGAACACTATCAATGGCTGTGACTGCGGAATAGGAAAAGTTCGAGTTCAGCAACGCGATGCAAGAAGTGAACACTATCGGCAGGGTTATGACTGCAGAATAGGAAAAGTTTGAGAAGTTATGAAGGTTATAAATGCTTTGCAGAACGATGATTGCTTGAGCATAATATCACTGGGTGTGAGAGATTTGATTGGGCATGTTGTAATTGAGCATGCGCAAATAAAATGAAATACATTACGGGTACACAGCCAGATGGTGGGACGTATTGTGCACATGCGTAACATTAACACGCATGCGCTACCACAAACATACATGCGCAAAGAGAAGGCAACTCTCAGGGGGTACACACACAGATGGAGTTCGGATATCGAGAGAACACTGGCTCTCGCAGGAGACGGGGAGATGGTAGGAGCATGGGGGGATTGAAGACCCTGCCACGGTCCCACGGTCCCCAACGGTGATGGCAAAAATAAATAAAGAAAAAAGGCCGGCCCCGGGGGCCGGAATTGGCCACGGGAGGGGGGCCACGCAACCCCCTTCCCCATAAAAAATGAATATGGATACCTCTCTTATTGTCATCATACCATAAGAGCACCCTTCCGATCACACGCTGAATTCTAATTGGCTGACAAGTGGTTGTCAACATTCAAAACTAGAAACTGTTGGCAGCCATTTTATGCCTCGGTAATAGGGAGGCTGAAGAAGCCTGTGAAATGTGTGTTTAAAACATGAAAAGGGGGAGGGTAGACACACCCTGAGCTGCTATGTCTGCTCAGGGTGTCCCACAAGGACCCCCAGGGCCCCACATTTTTTTGGGGGAAAATTTGCGGGGTGCGCGTATGATCCGCGCATTCTAGCGATATTTAAAAAAAAAAAAGAAACGTGGGCTTCCGTGCGTCTTTGGTAATTTGCATTCTTTAAACTGTTTAGAGGAGATGCAGCAGTGCTGGATCCAGGATCCACCACTGAGTAGAAAATGGTAACGATAACACTACTTACCTGCTAAGTGAATTTCCTTTCATAGGCTAACATTAACTGGTTGGAAATTCTTCTAAGTGTGGAGTTTTGGAACTTTAAAATATTCACCTAAAATCATCCAAACAACGAATTCCAATTTTCTCACCTGTTATCAGGAGAGAACCCAGTGCTGCATCTTTTAGCCCTGCACTGACCCTGAAAAGTAATTCTAAGCATACTTACAAGTAACTTCTATTTCCTTCCATAGGAATCACCTTCCTATATAAAAAAAATGAATACATTTAGATTTGCGGGTCAGGCCCTGGGGGATGAGGTCCCCAGGGACCAAAAAAACTAAAATGAAGGGGGCCACACAATGTAATGTAATATAAAAAAAAATATATCTAAAAATAGATAGTTAAAAAAATTGTAAATCAGTATCAAAAAAATAAATATAAGAATAAATATATTTAAAAATTGTCATTTTCAAAACCTTTAAAATTCACTGAAAATGTTGTATACTTGTAAAGCGCACAGCTGCCCCAGCAAAGGGGCGTCCCGGCGCTGTATACCACTGGGGAACCCGTCCTGGCTTTTCCTGTGGGATGGTCACTACTGGGAATCCCCAAGGTGGAGCCAGGCATCCCCGGTGTTGGTGGGGCCGTTGTGGAGATTAGGCAAGCTAATGCCCAGAGTGTCCAAGTGGGACTCCAGATTAGAGTGGCACCGAGGCAAGAATTGTCGAGTCCGCTGAGCCTGGTCCACGACCCTGCCATGTAGGGAATTGAACCCGGTCCCGGGCCGACTTCTGCTCCCGGGTCTGCCGCCTCTAACCAGTGAGCCACACCCCTCCACCATAGGTTTCAGACATGTTACAGTTAGGAATTAACATTTAAAAAAACTCAGAAATGCACTGAAAAAAACACAGTTTTCAGGGGTGTTATAGTTAGTTGGACATTTCACTCGTACAAAAACATTGAAATTCCCCCGCTATAGTTAGTTGTACTAACTATAACTCAAGCGCCCGCAATTCACTGCTGATGATGTCACATATTACATCATTCATGACATGGTCAGTGACATCACTGATGACATCACTCATGAAATCACTCAAGACATCATCCACATGACAATCTGATACATCTTATCATACACTAGGATAACTTTCCAACACTCATTCTAAAATAAAGTACCATGCATGAAACCATTGACACACCAATACAAAGCCACTTAGTGCTTCCTAGATATACATGCACATCTAAATACTTACCTATAAGTTCACCCATACATGCAAACAAAGATCAATACAACACTATTAAATATACTTATACACCTACATCAACATTACACATCAGCTCACATACTATCCACTTATGCAGTCATCCTTCTCACTTATGCAAACAATTGATCGTACTTATATTTACTAAGCTACACACTTATACAAACACTTATACAAACACCACTTTATTTATTCATGTAGATAGTAACTCATACTTAGTGTGTTATAAAATCACCATTATGTATACAGTTATCCATACATCACTTATACAATCACTGAGTCTTATGTATACTTATTTATATATAACAACTGCCACATACACTGCCTTTTCTATTTCTAGTTTGTTGGACATGTATCATTGGGAAATATATTTACTCATCACCACACCCATAAAAAGATTCACTCACCCAAACAACTGTTTCCGCATACAGTCTTAACCGCATATACCTACCAAATCAACTATTTACACATCTTTGGACAGTCACACACCTCCCACCCAACCACACAGACATTAATTCATTATCACATACAAATACTTACTTAACTAACTAATAACTAATATACACTTTCACATAGCTAGTAACCAACTTATGTAGTAGTTTACACATCAAGAGATAGAGTGATACAGGTATTCACAAAGTTTAATCACTATCTCATATATTTGGTGAGACACTTTAAATTAGTCACTTAGATAGTCAATCACTCTGCTACTGAATCCTCCATTCAGACACTTATACATCCACTCAGTCTTGGATGATATCATTGGATGATGTCATCAGTGATGTCATTTGAGATGTCATCAGTGATGTCATCAGTGATGTCACTGACCATGTCATGAATGATGTAAAATGTGACATCATCAGAGTTGGATCAGCGTTGGATTGCGGGGGCGTGAGTTATAGTTAGTACAACTAACTATAACAGGGGAATTTCAATGGTTTTGTATGAGTGAAATATCCAGCTAACTATAACACCCCTGCAACCTGTGTTTTTTTTCTGTGACTATATATATATAAATATAGTCATGGCGGTCGCCAGTAGGTATATATAGTTAGGATTTTTTTTAATAGGGATTTCTGAAAATTCTATGTTGAATAACTTTGGAGTTGAAGGACGGAATTTGCCGACATTTTCAGGAAAATTGCACTTTTTGTTTCTGAGCGTCCCCTGAAAGTTTAGGGGGGTTTCGTGAAGTGGGGGCCGAGAAAAAAGGGGGGTCCCAAAAAGTGTTTTAAACATTGAGTTTTCCATAGGGCGGTTGGACTCACTTTTAGCTCGAACGGCTGAATGGATTTCTATGAATATTGGCAAAATTGTAGGGACTGGTAGTCCGATGTGCCTTTGCTAGGTCTCAAGATATGTGCTCCAGTGTATTTTGAGTATTTTAGGTTCAAAAAAATATATATATCTGTGACAGTGTCCCGGTTAGCGTCCCGGTTCGCGCACCAGACGCGTAACGGAACTTCGCAAGGAGAAGCGGATTGGCTCTCCGGTGATTGTGAACATTCTAACCAGTTCGGAGCGGCCGCCATCTTGTCTCTCGGTAGGATCGAGAGACAAGAGGTGGAAATAAACGAAGGGGGAAATGAATAAAAGGGGGCAAGGTAGACCCCTTCTGACCCCCTACGATTGATGTGGGGGCAATTAAAGGGCCCCGCGGGGCAAAAAAATAAAAATATTTTATTTTTATTTTTTGAGGTGGAAGCGCTACCCGGTACGCGAACCGGGTAGCTTACCGGTAGCGTAACGGGAGTCCGCCATCTTGCGTTAAGGTCTAATTTGGACACAAGATGGATGATAAACAATGCTGGGATTGTGTTAAAGGGGCAAGGGAGACATATCCTGACCCCCTAGGTTTTGTGAGGGTGGAAGAGGAGGCCCATATATGCCCAAAAAAATAAAATTCTAATTTTCGCGCGGTTAGCGCCCGGTGCGCGAACCGGGTAGCGCTCCGGAAAGCGTAAATCGTGAAAATTAGTAAAAAAAAAGTTACATTTAAAATTTATTTAGAGTGATCATAGTTAGGGTAGCTCTGAAAAGAGCTTTTGGGTCTGTGGAAGATTTAGGTACTTATAAGTAGGTACCAATACACAGTCTTAAATTCTGGATGAAAACTTTGTTCCCCTCATCTGAGAAGTGCACACCATCTCCTCTGTAGATATCTTGCATGTAGTAACACAAGTTATTGTTGTAGATGGAGCCCATTCCATGGTCTCTCATGTAAGCTGAAACAGACTTATATACATGCTTCCTCGCTTTCTCAATTTGTGGACAAAATTGATTGGACCACCTCCATTTCTGTCTTTGGCATATATTGGAATATACCAAGGCAGTTTGAGGAAAAAGTGCCATCAATTGCTCAAAGGTGTCCTTTAAAAGCATTTCCAGACCTACCCCAGTCAAAGTGCCCAAATCATTTCCTCCACAGTGCACTATTATGAGGTCAGGGTTTGGCAAATGCAAAAAGGTTTTCACCAATGGTATCAATTGGTGACATCTCAATCCTCTTTGGCCAATCCAGTTGATTTCCACATTTTGTAAATTGAGGTTGTGTAAATTTCTGTTATCAGCATACCTGTGAGCCCAGTGGATGTAACTATGTCCAAGAATCCAGACAGAAAACACGGTGAGAGGAGGTTCTGCTGCAGTCAGATGAAGTGTGGCAATGAAATGGCAGTTGAAACAGTAGGAGTTTGCAATGGAAACAACTGTGGAGTTTCAGTGCTAATGATTCAGTAGCAGTGATTGGTGGATTTTGATTGCTGAAAACAGAAAGTTAGGGTGCATGGATGTGTTCTTTGAAAGATGTAATTTGAATGGTTAAGAAAAAATAATTTTAAGAAACATTGCACTGGAGATAATGTGAAGTATTAGTACTGACAGGGTGTGCTTGTACATAGGAGCTGTGCTGTGTTTTCAAAGTATGACTTGAAAATCGTTTTTAAGGAAAAGGAATGCTTTTTTAAAAAATGGTGTCTGCTTCTTTAAACAAATATTTCACTTGCCCCATGAATCAGGGAGAATAATTTGCTTACTTGATGTGTTTAAAAACGTTTCTTGAAGTCATTTAGGTTTCTTGATATGTACTGCTAGAGTTTCATAGCCAGCATGGGGCATATTTAAAAGGCCTTTGAGCCACTTTCACGTTATTTTCCCCATGTTAAAAGTGACGCAAAAGTGGTGCAAGGGCCTTGTAAATACGCCCCCATGTGTGTTAGGGCATTTTAAGTCACTTGCCTCATGAATCAGGGAGAATGTTTTGCTTACTTGATGTGTTTAAAAACGTTTCTTGAAGTCATTTAGGTTTCTTGATATGTACTGCTCGAGTTTCATAGCCAGCATGGGGTATATTTACACGGCCTTTGAGCCACTTTCACGTTATTTTCCCCATGTTAAAAGTGACGCAAAAGTGGTGCAAGGGCCTTGTAAATACGCCCCCATGTGTGCTAGGGCATTTTAAGTCACTTCCCCATGAATCTGGGAGAATAATTTGCTTACTTGATATGTTTAAAAACGTTTCTTGAAGTCATTTCGGTTTCTTGATATGTACTGCTAGAGTTTCATAGCCAGCATGGGGCATATTTACAAGGCCTTTGAGCCACTTTCACGTCATTTTCCCCATGTTAATAGTGACGCAAAAGTAGTGCAAGGGCCTTGTAAATACGCCCCATGTGTGTTAGGGCATTTTAAGTCACTTCCCCATGAATCTGGGAGAATAATTTGCTTACTTGATGTGTTTAAAAAACGTTTCTTGAAGTCATTTAGGTTTCTTGATATGTACTGCTAGAGTTTCATAGCCAGCATGGGGCATATTTAGAAGGCCTTTGAGCCACTTTCACGTCATTTTCCCCATGTTAAAAGTGACGCAAAGTGGTGGAAGGGCCTTGTAAATTCGCCCCCATGTGTGCCAGGCCATTTTAAGTCACTTCCCCCATGAATCTGGGAGAATAATTTTCTTACTTGATGTGTTTTAAAAATGTGTTTTTTGACTTAAAATGGCTCAAAGGCTTTGTAAATAAGCCCCATGCTGGGTATGAAACTCTAGCAGTACATATTCTGAAACCTAAGTGACTTCAAGAAACGATTTTAAACACATCCAGTAAGCAAATTATTGTAGAAGCATTCCATTCCATTGCTACTATTTGTGGGTTTTAAATTTGTCTATGCTGCTAAATTACCGTAGGTAGAATTGACAACTAGTGTGTTAATTGTTTGCCTACTGTTATTGGTTTGCTGTTTGGTAATAGTGGTTAATAAAATGTTTTTTAAAAATTTACCACAGATTCAACTCAAGATCTTTTGAAAAATTCAAAAATGCTCTCAAGGAAAAGAAAAAGAAAAGAAGCAAAGCGACTTACACCCCACCTTGGTAAACCTTTGCAGCAGTCCTCTACAATAAAAACTTGTCAAGTCACCAAAAAAACTCCGGGTAAGACAACAAAATCTTTTTTAAGAAACATTTGCAGATGAAAAAGTATCACTACAGAACATGGTTTAGTCCAGAAGAAGAGAGCCAATTTAAACGGAAAGGAAAGGCCCTTCAAAAATTTTACTGCTAGAGCAAGAGATAACTGTGCATGGTAGTAGAAGGAAAAATCTGTTTAGGGACATTCGTAGACGAATGTTCCACAACAGGATAATTGGTAATTTGTTAAAAAATATTAAGAAAGGTCAACAGAAAGTGGCTTTCTATAAGAGAAAGAAAAATGTAGAGAAAATTATTGATCAGGCTTTCGAAATTAAGCTAAAGTTATTTATTTTGATTATCAATAGAATTAGGAAACTAAACAAGGCAATTTATGATTTCAAATCAAAAAGTAGATGGAAGAGAACAGTTAATCATACTAATTTCTTTGAAGTTTTTTCAGGAGAATGGATGCATAGTTCAAGTTGTGAGGCATTTTTTAATGAGGAGAGTTATTTCCAGGACAATGATTTGGTGCATGCAGTTGACACCAGTGGTCGAGCATATGAGGTGAAAGACGGTTGTCCGGTTGAAAAAGAAAAACTTGTGTCAACAGAGGCAGAAGAGGTGTTAGGTAATGAAGTTTTAGGGAGACGTCCTAAGGGACCAGTGTACACCTGGAAGTGTAGTAGTATTTGCAGTATGTGACAGGATTCCATCAATTTGCTTTGTGACTTTGTACGGACATTTAATAAGAAAAGTTTAAAAAAGAAAATTAAGTTGTTGCAAGAATTAGATCCTTGCAGAGTGAGAGAAGTGACAGGTTTGCATGGTCATTCACTGGCTTGTCTTTCCAGGAGAGTATGCCAGAGTGTTTTTCATCATTTCAGGATGCTAGCAGTGCATCATAATAAAGTGAGGAAATTAGTTAGAATGTTGTATTATGCTAAGAGTCCAGCAATTATGCTTAAACAATGAAGCACTGCTCTTTTGCATGGTTCTGAAGTAGATGTGAAGAATATTTGTGAAGAAATTGAGTTTTGTTACTTTGCTAGTAAAGAGAACAATGTTGAAATTGACCCAGTAGAAGAAGGTAATGTGGAAGAGAGTGTACAACAGATAAGTTTCACAAGGAATTTTCCACGTTTATGGTGAAATCAAGTGAGAGGCCTAATTTCACTTGTGTGTGTTGTCGACGGACTTATTATAAGAATCAGACTAAGTTAGTGGATTTATATACAAAAAGTGAAATGGAAAACAATAGTGAATGGAAGGATTTTGCAACATAATTGATGGTAGAAAATTGTTTTGATTTGGGATCAGATCAACGTATGTGTACTTATTGTTTTAACAAATTAAATCAAAACCGGATGCCTGCTAGAGCGGTTCATAATAATCTGGAATTGGTTGACATTCCTTCTGAAATGAAGTATTTAAATACTTATGAATCTATTTTGATTCAAAGTGTCCATCCTTTTCAGGCTATTGTTCGAATGGAGCCTAAGACAGGGAAATTGCCTCCTTCAGATTCACAGAGAGGATTAAAGGAAAGAGTTGTTTATTTGCCTCTGGATTTGAAAAAAAATATTGATACAATTGGTGTAGACAAAGTGGAAGAGGAACCTCTGGTTATTCTAATTAATGGGGTTCCGACAAAGAGTAAGAAAATCTGGCAAGATTTAGTGGATGTTAGGAAAGTCAAAAAGGCAACGTTGTATTTGATGAAAAACAATGAGTACTACAAGAATGTATGTGTTGCAGAAGAGGAACTAAGTGAAGAAGAGGACAGCGATTTGTGTGCTGGACAAATAGAGAAAGTAGATGCCTCTAAAAATGAAGAAATATATTAACATTATAGTGTTCATCCTTTGCATTCTAAAGAAGTCATGGGGAATGCTATTGAGTTGTTTCAAATGAAACAAGCCAAAGGGAGTCCCATTAGTGTTTGGGAGGAAAGTTTGGAAGCTCGGTGTTTCCCACAGTTATTTCCAACAGGTCGAGGAGGAAGATATGATGAGCGACCTGATCAAATTCCTGCTTCTGAATACCAGACTTTACGATTGTATGCAGAAGATCCTAGGTTTCGTCAATGCATTCCCTATTTGTTTCATCTACTGTATGAAAGTGATCTGTCTGGACTGTCTCATGCAGTGAACCACATCCTGAAAAGTGGTGTACAGCTGCAAAATATCTCGGCAAGGGAGTTTATGGATAAAATCAATGTGCAAGACAGTATTTTGGATTCTCACCTGATTAATCTCATGGCATGTCAGCGTGGTACTAATGAGTATTGGTACCGTCGTCATGGTGACTTAAAATGTATGCTGAGGAACTTAGGAACTCCCACATGGTTCCTCACTCTCAGCTGTGCCGAGTATGGCTGGGAAGACTTTCTTGAATTTCTACGAGAGGCAAATGGAAACATTGAAAATATCGAATTCAAGACACCCGGAGAACTGTGCTCTTTAGATCCAGTCAATGTATGCAGGTACTTCAATCATAGATTTGAAGCTATGATGTCTTTCATTACGAACAAGAAAAATCCACCTCTTGGAGAGGTGTTGGATTTCTTCTGGAGAAAGTAGTATCAAGAAAGAGGTGCTCCTCATATACATATGCTGCTATGGATCAAAGATGCACCCAAATTTGGAACAGATCCGGATGACTTAGTGATGAGTTTCATAGAACAGTATTCTACATGTGCTGTTCCAAAGACAAAGGAAGACAAAAGTTTAAGAGAACAAGTTTTACGCTTTCAAAACCATCGTTGTGGTAAGTACTGTCGTCGTAAATTCGGAAACAAGAACAAGTTCTATACAAAATGTCGTTTTGGGTTTCCACGATCAGTGATATCTAAAGGAAGAGTGAACAATTTGATGTCTTCTCTGCGACATAATGTGACGAGGAAATCACCCAAAAATGCATACAATTTAAAAAGAAACGAAGAGTCCAAGTACATCAACGACTACAACCCAGTGATTTTGTCCATGTGGAATGCTAACATGGATATACAGTTTGTGGCTGAAAACTGTATGGCTGTGGCTCGGTATGTGACATCTTATATCACAAAAAAAGAAAAGACAGAACTGAAGGATATGTGGGATGACATTTCACATGAAAAGAGCCTCAGTAAGAAGTTGTACAGTTTCAGTCTAAAGATGTTGTCGCATCGAGAAATCGGAGCATACGAATGTTCTGATCGGTTATCTTCAGCAAGTCTCTATGCCAAATCTAGGAGTATAATTTGGGTGAGTCTTGGTCTTGCTGCAACACGTAATCGAGTTCTGAAACCTGTACAGGAAATTGAGTATTTGGCGGAGAAGGAGCCAAACAGTACAGATATTTTGAAGACCAACATGTTGGATACATATTATCCAAATAGAATCAGTCACCTCGAGAATGTTTGTCTGTGTGAGGTTCTACAAAATTACATATTCAAGAGGAACATCAAAGAAGATATTGATAAAGGAGTGTATGCTGTAATTGGAAGTGAGGGATGTCTGGTCAAGCAAAGAAAATGCCAATTGGTAAATCATCGAAAATTGAGTTGTGAATCTCCTGAAAGAAAAGAGTTTTTCTATTTAGCTCTTTTGCAACTTTTCAAGCCTTGGCGTGCAGAAGAGGAACTGCTTGGAGATTTCCTCTGTTATGAAGATTCTTTCAATGCAGCCAAGGAGTCCATAGAATGTCCTGTTTTTCCAAAATATCTAGAAATGTTGAATGCAGAAATCGAGCAGGAAGCAACAATTGCAGCCGAGATTGCTAGAGACAATTCTCAGTACAGTCAGAGTTCCACTTCATTGAGTCAGGATCCACTAGGAGGACCAGTTATCGAAAATGAAGCTGCCACTGCCATGATTGAAGTGGAAAGAGCCATGGTACATGCTCAGGAGTATGCGGTTAACTTAGAAGATTTGGAAAGACAACTCAACGTTGAGCAGAGGAAAATATATGACGAAGTTACCAACCAAATTGATCATGGATTAAGTCATGAGAAGAAAGAGTACTCATGTACGTCGTTGAAGCCTGTCCGACTGTACGTGAGTGGAGAAGCAGGAACTGGAAAAAGTTTCCTCATTAAAGCAATTTCATGTTATTTGCAGAAAAGGACTGAGTCATCGCTGTCTTGTGTTGTCACCGCTCCAACTGGACTGGCAGCACATAACATTAAAGGTATTACTTTGCATCGTCCACTGATGCTGCCAGTGGAGCATGATAACAAATTACAATACCACAAGTTATCTGGAGATGCTTGTTGTGAAGTTTCAAGAGTCCTAAAGAAGATGAAACTTCTTGTCATTGACGAAGTAAGCATGGTTTCCAATGTCATGCTTGCCTTTGTGCATTTGAGAATGCAAGAAGTTCTTAAAACAGAGTATGATGTGTTATTTGGTGGCAAACACATCATTGTTTTTGGTGATCTTCTGCAGCTGACACCAGTAAAAGGACAACCAGTGTTTAAACTACTTACGCATGAAGATACCAGGAAGTGCCTAAGGAGCATTGGCAACGTTAATATATGGTTATACTTCAATTATGCTGAACTGCGTAAAAATATGCTTCAGGCGAAGGATGAAGATTATAAGAATATTCTACAAGATGTTAGAATCGGAAAAGTGACCGAGCATGGGAAGGAAGCTTTACATGCACGATTATTGTCAAATTTGTATCCAGATGAAGACGTTCTGCCAGAGAATATTTTTCAGACAATTACTGAGAAGAAATCTGGGATATGTTTGATGCCAACTCTGCAAGAATGTTCCATCTTCAACAACAAAATGTTGAATTTAGAAAACCAAGTCATAGTGAAACTGGAAGCTATTGACAGAATTGAGCATATGGGAGCAACAATTATTTTGTCTGAAAATTTGAAATCTAAATTGGATTCTTTAGAGAAGACTATATCTAAGACTGCTGGTTTTGAAAAGACTCTGAATGTGTGCTTAAATTGCCGTATTATTTTGAGAAGGAATTTAAATGTTGAAAGAGGTCTGGTAAATGGATCAATGGGTAATGTTTTGATTTTGAGAAATACAGAAATAGAGATGGAATTGAATTTATAAAAATTAAATTTGATGGCATTGAGGAGGTACAGCAAATTGGTCGTTGCTCTGCTAGGTTTTTGCTTGTTAAAGACTTATATGTTCGCCGTAAGCAGTTTCCTGGTTGCTTGGCATAAGCGGTGACAATCCATAAATCGCAAGGTTTAAGTGTAGACAGTGCTTTGGTGAATATTGGCAGTTCTGTGTTCAAGGAGGGTATGGCTTATGTGGCATTATCAGGAGTCAGAACTTTATCTGGATTGTACTTGATTGAGTGTGATGAGACAAACATTTGTGCAGATCTAGATTGTGTTAAGGAATACAATAGGTTAAGAAGAGAGTATGCACCACATTTGCCTCAATATCCTTTGTTTGAAAAACGTGTGGTAGGCCGGAAATGAAGAAATGTAACCAATAGTAAGGAGGTTGTAGCAAAAACACGAAAAGTCGATGAACCCGAAATTGTAAGCAGAAAGAAAATGGATGCTGTTCAAGATGTTGTTGGTTTTCAATTTGAAAATAGTTCCGGTGTCAACAGCTATGCTAATGTAGTGGTTAAGGATGTATGTCGTTACAACGCATACTTTTACTCCGCGTACCATTACAACGCGGTATTTACAACGCATACCGCTACAACGCATAGCGCTTTGGGGTGCTGGATAGTGGTAAGTATAATTTACTATTCTAACTCCAGTCCCCGTGGACCCTAGGGAAGGTGTTGGATAGTAAATTAAACTTACCTCTTATCCTAGAGCGCCCCCCAGCGCAATGCGTTGTAACGGTATGCGTTGTAATGCCCGCGTTGTAGTGGTAGTGCAGAGTAAAAAATGCGTTGTAACAGGTGAATACCAGTGGTTAATGTTGTCTTTTCTCTAGAAACATTAAAAGAACAGATTGTGGTCAATTTGGATCAAAGATTTTGCTGTTTGTTAAATTCTGTGTTAGAGAAATGTAGCACTGATAGAAGAAAAATAGAAAGTGTGTCTGAAATTCGAAATCTCTTAGACAAATGTTCAGGTCAAACTCAATTCTCTCAAAATATTCAGCAGGATTGCCAGGAGTTTGTAATGTATATGCTTGATGTATTGCAAGATGAAGGTGTAGATGTAGATTATCTGTTTGGTCTTTCTTATCAATGGCAGCATGAATGCGCAAACTGTAGGCTATCAAGTACTACTAGTGTAGACTCAGAAAGATTAATATATTTAACTTTGCCTGACAGTAAATCAGTATCCTTTAATAAGCTAGTAAAAGCAGCTAATCAAAACATGGAGTGTAGCCAATGTAAGTCTGCAATGATGTCCACATTATTTATACGAAGTTATGGCCAGTATGTCATTTTAATGTTCTAACGATGTAGGTCTGATGGAACTAAATTGATAACTTTAATAAAAAATATTGTGGCTTCGCAGTTGTCAATATCAGGAAGGACTTTTGTAACTGCAGCAATTATATATCATGACGGTCCTTCAACAACTTCAGGACATTACACAGCTTATTTAAAATCTGGAAACGGCGGTCATTCTGCAATGATTCTATTTTAACTTTCAAAAACCGTTTACCTTTTGACTTAAAAAATTCTTACCTAGTGTTTTTACAACCAAAATTTTAGGGAAGGAAAGTGGCCTACGAAGATTGGAGCAGTTGATAAATTTTAGTCTGCTGCTTTAAATTGCTTTGTGAATTAGAGTGATCATAATAAATAAAAATGTAAAGTAGTCATAGAGGTACATAACTGGCCCATAATGATTCAAAGAGTTGATATGATTTACTCTGTTTTAAATTGCTTTGTTAGTAACTGAGATCAAGAGAATGAAAAAATTGGAAAAGTCATAGAGGTAGTGTAAGTGTGCCTCATAGTAAGTGGTATCAATGTTATAGGAAATGTGAAACATGAGTAAACTAGAAGGGGAGATATTATTAGTACAAGATTGTGAAAGTGATTTTGGACGTTTTCTTTCTGAAAGGTGGGGAAAAAGAAAATGATGGGATTTGCTTTGAGGAATTTGAAGAGTTTAATATGGCTCTTACACAATTTGGCCTTGAGGAGAAGTGTGGTAGCGAGCGAAAAGTCATTTATTGTTTCTAAAATATTACTCAAAAAGAAAGAGCTTTTCTTTCAGAAAGTGGCGGGCACGGATTTTTTAGAGCACAACAGAGTATAAGCTGTTCATAGCATATCATTCGACGTCATGGAAAGTAAGTGTACTTTTGATGAGTTCTGATTTCTGATTTGTTATATTATATGGGTTTTTTAAACACAATGATTTTGATTGTGTTTTTTTCCCCGCTGTTATATGATGAATACCTTCAACTCACTGTTTTTAGTGAAATTTGATATATTCTGAGAACAGCAAAAATAAACCATTTAACATGTATAATTAATTCTATATTTTGTATTGTGATTTTTAATTTGTACTCGTCTTGTCTCATGCTCACTTGTCTTTTACTACCTTATATCAATCCTCTTTACATACTCACATTTCTTTTTGTTTTATTCTCTTTCACCCGTGTTCTCTAACTCCACTTATCTTTCAACCTTTGTTTCCTTATTCCAACTCTGCTTTTTTCTTTTCTCTCATGCACCATTTTCTAGCTTTTAGACCCTCTGCTTCACTTCTCTTTTCCTTCTTTTCTCCCTTTGTTTTCGAAATTAAATATTTTTGGGTTCTCCTTTTTTGTTGCAATCAGTTAGTATAACTCACCTTCACTCATTTATCTTTATTTGTTGCTTCACTCAGTCTGTATCTGACACTCTTTCCTTCACTTTCTCTGTCCCCTCTCTCCCTCACTCTCTTTTCCTTATTCACCCTTTCCTTATTTAGTTTACCTTACTCACATTCTTTTAGTATCTTACACATCTTCAGTTTATTTTTCTCTTCTATCCTTCTTTTCTATCACTGAATCTATCCTCCTTTTTATTCTCTTAGTAATTTACTCTATTTCTATTTCTTTTTGACTCTGTCTGTCTTTCACTGTTACTTTATTTTCCTTTCTGAATGTTTATTTCTAACTTTCTTTCTTTGTAAAATTGTATGTTTTTCAACCTTATGCCTTGTCTTTCCTATTTTTTAAATACATGTTTTAATATTTTTCAAATTTTTGTTCTTTCTTTTACAGATTGAAAGTAAAAAAATTATAAGTGATGGAGTTAACAAAAACTATAAAGTAAGTATTTAGTACTCTTTCCCTTACATCTCTATCACATTCAACTTCTATTAGTTCCACTACTTTATTTCCTTAACCCTCAGTTTCCTTCCTTTGATTATTCCCTCATTCCTTTTCAATTACTTACTTACTCCACTCCTTTTGTCAGTCCCTCTGTTCTCACAGTTCCTCACTCCTTTTCAATCAGTCCGTCTCTCTTACTCTCACTGTCTCTGTCTCTTCACTCTTTTACTAGTTGTTCATTATGCTTTCTCCCTGTAGTTCAAGCACACTATCTTATTTACATTTTTTTGCTGCTTCAATTATTATTTTTCTGTCGCTTCTTCTTTTCTTCTTTCTGTTTTTTCTCTCTGTCATTCCACATGTTTTAACCTTATTCACTATCATACACCTTGTTTTAATCCTATTTACTTTTACTCACTGTTTTTTTAACACCTTCCCTCAGGGTTGTTGTTTTAGTCCGGTTCTATCCCTACCTCTCACTCCACATCCTTTACTCACTTTCTTTTTAATTTGAACATTCACTCACATTCTCCAAGTAACTCTTGTTTATTATTCATCTACTCTCTTTTTTCTTTCGCTTCCTTATCTATTTTCTTTTTCTCAATTTTACCCTCTTACATATTTTCTTTGTATAATTATCTATTATACAGTATCTCTGTGTTACTCCCTCTAGCTGTCTTTCTTTTAACATTATTCTCTCAGTCTCCTTCCCTTATACTCACTCTTTATTTTTTTTTCATTTATTTTTTTGGTTCGCTTCCGGTTCGCGCACCGGCGTGCGAATCGGGAAGGGAATAAAAAAAAAGAGATTGCCAGAGTGCTAAACATATTAGCAATTTTTTATAAATGGGAGGTAGTTCTGAAAAGAACTTTTTTTTAATTGTTTTTGTTGTTTTATATTTTTTTTATTACTTTTCTGAACATGTTTTTTTTGTATTTTTTATACAATTTTAAATTTTCTTTGTTTTTTTTGAGGGGGAACAACGAAAAACAGGCATTAGAAAGGGCTCAAAAGGAGCAAAAGAAAAAAAAAACTTTTTAGGGCGTTTAGAGCACTTGTGGTTTTCAAATGCTCTATTCATTAAATTGGCACTCCTCTCCCCATAACAAAGTAGTGCACCACAATAAATGCACACTAGCTTTATGTGCGCAAAATTGTTCTGAATACTTGGGATCGTCTCCCTCACCTCTGGTCCCGATAGACTTTCCTGTGACAAGGTACTGGCCACAGGAGTTGGTGGGTTTTCTTGGAGGTGACGCACCTCAGCAACACTTTAATTAATTAGATGCCACCTCTGCATGTGGCGGTGCATAGTATAGTTTCCGAAACTATACTTTTTGTCTGTGTCTTGGGACAGAACTGCTTTGCAAATGAGGCATGTCACATGTTGGGCATTGACCTTTTTTTGGCCTTGAGGGAAAGAAAAAAATTGCCAAATAAAATTGTCTTTGTGGTGGGATTGCCGGGGCTGTTCAGGCAAGGATTGTCTCTGCTGTACCTCCTCTTCCTCTTCTTCTTCCTCTTCCTCTGGGTTTGGAAGGAACTGTGTAGGTGGTCCTTCCTTCCTAGGTGATTGTGGTGGTGGTGGGGGTCCACCAGCTGCAGCTACTACTGGTGCCTTCACTGAATAATGAGAAACAGGTCTTCCTCTTACAAAGTTGAAAGTTAGAGTGAGGAAAAAAGGTGAGGCTTTCATCATTTGGGAAAAGAAAATGTTCTAAACCAATGAAAAGTGTTATTTTCAGGTCACATGACCTTTTGCGCTTACGTTACGCGTCCCGCTACGCACCCGGAACGCTTCCGGGGTGCTGCGCTTCGCGCCTCGGTTGGCGCTCCGGAGCACTTCGGAAGGCGCTAACGCGGCGCGTCATAAGACACATTATGCGGCAACGCGATACGTCACGCTTACGGGACGCGTCACAATGTTCTTTTCGAACGCGGCAGTTGCGCTAACAGAACATTTCCCGGTGTGCGGAGTGGGTTGCAGCACCAAATTGAGCTAACGGGAAGCTACCTGGTGCGCGGACCGGTAGCGAAACAACAAAAAAAAATTCATATACATAAAAAAATTATATTAAAAACATATAAAATATATTTTTCCTTTAAAAGAAGAATACATTTTACAGTATATATATTTATTATATCCCTCCTATAGATGCCATCCATATTGAAACACAGATTGTTGTGGTAAATGGACCCCATCCTATAATCTCGGAGAAAAGCAGAAACAAATATATTGAAATGTTTCCTAGCTTTCTCAATCTGTTGACAAAATTGATAGGACCAGTTTCATTTCTGCCTTTGGCATACTTTGAAATATACAAAGGCAGTTTGGGGGAAAGGTGACATCAATTCTCCAAAAGTGTCTTTCATAAGCATTTCCAGACCTACCCCTGTCAAAGTGCCTAGGTCATTGCCCCCCAGTGCACATTTATGAGGTCAAGGTGTTGGAGATGTAAAAAGGGTATAACCAATGACATCAATTAGTGCCACTTTAACCCTCTCTGTCCAATCCATTTAATGTCTACATTTGGCAAAGCTAGGTCTTTGTAAATGCCTCTATTTTCTGCATACCATTGGTGCCAGAAAATATAGCTCTGTCCCACAATCCACACTCTAAGCATCTTGAAAGGAGGTCTGGATGCACTCAGAGGGTCTCTGTAAATATAATGGCAGTTTGAAAAGTGAGATTTTTCTAAAATGGTGGATAAGATGCAGTTTGGAAAAAAGAATAGAAATGATTGGCTGTTTAAAAACATTCTAGACTGAAAACTCGGGTGCATGTTTCTGTTTTTTAAAAGCATGTTCCTTATTGGGTAACAAAAACTGTTTGAAAAGAACATTACATAGTATAAGCTGATCTATTGAAAAGTCAAGAATACTTGCTATTTTGATTAGCAACATTGTGTGCTGAACTTGTGACCTGTGTGCTCAGTTGAGTGTTCTATGAACTTTTCCTGTGGTAACATGCAGAAGACAGATTGGGGGTAGGGTTCAAACTTATGTCAATTAGAAAGGGTTGAAATGTGTATCCAATAGAAGTGTGTTTTTTCATTTGAAATAATGTGGGAAGCAATATGATTTGATATTTAAAAGTATATGTTTGCAGAATGAGAGGGAAAGTTTGCCAATCTTTGGTTTTCCTGAAAGTAGTACAATACAGAGATTGTGTGTAAGAAAATCTTGTGTGTGACTAACATACTTCTTAATCTACAAAACAATTCGAAATGTGAGTTATTATTTTGTGTGGGGATGTAGTTAGTGCATTTTGTTTTTAATAAAAGTAATGTAAGGGCATATTACCAAGCAATAGTGATAATTATTGCCATTGCTTGGTTAGAAACAAAAATTGACCGCTGAGCTGCGGCGATTTTTATCGCAGATAAACCTTGGTATTACCAAGGTTTATCACAAATGCGATAAAAATCGGCCGCAATGCATGAATATTGCTGAAAAGTCTGCGATATTCATGCATTACCGAGCTAATGCTCTTAGCCATGTTATCCACCTCCCATTGGATAACATGGCTAAGAACTGCTCAGGGCAGGTGTTAGCTTTTGGAGATATTCGCGCTTAGCGCGAATATCTCCAAAAGTTGGTAATAGGAGATAGCGATGTTAGCGACTGTTTCCAGTCGCTAACATCTTGGCACGCCATCTTTGCATGGCATTAGTGATAAATATCACTGACATGCACAGTGGGGCCTAAGATGGTTGCTATCTCCTACTAGCTGTCCCTAACTGGTGTTAGCGACAGCTAGGTAATAGGGAGATAATTTTATATCTGCTTTCTTGGCTTTTAAAGCCAAAAAAGCGGAGATAAACCCCATTGATAATATGCGCCGTGGTTCTCCTGTTAAATTGCAGGGAGTAGTTTTTCTTCTCTAGAATCACATTGTGAGTTTGTGTGAATTTGGGAACTATTGTGAGAAAAGCATTTGGGTACTTCAAGTGTTTGCAGAGACATGACTACTTACCTATCTTGTTCTCAAGTTTTTGTAGAATTAGAAATAAGTCATTGGGACCCTTGAGCTAACAAGCTGATGAGTTCTGGTTCTTGCACCTGCGCCCAGCGAGTGGTACTGAGACCTGGGAAGACTTTGGGCAGCATCTCCAGCACCCCCAAAAAAGTGTTGCTTTCTACTTAAGAAGGACAATTATCCTGAAACACGTGTCTAGAGATACACAGCACTG
Source organism: Lissotriton vulgaris (assembly GCF_964263255.1). Classification (NCBI taxonomy): domain Eukaryota; kingdom Metazoa; phylum Chordata; class Amphibia; order Caudata; family Salamandridae; genus Lissotriton; species Lissotriton vulgaris. The sequence goes on from NC_141693.1 coordinate 591,692,127, forward strand.
GCTGCACCAACAAGGGTGAAAAACTAAAGCCTGACACCGAAGAGAGTGTTATCATGCACTGCATTTATTATGATGCAATGGGGCAAACTTAGTGCTTGAGTGTGAGGCAGTGTGCTCCCACCCCCATCCTATTTGAAAAGGCCCCCTTGAGCTAACGAGCTGACAAACTCTGGTTGATGCACCTGCGCCCAGTGAGTGGTACTGGGACCTAAGAAGACTTTGGGCAGCATCTCCAGCAAACCCAAAAAAGTGTTGCTCTCTACTGAAGAAGGACAATTATCCTGAAACACGTATCTAGAGATACACAGCACGGGCTGCACCAACAAGGGTGAAAATCTAAAGCCTGACACCGAAGAGAGTGTTATCATGCACTGCATTTATTATGATGCATCAGGGCAAACTTAGTGCTGGAGTGTGAGGCAGTGTTCGCCCACCCCCATCCTATTTGAAAAGGCTCCCTTGAGCTAACGAGCTGACGAGCTCTGGTTGATGCTCCTGTGCCCAGCGAGTGATACTGAGACCTGAGAAGACTTTAGGCAGCATCTCCAGCACCCCCAAAAAAGTGTTGCTCTCTTCTGAAGAAGGACAATTTTCCTGAAACACGTGTCTAGAGATACATAGCACTGGCTGCACCAACAAGGGTCAAAAACTAAAGCCTGACACCGAAGAGAGTGTTATCATGCACTGCATTTATTATGATGCATCAGGGCAAAATGAGTGCTGGAGTGTGAGGCAGTGTGCGCGCACCCCCATCCTATTTGAAAAGGCTCCCTTGAGCTAACGAGCTGACGAGCTCCGGTTGATGCACCTGCGCCCAGCGAGTGGTATTGAGACCTGAGAAGACTTTGGGTAGCATCTCCAGCACCCCCAAAAAATTGTTGCTCTCTACTGAAGAAGGACAATTATCCTGAAACACGTGTCTACAGATACACAGCACTGGCTGTGTAGTGTAGTTCCTAGTTTCCCACTAGGCCCAGCGCATTGGAATAACATAAACAGTAGTATTGACGTGGAACTGCGGATATTCCAGGCCTCCACTGACTATGCTAAACTTAATTGGGTGTGTTACCAACTAGCTCAGAGGTCACTGGAAACTTTCTTCTCTGCATAGGGAGTGATCAGCTTCCTTGGCACAGACAAGAAGGGATTCAGTTTTCCAACAACCGTGCAACATGACAACTTTGCTCCTCAGATCAAGAGTCGATCTCTAGGGTCGTGTGAAACAATAGTCATGTATTTCACTCAGTCAGTCTAGTGCAGTTTACTTTCACGAGATGTAGAGAATAGAGAGACGGGCGTTTGTCAATAAAGGGTTAACATTTATTGAACAGTCTTTCTTCTCATACAAGAGAAATGTATTGCCACAATTGCAAAACTTGTTATGATAAAAAGTACGTACAGTAAGATAAGTATTGCGAAATAATACTGTAAAATCATTGATATGGTTTCTTAGCCATACAATGGTTAAAAGTAATAAAACATATATACAGTCATATATACAATAGGCTAAAATACTCAACTGGTGCTTCTAACTAAGCCTACCCCAGTGTGCCTGACCTAAGCCTAACACGTGAAAGGGGAGTAAGTAAGTAGCTTTAAGTTAAGTTGGTTTTGCCAAGGTTTGTTTCAAGAATTCTCATTTAAGGGTTTAGTCAGCACCATACCTCTGAATAGAATGATGGAGGTTTGGTATCTCCTTCAGGGGAAGCTCGATATCCCTGTCACCCGCGAGGGTAAACCGGAAACGCCGGAGCTGGATTTCTCTGCACGAGAAAGGCAGCGGCTGTTCTTCAGCGCGTCGAGAGGAGGAGGCGGGGGACAGCGTCCGCAGGCAGCTGGATCTGCTAGGCTCTTCGCAGAGGGACGACTGTTCGGCTCCTAAGCGTACTGCACCATCGTTCGCGCTTTAGCAGCGATAATGGTATCAGCAGCTTCACCACCAAGGGGACAGCAGTCTGCAGCGACAGAGTGCTACAGTGCTCGGCAACAGCAACGGTATGCACAACAGGGTGCACAACAGCTCTCGACCACCATTGCTTAAGGCAACGTTGGTAGTATTTATACCTGACAGGTGCCGGGTTTGACGCAAGTTTGCTGGACATAAGACGTCAATTAAAGATATCACTAGGAATTGATAGCTATCAGTTGCTCATTAGAGTTCTATTACTAATCAAAACATAGCAAGGGGGATTTCCCAGTTTGCTGAGTTTTTATCTTGTTGAAGAACTCGGAGTGTTAATCTAGGAATATCAGATAGTGACTTCTGCTCTGTCATTGCACTAATTGGTCGCAAAGGAAGTGGCAGAGAGAGATATCCTTGAACGTGGCTCTGTTCGTGTGAGGTCAGAGATGACTTTCTGAATATTGCACTTGAACGGTTATGCCAATATAGGGAATAAAATGGATTTATAGCCGAATAGGGGCATAAGGTCACAGTATCGATCAGGACCCTAGATAAACACGCAACACCCACTCCACGTTTACATGTCCATCAAATTACTAAAACTAAAGCAATAGGATGCATGTGTAACATTGCCCACCCCAAAATACATAAATGCATTCGAAATAGGCGTACTTGTAATACATGGATTTTAGGTACTGTACGTTTTTGAAGCATAGAAATCATTCAAAAATTATGGCATGTGAAATCAATGAACGATTATGCATTAAAATTACACATGAAGTATCTCTGACAGAAGAAGGGCGAGATAAATCATCACATATAAATGCATTTGCAACATGTGTGCTAGAGGCTAATGTAAGTTGTTATGTCTCTAGGTGTGTGTAAAAAATAGAAGTATGAACTTCTGTTCTTTAAGAATAGATTTTACCTCAAGCAAAGATTTGTTCGTGCCCAAAAAAAAAGGTCAATATTTGAAAAATATCCAATCCAAAGAGAATTAATGCTTGAACGGGGAAACAGAGTTCCAACGCTGCTAGCAGTCTTTGTTGACTAGAAGTGAAGGCCGAATTCAGAGTTTCATGGGAACGCTGTGTGTCGGAAAGCTTCTCAAAGTTATTGTTTCTGTATAGGTGGGAACATCATATCAGACAGGCTCGCAAAGAATTGGTCTACAAATTCAGGTGACAGTTCAACCAAATTTGATAGCGCTGTAACTTGGCAAGTGTGAGAATGATTGCTGTCATCGAAGGCAGGATCAGTAATGCTCACTGAACGTTGTACCTGGATGATGTTGCTTTTGTCACTTGCTCCACTGTTACCACTTCGTTGTAGCACAGGAGTCTCCACAAATGCCGTCATCAGGATTGGTAGCCGCTGGGGACAACACAATGCGTGAGCCGTTATTGGACTGAGCAAAGTATCGACGTCCATTGGTACTGCTGATGGAAGTGAAAGACAGATGTCCAACACGCATTCATCGCCGCAAAGCATACATCCTAGCACAGGTAAAATGCAATTTTGCCATACAGGTCTGAATGAAAGGAACCAGGTCATGTTTAGATCTCTCAGCCTGGCCAATCCGAGGACGTTAGTTATCCTGTCCCGGTAGCGCATTGCTAGGATTGTCTCTTCCATTCCCATGGGAGCTATGTCTGAGCTGAGGCTTGCCATAACGAAGTAGGAGGGTCAAAAATAAAATCCCTGCTACAAGTCCCAAAAATAATGGTATGCCGCCAAAAACAGAGTGCACAAAATTAGGAACGATTCCCAAAATTGCTTGAAAAGGCGTTAGCAGTCCCGTAAAGACTGTCTTGAATATGCCTGGGACGCTTGTGGCACTAGACATGTTAAGGAGTTGGCTTAGCATTTATACGAAATGCACGGGGCAATTTGCTGATAAAAGGTCATGAACTTCAGTAGCTGTCCTTGCAACTAGAAGATCATACGTCTCTTTTGATGACGTTATAGGCACTGTTGTCTGTAAAAGTACAGATTTAACTTTGCTTAAAGTATCAATTCGTATAGAATAGAGATTCAGACGAGGCCAGATGGGAGTCACTGAGTCTGCAGCCCCACTCGGAAACAATGCTTGCATACAGCATTTGACCATGGATGTTACTTCTACTAGATAACTTTTCCCTGGCACGAGGCCACAACATCTGTGATCCGTTCTAAGAATGTAACTCCCGTTTGCGAGTTGCATAAAGAAGGGCTCTATCTGAGTTGCAGGTGTGACTAGCTGGTGGCATGAAAGGTTGTTAGAATTTCCATCACATGCTCCGTGTAAATTAATACCCTGACACAAAAGTATACCGCTTAGTGAATGTTTACAGTTATTACCACTAAGAAATACATTTTTGTCGCTGTCACTATAGCAAGAATGAGTGTATGGTAATTTCCATTCAGATTTTACATATCCTTTACCCAATTGTTCATACTGGCCAGCAGGTATGTACTCAAGGCACTTTTTAAATCGGAAAGTTGTTATCGGAATTGTGATAATTCCGTGAATTATCCATTCAATGACAGGACTCTCTGACATTGTCAATGGTAATCTCTCGAGTTTTTCGATGCTCAGGATTGTATAGTCTGCTCCTTTCTGTGCCAAACTGATCTGTTTATCAGTAAGGTTAAAACTGGAAAATAATGACGTTGTGTTGATTAAACGCCAAGGCACATAACCTGAACGAAGATTTTGCAGCGTCCAGCCTAATTCTATAATAGAGCGTAATTGAGACTGGCCATGTTGTAACATAAGCAAATCTCTGTCTATCACATCAAAGGCAGAGGATACAATATTGTCCAACGAATATATTCTGGAAGACAGAGTCATTAACCCATTGTCTACTACAGAAAGTGATTTCTCCAAATTAATACGATCAATTTCTCGTATTTTTTCAGCAGTTTCAATTTGTTTGACTTTCCAAGCCTCGTTGTAAGCAGCATAGATACTGGTCGCTATGAAACGCTTTTGACGCTGTTTGCGTGGTCCAAGAATGAAATCGCGCAAAACAGCACCTTCTTTTAGTAAAGATAAGTGTTGCTTATTTTCAGCCAGTGTGGATGTTGTTAGCCATTCGAGGCAGAGTTTCCCTACACTGTATGTTGTTATAATCCCTGGATGTTGTCTCTGGGAATATCTCGAGTCTAATCTGGTCATTTTTAACCCCTGTGTTTTATTCAGGAATCTATCTTGACAGCTGTTTGTGTCAGTAGGCCAGATTAACCACTTTTTCCAATCAGGATGTGTTCTGTTCAAATTTAAAATTTGTGTTACGTCTAACTCAATATCTGCAGTTGCATTTTCAGGTATTGGCTTTGGTATAGACGGTGTTTTAAGGTCTTTGATCTTAGCTAGGCCAAGACAAGATGTTTGGTGTATTGTGTCATTTAAAAACAACATTTGTTCTGGTATCATGCAGGTTCTAAATAGTGCTTCAATGCCTTGCACCTGCCAATCTTTTGTACCCCAGATTGTTTTCGTTTCAATATTATTTTTCCAATAAGCAAAACCAAATGTCATCATTTTGTCATAAAATGCTTCTGAATATATCAATTTAGAATTTGTCAGCATTGTTTTCATTCCTGTTTTATCTAACAGTTTGTAATAAAATGTTTCTGCATTACTGGTGTTAAACCCTGAGAAGTATTTGAATTTCTCAAAAAATGCTTTAGAACTGCTTTTAGGTGGTGTAGAACAATGTTCCCATTGATTATACATAAAAACATTTCTAGGCTGTGCAGATTTATGCAAGTAGTGATCCCCATAGTGGGTGTAACAGAATAACTGCTCATAACTAGATGAACCTTGTAAATAATCATGATCTGTGAATCTAGCTGACATTACTAAATCAGACATCATGTCATTAATACTGTTAAAGTCCCAATCATCAGAGAATGTACTAGGTGTCACAAAGTCACTTAAGGAAACCTTTAGTTGATGAGGATACTTCAGGATTTCGACCGGACCATAGATCTCATAGTCTGTTTTCTCCCATACAACCCCACCAGGTATTGGAATTGCTGTGACATTTACTGTTGACAGTTCTCTTTTCTTCACGTGGGATGATCTGTGTGGTTTCAGGACTAGGTTGATGTTCTGACTTGCTGTGTCCATTCAATTGTAATAAACTTTCCTAAAATTAAAACTAAAATTAGGCATAGTAGGAGTATGAATACCCCTGAGATAATCCAATGCTCAATCAACGGTGAATCCAGATATAATTCTTTGATTTGTTGAAGGAGTCCTGTTGTATTTTCTTTAGAATAATATTTTGTTTCTGGCATCACTTCGGGGTCGTTTAAATCTTCAGAGAAGTTGTCGAAGTTGATGAAATAACCAGAGGCAGTTCTGTCAATTAATGGGATTGTTCTTTCAATCTGTCTCTCGGTAGCACTTTCTGATGCCACATCATTGTAGACTGGTGTTGTTTCTTGACGAACTGTTTCAATCTGTGTTTCAAGAGGCACGAGTTCCATGGCATTATTGCATAGTCCTTCATTGTGCACTGCAGGCTGATCGAATGTGATTAGTCTTTCAGTTTGAACCTCTTGGATTGTTGCAAGTTTGGGTATTCTGTTTCTTGGGAGTCCACTGGGCCTACTGTTGATTATAGGCCACATGCTTGTGGTTTTACCAGATCGATTGACACGACTCTGTTCTCCTTTTTACCAGCAAGGGGCGGTAGCACAACTGATCTTGTTCCGGTGACTGCCAAGACAGGTACTGCTTTTCTGTAAGAAGGCCCAAATTCCTTCTTAACCGCGATCTTTTCTCTGACTAGATCCCCAATCTTTGGAATCCAGACAGGCCTTGCTGGGGCTGTTGCTGGTGGTGCCTCGTCAGTGGTAGGTGGCTGTTGCTTTAACTTTGTGTTGCTTAAGGATTTTCTTGTGTCGTTCAGTTCCTGTAAAACAGCCAAACGATCCTTTACATCAAAGTGCGTTGTTTCTTCTTGTACCACTGACATCTGACTATCGAGGTCCTGAACTCGCATTCTAATTCCGAACAATAGTTCGTATGGGCTGAAACCTTTTAGAGAATTTCTTGGCATGTTGTTAAGACTAGTCTGGACACTTATTAAATGTTTGACCCACCCAGCGCCTGAACCTAATACCTTCGCTGTTATAGATTGCTTTATGTCACGGTTTTTTCTTTCTACCACACTGTTCCCTTCGGGGTGCGACGGACAAGAATACCGCAACCCAATTCCCATGCTGGCCATGGCCTCCTTATAGGCTCTAGAGCTGAAAGCAGGACCCTGGTCAGAATGGAACGTGGTAATTGCGTATGTGCCGATAAAGACTCGCAAATCTTTTATAACCGTTCTAGCGTCAGCCGAGCGCTGGGGCCACATCCATATGAACCTCGTACAGGAATCCACTGCTACCATGATATATCTATAGTTGCCGTCCCTTTGTAGGGGACCACAGTGGTCCAGGTAAACGCATGCAAATGGTTTATCCGAGATGAGAAGGGGTGTCTGCGCTGGTCGCTTTACTGTTGATACTTTTATCCTTTGGCATATGTCACATTCTAATACATACTTTATAGTTTGTATTCTCAAGCGAGGCCACCAATATCTCTGTTTTAATAGTAATATTGTTGCGGAAACGCCAGCGTGTGCAGAAGCAATCCCTTCGTGTGCCGCTTTGATTAGTCCTAATCTGTGTTCCCTGTTTGGAATTACTCTATCCCCCACTCCAGGGATTCGAGCAAAAGGAACATTATTTGTATCCGTTAAGTACAAGTACTTTTCAGGAAAGCCTTTTGGGAGTGTTTTCTTATCATTTTTTACTGACGCACTGACAGCTTGTAGAATATCGCTGTCTATTTTTGTTTGTGACCGAGTTATCGCAGCTACGGAAGCCGTTTGCACAGCTGCCTTCGCGGCTTCATCAGGCAATGAATTCCCTGCAACGTGAACGCCATCACGTTGATGACTCAGTGTGTGTATCACGTGAGTCTTTTGTAGTTCTTTCTGTAAAAGAACTACCTGTTCCCAAAGCATGTTATGCTTTATTGTGCCACCTTTTGCATCTTTGAAACCATTTTCCACCCAATTCTGCAAGTATTCATTATAAGATTGTACGCAATAAAAAGAATCGCACACTATTAGTGTGGGGAATTCGCGATCGGTATTTTCTAGCGCCATCTTAAATGCTACTAATTCAGCTCGTTGAGCCGAGCAATCTCCTAGAGATTGTGTTTTGGTGACCATTGGTCTAAATTTACCTTTGTGCCAGCGACCTTTAACGATCGCGCACGCAGCACTGTAAGCTTGCTTACCCCCAACTGCGGGTTGTGCTGATCCGTCAGTATATATAATTCTTCCGTATTCTTCGAGAGGCAGGATTTCAATTGGCAGAGGACATTCATATTCATATTGTAAAAATTCCTGTGTCTTTAAGTTAGGATCAAATTCGTAAACTACGTCTGTTGCAGCAAGAGAATTAACCCACTGGATCCATCTCGGATGCAAAGCCTTAGCATTAGGAATGCTTGCTTTAGTTACCGCTTCTAAAGCCGGTATAGGTGTTACGATTATTATTCGTTTACCTTGTGCTAGGGGCCTTTCTTTCGCTACAGCAGTCTGAACCGCAGTTAGAATTTTCTCCGTTGAACTGAATTTTATTTCAGCCTTTGTGTACAAATGTGATTTGTAAGCTATTGGAACCTTTTCTCCCTCATTAGAGGTTAGGTATGTGAATCCGCATCTTCCTGGGATGACTCGGATTGCAAGATCACGTGTGTTGTCACGTGTATCTAATTTTGTTTTTGCTAACATGTCTGTTTCCAGTGATCTCAAAATTTCTGTGTGTTTTTGAGTCCAATTGATTTGTTTAAAATCAGGTTTAATTAGTTCGTAGAGAGGTTTAACCCTCTCTGCGTAATTTAGAATGTAAGTTCTTCCGAAATTCAGAAAACCTAATATGGATTGTAAATTCTTCAGCGTTTTTGGAGCTTGGAGTACAGCGCACTTCTCTAAGAAGTTGTCCGCTAGGCTTTTCCCTTCACTTGATAATTCGTACCCTAAGAATAGTACTGTCAGATGGGCAATTCGGGACTTCTTAAAGTTGAATTTGTAACCCTCTGCTGCGAACCCAAGTATGATGGTGTTCACTCTTTTCAAGTGAGTATCCAAGTCGTCGTCTGTGAGATAAATATCATCTACGTAAGATAATGCTTCATCATCATAGATTTGTAGTAACTCTGTTACTCTAGCTGAGAATAGTCCTGGGCTGTTCTTGAACCCCTGTGGGAGTCGACAGAATTTTTTCTGCGACCAAAATGCAGAGAAAGCGGTCAAATATCTGCTTTCTGGAGCAATGTTTTGACAAAAGAAACCATTAGATATGTCTAATGTCGTTTTATATTTTTTCCTAACTATATTATTCATTAGGGCTGCACTATGCGAGTTTTGTACTGCAAAAGTTTTACAACATGTATTAAGATGTCTGTAGTCCAAAACTAGACAATATGAATTGTCTGGCTTGGAGACAGGAAACAAAGGATTGTTCATTTGAGAGGTGCATGTTTCAATCACCCCCTGGTACTCAAGTTGATCTAAGATCTCCCTGACCTGTTTTTTAGCTTCTTGCTTTATGGGATACTGCCGTTGGGCAGTTGGTTCACTTTTTAACTGGATTTTGTGAGGAGGAGAGTCCTCATCCCATCCTACATGATTTTTATACAATGCAGGTGCCTGGGCTACTGCCCATTTCCTTACATATGTGTATTTTTTGTGAATCGGAATGTGATTCGAGAAGGCAGGCATAATCCCCTCTTCGCCACGAGGGCAATCCCTGACAAACTTCGGGGGCCAATCTTTTTCAGCTAACAGAATATCATAGCCTTTTGAGAGCTTATCCCAAAATAGACCCTTAATTTTCCTAGTCTTATCACCCTCCATACGCAATGTTATTTCGTATATTTTATGGGGCTCGCTAAGTCTGGTGTCGGAAGTTTCAACCTGAATGTATTCATTCGTGTCCACTCTCTCCAGATGACTCATCAAGATCTTCCGTGCTATACTGATTTCTGCTGCACTGTCCAACATTGTCAATGCCCACTCCCCGTTTTTCAACTGTGTCCTCAGTATTCTCGGCATGGTTGATTACTCTAATACTGGCTACCTTCTTTTTCTGAAATTGAGATTTCTTATTTTGAGCAGGTTCCTTGTCTTTGGACTTGGTGTGCTCTCCTGGGTCTGACCGTCCTCTTCTTTCAGAATTCTGTGGAGAAGATCGAGAGGGACGTGTATCAATACTTTGATATCTATCAGGTTTTTTCAGATTATCCCTATTTCTAAGGTTATATCTTTTCTCAGAGGGCTCCCTCTGGGGAGACTGGTGTTCTCGAGTCGGAGTTCTTTCCCTCCATCGAGGAGACCTTCCACTGGACTAGAAAACTTTTTCCTTGGGAGTGGATTGTTTATTTCCATCCCAGCTCTTTTTAGGAGTATTTGAATTATTTTTAATAAATAATTTTTCAGGACTTTCGAGCAGTTGGGGTTTTACCGGTTTTCCACCCAAGCTGTCTCTACCTAATTCTTCATAGCATTTTTCTATGATTTTTGCAAGTTCAACAGGATCTTTTATATCTGTTTCCCTCAACTTCTGGCGGATTGCCACAGATGCTGCTTCTCCTCTTATGTTGGTTAATAATATAGCCGAGACCTGCTTGAAGTCTTTCAGTAATTTCATACCTAGATTTAAAGCGGGCTCTGGACCAAATTCATTTTGAATCTGTTTAGCACTTCTGGTATTACCGCCATAGACGGAACACCGTGTGTTTTTGTATAAATGGAAGCAAAGACTGTACCCCTAGTGTCACAGTCCTCCACGTGTGGTGCGATTCCCATAGGAAGGCAGATGGTCAAGATTCTGTGTTTCTCAATAGGGGTAGTATCAGGAAATACTGCCTCTATTTGAGTGATTTTCTGTGCTAACCAGAAAGGAATTTGTTCCCGTTTTACGGGTGTTTTACCAAGACATGACTGTATGTTCTGTGGTGTTATTTTATTTGTGTTCCCCTGGTGAGGGGTCAGCTGGTGTGAATTAACAGCTGGCTGGACTGTTGCAGTCCGCATGACATATTGGACTAATTGCCTATGTATTTTTATTAGTGTTTTGAGCTGTGCTAACAGCTCTTCCTTAGACATTCTTGCAATGTCAGGATGTGGTGTGTAGCTGGCTAGAACCGGCCACGTGGCTCCTGGTCTACCTAGAGGACCGAGCCTAGTTATGTGATCATTGTGTTTTAGGGCGCCATTAAACCAGAGCAGGTGCTCTTGAAATTTAAGTGGAATTTCAATCTCCTCGAAAGGAGCGTACTCTTCCGGAGGTTTCTCTATTTTGTAATAGTGAAACTCTTTTGTTCTAGCGTTTACCGCTGGAAAGTTTATCCATGAATAGAATACCTCTGTCTGCCGATACTCGTGAGCCTCTATCACAAAAATTACTGTACCACCTTGAGGTGTCAGTCCGTTTTCTATAAGTTTTAAAGTTATAGATCTTCTTAAGTGGACCGGGATGTCGATAGCATCCGGGTCTGCTTGTTCGGGACCTTGCTGAGTCGCATCTACTGCGGCCCCAGAGGTTCCGTTATTTTCTACCGACATTTGTTAAAATGCGAAGTTTGCAGAGTAGGTCTCCAAGGAGACAAAGATTAGGTGCACAATATTTTGGAACACTGCATCCTTCAACGTTGAATAAACCAGAGCTTTACATAGGAATCTCTTCCTACTAAGGTCGGGCGGATTGAAACCTTTCACCCACTCCAGACGTCTATTGGAGTATTTACGGGAGAAAGGGGTCTGTGTGAAATATGCACGACTGAGTTACTCTACTGTCTTGCGTTAGTTTATCGCCTTACCAAACGTTGGGCGCCATGTAGTGTAGTTCCTAGTTTCCCACTAGGCCCTGCGCATTGGAATAACATAAACAGTAGTATCGACGTGGAACTGCGGATATTCCAGGCCTCCACTGACTATGCTAAACTTAATTGGGTGTGTTACCAACTAGCTCAGAGGTCACTGGAAACTTTCTTCTCTGCATAGGGAGTGATCAGCTTCCTTGGCACAGACAAGAAGGGATTCAGTTTTCCAACAACCGTGCAACATGACAACTTTGCTCCTCAGATCAAGAGTCGATCTCTAGGGTCGTGTGAAACAATAGACATGTATTTCACTCAGTCAGTCTAGTGCAGTTTACTTTCACGAGATGTAGAGAATAGAGAGACGGGCGTTTGTCAATAAAGGGTTAACATTTATTGAACAGTCTTTCTTCTCGTACAAGAGAAATGTATTGCCACAATTGCAAAACTTGTTATGATAAAAAGTACGTACAGTAAGATAAGTATTGCGAAATAATACTGTAAAATCATTGATATGGTTTCTTAGCCATACAATGGTTAAAAGTAATAAAACATATATACAGTCATATATACAATAGGCTAAAATTTTCAACTGGTGCTTCTAACTAAGCCTACCCCAGTGTGCCTGACCTAAGCCTAACACGTGAAAGGGGAGTAAGTAAGTAGCTCTAAGTTAAGTTGGTTTTGCCAAGGTTTGTTTCAAGAATTCTCATTTAAGGGTTTAGTCAGCACCATACCTCTGAATAGAATGATGGAGGTTTGGTATCTCCTTCAGGGGAAGCTCGATATCCCTGTCACCCGCGAGGGTAAACCGGAAACGCCGGAGCTGGATTTCTCTGCACGAGAAAGGCAGCGGCTCTTCTTCAGCGCGTCGAGAGGAGGAGGCGGGGGACAGCGTCCGCGGGCAGCTGGATCTGCTAGGCTCTTCGCAGAGGGACGTCTGTTCGGCTCCTAAGCGTACTGCACCATTGTTCGCGCTTTACCAGCGATAATGGTATCACCAGCTTCACCACCAAGGGGACAGCAGTCTGCAGCGACAGAGTGCTACAGTGCTCAGCAACAGCAACGGTATGCACACCAGGGTGCACAACAGCTCTCGACCACCATTGCTTAAGGCAACGTTGGTAGTATTTATACCTGACAGGTGCCGGGTTTGACGCAAGTTTGCTGGACATAAGACGTCAATTAAAGATATCACTAGGAAGTGATAGCTATCAGTTGCTCATTAGAGTTCTATTACTAATCAAAACATAGCAAGGGGGATTTCCCAGTTTGCTGAGTTTTTATCTTGTTGAAGAACTCGGAGTGTTAATCTAGGAATATCAGATAGTGACTTCTGCTCTGTCATTGCACTAATTGGTCGCAAAGGAAGTGGCAGAGAGAGATATCCTTGAACGTGGCTCTGTTCGTGTGAGGTCAGAGATGACTTTCTGAATATCGCACTTGAACGGTTATGCCAATATAGGGAATAAAATGGATTTATAGCCGAATAGGGGCATAAGGTCACAGTATCGATCAGGACCCTAGATAAACATGCAACAGCTGCACCAACAAGGGTGAAAAACTAAAGCCTGACACCGAAGAGAGTGTTATCATGCACAGCATTTATTATGATGCATCAGGGCAAACTTAGTGCTGGAGTGTGAGGCAGTGTGCGCCCACCCCCATCCTATTTGAAAAGGCTCCCTTGAGCTAACGAGCTGACGAGCTCTGGTTGATGCACCTGCGCCCAGCGAGTGGTACTGAGACCTGAGAAGACTTTGGGCAGCATCTCCAGCACCCCCAAAAAAGTGTAGTTCTCTACTGAAGAATGACAATTATCATGAAACATGTGTCTAGAGATACACATCACGGGCTGCACCAACAAGGGTATAAAACTAAAGCCTGACACCGAAGAGAGTGTTATCATGCACTGCATTTATTATGATGCATCGGGGTAAACTTAGTGCTGGAGTGTGAGGCAGTGTGCGCCCACCTCCATCCTATTTGAAAAGGCTCCCTGGAGCTAACGAGCTGACGAGCTCTGGTTGATGCACCTGCGCCCAGCGAGTGGTACTGAGACCTGAGAAGACTTTGAGCAGCATCTCCAGCACCCCCAAAAAAGTTTTGCTCTCTACTGAGAAGGACAATTATCCTGAAACACGTGTCTAGAGATACACAGCACTGGCTGCACCAACAAGGGTGAAAAACTAAAGCTTGACACCGAAGAGAGTGTTATCATGCACTGCATTTATTATGATGCATCGGGGCAAACAGTGCTGGAGTGTGAGCCTGTGTGCGCCCATCCCCATCCTATTTGAAAAGGCTCAATTGAGCTAACGAGCTGACAAGCTCTGGTTGATGCACCTGCGCCTAGCGAGTGGTACTGAGACCTTAGAAGACTTTGGGCAGCATCTCCAGCACCCCCAAAAAAGTGTTGCTCTCTACTGAAGAAGGACAATTATCCTGAAAAACGTGGCTACAGATACACAGCACTGGCTGCACCAACAAGGGTGAAAAACTAAAGCCTGACACCGAAGAGAGTGTTATCATGCACTGCATTTATTATGATGCATCGGGGCAAACTTAGTGCTTGAGTGTGAGGCAGTGTGCGCCCCCCCCCCCCCCCATCCTATTTGAAAAGGCTCCCTTCAGCTAACGAGCTGACGAGCTCTGGTTGATGCACCTGCGCCCAGCGAGTGGTACTGAGACATGAGAAGACTTTGGGCAGCATCTCCAGCACCCCCAAAAAAGTGTTGTTCTCTACTGAAGCACGACAATTAACCTGAAACACGTGTCTAGAGATACACAGCACGGGCTGTACCAACAAGGGTGAAAAACTAAAGCCTGACGCCGAAGAGAGTGTTATCATGCACTGCATTTATTATGATGCACCGGGACAAACTTAGTGCTGGAGTGTGAGGCAGTGTGCCCCCACCCCCATCCTATTTGAAAAGGCTCCCTGGAGCTAACGAGCTGACGAGCTCTGGTTGATGCACCTGCGCCCAGCGAGTGGTACTGAGACCTGAGAAGTCTTTGGGCAGCATCTCCAGCACCCCCAAAAAAGTGTTGCTCTCTACTGAAGAAGGACAATTATCCTGAAACACGTGTCTAGAGATACACAGCACTGGCTGCACCAACAAGGGCGAAAAACTAAAGCCTGACACCGAAGAGAGTGTTATCATGCACTGCATTTATTATGATGCATCGGGGCAAACTTAGTGCTGGAGTGTGAGGCAATGTGCGCCCACCCCCATCCTATTTGAAAAGGCTCCCTTGAGCTAATGACCTGACGAGCTCTGGTTGATGCACCTGCACCCAGGGAGTGGTACTTAGACCTGAGAAAACTTTGGGCAGCATCTCCAGCACCCCCAAAAAAGGGTTGCTCTCTACTGAAGAAGGACAATTATCCTGAAACAAGTGTCTAGAGATACACAGCATGGGCTGCATCAACGAGGGTAAAAAACTAAGGCCTGACACAGAAGAGAGTGTTATCATGAACTGCTTTTATTATGATGCATCGGGGAAAACTTAGTGCTGGAGTGTGAGGCAGTGTGCGCCCACCCCATCCTATTTGAAAAGGCTCCCTTGAGCTAACGAGCTGATGAGCTCTGGTTGATGCACCTGCGCCCAGCGAGTGGTACTGAGACCTGAGAAGACTTTGGGCAGCATCTCCAGCACCCCCAAAATAGTGTTGTTCTCCTCTGAAGAACGGCAAGTATCCTGTAACACATGTCTAGAGATACACAGCACAGGCTGCACCAAAAAGGGTGAAAAACTAAAGCCTGACACCGAAGAGAGTGTTATATGCACTGCATTCATTATGATGCATCTGGGCAAACTTAGTATTGGAGTGTGAGGCTGTGTGCGCCCAACCCCATCCTATTTGAAAAGGCTTCCTTGAGCTAACGAGCTGACAAGCTCTGGTTGATGCACCTGCCCCCAGCGAGTGGTACTGAGACCTGAGAAGACTTTGGGCAGCATCTCCAGCACCCCCAAAAAAGTGTTGTTCTCTACTGAAGAATAGCAACTATCCTGTAACACATGTCTAGAGATACACAGCACAGGCTGCAGCAAAAAGGGTGAAAAACTAAAGCCTGACACCGAAGAGAGTGTTATCATGCACTGCATTCATTATGATGCATCGGGGCAAACTTAGTGTTGGAGTGTGAGGCAGTGTGCGCCCACCCCCATCCTATTTGAAAAGGCTTCCTTGAGCTAACGAGCTGACAAGCTCTGGTTGATGCACCTACGCTCAGCGAGTTGTACTGAGACCTGAGATGACGTTGGGCAGCATCTCCAGCTCCCCCAAAAAAGTGTTGCTCTCTACTGAAGAAGGACAATTATTCTGAAACAAGTGTCTACAGATACTCAGCAATGGCTGCACCAACAAGGGTGAAAAACTAAAGCCTGACACCGAAGAGAGTGTTATCATGCACTGCATTTATTATGATGCATCAGGGCAAACTTAGTGCTGGGGTGTGAGGCAGTGTGCACCCACCCCCATCCTATTTGAAAAGGCTCCCTTGAGCTAACAAGCTGACGAGCTCTGGTTGATGCACCTGCGCCCAGCGAGTGGTACTGAGACCTGAGAAGACTCTGGGCAGCATCTCAAGCACCCCCAGAAAAGTGTTGCTCTCTACTGAAGAAGGACAATTATCCTGAAACAAGTGTCTAGAGATACACAGCACGGGCTGCATCAACAAGGGTGAAAAACTAAAGCCTGACACTGTAAATGTAAATGTAAATGTATAGGCATTTATATAGCGCACTACTTACCCGTAGGGTCCTAAGGCGCTTTGACCGCTGCGAAACCCTTCCTGGCTTCCCTGAGAGATGGCCCCTTAATGGGTATCTCCAGGGTGAGACCAGGCATCCCCGGCGGTCTGGTGGGGCCGTTAGTGAAGATGAGGCAAGCTAATGCCCAGAGTTGCCGAGTGTGATCGCTGATCAGAGTGGGCACCGAGGCGAGAGAATTATCGAGTCCGCTGACCCTGGTCCAGAAACCTGCCGCGCCGGGAATCGAACCCTGGTCCCGGGCCGTCCTCTGCTCTCGGGTCTGCCGCCTCTAACCAGTGAGCCACACACTGAAGAAAGAGTTATCATGCACTGCATTTATTATGATGCATCGGGGCAAAATTAGTGCTGGAGTGTGAGACAGTGTGCACCCACCCCCATCCTATTTGAAAAGGCTCCCTGGAGCTAACGAGCTAACGAGCTCTGGTTGATGCACATGCGCCCAGCGAGTGGTACTGAGACCTGAGAAGACTTTGGGCAGCATCTCCAGCACCCCCAAAAAAGTGTTGCTCCCTACTGAAGAAGGACAATTATCCTGAAACAAGTGTCTAGAGATACACAGCACGGGCTGCATCAACAAGGGTGAAAAACTAAAGCCTGACACCGAAGAGAGTGTTATCATGCACTGCATTTCTTATGATGCATCGGGGCAAACAGTGCTGGAGTGTGAGGCAGTGTGCGCCCACCCCCATCCTATTTGAAAAGGCTCCCCCGAGCTAACGAGCTGACGAGCTCTGGTTGATTCACCTGCACCCAGCGAGTGGTGCTGAGACCTGAGAAGACTCTGGGCAGCATCTCAGCACCCCCAGAAAAGTGTGTCACTCTACTGAAGAAGGACAATTATCCTGAAACAAGTGTCTAGAGATACACAGCACAGGCTGCATCAACAAGGGTGAAAAACTAAAGCCTGACACTGAAGAGTGTTATCATGCACTGCATTTATTATGATGCATCGGGGCAAACTTAGTGCTGGAGTGTGAGGCAGTGTGCGCCCACCCCATTCTATTTTAAAAGGCTCCCTTGAGCTAACGAGCTGAGGAGCTCTGGTTGATGCACCTGCGCCCAGCGAGTGGTACTGAGACCTGAGAAGACTATGGGCAGCATCTCCAGCACTCACAAAAAAGTGTTGCTCTCTAGTGAAGAAGTACAATTATCCTGAAACACGTGTCTAGAGATACACAGCATTGGCTGCACCAACAAGGGTAAAAAACTAAAGCCTGACACCGAAGAGAGTGTTATCATGCACTGCTTCTATTATGATGCATCGGGGCAAACTTAGTGCTGGAGTGTGAGGCAGTGTGCGCCCACCCCCATCCTATTTGAAAAGGCTCCCTTGAGCTAACGAGTTGACGAGCTCTGGTTGATGCACCTGCGCTCACCGAGTGGTACTGAGACCTGAGAAGACTTTGGGCTGCATCTCCAGCACCCCAAAAAAGTGTTGCTCTCTACTGAAGAAGGGCAATTATCCTGAAACACGTGTCTACAGATACACAGCACTGGCTGCACCAACAAGGGTGAAAAACGAAAGCCTGACACCGTAGAGAGTGTTATCAAGCACTGCATTTATTATGATGCATCGGGGCAAACAGTGCTGGAGTGTGAGGCAGTGTGCGCCCACCCCCATCCTATTTGAAAAGGCTCCCCTGAGCTAACGAACGGACGAGCTCTGGTTGATGCACCTGCGCCCAGTGAGTGGTACTGAGACCTGAGAAGTCTCTGGGCAGCATCTCCAGCACCCCCAGAAAAGTGTTGCTCTCCACTGAAGAAGGACAATTATCCTGAAACAAGTGTCTAGAGATACACAGCACGGGCTGCATCAACAACGTTGAAAAACTAAAGCCTGACACTGAAGAGAGTGTTATCATGCACTGCATTTATTATGATGCATCGGGGCAAACTTAGTGCTGGAATGTGAGGCAGTGTGCACCCACCCCATCCTATTTGAAAAGGCTCACTTGAGCTAACAAGCTGTGGAGCTCTGGTTGATGCACCTGCTCCCAGCGCGTGGTACTGAGACCTGAGAAGACTTTGGGCAGCATATCCAGCACCCACAACAAAGTGTTGCTCTCTATTGAAGAAGGACAATTATCCTGAAACACATGTCTTGAGATACACAGCATTGGCTGCACCAACAAGGGTGAAAAAACTAAAGCCTGACACCGAAGAGAGTGTTATCATGCACTGCTTCTATTATGATGCATCGGGGCAAACTTAGTGCTGGAGTGTGAGGCAGTGTGCACCCAACCCTCATTCTATTTGAAAAGGCTCCCTTGATGTAACGAGATGACGAGCTCTGGTTGATGCACCTGCGCCCAGCGAGTGGTACTGAGACCTGAGAAGACTTTAGGCAGCATCTCCAGCACCCCCAGAAAAGAGTTGCTCTCTACTGAAGAAGGACAATTATCCTGAAACAAGTGTCTAGAGATACACAGCACGGGCTGCATCAACAAGGGTGAAAAACTAAGGCCTGACACAGAAGAGAGCGTTATCATGCACTGCATTTATTATGATGCATCGGGGCAAACTTAGTGCAGGAGTGTGAGGCAGTGTGCACCCACCCCATCCTATTTGAAAAGGCTCCCTTGAGCTAACGAGCTGACGAGCTCTGGTTGATGCACCTGCACCCAGCGAGTGGTACTGAGACCTGAGAAGACTTTGGGCAGCATCTCCAGCACCCCCAAAAACGTTTTGCTCTCTACTGAAGAAGGACAATTATCCTGAAACACGTGTCTAGAGATACACAGCACTGGCTGCACCAACAAGGGTGAAAAACTAAAGCCTGACACCGAAGATAGTGTTATCATGCACTGCATTTATTATGATGCATCAGGGCAAACTGAGTGCTGGAGTGTGAGGCAGTGTGCGCCCACCCCCATCCTATTTGAAAAGGCTCCCTTGAGCTGACGAGCTGACAACCTCTGGTTGATGCACCTGCGCCCAGCGAGTGGTACTGAGACCTGAGACGACTTTGGGCAGCATCTCCAGCACCCCCAAAAAAGTGTTACTCTCAACTGAAGAAGTACAATTATCCTGAAACACGTGTCTAGAGATACACAGCACTGGCTGCACCAACAAGGGTGAAAAACTAAAGCCTGACACGGAAGAGAGTGTTATCATGCACTGCTTCTATTATGATGCATCGGGGCAAACTTAGTACTGGAGTGTGAGGCAGTGTGCACCCACCCCCATCCTATTTGAAAAGGCTCCCTTGATCTAACGAGATGACGAGCTCTGGTTGATGCACCTGCGCCCAGCGAGTGGTACTGAGACCTGAGAAGACTTTGGGCAGCATCTCCAGCACGACCTGAAAAGAGTTGCTCTCTACTGAAGAAGGACAATTATCCTGAAACAAGTGTGTAGAGATACACAGCACAGGCTGCATCAACAAGGGTGAAAAACTAAGGCCTGACACAGAAGAGAGTGTTATCATGCACTGCATTTATTATGATGCATTGGGGCAAACTTAGTGCTGGAGTGTGAGGCAGTGTGCACCCACCCCATCCTATTTGAAAAGGCTCCCTTGAGCTAACGAGCTGACGAGCTCTGGTTGATGCACCTGCACCCAGCGAGTGGTACTGAGACCTGAGAAGACTTTGGGCAGCATCTCCAGCACCCCCAAAAAAGTGTTGCTCTCTACTGAAGAAGGACAATTATCCTGAAACACTTGTCTAGAGATACACAGCACTGGCTGCACCAACAAGGGTGAAAATCTAAAGCCTGACACCGAAGATAGCGTTATCATGCACTGCATTTATTATGATGCATAAAGGCAAACTTAGTGCTGGAGTGTGAGGCAGTGTGCGCCTACCCCCATCCTATTTGAAAAGGCTCCCTTGAGCTAACGAGCTGACTAGCTCTGGTTGATGCACCTGCGCCCAGCAAGTGGTACTGAGACCTGAGAAGACTTTGGGCAGCATCACCAGCACCCCCAAAAAAGTGTTGTTCTCTACTGAAGAACAAAAATTATCCTGAAACACGTGTCTACAGATACACAGCACGGGCTGCACCAACAAGAGTGAAAAACTAAAGCCTGACATTGAAGAGAGTGTTATCATGCACTGAATTTATTATGATGCATCCGGGCAACCTTAGTGCTGGAGTGTGAGGCAGTGTGTGCCCACCCCCATCCTATTTGAAAAGGCTTCCTTGAGCTAACGAGCTGACGAGCTCTGGTTGATGCACCTGCGCCCAGTGAGTGGTACTGAGACCTGAGACGACTTTGGGCAGCTTCTCCAGCACCCCCAAAAAAGTGTTACTCTCTACTGAAGAAGTACAATTATCCTGAAACACGTGTCTAGAGATACACAGCACTGGCTGCACCAACAAGGGTGAAAAACTAAAGCCTCTCACTGAAGAGAGTGTTATCATGCACTGCTTTTATTATGATGCATCGGGGCAAACTTAGTGCTGGAGTGTGAGGCAGTGTGCGCTCACCCCCATCCTATTTGAAAAGGCTCCCTTGAGCTAACGAGCTGACGAGCTCTGGTTGATGCACCTGCGCCCAGCGAGTGGTACTGAGACCTGGGAAGACTTTGGGCAGCATCTCCAGCACCCCCAAAAAAAGTGTTGCTCTCTATTGAAGAAGGACAATTATCCCGAAACACATGTGTAGAGATACACATCACGGGCTGCACCAACAAGGGTGAAAAACTAAAGCCTGACACCGAAGAGAGTGTTATCATGCACTGCATTTATTATGATGCATCGGGGCAAACTTAGTGCTGGAGTGTGAGGCAGTGTGCGCCCACCCCCATCCTATTTGAAAAGGCACCCTTGAGCTAACGAGCTGACAACCTTTGGTTGATGCACCTGCGCCCAGCGAGTGGTACTGAGACCTGAGAAAACTCTGGGCAGCATCTCCAGCACCCCCAGAAACGTGTTGCTCTCCACTGAAGAAGGACAATTATCCTGAAACAAGTGTCTAGAGATACACAGCACGGGCTGCATCAACAAGGGTGAAAAACTAAAGCTTGACACCGAAGAGAGTGTTATCATGCACTGCATTTATTATGATGCATCGGGTCAAACTTAGTGCTGGAGTGTGAGGCAGTGTGCGTCCACCCCATCCTATTTGAAAAGGCTCCCTTGAGCTAACGAGCTGACGAGTTCTGGTTGATGCACCTGCGCCCAGCGAGTGGTACTGAGACCTGAGAAGACTTTGGGCAGCATCTACAGCACCCACGACAAAGTGTTGCTCTCTATTGAAGAAGGACAATTATCCTGAAACACGTGTCTAGAGATACACAGCACTGGCTGCACCAACAAGGGTGAAAACCTAAAGCCTGACACCGAAGAGAGTGTTATCATGCACTGCATTGGCTGTTCGGCTGTTTTAAGGGAACCTAAACGTTGATGGTTCGGATCAAAGGATCCATACACACGAATATAGGGCGATTTCAGCAAAATTTACAAGGCCCAATGTGTCTAGTCCCAATAAATATGTACGCTTGGTCGTTAGGACTAGTTGAAAAATAAGTACAGGTGTACCAAATTGAGTTGCTCCATTGTCTAAATAGTTAAGTGTAACTATCAATGAATGTCACTATTTGTTATTCACAAAGTATCACATATATGATTGATGTTTGTACTGTTTCAACTGTTGAAGGTATGTTTAAACCTCTGACATTTGTATAAAATGTAAACAATTTGAAACTTGAAAAGAAATGTATGAATGAATACACAAACCTTCGGAATCTATTTAAAGAAGGCACATAGCTGCTAAATAAAAAGCAGTTGTGAACTGAACTCGAGCCCTGGCACCTTTGTTTTGATATAACCTTCATTGAAGAAGGAAAATTATCCTGAAACACATGTCTAGAGATACACAGCATTGGCTGCACCAACAAGGGTGAAAAACTAAAGCCTGACACCGAAGAAAGTGTTATCACGCACTGCTTTTATTATGATGCATTGGGGCAAACTTAGTCCTGGAGTGTGAGGCAGTGTGCGCCCACCCCCATCCTATTTGAAAAGGCTCCCTTGAGCTTTGAGCTGTGGAGCTTTGGTTGATGCACCTGCTCCCAGTGCGTGGTACTGAGACCTGAGAAGACTTTGGGCAGCATATCCAGCAACCAAAACAAAGTGTTGCTCTCTATTGAAGAAGGGCAATTATCCTGAAACACATGTCTTGAGATACACAGCATTGGCTGCACCAACAAGGGTGAAAGAACTAAAGCCTGACACCGAAGAGAGTGTTATCATGCACTGCTTCTATTATGATGCATCGGGGCAAACTTATTCCTGGAGTGTGAGGCAGTGTGCACCCAACCCTCATTCTATTTGAAAAGGCTCCCTTGATCTAACGAGATGACGAGCTCTGGTTGATGCACCTGCGCCCAGCGAGAGGTACTGAGACCTGAGAAGACTTTGGGCAGCATCTCCAGCACCCCCAGAAAAGAGTTGCTCTCTACTGAAGAAGGACAATTATCCTGAAACAAGTGTCTAGAGATACACAGCACGGGCGGAATCAACAAGGGTGAAAAACTAAGGCCTGACACAGAAGAGAGTGTTATCATGCACTGCATTTATTATGATGCATCGGGGCAAACTTAGTGCTGGAGTGTGAGGCAGTGTGCACCCACCCCATCCTATTTGAAAAGGCTCCCTTGAGCTAACGAGCTGACGAGCTCTGGTTGATGCACCTGCACCCAGCGAGTGGTACTGAGACCTGAGAAGACTTTGGGCAGCATCTCCAGCACCCCCAAAAAAGTGTTGCTCTCTACTGAAAAAGGACAATTATCCTGAAACACGTGTCTAGAGATACACAGCACTGGCTGCACCAACAAGGGTGAAAACTAAAGCCTGACACCGAAGATAGTGTTATCATGCACTGCATTTATTATGATGAATCAGGGCAAACTTAGTGCTGGAGTGTGAGGCAGTGTGCGCCCACCCCCATCCTATTTGAAAAGGCTCCCTTGAACTAACGAGCTGACAACCTCTGGTTGATGCACCTGCGCCCAGCGAGTGGTACTGAGACCTGGGAAGACTTTGGGCAGCATCTCCAGCACCCCCAAAAAAAGTGTTGCTCTCTATTGAAGAAGGACAATTATCCTGAAACACATGTGTAGAGATACACATCACGGGCTGCACCAACAAGGGTGAAAAACTAAAGCCTGACACCGAAGAGAGTGTTATCATGCACTGCATTTATTATGATGCATCGGGGCAAACTTAGTGCTGGAGTGTGAGGCAGTGTGCGCCCACCCCCATCCTATTTGAAAAGGCACCCTTGAGCTAACGAGCTGACAACCTTTGGTTGATGCACCTGCGCCCAGCGAGTGGTACTGAGACCTGAGAAAACTCTGGGCAGCATCTCCAACACCCCCAGAAACGTGTTGCTCTCTACTGAAGAAGGACAATTATCCTGAAACAAGTGTCTAGAGATACACAGCACGGGCTGCATCAACAAGGGTGAAAAACTAAAGCTTGACACCGAAGAGAGTGATATCATGCACTGCATTTATTATGATGCATCGGGTCAAACTTAGTGCTGGAGTGTGAGGCAGTGTGCATTCACCCCATCCTATTTGAAAAGGCTTCCTTGAGCTAACGAGCTGACGAGTTCTGGTTGATGCACCTGCGCCCAGCGAGTGGTACTGAGACCTGAAAAGACTTTGGGCAGCATCTACAGCACCCACGACAAAGTGTTGCTCTCTATTGAAGAAGGACAATTATCCTGAAACACGTGTCTAGAGATACACAGCACTGGCTGCACCAACAAGGGTGAAAACCTAAAGCCTGACACCGAAGAGAGTGTTATCATGCACTGCATTGGCTGTTCGGCTGTTTTAAGGGAACCTAAACGTTGATGGTTCGGATCAAAGGATTCATACACACGAATATAGGGCGATTTCAGCAAAATTTACAAGGCCCAATGTGTCTAGTCCCAATAAATATGTACGCTTGGTCGTTAGGACTAGTAGAAAAATACGTACAGGTGTACCAAATTGAGTTGCTCCATTGTCTAAATAGTTAAGTGTAACTATCAATGAATGTCACAATTTGTTATTCACAAAGTATCACATATATGATTGATGTTTGTACTGTTTCAACTGTTGAAGGTATGTTTAAACCTCTGACATTTGTATAAAATGTAAACAATTTGAAACTTGAAAAGAAATGTATGAATGAATACACAAACCTTCGGAATCTATTTAAAGAAGGCACATAGCTGCTAAATAAAAAGCAGTTGTGAACTGAACTCGAGCCCTGGCACCTTTGTTTTGATATAACCTCTATTGAAGAAGGACAATTATCCTGAAACACATGTCTAGAGATACACAGCATTGGCTGCACCAACAAGGGTGAAAAACTAAAGCCTGACACCGAAGAAAGTGTTATCATGCACTGCTTTTATTATGATGCATCGGGGCAAACTTAGTGCTGGAGTGTGAGGCAGTGTGCGCCCACCCCCATCCTATTTGAAAAGGCTCCCTTGAGCTTTGAGCTGTGGAGCTCTGGTTGATGCATCTGCGCCCAGCGCGTGGTACTGAGACCTGAGAAGACCTTGGGCAGCATATCCAGCAACCAAAACAAAGTGTTGCTCTCTATTGAAGAAGGACAATTATCCTGAAACACATGTCTTGAGATACACAGCATTGGCTGCACCAACAAGGGTGAAAGAACTAAAGCCTGACACTGAAGAGAGTGTTATCATGCACTGCTTCTATTATGATGCATCGGGGCAAACTTAGTGCTGGAGTGTGAGGCAGTGTGCACCCACCCCATCCTATTTGAAAAGGCTCCCTTGAGCTAACGAGCTGACGAGCTCTGGTTGATGCACCTGCACCCAGCGAGTGGTACTGAGACCTGAGAAGACTTTGGGCAGCATCTCCAGCACCCCCAAAAAAGTGTTGCTCTCTACCGAAGAAGGACAATTATCCTGAAACACGTGTCTAGAGATACACAGCACTGGCTGCACCAACAAGGGTGAAAAACTAAAGCCTGACACCGAAGATAGTGTTATCATGCACTGCATTTATTATGATGAATCAGGGCAAACTTAGTGCTGGAGTGTGAGGCAGTGTGCGTCCACCCCCATCCTATTTGAAAAGGCTCCCTTGAACTAACGAGCTGACAACCTCTGGTTGATGCACCTGCGCCCAGCAAGTGATACTGAGACCTGAGAAGACTTTGGGCAGCATCTCCAGCACCCCCAAAAAAGTGTTGTTCTCTACTGAAGAACAAAAATTATCCTGAAACACGTGTCTACAGATACACAGCACGGGCTGCACCAACAAGGGTGAAAAACTAAAGCCTGACATCGAAGAGAGTGTTATCATGTACTGCATTTATTATGATGCATCCGGGCAACCTTAGTGCTGGAGTGTGAGGCAGTGTGTGCCCACCCCCATCCTATTTGAAAAGGCTTCCTTGAGCTAACAAGCTGACGAGCTCTGGTTGATGCACCTGCGCCCAGTGAGTGGTAATGAGACCTGAGACGACTTTGGGCAGCTTCTCCAGCACCCCCAAAAAAGAGTTACTCTCTACTGAAGAAGTCCAATTATCCTGAAACACGTGTCTAGAGATACACAGCACTGGCTGCAACTTTAAGGGTGAAAAACTAAAGCCTGACAGCGAAGAGAGTGTTATCATGCACTGCTTATATTATGATGCATCGGGGCAAACTTAGTGCTGGAGTTTGAGGCAGTGTGCACCCACCCCCATCCTATTTGAAAAGGCTCCCTTGATCTAATGAGATGACGAGCTCTGGTTGATGCACCTGCGCCCAGCGAGTGGTACTGAGACATGAGAAGACTTTGGGCGGCATCTCCAGCACCCCCCGAAAAGAGTTGCTCTCTACTGAAGAAGGACAATTATCCTGAAACAAGTGTCTAGAGATACACAGCACAGGCTGCATTAACAAGGGTGAAAAACTAAGGCCTGACACAGAAGAGAGTGTTATCATGCACTGCATTTATTATGATGCATTGGGGCAAACTTAGTGCTGGAGTGTGAGGCAGTGTGCACCCACCCCATCCTATTTGAAAAGGCTTCCTTGAGCTAACGAGCTGACGAGTTCTGGTTGATGCACCTGCGCCCAGCGAGTGGTACTGAGACCTGAGAAGACTTTGGGCAGCATCTACAGCACCCACGACAAAGTGTTGCTCTCTATTGAAGAAGGACAATTATCCTGAAACACGTGTCTAGAGATACACAGCACTGGCTGCACCAACAAGGGTGAAAACCTAAAGCCTGACACCGAAGAGAGTGTTATCATGCACTGCATTGGCTGTTCGGCTGTTTTAAGGGAACCTAAACGTTGATGGTTCGGATCAAAGGATTCATACACACGAATATAGGGCGATTTCAGCAAAATTTACAAGGCCCAATGTGTCTAGTCCCAATAAATATGTACGCTTGGTCGTTAGGACTAGTAGAAAAATACGTACAGGTGTACCAAATTGAGTTGCTCCATTGTCTAAATAGTTAAGTGTAACTATCAATGAATGTCACAATTTGTTATTCACAAAGTATCACATATATGATTGATGTTTGTACTGTTTCAACTGTTGAAGGTATGTTTAAACCTCTGACATTTGTATAAAATGTAAACAATTTGAAACTTGAAAAGAAATGTATGAATGAATACACAAACCTTCGGAATCTATTTAAAGAAGGCACATAGCTGCTAAATAAAAAGCAGTTGTGAACTGAACTCGAGCCCTGGCACCTTTGTTTTGATATAACCTCTATTGAAGAAGGACAATTATCCTGAAACACATGTCTAGAGATACACAGCATTGGCTGCACCAACAAGGGTGAAAAACTAAAGCCTGACACCGAAGAAAGTGTTATCATGCACTGCTTTTATTATGATGCATCGGGGCAAACTTAGTGCTGGAGTGTGAGGCAGTGTGCGCCCACCCCCATCCTATTTGAAAAGGCTCCCTTGAGCTTTGAGCTGTGGAGCTCTGGTTGATGCATCTGCGCCCAGCGCGTGGTACTGAGACCTGAGAAGACCTTGGGCAGCATATCCAGCAACCAAAACAAAGTGTTGCTCTCTATTGAAGAAGGACAATTATCCTGAAACACATGTCTTGAGATACACAGCATTGGCTGCACCAACAAGGGTGAAAGAACTAAAGCCTGACACTGAAGAGAGTGTTATCATGCACTGCTTCTATTATGATGCATCGGGGCAAACTTAGTGCTGGAGTGTGAGGCAGTGTGCACCCACCCCATCCTATTTGAAAAGGCTCCCTTGAGCTAACGAGCTGACGAGCTCTGGTTGATGCACCTGCACCCAGCGAGTGGTACTGAGACCTGAGAAGACTTTGGGCAGCATCTCCAGCACCCCCAAAAAAGTGTTGCTCTCTACTGAAGAAGGACAATTATCCTGAAACACGTGTCTAGAGATACACAGCACTGGCTGCACCAACAAGGGTGAAAAACTAAAGCCTGACACCGAAGATAGTGTTATCATGCACTGCATTTATTATGATGAATCAGGGCAAACTTAGTGCTGGAGTGTGAGGCAGTGTGCGTCCACCCCCATCCTATTTGAAAAGGCTCCCTTGAACTAACAAGCTGACAACCTCTGGTTGATGCACCTGCGCCCAGCAAGTGATACTGAGACCTGAGAAGACTTTGGGCAGCATCTCCAGCACCCCCAAAAAAGTGTTGTTCTCTACTGAAGAACAAAAATTATCCTGAAACACGTGTCTACAGATACACAGCACGGGCTGCACCAACAAGGGTGAAAAACTAAAGCCTGACATCGAAGAGAGTGTTATCATGTACTGCATTTATTATGATGCATCCGGGCAACCTTAGTGCTGGAGTGTGAGGCAGTGTGTGCCCACCCCCATCCTATTTGAAAAGGCTTCCTTGAGCTAACAAGCTGACGAGCTCTGGTTGATGCAGCTGCGCCCAGTGAGTGGTAATGAGACCTGAGACGACTTTGGGCAGCTTCTCCAGCACCCCCAAAAAAGAGTTACTCTCTACTGAAGAAGTCCAATTATCCTGAAACACGTGTCTAGAGATACACAGCACTGGCTGCAACTTTAAGGGTGAAAAACTAAAGCCTGACAGCGAAGAGAGTGTTATCATGCACTGCTTATATTATGATGCATCGGGGCAAACTTAGTGCTGGAGTTTGAGGCAGTGTGCACCCACCCCCATCCTATTTGAAAAGGCTCCCTTGATCTAATGAGATGACGAGCTCTGGTTGATGCACCTGCGCCCAGCGAGTGGTACTGAGACATGAGAAGACTTTGGGCGGCATCTCCAGCACCCCCCGAAAAGAGTTGCTCTCTACTGAAGAAGGACAATTATCCTGAAACAAGTGTCTAGAGATACACAGCACAGGCTGCATTAACAAGGGTGAAAAACTAAGGCCTGACACAGAAGAGAGTGTTATCATGCACTGCATTTATTATGATGCATTGGGGCAAACTTAGTGCTGGAGTGTGAGGCAGTGTGCACCCACCCCATCCTATTTGAAAAGGCTCCCTTGAGCTAACGAGCTGACGAGCTCTGGTTGATGCACCTGCACCCAGCGAGTGGTACTGAGACCTGAGAAGACTTTGGGCAGCATCTCCAGCACCCCCAAAAAAGTGTTGCTCTCTACTGAAGAAGGACAATTATCCTGAAACACGTGTCTAGAGATACACAGCACTGGCTGCACCAACAAGGGTGAAAAACTAAAGCCTGACACCGAAGATATTGTTATCATGCACTGCATTTATTATGATGCATAAGGGCAAACTTAGTGCTGGAGTGTGAGGGAGTGTGCGCCCACCCATATCCTATTTGAAAAGGCTCCCTTGAGCTAACGAGCTGACAACTTCTGGTTGATGCACCTGCGCCCAGTGAGTGGTACTGAGACCTGGGAAGACTTTGGGCAGCATCTCCAGCACCCCCAAAAAAGTGTTGTTCTCTACTGAAGAACAAAAATTATCCTGAAACAAGTGTCTACAGATACACAGCACGGGCTGCACCAACAAGGGTGAAAAACTAAAGCCTGACATCGAAGAGAGTGTTATCATGCACTGCATTTATTATGATGCATCCGGGCAACCTTAGTGCTGGAGTGTGAGGCAGTGTGTGCCCACCCCCATCCTATTTAAAAAGGCTTCCTTGAGCTAACGAGCTGATGAGCTCTGGTTGATGCACCTGCGCCCAGTGAGTGGTACTGAGACCTGAGACGACTTTGGGTAGCTTCTCCAGCACCCCCAAAAAAGTATTACTCTCTACTGAAGAAGTACAATTATCCTGAAACACGTGTTTAAAGATACACAGCACTGCCTGCACCAACAAGGGTGAAAAACTAAAGCCAGACACCGAAGAGAGTGTTATACTGCACTGCTTTTATTATGATGCATCGGGGCAAACTTAGTGCTGGAGTGTGAGGCAGTGTGCGCTCACCCCCATCCAATTTGAAAAGGCTCCCTTGAGCTAACGAGCTGACGATCTCTGGTTGATGCACCTGCGCCCAGCGAGTGGTACTGAGACCTGGAAAGACTTTGGGCAGCATCTCCAGCACCCCCAAAAAAAGTGTTGCTCTCTATTGAAGAAGGACAATTATCCTGAAACACTTGTCTGGAGATACACATCACGGGCTGCACCAACAAGGGTGAAAAACTAAAGCCTGACACCGAAGAGAGTGTTATCATGCACTGCATTTATTATGATGCATTGGGGCAAACTTAGTGCTGGAGTGTGAGGCAGTGTGCGCCCACCCCCATCCCATTTGAAGAGGCTCCCTTGAGCTAACGAGCTGACAACCTCTGGTTGATGCACCTGCGCCCAGCGAGTGGTACTGAGACCTGAGAAGACTTTGGGCAGCATCTCCAGCACCCCCAAAAAAGTGTTGTTCTCTACTGAAGAACAAAAATTATCCTGAAACACGTGTCTACAGATACACAGCACAGGCTGCACCAACAAGGGTGAAAAACTAAAGCCTGACATCGAAGAGAGTGTTATCATGCACTGCATTTATTATGATGCATCCGAGCAACCTTAGTGCTGGAGTGTGAGGCAGTGTGTGCCCACCCCCATCCTATTTGAAAAGGCTTCCTTGAGCTAACGAGCTGACGAGCTCTGGTTGATGCACCTGCGCCCAGTGAGTGGTAATGAGACCTGAGACGACTTTGGGGAGCTTCTCCAGCACCCCCAAAAAAGTGATACTCTCTACTGAAGAAGTACAATTATCCTGAAACACGTGTCTATAGATACACAGCACTGGCTGCACCAACAAGGGTGAAAAACTAAAGCCTGACACCGAAGAGAGTGTTATCATGCACTGCTTCTAGTATGATGCATCGGGGCAAACTTAGTGCTGGAGTGTGAGGCAGTGTGCACCCACCCCCATCCTATTTGAAAAGGCTTCCTTGAGCTAACGAGCTGACGAGCTCTGGTTGATGCACCTGCGCCCAGTGAGTGGTACTGAGACCTGAGACGACTTTGGGCAGCTTCTCCAGCACCCCCAAAAAAGTGTTACTCTCTACTGAAGAAGTACAATTATCCTGAAACACGTGTCTAGAGATACACAGCACTGGCTGCACCAACAAGGGTGAAAAACTAAAGCCTGACACCGAAGAGAGTGTTATCATGCACTGCTTTTATTATGATGCATCGGGGCAAACTTAGTGCTGGAGTGTGAGGCAGTGTGCGCTCACCCCCATCCAATTTGAAAAGGCTCCCTTGAGCTAACAAGCTGACGAGCTCTGGTTGATGCACCTGCGCCCAGCGAGTGGTACTGAGACCTGGGAAGACTTTGGGCAGCATCTCCAGCACCCCCAAAAAAAGTGTTGCTCTCTATTGAAGAAGGACAAATATCCTGAAACACTTGTCTGGAGATACACATCACGGGCTGCACCAACAAGGGTGAAAAACTAAAGCCTGACACCGAAGAGAGTGTTATCATGCACTGCATTTATTATGATGCATTGGGGCAAACTTAGTGCTGGAGTGTGAGGCAGTGTGCGCCCACCCCCATCCTATTTGAAGAGGCTCCCTTGAGCTAACGAGCTGACAACCTCTGGTTGATGCACCTGCGCCCAGCGAGTGGTACTGAGACCTGAGAAGACTTTGGGCAGCATCTCCAGCACCCCCAAAAAAGTGTTGTTCTCTACTGAAGAACAAAAATTATCCTGAAACACATGTCTACAGATACACAGCACAGGCCTCACCAACAAGGGTGAAAAACTAAAGCCTGACATCGAAGAGAGTGTTATCATGCACTGCATTTATTATGATGCATCCGGGCAACCTTAGTGCTGGAGTATGAGGCAGTGTGTGCCCACCCCCATCCTATTTGAAAAGGCTTCCTTGAGCTAACGAGCTGACGAGCTCTGGTTGATGCACCTGCGCCCAGTGAGTGGTAATGAGACCTGAGACGACTTTGTGCAGCTTCTCCAGCACCCCCAAAAAAGTGTTACTCTCTACTGAAGAAGTACAATTATCCTTAAACACGTGTCTATAGATACACAGCACTGGCCGCACCAACAAGGGTGAAAAACTAAAGCCTGACACCGAAGAGAGTGTTATCATCCATTGCTTCTATTATGATGCATCGGGGCAAACTTAGTGCTGGAGTGTGAGGCAGTGTGCACCCACCCCCATCCTATTTGAAAAGGCTCCCTTGATCTAACGAGATGACGAGCTCTGGTTGATGCACCTGCGCCCAGCGAGTGGTACTGAGACCTGAGAAGACTTTGGGCAGCATCTCCAGCACGACCAGAAAAGAGTTGCTCTCTACTGAAGAAGGACAATTATCCTGAAACAAGTGTCTAGAGATACACAGCACAGGCTGCATCAACAAGGGTGAGAAACTAAGGTCTGACACAGAAGAGAGTGTTATCATGCACTGCATTTAATATGATGCATTGGGGCAAACTTAGTGCTGGAGTGTGAGGCAGTGTGCACCCACCCCATCCTATTTGAAAATACTCCCTTGAGCTAACGAGCTGACAAGCTCTGGTTGATGCACCTGCACCCAGCGAGTGGTACTGAGACCTGAGAAGACTTTGGGCAGCAGCTCCAGCACCCCCAAAAAAGTGTTGCTCTCTACTGAAGAAGGACAATTATCCTGAAACACTTGTCTAGAGATACACAGCACTGGCTGCACCAACAAGGGTGAAAAACTAAAGCCTGACACCGAAGATAGTGTTATCATGCACTGCATTTATTATGATGCATAAGGGCAAACTTAGTGCTGGAGTGTGAGGCAGTGTGCGCCCACCCCCATCCTATTTGAAAAGGCTCCCTTGAGCTAACGAGCTGACTAGCTCTGGTTGATGCACCTGCGCCCAGCGAGTGGTACTGAGACCTGAGAAGACTTTGGGCAGCATCTCCAGCACCCCCAAAAAAGTGTTGTTCTATACTGAAGAACAAAAATTATCCTGAAACACGTGTCTACAGATACACAGCACGGGCTGCACCAACAAGGGTGAAAAACTA
The DNA here is from genome assembly GCF_964263255.1 of Lissotriton vulgaris. Classification (NCBI taxonomy): domain Eukaryota; kingdom Metazoa; phylum Chordata; class Amphibia; order Caudata; family Salamandridae; genus Lissotriton; species Lissotriton vulgaris. Next base: position 591,725,090 of record NC_141693.1, read on the forward strand.
AAGCCTGACACCGAAGAGAGTGTTATCATGCACTGCTTTTATTATGATGCATCGGGGCAACCTTAGTGCTGGAGTGTGAGGCAGTGTGCGCCCACCCCCATCCTATTTGAAAAGGCTCCCTTGAGCTAACGAGCTGACGAGCTCTGGTTGATGCAGCTGCGCCCAGCGAGTGGTACTTAGACCTGAGAAGACTTTGGGCAGCATCTCCAGCACCCCCAAAAAAGTGTTGTTCTCTACTGAAGAACAACAATTATCCTGAAACACGTGTCAAGAGATACACAGCACGGGCTGCACCAACAAGGATGAAAAACTGAAGCCTGACACCGAAGAGAGTTTTATCATGCACTGCATTTATTATGATGCATCGGGGCAAACTTAGTCCTGGAGTGTGAGGCAGTGTGCCCCCACCCCCATCCTATTCGAAAAGGCTCCCTTGAGCTAACGAGCTGACGAGCTCTGGTTGATGCACCTGCGCCCAGCGAGTGGTACTGAGACCTGGGAAGACTTTGGGCAGCATCTCCAGCACCCCCAAAAAAAGTGTTGCTCTCTATTGAAGAAGGACAATTATCCTGATACACATGTGTAGAGATACACATCACGGGCTGCACCAACAAGGGTGAAAAACTAAAGCCTGACACCGAAGAGAGTGTTATCATGCACTGCATTTATTATGATGCATCGGGGCAAACTTAGTGCTGGAGTGTGAGGCAGTGTGCGCCCACCCCCATCCTATTTGAAAAGGCTCCCTTGAGCTAACGAGCTGACGAGTTCTGGTTGATGCAACTGCGCCCAGCGAGTGGTACTGAGACCTGAGAAGACTTTGGGCAGCATCTACAGCACCCACGACAAAGTGTTGCTCTCTATTGAAGAAGGACAATTATCCTGAAACACGTGTCTAGACATACACAGCACTGGCTGCACCAACAAGGGTGAAAACCTAAAGCCTGACACCGAAGAGAGTGTTATCATGCACTGCATTGGCTGTTCGGCTGTTTTAAGGGAACCTAAACGTTGATGGTTCGGATCAAAGGATCCATACACACGAATATAGGGCGATTTCAGCAAAATTTACAAGGCCCAATGTGTCTAGTCCCAATAAATATGTACGCTTGGCCGTTAGGACTAGTAGAAAAATAAGTACAGGTGTACCAAATTGAGTTGCTCCATTGTCTAAATAGTTAAGTGTAACTATCAATGAATGTCACTATTTGTTATTCACAAAGTATCACATATATGATTTATGTTTGTACTGTTTCAACTGTTGAAGGTATGTTTAAACCTCTGACGTTTGTATAAAATGTAAACAATTTGAAACTTGAAAAGAAATGTATGAATGAATACACAAACCTTCGGACTCTATTTAAAGAAGGCACATAGCTGCTAAATAAAAAGCAGTTGTGAACTGAACTCGAGCCCTGGCACTTTTGTTTTGAGATAACCTCTATTGAAGAAGGACAATTATCCTGAAACACATGTCTAGAGATACACAGCATTGGCTGTACCAACAAGGGTGAAAAACTGAAGCCTGACACCGAAGAGAGTGTTATCATGCACTGCTTTTATTATGATGCATCGGGGCAAACTTAGTGCTGGAGTGTGAGGCAGTGTGCGCCCACCCCCATCCTATTTGAAAAGGCTCCCTTGAACTAACGAGCTGACGAGCTCTGGTTGATGCCCCTGCGCCCAGCGAGTGGTACTTAGACCTGAGAATACTTTGGGCAGCATCTCCAGCACCCCTAAAAAAGTGTTGTTCTCTACTGAAGAACAACAATTATCCTGAAACACGTGTCCAGAGATACACAGCACGGGCTGCACCAACAAGGGTGAAAAACTAAAGCCTGACACCGAAGAGAGTGTTATCATGCACTGCATTTATTATGATGCATCGGGGCAAACTTAGTGCTGGAGTGTGAGGCAGAGTGCCCCCACCCCCATCCTATTTGAAAAAGATCCCTGGATTAACGAGCTGATGAGCTCTGGTTGATGCACATGCACCCAGCGAGTGGTTCTGAGACCTGAGAAGACTTTGGGCAGCATCTCCAGCACCCCCAGAAAAGGGTTGCTCTCTACTGAAGAAGGACAATTATCCTGAAACAAGTGTCTAGAGATACACAGCATGGGCTGCATCAACAAGGGTGAAAAACTAAAGACTGACACCGAAGAGAGTGTTATCATGCACTGCATTTATTATGATGCATCGGGGCAAACTTAGTGCTGGATTGTGAGGCAGTGTGCGTCCACCCCATCCTATTTGAAAAGGCTCCCTTGAGCTAACGAGCTGACGAGTTCTGGTTGATGCACCTGCGCCCAGCGAATGGTACTGAGACCTGAGAAGAGTTTGGGCAGCATCTACAGCACCCACAACAAAGTGTTGCTCTCTATTGAAGAAGGACAATTATCCTGAAACACGTGTCTAGAGATACACAGCACTGGCTGCACCAACAAGGGTGAAAACCTAAAGCCTGACACCGAAGAGAGTGTTATCATGCACTGCATTGGCTTTTCGGCTGTTTTAAGGGAACCTAAACGTTGATGGTTCGGATCAAAGGATCCATACACTCGAATATAGGGTGATTTCAGCAAAAGTTACAAGGCCCAATGTGTCTAGTCCCAATAAATATGTACGCTTGGTCGTTAGGACTAGTAGAAAAATAAGTACAGGTGTACCAAATTGAGTTGCTCCATTGTCTAAATAGTTAAGTGTAACTATCAAGGAATGTCACTATTTGTTATTCACAAAGTATCACATATATGATTTATGTTTGTACTATTTCAACTGTTGAAGGTATGTTTAAACCTTTGACGTTTGTATAAAATGTAAACAATTTGAAACTTGAAAAGAAATGTATGAATGAATACACAAACCTTCGGAATCTATTTAAAGAAGGCACATAGCTGCTAAATAAAAAGCAATTGTGAACTGAACTCGAGCCCTGGCACCTTTGTTTTGATATAACCTCTATTGAAGAAGGACAATTATCCTGAAACACATGTCTAGAGATACACAGCATTGGCTGCACCAACAAGGGTGAAAAACTAAAGCCTGACACCGAAGAGAGTGTTATCATGCACTGCTTTTATTATGATGCATCGGGGCAAACTTAGTGCTGGAGTGTGAGGCAGTGTGCACCCACCCCCATCCTATTTGAAAAGGCTCCCTTGAGCTAACGAGCTGACGAGCTCTGGTTGATGCAGCTGCGCCCAGCGAGTGGTACTTAGACCTGAGAAGACTTTGGGCAGCATCTCCAGCACCCCCAAAAAAGTGTTGTTCTCTACTGAAGAACAACAATTATCCTGAAACACGTGTCAAGAGATACACAGCACGGGCTGCACCAACAAGGATGAAAAACTGAAGCCTGACACCGAAGAGAGTGTTATCATGCACTGCATTTATTATGATGCATCGGGGCAAACTTAGTGCTGGAGTGTGAGGCAGTGTGCCCCCACCCCCATCCTATTTGAAAAAGATCCCTGGAGCTAACGAGCTGACGAGCTCTGGTTGATGCACCTGCACCCAGCGAGTGGTTCTGAGACCTGAGAAGACTTTGGGCAGCATCTCCAGCACCCCCAAAAACGTTTTGCTATCAACTGAAGAAGGACAATTATCCTGAAACACGTGTCTAGAGATACACAGCACTGGCTGCACCAACAAGGGTGAAAAACTAAAGCCTGACACCGAAGAGAAAGTTATCATGCACTGCATTTATTATGATGCATCGGGGCAAACTTAGTGCTGGAGTGTGAGGCAGTGTGCATCCACCCCATCCTATTTGAAAAGGCTCCCTTGAGCTGACGAGCTGACGAGTTCTGGTTGATGCACCTGCGCCCAGCAAGTGGTACTGAGACCTGAGAAGACTTTGGGCAGCATCTACAGCACCCACAACAAAGTGTTGCTCTCTATTGAAGAAGGACAATTATCCTGAAACACGTGTCTAGAGATACACAGCACTGGCTGCACCAACAAGGGTGAAAACCTAAAGCCTGACACCGAAGAGAGTGTTATCATGCACTGCATTGGCTGTTTTAAGGGAACCTAAACGTTGATGGTTCGGATCAAAAGATCCATACACTCGAATATAGGGCGATTTCAGCAAAAGTTACAAGGCCCAATGTGTCTAGTCCCAATAAATATGTACGCTTGGTCGTTAGGACTAGTAGAAAAATAAGTACAGGTGTACCAAATTGAGTTGCTCCGTTGTCTAAATAGTTAAGTGTAACTATCAAGGAATGTCACTATTTGTTATTCACAAATTATCACATATATGATTTATGTTTGTACTATTTCAACTGTTGAAGGTATGTTTAAACCTCTAACGTTTGTATAAAATGTAAACAATTTGAAACTTGAAAAGAAATGTATGAATGAATACACAAACCTTCGGAATCTATTTAAAGAAGGCACATAGCTGCTAAATAAAAAGCAATTGTGAACTGAACTCGAGCCCTGGCACCTTTGTTTTGATATAACCTCTATTGAAGAAGGACAATTATCCTGAAACACATGTCTAGAGATACACAGCATTGGCTGCACCAACAAGGGTGAAAAACTAAAGCCTGACACCGAAGAGAGTGTTATCATGCACTGCTTTTATTATGATGCATCGGGGCAAACTTAGTGCTGGAATGTGAGGCAGTGTGCGCCCACCCCCATCCTATTTGAAAAGGCTCCCTTGAGCTAACGAGCTGACGAGCTCTGGTTGATGCACCTGCGCCCAGCAAGTGGTACTTAGACCTGAGAAGACTTTGGGCAGCATCTCCAGCACCCCCAAAAAAGTGTTGTTCTCTACTGAAGAACAACAATTATCCTGAAACACGTGTCCAGAGATACACAGCACGGGCTGCACCAACAAGGATGAAAAACTGAAGCCTGACACCGAAGAGAGTGTTATCATGCACTGCATTTATTATGATGCATCGGGGCAAACTTAGTGCTGGAGTGTGAGGCAGTGTGCCCCCACCCCCATCCTATTTGAAAAAGATCCCTGGAGCTAACGAGCTGACGAGCTCTGGTTGATGCACCTGCACCCAGTGAGTGGTTCTGAGACCTGAGAAGACTTTGGGCAGCATCTCCAGCACCCCTAAAAAAGTTTTGCTCTCAACTGAAGAAGGACAATTATCCTGAAACCCGTGTCTAGAGATACACAGCACTGGCTGCACCAACAAGGGTGAAAAACTAAAGCCTGACACCGAAGAGAAAGTTATCATGCACTGCATTTATTATGATGCATCGGGGCAAACTTAGTGCTGGAGTGTGAGGCAGTGTGCATCCACCCCATCCTATTTGAAAAGGCTCCCTTGAGCTGACGAGTTCTGGTTGATGCACCTGCGCCCAGCAAGTGGTACTGAGACCTGAGAAGACTTTGGGCAGCATCTACAGCACCCACAACAAAGTGTTGTTCTCTATTGAAGAAGGACAATTATCCTGAAACACGTGTCTAGAGATACACAGCACTGGCTGCACCAACAAGGGTGAAAACCTAAAGCCTGACACTGAAGAGAGTGTTATCATGCACTGCATTGGCTGTTTGGCTGTTTTAAGGGAACCTAAACCTTGATGGTTCGGATCAAAGGATCCGTACACACGAATATAGGGCGATTTCAGCAAAAGTTACAAGGCCCAATGTGTCTAGTCCCAATAAATATGTACGCTTGGTCGTTAGGGCTAGTAGAAAAATAAGTACAGGTGTACCAAATTGAGTTGCTCCATTGTCTAAATAGTTAAGTGTAACTATCAATGAATGTCACTATTTGTTATTCACAAAGTATCACATATATGATTTATGTTTGTACTGTTTCAACTGTTGAAGGTATGTTTAAACCTCTGACGTTTGTATAAAATGTAAACAATTTGAAACTTGAAAAGAAATGTATGAATGAATACACAAACCTTCGGAATCTATTTAAAGAAGGCACATAGCTGCTAAATAAAAAGCAGTTGTGAACTGAACTCGAGCCCTGGCACCTTTGTTTTGAGATAACCTCTATTGAAGAAGGACAATTATCCTGAAAGACATGTCTAGAGATACACAGCATTGACTGCACCAACAAGGGTGAAAAACTGAAGCCTGACACCGAAGAGAGTGTTATCATGCACTGCTTTTATTATGATGCATCGGGGCAAACTTAGTGCTGGAGTGTGAGGCAGTGTGCGCCCACCCCCATCCTATTTGAAAAGGCTCCCTTGAGCTAACGAGCTGACGAGCTCTGGTTGATGCACCTGCGCCCAGCGAGTGGTACTTAGACCTGAGAAGACTTTGGGCAGCATCTCCAGCACCCCCAAAAAAGTGTTGTTCTCTACTGAAGAACAACAATTATCCTGAAACACGTGTCCAGAGATACACAGCACTGGCTGCACCAACAAGGGTGAAAAACTAAACCTGACACCGAAGAGAAAGTTATCATGCACTGCATTTATTATGATGCATCGGGGCAAACTTAGTGCTGGAGTGTGAGGCAGTGTGCATCCACCCGATCCTATTTGGAAAGGCTCCCTTGAGCTAACGAGCTGACGAGTTCTGGTTGATGCACCTGCGCCCAGCGAGTGGTGCTGAGACCTGAGAAGACTTTGGGCAGCATCTACAGCACCCACAACAAAGTGTTGCTCTCTATTGAAGAAGGACAAATATCCTGAAACACGTGTTTAGAGATACACAGCACTGGCTGCACCAACAAGGGTGAAAACCTAAAGCCTGACACTGAAGAGAGTGTTATCATGCACTGCATTGGCTGTTCGGCTGTTTTAAGGGAACCTAAACCTTGATGGTTCGGATCAAAGGATCCGTACACACGAATATAGGGCGATTTCAGCAAAAGTTACAAGGCCCAATGTGTCTAGTCCCAATAAATATGTACGCTTGGTCGTTAGGACTAGTAGAAAAATAAGTACAGGTGTAACAAATTGAGTTGCTCCATTGTCTAAATAGTTAAGTGTAACTATCAATGAATGTCACTATTTGTTATTCACAAAGTATCACATATATGATTTATGTTTGTACTGTTTCAACTGTTGAAGGTATGTTTAAACCTCTGACGTTTGTATAAAATGTAAACAATTTGAAACTTGTAAAGAAATGTATGAATGAATACACAAACCTTCGGAATCTATTTAAAGAAGGCACATAGCTGCTAAATAAAAAGCAGTTGTGAACTGAACTCGAGCCCTGGCACCTTTGTTTTGAGATAACCTCTATTGAAGAAGGACAATTATCCTGAAACACATGTCTAGAGATACACAGCATTGGCTGCACCAACAAGGGTGAAAAACTGAAGCCTGACACCGAAGAGAGTGTTATCATGCACTGCTTTTATTATGATGCATCGGGGCAAACTTAGTGCTGGAGTGTGAGGCAGTGTGCGCCCACCCCCATCCTATTTGAAAAGGCTCCCTTGAGCTAACGAGCTGACGAGCTCTGGTTGATGCACCTGCGCCCAGCGAGTGGTACTAAGACCTGAGAAGACTTTGGGCAGCATCTCCAGCACCCCCAAAAAAGTGTTGTTCTCTACTGAAGAACAACAATTATCCTGAAACACGTGTCCAGAGATACACAGCACGGGCTGCACCAACAAGGGTGAAAAACTAAAGCCTGACACCGAAGAGAGTGTTATCATGCACTGCATTTATTATGATGCATCGGGGCAAACTTAGTGCTGGAGTGTGAGGCAGTGTGCCCCACCCCCATCCTATTTGAAAAAGATCCCTGGAGCTAACGAGCTGATGAGCTCTGGTTGATGCACCAGCACCCAGCGAGTGGTTCTGAGACCTGAGAAGACGTTGGGCAGCATCTCCAGCACCCCCAAAAAAGTTTTGCTCTCAACTGAAAAAGGACAATTATCCTGAAACACGTGTCTAGAGATACACAGGACTGGCTGCACCAACAAGGGTGAAAAACTAAAGCCTGACACCGAAGAGAGTGTTATCGTGCACTGCATTTATTATGATGCATCCGGGCAAACAGTGCTGGAGTGTGAGGCAGTGTGCGCCCATCCCCATCCTATTTGAAAAGGCTCCCTTGAGCTAACGAACTGATGAGCTCTGGTTGATGCACCTGCTCCCAGAGAGTGGTACTGAGACCTGAGAAGACTCTGGGCAGCATCTCCAGCACCCCCAGAAAAGGGTTGCTCTCTACTGAAGAAGGACAATTATCCTGAAACAAGTGTCTAGAGATACAAGCACGGGCTGCATCAACAAGGGTAAAAAACTAAAGCCTGACACCGAAGAGAGTGTTATCATGCACTGCATTTATTATGATGCATCGGGGCAAACTTAGTGCTGGAGTGTGAGGCAGTGTGCGCCCATCCCCATCCTATTTGAAAAGGCTCCCTTGAGCTAACGAACTGACGAGCTCTGGTTGATGCACCTGCGTCCAGCGAGTGGTACTGAGACCTGAGAAGACTTTGGGCAGCATCTCCAGCACCCCCAGAAAAGTGTTGCACTCTACTGAAGAAGGACAATTATCCTGAAATAAGTGTCTAGAGATACACAGCATGGGCTGCATCAACAAGGGTGAAAAACTAAAGCCTGACACCGAAGAGAGTGTTATCATGCACTGCATTCATTATGATGCATCTGGGCAAATTTAGAGCTGGAGTGTGAGGCAGTGTGCGCCCACCCCCATCCTATTTGAAAAGGCTCCTTTGAGCTAAGGAGCTGACAACCTCTGGTTGACGCACCTGCGCCCAGCGAGTGGTACTGAGACCTTAGAAGACTTTGGGCGGCATCTCCAGCACCCCCAAAAAAGTGTTGTTCTCTACTGAAAAACGACAATTATCCTGAAACACATCTCTAGAGATACACAGCACGGGCTGCACCAACAAGGGTGAAAAACTAAAGCCCGACATCGAAGAGAGTGTTATCATGCACTGCATTGATTATGATGCATCCGGGCAAACTTAGTGCTGGAGTGTGAGGCAGTGTGCGCCCACCCCCATCCTATTTGAAAAGGCTCCCCTGAGCAAACGAGCTGACGAGCTCTGGTTGATGCACCTGCGCCCAGCGAGTGGTACTGAGACCTGAGAAGACTTTGGGCAGCATCTCCAGCACTCACAAAAAAGTGTTGCTCTCTACTGAAGAAGGACAATTATCCCGAAACAGGTGTCTAGAGATACACAGCACGGGCTGCATCAACAAGGGTGAAGAAATAAATCCTGACACCGAAGAGTGTTATCATCCACTGCATGTATTATGATGCATCGGGGCAAACTTAGTGCTGGAGTGTGAGGCAGTGTGCACCCACCCCATCCTATTTGAAAATGTTCCCTTGAGCTATCGAGCTGACGAGCTCTGGTTGATGCACCTGCACCCAGCGAGTGGTACTGAGACCTGAGAAGGCTTTGGGCAGCATCTCCAGCACCCACAAAAAAGTGTGGCTCTCTACTGAAGAAGGACAATTATACTGAAACATGTGTCTAGAGATACACAGCATTGGCTGCACCAACAAGGGTGAAAAACTAAAGCCTGACACCGGAGAGAGTGTTATCATGCACTGCATTTATTATGATGCATCGGGGCAAACTTAGTGCTGGAGTGTGAGGCAGTGTGCGCCCACCACCATCCTATTTGAAAAGGCTCCCTTGAGCTAACGAGCTGATGAGCTCTGGTTGATGCACCTGCGGCCAGTGAGTGGTACTGAGACCTGAGAAGACTTTGGGAAGCATCTCCAGCACCCCCAAAAAAGTGTTGCTCTCTACTGAAGAAGCACAATTATCCTGAAACACGTGTCTACAGATACACAGCACTGGCTGCACCAACAAGGGGGAAAAACTAAAGCCTGACACCGAAGAGAGTGTTATCATGAACTGCATTTATTATGATGCATCGGGGCAAACTTAGTGCTGGAGTGTGAGGCAGTGTGCGCCCACCCCCATCCTATTTGAAAAGGCTCCCTTGAGCTAACGAGCTGACGAGGTCTGGTTGATTCACCTGCGCCCAGCGAGTGGTACTGAGACCAGAGAGGACTTTGGGCAGCATCTCCAGCACCCCCAAAAAAGTATTGCTCTCTACTGAAGAACAACAATTATCCTGAAACACGTGTCCAGAGATACACAGCACGGGCTGCACCAACAAGGGTGAAAAACTAAAGCCTGACACCGAAGAGAGTGTTATCATGCACTGCATTTATTATGATGCATCGGGGCAAACTAAGTGCTGGAGTGTGAGGCAGTGTGCCCCCACCCCCATCCTATTTGAAAAAGATCCCTGGAGCTAACGAGCTGATGAGCTCTGGTTGATGCACCTGCACCCAGCGAGTGGTTCTGAGACCTGAGAAGACTTTGGGCAGCATCTCCAGCACCCCCAAAAAAGTTTTGCTCTCAACTGAAGAAGGACAATTATCCTGAAACACGTGTCTAGAGATACACAGCACTGGCTGCACCAACAAGGGTGAAAAACTAAAGCCTGACACCGAAGAGAGTGTTATCATGCACTGCATTTATTATGATGCATCCGGGCAAACAGTGCTGGAGTGTGAGGCAGTGTGCGCCCGTCCCCATCCTATTTGAAAAGGCTCCCTTGAGCTAACGAACTGACGAGCTCTGGTTGATGCACCTGCGCCCAGCGAGTGGTACTGAGACCTGAGAAGACTTTGGGCAGCATCTCCAGCACCCCCTGAAAAGTGTTGCACTCTTCTGAAGAAGGACAATTATCCTGAAACAAGTGTCTAGAGATACACAGCACGGGCTGCATCAACAAGGGTGAAAAACTAAAGCCTGACACCGAAGAGAGTGTTATGATGCACTGCTTTTATTATGATGCATCGGGGCAAACTTAGTGCTGGAGTGTGAGGCAGTGTGCGCCCACCCCAACCTATTTGAAAAGGCTCCATTGAGCTAACGAACTGACGAGCTCTGGTTGATGCACCTGCGCCCAGCGAGTGGTACTGAGACCTGAGAAGACTTTGGGCAGCATCTCCAGCACCCCCAGAAAAGTGTTGCACTCTACTGAAGAAGGACAATTATCCTGAAAAAAGTGTCTAGAGATACACAGCATGGGCTGCATCAACAAGGGTGAAAAACTAAAGCCTGACACCGAAGAGAGTGTTATCATGCACTGCATTTATTATGATGCATCGGGGCATATTTAGAGATGGAGTGTGAGGCAGTGGGCGCCCACCCCATCTTATATGAAAAGGCTCCCTTGAGCTAACGAGCTGACGAGCTCTGGTTGATGCACCTGCGCCCAGCGAGTGGTACTGAGACCTGAGAAGACTTTGGGCAGCATCTCCAGCACCCACAAAAAAGTGTTGCTCTCTACTGAAGAAGGACAATTATCCTGAAACACGTGTCTAGAGATACACAGCACTGGCTGCACCAACAAGGGCGAAAAACTAAAGCCTGACACCGAAGAGAGTGTTATCATGCACTGCATTTATTATGATGCATCGGGGCAAACTTAGTGCTGGAGTGTGAGGCAATGTGCGCCCACCCCCATCCTATTTGAAAAGGCTCCCTTGAGCTAATGACCTGACGAGCTCTGGTTGATGCACCTGCACCCAGGGAGTGGTACTTAGACCTGAGAAAACTTTGGGCAGCATCTCCAGCACCCCCAAAAAAGGGTTGCTCTCTACTGAAGAAGGACAATTATCCTGAAACAAGTGTCTAGAGATACACAGCATGGGCTGCATCAACGAGGGTAAAAAACTAAGGCCTGACACAGAAGAGAGTGTTATCATGAACTGCTTTTATTATGATGCATCGGGGAAAACTTAGTGCTGGAGTGTGAGGCAGTGTGCGCCCACCCCATCCTATTTGAAAAGGCTCCCTTGAGCTAACGAGCTGATGAGCTCTGGTTGATGCACCTGCGCCCAGCGAGTGGTACTGAGACCTGAGAAGACTTTGGGCAGCATCTCCAGCACCCCCAAAATAGTGTTGTTCTCCTCTGAAGAACGGCAAGTATCCTGTAACACATGTCTAGAGATACACAGCACAGGCTGCACCAAAAAGGGTGAAAAACTAAAGCCTGACACCGAAGAGAGTGTTATATGCACTGCATTCATTATGATGCATCTGGGCAAACTTAGTATTGGAGTGTGAGGCTGTGTGCGCCCAACCCCATCCTATTTGAAAAGGCTTCCTTGAGCTAACGAGCTGACAAGCTCTGGTTGATGCACCTGCCCCCAGCGAGTGGTACTGAGACCTGAGAAGACTTTGGGCAGCATCTCCAGCACCCCCAAAAAAGTGTTGTTCTCTACTGAAGAATAGCAACTATCCTGTAACACATGTCTAGAGATACACAGCACAGGCTGCAGCAAAAAGGGTGAAAAACTAAAGCCTGACACCGAAGAGAGTGTTATCATGCACTGCATTCATTATGATGCATCGGGGCAAACTTAGTGTTGGAGTGTGAGGCAGTGTGCGCCCACCCCCATCCTATTTGAAAAGGCTTCCTTGAGCTAACGAGCTGACAAGCTCTGGTTGATGCACCTACGCTCAGCGAGTTGTACTGAGACCTGAGATGACGTTGGGCAGCATCTCCAGCTCCCCCAAAAAAGTGTTGCTCTCTACTGAAGAAGGACAATTATTCTGAAACAAGTGTCTACAGATACTCAGCAATGGCTGCACCAACAAGGGTGAAAAACTAAAGCCTGACACCGAAGAGAGTGTTATCATGCACTGCATTTATTATGATGCATCAGGGCAAACTTAGTGCTGGGGTGTGAGGCAGTGTGCACCCACCCCCATCCTATTTGAAAAGGCTCCCTTGAGCTAACAAGCTGACGAGCTCTGGTTGATGCACCTGCGCCCAGCGAGTGGTACTGAGACCTGAGAAGACTCTGGGCAGCATCTCAAGCACCCCCAGAAAAGTGTTGCTCTCTACTGAAGAAGGACAATTATCCTGAAACAAGTGTCTAGAGATACACAGCACGGGCTGCATCAACAAGGGTGAAAAACTAAAGCCTGACACTGTAAATGTAAATGTAAATGTATAGGCATTTATATAGCGCACTACTTACCCGTAGGGTCCTAAGGCGCTTTGACCGCTGCGAAACCCTTCCTGGCTTCCCTGAGAGATGGCCCCTTAATGGGTATCTCCAGGGTGAGACCAGGCATCCCCGGCGGTCTGGTGGGGCCGTTAGTGAAGATGAGGCAAGCTAATGCCCAGAGTTGCCGAGTGTGATCGCTGATCAGAGTGGGCACCGAGGCGAGAGAATTATCGAGTCCGCTGACCCTGGTCCAGAAACCTGCCGCGCCGGGAATCGAACCCTGGTCCCGGGCCGTCCTCTGCTCTCGGGTCTGCCGCCTCTAACCAGTGAGCCACACACTGAAGAAAGAGTTATCATGCACTGCATTTATTATGATGCATCGGGGCAAAATTAGTGCTGGAGTGTGAGACAGTGTGCACCCACCCCCATCCTATTTGAAAAGGCTCCCTGGAGCTAACGAGCTAACGAGCTCTGGTTGATGCACATGCGCCCAGCGAGTGGTACTGAGACCTGAGAAGACTTTGGGCAGCATCTCCAGCACCCCCAAAAAAGTGTTGCTCCCTACTGAAGAAGGACAATTATCCTGAAACAAGTGTCTAGAGATACACAGCACGGGCTGCATCAACAAGGGTGAAAAACTAAAGCCTGACACCGAAGAGAGTGTTATCATGCACTGCATTTCTTATGATGCATCGGGGCAAACAGTGCTGGAGTGTGAGGCAGTGTGCGCCCACCCCCATCCTATTTGAAAAGGCTCCCCCGAGCTAACGAGCTGACGAGCTCTGGTTGATTCACCTGCACCCAGCGAGTGGTGCTGAGACCTGAGAAGACTCTGGGCAGCATCTCAGCACCCCCAGAAAAGTGTGTCACTCTACTGAAGAAGGACAATTATCCTGAAACAAGTGTCTAGAGATACACAGCACAGGCTGCATCAACAAGGGTGAAAAACTAAAGCCTGACACTGAAGAGTGTTATCATGCACTGCATTTATTATGATGCATCGGGGCAAACTTAGTGCTGGAGTGTGAGGCAGTGTGCGCCCACCCCATTCTATTTTAAAAGGCTCCCTTGAGCTAACGAGCTGAGGAGCTCTGGTTGATGCACCTGCGCCCAGCGAGTGGTACTGAGACCTGAGAAGACTATGGGCAGCATCTCCAGCACTCACAAAAAAGTGTTGCTCTCTAGTGAAGAAGTACAATTATCCTGAAACACGTGTCTAGAGATACACAGCATTGGCTGCACCAACAAGGGTAAAAAACTAAAGCCTGACACCGAAGAGAGTGTTATCATGCACTGCTTCTATTATGATGCATCGGGGCAAACTTAGTGCTGGAGTGTGAGGCAGTGTGCGCCCACCCCCATCCTATTTGAAAAGGCTCCCTTGAGCTAACGAGTTGACGAGCTCTGGTTGATGCACCTGCGCTCACCGAGTGGTACTGAGACCTGAGAAGACTTTGGGCTGCATCTCCAGCACCCCAAAAAAGTGTTGCTCTCTACTGAAGAAGGGCAATTATCCTGAAACACGTGTCTACAGATACACAGCACTGGCTGCACCAACAAGGGTGAAAAACGAAAGCCTGACACCGTAGAGAGTGTTATCAAGCACTGCATTTATTATGATGCATCGGGGCAAACAGTGCTGGAGTGTGAGGCAGTGTGCGCCCACCCCCATCCTATTTGAAAAGGCTCCCCTGAGCTAACGAACGGACGAGCTCTGGTTGATGCACCTGCGCCCAGTGAGTGGTACTGAGACCTGAGAAGTCTCTGGGCAGCATCTCCAGCACCCCCAGAAAAGTGTTGCTCTCCACTGAAGAAGGACAATTATCCTGAAACAAGTGTCTAGAGATACACAGCACGGGCTGCATCAACAACGTTGAAAAACTAAAGCCTGACACTGAAGAGAGTGTTATCATGCACTGCATTTATTATGATGCATCGGGGCAAACTTAGTGCTGGAATGTGAGGCAGTGTGCACCCACCCCATCCTATTTGAAAAGGCTCACTTGAGCTAACAAGCTGTGGAGCTCTGGTTGATGCACCTGCTCCCAGCGCGTGGTACTGAGACCTGAGAAGACTTTGGGCAGCATATCCAGCACCCACAACAAAGTGTTGCTCTCTATTGAAGAAGGACAATTATCCTGAAACACATGTCTTGAGATACACAGCATTGGCTGCACCAACAAGGGTGAAAAAACTAAAGCCTGACACCGAAGAGAGTGTTATCATGCACTGCTTCTATTATGATGCATCGGGGCAAACTTAGTGCTGGAGTGTGAGGCAGTGTGCACCCAACCCTCATTCTATTTGAAAAGGCTCCCTTGATGTAACGAGATGACGAGCTCTGGTTGATGCACCTGCGCCCAGCGAGTGGTACTGAGACCTGAGAAGACTTTAGGCAGCATCTCCAGCACCCCCAGAAAAGAGTTGCTCTCTACTGAAGAAGGACAATTATCCTGAAACAAGTGTCTAGAGATACACAGCACGGGCTGCATCAACAAGGGTGAAAAACTAAGGCCTGACACAGAAGAGAGCGTTATCATGCACTGCATTTATTATGATGCATCGGGGCAAACTTAGTGCAGGAGTGTGAGGCAGTGTGCACCCACCCCATCCTATTTGAAAAGGCTCCCTTGAGCTAACGAGCTGACGAGCTCTGGTTGATGCACCTGCACCCAGCGAGTGGTACTGAGACCTGAGAAGACTTTGGGCAGCATCTCCAGCACCCCCAAAAACGTTTTGCTCTCTACTGAAGAAGGACAATTATCCTGAAACACGTGTCTAGAGATACACAGCACTGGCTGCACCAACAAGGGTGAAAAACTAAAGCCTGACACCGAAGATAGTGTTATCATGCACTGCATTTATTATGATGCATCAGGGCAAACTGAGTGCTGGAGTGTGAGGCAGTGTGCGCCCACCCCCATCCTATTTGAAAAGGCTCCCTTGAGCTGACGAGCTGACAACCTCTGGTTGATGCACCTGCGCCCAGCGAGTGGTACTGAGACCTGAGACGACTTTGGGCAGCATCTCCAGCACCCCCAAAAAAGTGTTACTCTCAACTGAAGAAGTACAATTATCCTGAAACACGTGTCTAGAGATACACAGCACTGGCTGCACCAACAAGGGTGAAAAACTAAAGCCTGACACGGAAGAGAGTGTTATCATGCACTGCTTCTATTATGATGCATCGGGGCAAACTTAGTACTGGAGTGTGAGGCAGTGTGCACCCACCCCCATCCTATTTGAAAAGGCTCCCTTGATCTAACGAGATGACGAGCTCTGGTTGATGCACCTGCGCCCAGCGAGTGGTACTGAGACCTGAGAAGACTTTGGGCAGCATCTCCAGCACGACCTGAAAAGAGTTGCTCTCTACTGAAGAAGGACAATTATCCTGAAACAAGTGTGTAGAGATACACAGCACAGGCTGCATCAACAAGGGTGAAAAACTAAGGCCTGACACAGAAGAGAGTGTTATCATGCACTGCATTTATTATGATGCATTGGGGCAAACTTAGTGCTGGAGTGTGAGGCAGTGTGCACCCACCCCATCCTATTTGAAAAGGCTCCCTTGAGCTAACGAGCTGACGAGCTCTGGTTGATGCACCTGCACCCAGCGAGTGGTACTGAGACCTGAGAAGACTTTGGGCAGCATCTCCAGCACCCCCAAAAAAGTGTTGCTCTCTACTGAAGAAGGACAATTATCCTGAAACACTTGTCTAGAGATACACAGCACTGGCTGCACCAACAAGGGTGAAAAACTAAAGCCTGACACCGAAGATAGCGTTATCATGCACTGCATTTATTATGATGCATAAAGGCAAACTTAGTGCTGGAGTGTGAGGCAGTGTGCGCCTACCCCCATCCTATTTGAAAAGGCTCCCTTGAGCTAACGAGCTGACTAGCTCTGGTTGATGCACCTGCGCCCAGCAAGTGGTACTGAGACCTGAGAAGACTTTGGGCAGCATCACCAGCACCCCCAAAAAAGTGTTGTTCTCTACTGAAGAACAAAAATTATCCTGAAACACGTGTCTACAGATACACAGCACGGGCTGCACCAACAAGAGTGAAAAACTAAAGCCTGACATTGAAGAGAGTGTTATCATGCACTGAATTTATTATGATGCATCCGGGCAACCTTAGTGCTGGAGTGTGAGGCAGTGTGTGCCCACCCCCATCCTATTTGAAAAGGCTTCCTTGAGCTAACGAGCTGACGAGCTCTGGTTGATGCACCTGCGCCCAGTGAGTGGTACTGAGACCTGAGACGACTTTGGGCAGCTTCTCCAGCACCCCCAAAAAAGTGTTACTCTCTACTGAAGAAGTACAATTATCCTGAAACACGTGTCTAGAGATACACAGCACTGGCTGCACCAACAAGGGTGAAAAACTAAAGCCTCTCACTGAAGAGAGTGTTATCATGCACTGCTTTTATTATGATGCATCGGGGCAAACTTAGTGCTGGAGTGTGAGGCAGTGTGCGCTCACCCCCATCCTATTTGAAAAGGCTCCCTTGAGCTAACGAGCTGACGAGCTCTGGTTGATGCACCTGCGCCCAGCGAGTGGTACTGAGACCTGGGAAGACTTTGGGCAGCATCTCCAGCACCCCCAAAAAAAGTGTTGCTCTCTATTGAAGAAGGACAATTATCCCGAAACACATGTGTAGAGATACACATCACGGGCTGCACCAACAAGGGTGAAAAACTAAAGCCTGACACCGAAGAGAGTGTTATCATGCACTGCATTTATTATGATGCATCGGGGCAAACTTAGTGCTGGAGTGTGAGGCAGTGTGCGCCCACCCCCATCCTATTTGAAAAGGCACCCTTGAGCTAACGAGCTGACAACCTTTGGTTGATGCACCTGCGCCCAGCGAGTGGTACTGAGACCTGAGAAAACTCTGGGCAGCATCTCCAGCACCCCCAGAAACGTGTTGCTCTCCACTGAAGAAGGACAATTATCCTGAAACAAGTGTCTAGAGATACACAGCACGGGCTGCATCAACAAGGGTGAAAAACTAAAGCTTGACACCGAAGAGAGTGTTATCATGCACTGCATTTATTATGATGCATCGGGTCAAACTTAGTGCTGGAGTGTGAGGCAGTGTGCGTCCACCCCATCCTATTTGAAAAGGCTCCCTTGAGCTAACGAGCTGACGAGTTCTGGTTGATGCACCTGCGCCCAGCGAGTGGTACTGAGACCTGAGAAGACTTTGGGCAGCATCTACAGCACCCACGACAAAGTGTTGCTCTCTATTGAAGAAGGACAATTATCCTGAAACACGTGTCTAGAGATACACAGCACTGGCTGCACCAACAAGGGTGAAAACCTAAAGCCTGACACCGAAGAGAGTGTTATCATGCACTGCATTGGCTGTTCGGCTGTTTTAAGGGAACCTAAACGTTGATGGTTCGGATCAAAGGATCCATACACACGAATATAGGGCGATTTCAGCAAAATTTACAAGGCCCAATGTGTCTAGTCCCAATAAATATGTACGCTTGGTCGTTAGGACTAGTTGAAAAATAAGTACAGGTGTACCAAATTGAGTTGCTCCATTGTCTAAATAGTTAAGTGTAACTATCAATGAATGTCACTATTTGTTATTCACAAAGTATCACATATATGATTGATGTTTGTACTGTTTCAACTGTTGAAGGTATGTTTAAACCTCTGACATTTGTATAAAATGTAAACAATTTGAAACTTGAAAAGAAATGTATGAATGAATACACAAACCTTCGGAATCTATTTAAAGAAGGCACATAGCTGCTAAATAAAAAGCAGTTGTGAACTGAACTCGAGCCCTGGCACCTTTGTTTTGATATAACCTTCATTGAAGAAGGAAAATTATCCTGAAACACATGTCTAGAGATACACAGCATTGGCTGCACCAACAAGGGTGAAAAACTAAAGCCTGACACCGAAGAAAGTGTTATCACGCACTGCTTTTATTATGATGCATTGGGGCAAACTTAGTCCTGGAGTGTGAGGCAGTGTGCGCCCACCCCCATCCTATTTGAAAAGGCTCCCTTGAGCTTTGAGCTGTGGAGCTTTGGTTGATGCACCTGCTCCCAGTGCGTGGTACTGAGACCTGAGAAGACTTTGGGCAGCATATCCAGCAACCAAAACAAAGTGTTGCTCTCTATTGAAGAAGGGCAATTATCCTGAAACACATGTCTTGAGATACACAGCATTGGCTGCACCAACAAGGGTGAAAGAACTAAAGCCTGACACCGAAGAGAGTGTTATCATGCACTGCTTCTATTATGATGCATCGGGGCAAACTTATTCCTGGAGTGTGAGGCAGTGTGCACCCAACCCTCATTCTATTTGAAAAGGCTCCCTTGATCTAACGAGATGACGAGCTCTGGTTGATGCACCTGCGCCCAGCGAGAGGTACTGAGACCTGAGAAGACTTTGGGCAGCATCTCCAGCACCCCCAGAAAAGAGTTGCTCTCTACTGAAGAAGGACAATTATCCTGAAACAAGTGTCTAGAGATACACAGCACGGGCGGAATCAACAAGGGTGAAAAACTAAGGCCTGACACAGAAGAGAGTGTTATCATGCACTGCATTTATTATGATGCATCGGGGCAAACTTAGTGCTGGAGTGTGAGGCAGTGTGCACCCACCCCATCCTATTTGAAAAGGCTCCCTTGAGCTAACGAGCTGACGAGCTCTGGTTGATGCACCTGCACCCAGCGAGTGGTACTGAGACCTGAGAAGACTTTGGGCAGCATCTCCAGCACCCCCAAAAAAGTGTTGCTCTCTACTGAAAAAGGACAATTATCCTGAAACACGTGTCTAGAGATACACAGCACTGGCTGCACCAACAAGGGTGAAAACTAAAGCCTGACACCGAAGATAGTGTTATCATGCACTGCATTTATTATGATGAATCAGGGCAAACTTAGTGCTGGAGTGTGAGGCAGTGTGCGCCCACCCCCATCCTATTTGAAAAGGCTCCCTTGAACTAACGAGCTGACAACCTCTGGTTGATGCACCTGCGCCCAGCGAGTGGTACTGAGACCTGGGAAGACTTTGGGCAGCATCTCCAGCACCCCCAAAAAAAGTGTTGCTCTCTATTGAAGAAGGACAATTATCCTGAAACACATGTGTAGAGATACACATCACGGGCTGCACCAACAAGGGTGAAAAACTAAAGCCTGACACCGAAGAGAGTGTTATCATGCACTGCATTTATTATGATGCATCGGGGCAAACTTAGTGCTGGAGTGTGAGGCAGTGTGCGCCCACCCCCATCCTATTTGAAAAGGCACCCTTGAGCTAACGAGCTGACAACCTTTGGTTGATGCACCTGCGCCCAGCGAGTGGTACTGAGACCTGAGAAAACTCTGGGCAGCATCTCCAACACCCCCAGAAACGTGTTGCTCTCTACTGAAGAAGGACAATTATCCTGAAACAAGTGTCTAGAGATACACAGCACGGGCTGCATCAACAAGGGTGAAAAACTAAAGCTTGACACCGAAGAGAGTGATATCATGCACTGCATTTATTATGATGCATCGGGTCAAACTTAGTGCTGGAGTGTGAGGCAGTGTGCATTCACCCCATCCTATTTGAAAAGGCTTCCTTGAGCTAACGAGCTGACGAGTTCTGGTTGATGCACCTGCGCCCAGCGAGTGGTACTGAGACCTGAAAAGACTTTGGGCAGCATCTACAGCACCCACGACAAAGTGTTGCTCTCTATTGAAGAAGGACAATTATCCTGAAACACGTGTCTAGAGATACACAGCACTGGCTGCACCAACAAGGGTGAAAACCTAAAGCCTGACACCGAAGAGAGTGTTATCATGCACTGCATTGGCTGTTCGGCTGGTTTAAGGGAACCTAAACGTTGATGGTTCGGATCAAAGGATTCATACACACGAATATAGGGCGATTTCAGCAAAATTTACAAGGCCCAATGTGTCTAGTCCCAATAAATATGTACGCTTGGTCGTTAGGACTAGTAGAAAAATACGTACAGGTGTACCAAATTGAGTTGCTCCATTGTCTAAATAGTTAAGTGTAACTATCAATGAATGTCACAATTTGTTATTCACAAAGTATCACATATATGATTGATGTTTGTACTGTTTCAACTGTTGAAGGTATGTTTAAACCTCTGACATTTGTATAAAATGTAAACAATTTGAAACTTGAAAAGAAATGTATGAATGAATACACAAACCTTCGGAATCTATTTAAAGAAGGCACATAGCTGCTAAATAAAAAGCAGTTGTGAACTGAACTCGAGCCCTGGCACCTTTGTTTTGATATAACCTCTATTGAAGAAGGACAATTATCCTGAAACACATGTCTAGAGATACACAGCATTGGCTGCACCAACAAGGGTGAAAAACTAAAGCCTGACACCGAAGAAAGTGTTATCATGCACTGCTTTTATTATGATGCATCGGGGCAAACTTAGTGCTGGAGTGTGAGGCAGTGTGCGCCCACCCCCATCCTATTTGAAAAGGCTCCCTTGAGCTTTGAGCTGTGGAGCTCTGGTTGATGCATCTGCGCCCAGCGCGTGGTACTGAGACCTGAGAAGACCTTGGGCAGCATATCCAGCAACCAAAACAAAGTGTTGCTCTCTATTGAAGAAGGACAATTATCCTGAAACACATGTCTTGAGATACACAGCATTGGCTGCACCAACAAGGGTGAAAGAACTAAAGCCTGACACTGAAGAGAGTGTTATCATGCACTGCTTCTATTATGATGCATCGGGGCAAACTTAGTGCTGGAGTGTGAGGCAGTGTGCACCCACCCCATCCTATTTGAAAAGGCTCCCTTGAGCTAACGAGCTGACGAGCTCTGGTTGATGCACCTGCACCCAGCGAGTGGTACTGAGACCTGAGAAGACTTTGGGCAGCATCTCCAGCACCCCCAAAAAAGTGTTGCTCTCTACCGAAGAAGGACAATTATCCTGAAACACGTGTCTAGAGATACACAGCACTGGCTGCACCAACAAGGGTGAAAAACTAAAGCCTGACACCGAAGATAGTGTTATCATGCACTGCATTTATTATGATGAATCAGGGCAAACTTAGTGCTGGAGTGTGAGGCAGTGTGCGTCCACCCCCATCCTATTTGAAAAGGCTCCCTTGAACTAACGAGCTGACAACCTCTGGTTGATGCACCTGCGCCCAGCAAGTGATACTGAGACCTGAGAAGACTTTGGGCAGCATCTCCAGCACCCCCAAAAAAGTGTTGTTCTCTACTGAAGAACAAAAATTATCCTGAAACACGTGTCTACAGATACACAGCACGGGCTGCACCAACAAGGGTGAAAAACTAAAGCCTGACATCGAAGAGAGTGTTATCATGTACTGCATTTATTATGATGCATCCGGGCAACCTTAGTGCTGGAGTGTGAGGCAGTGTGTGCCCACCCCCATCCTATTTGAAAAGGCTTCCTTGAGCTAACAAGCTGACGAGCTCTGGTTGATGCACCTGCGCCCAGTGAGTGGTAATGAGACCTGAGACGACTTTGGGCAGCTTCTCCAGCACCCCCAAAAAAGAGTTACTCTCTACTGAAGAAGTCCAATTATCCTGAAACACGTGTCTAGAGATACACAGCACTGGCTGCAACTTTAAGGGTGAAAAACTAAAGCCTGACAGCGAAGAGAGTGTTATCATGCACTGCTTATATTATGATGCATCGGGGCAAACTTAGTGCTGGAGTTTGAGGCAGTGTGCACCCACCCCCATCCTATTTGAAAAGGCTCCCTTGATCTAATGAGATGACGAGCTCTGGTTGATGCACCTGCGCCCAGCGAGTGGTACTGAGACATGAGAAGACTTTGGGCGGCATCTCCAGCACCCCCCGAAAAGAGTTGCTCTCTACTGAAGAAGGACAATTATCCTGAAACAAGTGTCTAGAGATACACAGCACAGGCTGCATTAACAAGGGTGAAAAACTAAGGCCTGACACAGAAGAGAGTGTTATCATGCACTGCATTTATTATGATGCATTGGGGCAAACTTAGTGCTGGAGTGTGAGGCAGTGTGCACCCACCCCATCCTATTTGAAAAGGCTTCCTTGAGCTAACGAGCTGACGAGTTCTGGTTGATGCACCTGCGCCCAGCGAGTGGTACTGAGACCTGAGAAGACTTTGGGCAGCATCTACAGCACCCACGACAAAGTGTTGCTCTCTATTGAAGAAGGACAATTATCCTGAAACACGTGTCTAGAGATACACAGCACTGGCTGCACCAACAAGGGTGAAAACCTAAAGCCTGACACCGAAGAGAGTGTTATCATGCACTGCATTGGCTGTTCGGCTGTTTTAAGGGAACCTAAACGTTGATGGTTCGGATCAAAGGATTCATACACACGAATATAGGGCGATTTCAGCAAAATTTACAAGGCCCAATGTGTCTAGTCCCAATAAATATGTACGCTTGGTCGTTAGGACTAGTAGAAAAATACGTACAGGTGTACCAAATTGAGTTGCTCCATTGTCTAAATAGTTAAGTGTAACTATCAATGAATGTCACAATTTGTTATTCACAAAGTATCACATATATGATTGATGTTTGTACTGTTTCAACTGTTGAAGGTATGTTTAAACCTCTGACATTTGTATAAAATGTAAACAATTTGAAACTTGAAAAGAAATGTATGAATGAATACACAAACCTTCGGAATCTATTTAAAGAAGGCACATAGCTGCTAAATAAAAAGCAGTTGTGAACTGAACTCGAGCCCTGGCACCTTTGTTTTGATATAACCTCTATTGAAGAAGGACAATTATCCTGAAACACATGTCTAGAGATACACAGCATTGGCTGCACCAACAAGGGTGAAAAACTAAAGCCTGACACCGAAGAAAGTGTTATCATGCACTGCTTTTATTATGATGCATCGGGGCAAACTTAGTGCTGGAGTGTGAGGCAGTGTGCGCCCACCCCCATCCTATTTGAAAAGGCTCCCTTGAGCTTTGAGCTGTGGAGCTCTGGTTGATGCATCTGCGCCCAGCGCGTGGTACTGAGACCTGAGAAGACCTTGGGCAGCATATCCAGCAACCAAAACAAAGTGTTGCTCTCTATTGAAGAAGGACAATTATCCTGAAACACATGTCTTGAGATACACAGCATTGGCTGCACCAACAAGGGTGAAAGAACTAAAGCCTGACACTGAAGAGAGTGTTATCATGCACTGCTTCTATTATGATGCATCGGGGCAAACTTAGTGCTGGAGTGTGAGGCAGTGTGCACCCACCCCATCCTATTTGAAAAGGCTCCCTTGAGCTAACGAGCTGACGAGCTCTGGTTGATGCACCTGCACCCAGCGAGTGGTACTGAGACCTGAGAAGACTTTGGGCAGCATCTCCAGCACCCCCAAAAAAGTGTTGCTCTCTACTGAAGAAGGACAATTATCCTGAAACACGTGTCTAGAGATACACAGCACTGGCTGCACCAACAAGGGTGAAAAACTAAAGCCTGACACCGAAGATAGTGTTATCATGCACTGCATTTATTATGATGAATCAGGGCAAACTTAGTGCTGGAGTGTGAGGCAGTGTGCGTCCACCCCCATCCTATTTGAAAAGGCTCCCTTGAACTAACAAGCTGACAACCTCTGGTTGATGCACCTGCGCCCAGCAAGTGATACTGAGACCTGAGAAGACTTTGGGCAGCATCTCCAGCACCCCCAAAAAAGTGTTGTTCTCTACTGAAGAACAAAAATTATCCTGAAACACGTGTCTACAGATACACAGCACGGGCTGCACCAACAAGGGTGAAAAACTAAAGCCTGACATCGAAGAGAGTGTTATCATGTACTGCATTTATTATGATGCATCCGGGCAACCTTAGTGCTGGAGTGTGAGGCAGTGTGTGCCCACCCCCATCCTATTTGAAAAGGCTTCCTTGAGCTAACAAGCTGACGAGCTCTGGTTGATGCAGCTGCGCCCAGTGAGTGGTAATGAGACCTGAGACGACTTTGGGCAGCTTCTCCAGCACCCCCAAAAAAGAGTTACTCTCTACTGAAGAAGTCCAATTATCCTGAAACACGTGTCTAGAGATACACAGCACTGGCTGCAACTTTAAGGGTGAAAAACTAAAGCCTGACAGCGAAGAGAGTGTTATCATGCACTGCTTATATTATGATGCATCGGGGCAAACTTAGTGCTGGAGTTTGAGGCAGTGTGCACCCACCCCCATCCTATTTGAAAAGGCTCCCTTGATCTAATGAGATGACGAGCTCTGGTTGATGCACCTGCGCCCAGCGAGTGGTACTGAGACATGAGAAGACTTTGGGCGGCATCTCCAGCACCCCCCGAAAAGAGTTGCTCTCTACTGAAGAAGGACAATTATCCTGAAACAAGTGTCTAGAGATACACAGCACAGGCTGCATTAACAAGGGTGAAAAACTAAGGCCTGACACAGAAGAGAGTGTTATCATGCACTGCATTTATTATGATGCATTGGGGCAAACTTAGTGCTGGAGTGTGAGGCAGTGTGCACCCACCCCATCCTATTTGAAAAGGCTCCCTTGAGCTAACGAGCTGACGAGCTCTGGTTGATGCACCTGCACCCAGCGAGTGGTACTGAGACCTGAGAAGACTTTGGGCAGCATCTCCAGCACCCCCAAAAAAGTGTTGCTCTCTACTGAAGAAGGACAATTATCCTGAAACACGTGTCTAGAGATACACAGCACTGGCTGCACCAACAAGGGTGAAAAACTAAAGCCTGACACCGAAGATATTGTTATCATGCACTGCATTTATTATGATGCATAAGGGCAAACTTAGTG
Organism: Lissotriton vulgaris; assembly: GCF_964263255.1. NCBI lineage: Eukaryota > Metazoa > Chordata > Amphibia > Caudata > Salamandridae > Lissotriton > Lissotriton vulgaris. The sequence goes on from NC_141693.1 coordinate 591,750,773, forward strand.
CTGGAGTGTGAGGGAGTGTGCGCCCACCCATATCCTATTTGAAAAGGCTCCCTTGAGCTAACGAGCTGACAACTTCTGGTTGATGCACCTGCGCCCAGTGAGTGGTACTGAGACCTGGGAAGACTTTGGGCAGCATCTCCAGCACCCCCAAAAAAGTGTTGTTCTCTACTGAAGAACAAAAATTATCCTGAAACAAGTGTCTACAGATACACAGCACGGGCTGCACCAACAAGGGTGAAAAACTAAAGCCTGACATCGAAGAGAGTGTTATCATGCACTGCATTTATTATGATGCATCCGGGCAACCTTAGTGCTGGAGTGTGAGGCAGTGTGTGCCCACCCCCATCCTATTTAAAAAGGCTTCCTTGAGCTAACGAGCTGATGAGCTCTGGTTGATGCACCTGCGCCCAGTGAGTGGTACTGAGACCTGAGACGACTTTGGGTAGCTTCTCCAGCACCCCCAAAAAAGTATTACTCTCTACTGAAGAAGTACAATTATCCTGAAACACGTGTTTAAAGATACACAGCACTGCCTGCACCAACAAGGGTGAAAAACTAAAGCCAGACACCGAAGAGAGTGTTATACTGCACTGCTTTTATTATGATGCATCGGGGCAAACTTAGTGCTGGAGTGTGAGGCAGTGTGCGCTCACCCCCATCCAATTTGAAAAGGCTCCCTTGAGCTAACGAGCTGACGATCTCTGGTTGATGCACCTGCGCCCAGCGAGTGGTACTGAGACCTGGGAAGACTTTGGGCAGCATCTCCAGCACCCCCAAAAAAAGTGTTGCTCTCTATTGAAGAAGGACAATTATCCTGAAACACTTGTCTGGAGATACACATCACGGGCTGCACCAACAAGGGTGAAAAACTAAAGCCTGACACCGAAGAGAGTGTTATCATGCACTGCATTTATTATGATGCATTGGGGCAAACTTAGTGCTGGAGTGTGAGGCAGTGTGCGCCCACCCCCATCCCATTTGAAGAGGCTCCCTTGAGCTAACGAGCTGACAACCTCTGGTTGATGCACCTGCGCCCAGCGAGTGGTACTGAGACCTGAGAAGACTTTGGGCAGCATCTCCAGCACCCCCAAAAAAGTGTTGTTCTCTACTGAAGAACAAAAATTATCCTGAAACACGTGTCTACAGATACACAGCACAGGCTGCACCAACAAGGGTGAAAAACTAAAGCCTGACATCGAAGAGAGTGTTATCATGCACTGCATTTATTATGATGCATCCGAGCAACCTTAGTGCTGGAGTGTGAGGCAGTGTGTGCCCACCCCCATCCTATTTGAAAAGGCTTCCTTGAGCTAACGAGCTGACGAGCTCTGGTTGATGCACCTGCGCCCAGTGAGTGGTAATGAGACCTGAGACGACTTTGGGGAGCTTCTCCAGCACCCCCAAAAAAGTGATACTCTCTACTGAAGAAGTACAATTATCCTGAAACACGTGTCTATAGATACACAGCACTGGCTGCACCAACAAGGGTGAAAAACTAAAGCCTGACACCGAAGAGAGTGTTATCATGCACTGCTTCTAGTATGATGCATCGGGGCAAACTTAGTGCTGGAGTGTGAGGCAGTGTGCACCCACCCCCATCCTATTTGAAAAGGCTTCCTTGAGCTAACGAGCTGACGAGCTCTGGTTGATGCACCTGCGCCCAGTGAGTGGTACTGAGACCTGAGACGACTTTGGGCAGCTTCTCCAGCACCCCCAAAAAAGTGTTACTCTCTACTGAAGAAGTACAATTATCCTGAAACACGTGTCTAGAGATACACAGCACTGGCTGCACCAACAAGGGTGAAAAACTAAAGCCTGACACCGAAGAGAGTGTTATCATGCACTGCTTTTATTATGATGCATCGGGGCAAACTTAGTGCTGGAGTGTGAGGCAGTGTGCGCTCACCCCCATCCAATTTGAAAAGGCTCCCTTGAGCTAACAAGCTGACGAGCTCTGGTTGATGCACCTGCGCCCAGCGAGTGGTACTGAGACCTGGGAAGACTTTGGGCAGCATCTCCAGCACCCCCAAAAAAAGTGTTGCTCTCTATTGAAGAAGGACAAATATCCTGAAACACTTGTCTGGAGATACACATCACGGGCTGCACCAACAAGGGTGAAAAACTAAAGCCTGACACCGAAGAGAGTGTTATCATGCACTGCATTTATTATGATGCATTGGGGCAAACTTAGTGCTGGAGTGTGAGGCAGTGTGCGCCCACCCCCATCCTATTTGAAGAGGCTCCCTTGAGCTAACGAGCTGACAACCTCTGGTTGATGCACCTGCGCCCAGCGAGTGGTACTGAGACCTGAGAAGACTTTGGGCAGCATCTCCAGCACCCCCAAAAAAGTGTTGTTCTCTACTGAAGAACAAAAATTATCCTGAAACACATGTCTACAGATACACAGCACAGGCCTCACCAACAAGGGTGAAAAACTAAAGCCTGACATCGAAGAGAGTGTTATCATGCACTGCATTTATTATGATGCATCCGGGCAACCTTAGTGCTGGAGTATGAGGCAGTGTGTGCCCACCCCCATCCTATTTGAAAAGGCTTCCTTGAGCTAACGAGCTGACGAGCTCTGGTTGATGCACCTGCGCCCAGTGAGTGGTAATGAGACCTGAGACGACTTTGTGCAGCTTCTCCAGCACCCCCAAAAAAGTGTTACTCTCTACTGAAGAAGTACAATTATCCTTAAACACGTGTCTATAGATACACAGCACTGGCCGCACCAACAAGGGTGAAAAACTAAAGCCTGACACCGAAGAGAGTGTTATCATCCATTGCTTCTATTATGATGCATCGGGGCAAACTTAGTGCTGGAGTGTGAGGCAGTGTGCACCCACCCCCATCCTATTTGAAAAGGCTCCCTTGATCTAACGAGATGACGAGCTCTGGTTGATGCACCTGCGCCCAGCGAGTGGTACTGAGACCTGAGAAGACTTTGGGCAGCATCTCCAGCACGACCAGAAAAGAGTTGCTCTCTACTGAAGAAGGACAATTATCCTGAAACAAGTGTCTAGAGATACACAGCACAGGCTGCATCAACAAGGGTGAGAAACTAAGGTCTGACACAGAAGAGAGTGTTATCATGCACTGCATTTAATATGATGCATTGGGGCAAACTTAGTGCTGGAGTGTGAGGCAGTGTGCACCCACCCCATCCTATTTGAAAATACTCCCTTGAGCTAACGAGCTGACAAGCTCTGGTTGATGCACCTGCACCCAGCGAGTGGTACTGAGACCTGAGAAGACTTTGGGCAGCAGCTCCAGCACCCCCAAAAAAGTGTTGCTCTCTACTGAAGAAGGACAATTATCCTGAAACACTTGTCTAGAGATACACAGCACTGGCTGCACCAACAAGGGTGAAAAACTAAAGCCTGACACCGAAGATAGTGTTATCATGCACTGCATTTATTATGATGCATAAGGGCAAACTTAGTGCTGGAGTGTGAGGCAGTGTGCGCCCACCCCCATCCTATTTGAAAAGGCTCCCTTGAGCTAACGAGCTGACTAGCTCTGGTTGATGCACCTGCGCCCAGCGAGTGGTACTGAGACCTGAGAAGACTTTGGGCAGCATCTCCAGCACCCCCAAAAAAGTGTTGTTCTATACTGAAGAACAAAAATTATCCTGAAACACGTGTCTACAGATACACAGCACGGGCTGCACCAACAAGGGTGAAAAACTAAAGCCTGACACCGAAGAGAGTGTTATCATGCACTGCTTTTATTATGATGCATCGGGGCAACCTTAGTGCTGGAGTGTGAGGCAGTGTGCGCCCACCCCCATCCTATTTGAAAAGGCTCCCTTGAGCTAACGAGCTGACGAGCTCTGGTTGATGCAGCTGCGCCCAGCGAGTGGTACTTAGACCTGAGAAGACTTTGGGCAGCATCTCCAGCACCCCCAAAAAAGTGTTGTTCTCTACTGAAGAACAACAATTATCCTGAAACACGTGTCAAGAGATACACAGCACGGGCTGCACCAACAAGGATGAAAAACTGAAGCCTGACACCGAAGAGAGTTTTATCATGCACTGCATTTATTATGATGCATCGGGGCAAACTTAGTCCTGGAGTGTGAGGCAGTGTGCCCCCACCCCCATCCTATTCGAAAAGGCTCCCTTGAGCTAACGAGCTGACGAGCTCTGGTTGATGCACCTGCGCCCAGCGAGTGGTACTGAGACCTGGGAAGACTTTGGGCAGCATCTCCAGCACCCCCAAAAAAAGTGTTGCTCTCTATTGAAGAAGGACAATTATCCTGATACACATGTGTAGAGATACACATCACGGGCTGCACCAACAAGGGTGAAAAACTAAAGCCTGACACCGAAGAGAGTGTTATCATGCACTGCATTTATTATGATGCATCGGGGCAAACTTAGTGCTGGAGTGTGAGGCAGTGTGCGCCCACCCCCATCCTATTTGAAAAGGCTCCCTTGAGCTAACGAGCTGACGAGTTCTGGTTGATGCAACTGCGCCCAGCGAGTGGTACTGAGACCTGAGAAGACTTTGGGCAGCATCTACAGCACCCACGACAAAGTGTTGCTCTCTATTGAAGAAGGACAATTATCCTGAAACACGTGTCTAGACATACACAGCACTGGCTGCACCAACAAGGGTGAAAACCTAAAGCCTGACACCGAAGAGAGTGTTATCATGCACTGCATTGGCTGTTCGGCTGTTTTAAGGGAACCTAAACGTTGATGGTTCGGATCAAAGGATCCATACACACGAATATAGGGCGATTTCAGCAAAATTTACAAGGCCCAATGTGTCTAGTCCCAATAAATATGTACGCTTGGCCGTTAGGACTAGTAGAAAAATAAGTACAGGTGTACCAAATTGAGTTGCTCCATTGTCTAAATAGTTAAGTGTAACTATCAATGAATGTCACTATTTGTTATTCACAAAGTATCACATATATGATTTATGTTTGTACTGTTTCAACTGTTGAAGGTATGTTTAAACCTCTGACGTTTGTATAAAATGTAAACAATTTGAAACTTGAAAAGAAATGTATGAATGAATACACAAACCTTCGGACTCTATTTAAAGAAGGCACATAGCTGCTAAATAAAAAGCAGTTGTGAACTGAACTCGAGCCCTGGCACTTTTGTTTTGAGATAACCTCTATTGAAGAAGGACAATTATCCTGAAACACATGTCTAGAGATACACAGCATTGGCTGTACCAACAAGGGTGAAAAACTGAAGCCTGACACCGAAGAGAGTGTTATCATGCACTGCTTTTATTATGATGCATCGGGGCAAACTTAGTGCTGGAGTGTGAGGCAGTGTGCGCCCACCCCCATCCTATTTGAAAAGGCTCCCTTGAACTAACGAGCTGACGAGCTCTGGTTGATGCCCCTGCGCCCAGCGAGTGGTACTTAGACCTGAGAATACTTTGGGCAGCATCTCCAGCACCCCTAAAAAAGTGTTGTTCTCTACTGAAGAACAACAATTATCCTGAAACACGTGTCCAGAGATACACAGCACGGGCTGCACCAACAAGGGTGAAAAACTAAAGCCTGACACCGAAGAGAGTGTTATCATGCACTGCATTTATTATGATGCATCGGGGCAAACTTAGTGCTGGAGTGTGAGGCAGAGTGCCCCCACCCCCATCCTATTTGAAAAAGATCCCTGGATTAACGAGCTGATGAGCTCTGGTTGATGCACATGCACCCAGCGAGTGGTTCTGAGACCTGAGAAGACTTTGGGCAGCATCTCCAGCACCCCCAGAAAAGGGTTGCTCTCTACTGAAGAAGGACAATTATCCTGAAACAAGTGTCTAGAGATACACAGCATGGGCTGCATCAACAAGGGTGAAAAACTAAAGACTGACACCGAAGAGAGTGTTATCATGCACTGCATTTATTATGATGCATCGGGGCAAACTTAGTGCTGGATTGTGAGGCAGTGTGCGTCCACCCCATCCTATTTGAAAAGGCTCCCTTGAGCTAACGAGCTGACGAGTTCTGGTTGATGCACCTGCGCCCAGCGAATGGTACTGAGACCTGAGAAGAGTTTGGGCAGCATCTACAGCACCCACAACAAAGTGTTGCTCTCTATTGAAGAAGGACAATTATCCTGAAACACGTGTCTAGAGATACACAGCACTGGCTGCACCAACAAGGGTGAAAACCTAAAGCCTGACACCGAAGAGAGTGTTATCATGCACTGCATTGGCTTTTCGGCTGTTTTAAGGGAACCTAAACGTTGATGGTTCGGATCAAAGGATCCATACACTCGAATATAGGGTGATTTCAGCAAAAGTTACAAGGCCCAATGTGTCTAGTCCCAATAAATATGTACGCTTGGTCGTTAGGACTAGTAGAAAAATAAGTACAGGTGTACCAAATTGAGTTGCTCCATTGTCTAAATAGTTAAGTGTAACTATCAAGGAATGTCACTATTTGTTATTCACAAAGTATCACATATATGATTTATGTTTGTACTATTTCAACTGTTGAAGGTATGTTTAAACCTTTGACGTTTGTATAAAATGTAAACAATTTGAAACTTGAAAAGAAATGTATGAATGAATACACAAACCTTCGGAATCTATTTAAAGAAGGCACATAGCTGCTAAATAAAAAGCAATTGTGAACTGAACTCGAGCCCTGGCACCTTTGTTTTGATATAACCTCTATTGAAGAAGGACAATTATCCTGAAACACATGTCTAGAGATACACAGCATTGGCTGCACCAACAAGGGTGAAAAACTAAAGCCTGACACCGAAGAGAGTGTTATCATGCACTGCTTTTATTATGATGCATCGGGGCAAACTTAGTGCTGGAGTGTGAGGCAGTGTGCACCCACCCCCATCCTATTTGAAAAGGCTCCCTTGAGCTAACGAGCTGACGAGCTCTGGTTGATGCAGCTGCGCCCAGCGAGTGGTACTTAGACCTGAGAAGACTTTGGGCAGCATCTCCAGCACCCCCAAAAAAGTGTTGTTCTCTACTGAAGAACAACAATTATCCTGAAACACGTGTCAAGAGATACACAGCACGGGCTGCACCAACAAGGATGAAAAACTGAAGCCTGACACCGAAGAGAGTGTTATCATGCACTGCATTTATTATGATGCATCGGGGCAAACTTAGTGCTGGAGTGTGAGGCAGTGTGCCCCCACCCCCATCCTATTTGAAAAAGATCCCTGGAGCTAACGAGCTGACGAGCTCTGGTTGATGCACCTGCACCCAGCGAGTGGTTCTGAGACCTGAGAAGACTTTGGGCAGCATCTCCAGCACCCCCAAAAACGTTTTGCTATCAACTGAAGAAGGACAATTATCCTGAAACACGTGTCTAGAGATACACAGCACTGGCTGCACCAACAAGGGTGAAAAACTAAAGCCTGACACCGAAGAGAAAGTTATCATGCACTGCATTTATTATGATGCATCGGGGCAAACTTAGTGCTGGAGTGTGAGGCAGTGTGCATCCACCCCATCGTATTTGAAAAGGCTCCCTTGAGCTGACGAGCTGACGAGTTCTGGTTGATGCACCTGCGCCCAGCAAGTGGTACTGAGACCTGAGAAGACTTTGGGCAGCATCTACAGCACCCACAACAAAGTGTTGCTCTCTATTGAAGAAGGACAATTATCCTGAAACACGTGTCTAGAGATACACAGCACTGGCTGCACCAACAAGGGTGAAAACCTAAAGCCTGACACCGAAGAGAGTGTTATCATGCACTGCATTGGCTGTTTTAAGGGAACCTAAACGTTGATGGTTCGGATCAAAAGATCCATACACTCGAATATAGGGCGATTTCAGCAAAAGTTACAAGGCCCAATGTGTCTAGTCCCAATAAATATGTACGCTTGGTCGTTAGGACTAGTAGAAAAATAAGTACAGGTGTACCAAATTGAGTTGCTCCGTTGTCTAAATAGTTAAGTGTAACTATCAAGGAATGTCACTATTTGTTATTCACAAATTATCACATATATGATTTATGTTTGTACTATTTCAACTGTTGAAGGTATGTTTAAACCTCTAACGTTTGTATAAAATGTAAACAATTTGAAACTTGAAAAGAAATGTATGAATGAATACACAAACCTTCGGAATCTATTTAAAGAAGGCACATAGCTGCTAAATAAAAAGCAATTGTGAACTGAACTCGAGCCCTGGCACCTTTGTTTTGATATAACCTCTATTGAAGAAGGACAATTATCCTGAAACACATGTCTAGAGATACACAGCATTGGCTGCACCAACAAGGGTGAAAAACTAAAGCCTGACACCGAAGAGAGTGTTATCATGCACTGCTTTTATTATGATGCATCGGGGCAAACTTAGTGCTGGAGTGTGAGGCAGTGTGCGCCCACCCCCATCCTATTTGAAAAGGCTCCCTTGAGCTAACGAGCTGACGAGCTCTGGTTGATGCACCTGCGCCCAGCAAGTGGTACTTAGACCTGAGAAGACTTTGGGCAGCATCTCCAGCACCCCCAAAAAAGTGTTGTTCTCTACTGAAGAACAACAATTATCCTGAAACACGTGTCCAGAGATACACAGCACGGGCTGCACCAACAAGGATGAAAAACTGAAGCCTGACACCGAAGAGAGTGTTATCATGCACTGCATTTATTATGATGCATCGGGGCAAACTTAGTGCTGGAGTGTGAGGCAGTGTGCCCCCACCCCCATCCTATTTGAAAAAGATCCCTGGAGCTAACGAGCTGACGAGCTCTGGTTGATGCACCTGCACCCAGTGAGTGGTTCTGAGACCTGAGAAGACTTTGGGCAGCATCTCCAGCACCCCTAAAAAAGTTTTGCTCTCAACTGAAGAAGGACAATTATCCTGAAACCCGTGTCTAGAGATACACAGCACTGGCTGCACCAACAAGGGTGAAAAACTAAAGCCTGACACCGAAGAGAAAGTTATCATGCACTGCATTTATTATGATGCATCGGGGCAAACTTAGTGCTGGAGTGTGAGGCAGTGTGCATCCACCCCATCCTATTTGAAAAGGCTCCCTTGAGCTGACGAGTTCTGGTTGATGCACCTGCGCCCAGCAAGTGGTACTGAGACCTGAGAAGACTTTGGGCAGCATCTACAGCACCCACAACAAAGTGTTGTTCTCTATTGAAGAAGGACAATTATCCTGAAACACGTGTCTAGAGATACACAGCACTGGCTGCACCAACAAGGGTGAAAACCTAAAGCCTGACACTGAAGAGAGTGTTATCATGCACTGCATTGGCTGTTTGGCTGTTTTAAGGGAACCTAAACCTTGATGGTTCGGATCAAAGGATCCGTACACACGAATATAGGGCGATTTCAGCAAAAGTTACAAGGCCCAATGTGTCTAGTCCCAATAAATATGTACGCTTGGTCGTTAGGGCTAGTAGAAAAATAAGTACAGGTGTACCAAATTGAGTTGCTCCATTGTCTAAATAGTTAAGTGTAACTATCAATGAATGTCACTATTTGTTATTCACAAAGTATCACATATATGATTTATGTTTGTACTGTTTCAACTGTTGAAGGTATGTTTAAACCTCTGACGTTTGTATAAAATGTAAACAATTTGAAACTTGAAAAGAAATGTATGAATGAATACACAAACCTTCGGAATCTATTTAAAGAAGGCACATAGCTGCTAAATAAAAAGCAGTTGTGAACTGAACTCGAGCCCTGGCACCTTTGTTTTGAGATAACCTCTATTGAAGAAGGACAATTATCCTGAAAGACATGTCTAGAGATACACAGCATTGACTGCACCAACAAGGGTGAAAAACTGAAGCCTGACACCGAAGAGAGTGTTATCATGCACTGCTTTTATTATGATGCATCGGGGCAAACTTAGTGCTGGAGTGTGAGGCAGTGTGCGCCCACCCCCATCCTATTTGAAAAGGCTCCCTTGAGCTAACGAGCTGACGAGCTCTGGTTGATGCACCTGCGCCCAGCGAGTGGTACTTAGACCTGAGAAGACTTTGGGCAGCATCTCCAGCACCCCCAAAAAAGTGTTGTTCTCTACTGAAGAACAACAATTATCCTGAAACACGTGTCCAGAGATACACAGCACTGGCTGCACCAACAAGGGTGAAAAACTAAACCTGACACCGAAGAGAAAGTTATCATGCACTGCATTTATTATGATGCATCGGGGCAAACTTAGTGCTGGAGTGTGAGGCAGTGTGCATCCACCCGATCCTATTTGGAAAGGCTCCCTTGAGCTAACGAGCTGACGAGTTCTGGTTGATGCACCTGCGCCCAGCGAGTGGTGCTGAGACCTGAGAAGACTTTGGGCAGCATCTACAGCACCCACAACAAAGTGTTGCTCTCTATTGAAGAAGGACAAATATCCTGAAACACGTGTTTAGAGATACACAGCACTGGCTGCACCAACAAGGGTGAAAACCTAAAGCCTGACACTGAAGAGAGTGTTATCATGCACTGCATTGGCTGTTCGGCTGTTTTAAGGGAACCTAAACCTTGATGGTTCGGATCAAAGGATCCGTACACACGAATATAGGGCGATTTCAGCAAAAGTTACAAGGCCCAATGTGTCTAGTCCCAATAAATATGTACGCTTGGTCGTTAGGACTAGTAGAAAAATAAGTACAGGTGTAACAAATTGAGTTGCTCCATTGTCTAAATAGTTAAGTGTAACTATCAATGAATGTCACTATTTGTTATTCACAAAGTATCACATATATGATTTATGTTTGTACTGTTTCAACTGTTGAAGGTATGTTTAAACCTCTGACGTTTGTATAAAATGTAAACAATTTGAAACTTGTAAAGAAATGTATGAATGAATACACAAACCTTCGGAATCTATTTAAAGAAGGCACATAGCTGCTAAATAAAAAGCAGTTGTGAACTGAACTCGAGCCCTGGCACCTTTGTTTTGAGATAACCTCTATTGAAGAAGGACAATTATCCTGAAACACATGTCTAGAGATACACAGCATTGGCTGCACCAACAAGGGTGAAAAACTGAAGCCTGACACCGAAGAGAGTGTTATCATGCACTGCTTTTATTATGATGCATCGGGGCAAACTTAGTGCTGGAGTGTGAGGCAGTGTGCGCCCACCCCCATCCTATTTGAAAAGGCTCCCTTGAGCTAACGAGCTGACGAGCTCTGGTTGATGCACCTGCGCCCAGCGAGTGGTACTAAGACCTGAGAAGACTTTGGGCAGCATCTCCAGCACCCCCAAAAAAGTGTTGTTCTCTACTGAAGAACAACAATTATCCTGAAACACGTGTCCAGAGATACACAGCACGGGCTGCACCAACAAGGGTGAAAAACTAAAGCCTGACACCGAAGAGAGTGTTATCATGCACTGCATTTATTATGATGCATCGGGGCAAACTTAGTGCTGGAGTGTGAGGCAGTGTGCCCCACCCCCATCCTATTTGAAAAAGATCCCTGGAGCTAACGAGCTGATGAGCTCTGGTTGATGCACCAGCACCCAGCGAGTGGTTCTGAGACCTGAGAAGACGTTGGGCAGCATCTCCAGCACCCCCAAAAAAGTTTTGCTCTCAACTGAAAAAGGACAATTATCCTGAAACACGTGTCTAGAGATACACAGGACTGGCTGCACCAACAAGGGTGAAAAACTAAAGCCTGACACCGAAGAGAGTGTTATCGTGCACTGCATTTATTATGATGCATCCGGGCAAACAGTGCTGGAGTGTGAGGCAGTGTGCGCCCATCCCCATCCTATTTGAAAAGGCTCCCTTGAGCTAACGAACTGATGAGCTCTGGTTGATGCACCTGCTCCCAGAGAGTGGTACTGAGACCTGAGAAGACTCTGGGCAGCATCTCCAGCACCCCCAGAAAAGGGTTGCTCTCTACTGAAGAAGGACAATTATCCTGAAACAAGTGTCTAGAGATACAAGCACGGGCTGCATCAACAAGGGTAAAAAACTAAAGCCTGACACCGAAGAGAGTGTTATCATGCACTGCATTTATTATGATGCATCGGGGCAAACTTAGTGCTGGAGTGTGAGGCAGTGTGCGCCCATCCCCATCCTATTTGAAAAGGCTCCCTTGAGCTAACGAACTGACGAGCTCTGGTTGATGCACCTGCGTCCAGCGAGTGGTACTGAGACCTGAGAAGACTTTGGGCAGCATCTCCAGCACCCCCAGAAAAGTGTTGCACTCTACTGAAGAAGGACAATTATCCTGAAATAAGTGTCTAGAGATACACAGCATGGGCTGCATCAACAAGGGTGAAAAACTAAAGCCTGACACCGAAGAGAGTGTTATCATGCACTGCATTCATTATGATGCATCTGGGCAAATTTAGAGCTGGAGTGTGAGGCAGTGTGCGCCCACCCCCATCCTATTTGAAAAGGCTCCTTTGAGCTAAGGAGCTGACAACCTCTGGTTGACGCACCTGCGCCCAGCGAGTGGTACTGAGACCTTAGAAGACTTTGGGCGGCATCTCCAGCACCCCCAAAAAAGTGTTGTTCTCTACTGAAAAACGACAATTATCCTGAAACACATCTCTAGAGATACACAGCACGGGCTGCACCAACAAGGGTGAAAAACTAAAGCCCGACATCGAAGAGAGTGTTATCATGCACTGCATTGATTATGATGCATCCGGGCAAACTTAGTGCTGGAGTGTGAGGCAGTGTGCGCCCACCCCCATCCTATTTGAAAAGGCTCCCCTGAGCAAACGAGCTGACGAGCTCTGGTTGATGCACCTGCGCCCAGCGAGTGGTACTGAGACCTGAGAAGACTTTGGGCAGCATCTCCAGCACTCACAAAAAAGTGTTGCTCTCTACTGAAGAAGGACAATTATCCCGAAACAGGTGTCTAGAGATACACAGCACGGGCTGCATCAACAAGGGTGAAGAAATAAATCCTGACACCGAAGAGTGTTATCATCCACTGCATGTATTATGATGCATCGGGGCAAACTTAGTGCTGGAGTGTGAGGCAGTGTGCACCCACCCCATCCTATTTGAAAATGTTCCCTTGAGCTATCGAGCTGACGAGCTCTGGTTGATGCACCTGCACCCAGCGAGTGGTACTGAGACCTGAGAAGGCTTTGGGCAGCATCTCCAGCACCCACAAAAAAGTGTGGCTCTCTACTGAAGAAGGACAATTATACTGAAACATGTGTCTAGAGATACACAGCATTGGCTGCACCAACAAGGGTGAAAAACTAAAGCCTGACACCGGAGAGAGTGTTATCATGCACTGCATTTATTATGATGCATCGGGGCAAACTTAGTGCTGGAGTGTGAGGCAGTGTGCGCCCACCACCATCCTATTTGAAAAGGCTCCCTTGAGCTAACGAGCTGATGAGCTCTGGTTGATGCACCTGCGGCCAGTGAGTGGTACTGAGACCTGAGAAGACTTTGGGAAGCATCTCCAGCACCCCCAAAAAAGTGTTGCTCTCTACTGAAGAAGCACAATTATCCTGAAACACGTGTCTACAGATACACAGCACTGGCTGCACCAACAAGGGGGAAAAACTAAAGCCTGACACCGAAGAGAGTGTTATCATGAACTGCATTTATTATGATGCATCGGGGCAAACTTAGTGCTGGAGTGTGAGGCAGTGTGCGCCCACCCCCATCCTATTTGAAAAGGCTCCCTTGAGCTAACGAGCTGACGAGGTCTGGTTGATTCACCTGCGCCCAGCGAGTGGTACTGAGACCAGAGAGGACTTTGGGCAGCATCTCCAGCACCCCCAAAAAAGTATTGCTCTCTACTGAAGAACAACAATTATCCTGAAACACGTGTCCAGAGATACACAGCACGGGCTGCACCAACAAGGGTGAAAAACTAAAGCCTGACACCGAAGAGAGTGTTATCATGCACTGCATTTATTATGATGCATCGGGGCAAACTAAGTGCTGGAGTGTGAGGCAGTGTGCCCCCACCCCCATCCTATTTGAAAAAGATCCCTGGAGCTAACGAGCTGATGAGCTCTGGTTGATGCACCTGCACCCAGCGAGTGGTTCTGAGACCTGAGAAGACTTTGGGCAGCATCTCCAGCACCCCCAAAAAAGTTTTGCTCTCAACTGAAGAAGGACAATTATCCTGAAACACGTGTCTAGAGATACACAGCACTGGCTGCACCAACAAGGGTGAAAAACTAAAGCCTGACACCGAAGAGAGTGTTATCATGCACTGCATTTATTATGATGCATCCGGGCAAACAGTGCTGGAGTGTGAGGCAGTGTGCGCCCGTCCCCATCCTATTTGAAAAGGCTCCCTTGAGCTAACGAACTGACGAGCTCTGGTTGATGCACCTGCGCCCAGCGAGTGGTACTGAGACCTGAGAAGACTTTGGGCAGCATCTCCAGCACCCCCTGAAAAGTGTTGCACTCTTCTGAAGAAGGACAATTATCCTGAAACAAGTGTCTAGAGATACACAGCACGGGCTGCATCAACAAGGGTGAAAAACTAAAGCCTGACACCGAAGAGAGTGTTATGATGCACTGCTTTTATTATGATGCATCGGGGCAAACTTAGTGCTGGAGTGTGAGGCAGTGTGCGCCCACCCCAACCTATTTGAAAAGGCTCCATTGAGCTAACGAACTGACGAGCTCTGGTTGATGCACCTGCGCCCAGCGAGTGGTACTGAGACCTGAGAAGACTTTGGGCAGCATCTCCAGCACCCCCAGAAAAGTGTTGCACTCTACTGAAGAAGGACAATTATCCTGAAAAAAGTGTCTAGAGATACACAGCATGGGCTGCATCAACAAGGGTGAAAAACTAAAGCCTGACACCGAAGAGAGTGTTATCATGCACTGCATTTATTATGATGCATCGGGGCATATTTAGAGATGGAGTGTGAGGCAGTGGGCGCCCACCCCATCTTATATGAAAAGGCTCCCTTGAGCTAACGAGCTGACGAGCTCTGGTTGATGCACCTGCGCCCAGCGAGTGGTACTGAGACCTGAGAAGACTTTGGGCAGCATCTCCAGCACCCACAAAAAAGTGTTGCTCTCTACTGAAGAAGGACAATTATCCTGAAACACGTGTCTAGAGATACACAGCACTGGCTGCACCAACAAGGGTGAAAAACTAAAGCCTGACATCGAAGAGAGTGTTATCATGCACTGCATTTATTATGATGCATCCGGGCAACCTTAGTGCTGGAGTGTGAGGCAGTGTGTGCCCACCCCATCCTATTTGAAAAGGCTTCCTTGAGCTAACAAGCTGACGAGCTCTGGTTGATGCACCTGCGCCCAGTGAGTGGTACTGAGACCTGAGACGACTTTGGGCAGCTTTTCCAGCACCCCCAAAAAAGTGTTACTCTCTACTGAAGAAGTACAATTATCCTGAAACACGTGTCTAGAGATACACAGCACTGGCTGCACCAACAAGGGTGAAAAACTAAAGCCTGACACCGAAGAGAGTGTTATCATACACTGCTTTTATTATGATGCATCGGGGCAAACTTAGTGCTGGAGTGTGAGGCAGTGTGCGCTCACCCCCATCCAATTTGAAAAGGCTCCCTTGAGCTAACGAGCTGACGAGCTCTGGTTGATGCACCTGCACCCAGCGAAAGGTACTGAGACCTGGGAAGACTTTGGGTAGCATCTCCAGCACCCCCAAAAAAGTGTTGCTCTCTATTGAAGAAGGACAATTATCCTTTAACACTTGTCTAGAGATACACATCACGGGCTGCACCAACAAGGGTGAAAAACTAAAGCCTGACACCGAAGAGAGTGTTATCATGCACTGCATTTATTATGATGCATTGGGGAAAACTTAGTGCTGGAGTGTGAGGCAGTGTGCGCCCACCCCCATCCTATTTGAAAAGGCACCCTTGAGCTAACAAGCTGACAACCTCTTGTTGATGCACCTGCGCCCAGCGAGTGGTACTGAGACCTGAGAAGACTCTGGGCAGCATCTCCAGCACCCCCAGAAACGTGTTGCTCTCTACTGAAGCAGGACAATTATCCTGAAACAAGTGTCTAGAGATACACAGCACGGGCTGCATCAACAAGGGTGAAAAACTAAAGCCTGACACCGAAGAGAGTGTTATCATGCACTGCATTTATTATGATGCATCAGGGCAAACTTAGTGCTGGAGTGTGAGGCAGTGTGCGTCCACCCCATCCTATTTGAAAAGGCTCCCTTGAGCTAACGAGCCGACGAGTTCTGGTTGATGCACCTGCGCCCAGCGAGTGGTACTGAGACCTGAGAAGACTTTGGGCAGCATCTACAGCACCCACAACAAAGTGTTGCTCTCTATTGAAGAAGGACAATTATCCTGAAACACGTGTCTAGAGATACACAGCACTGGCTGCACCAACAAGGGTGAAAACCTAAAGCCTGACACCGAAGAGAGTGTTATCATGCACTGCATTGGCTTTTCGGCTGTTTTAAGGGAACCTAAACGTTGATGGTTCGGATCAAAGGATCCATACACTCGAATATAGGGCGATTTCAGCAAAAGTTACAAGGCCCAATGTGTCTAGTCCCAATAAATATGTACGCTTGGTCGTTAGGACAAGTAGAAAAATAAGTACAGGTGTACCAAATTGAGTTGCTCCATTGTCTAAATAGTTAAGTGTAACTATCAAGGAATGTCACTATTTGTTATTCACAAAGTATCACATATATGATTTATGTTTGTACTATTTCAACTGTTGAAGGTATGTTTAAACCTCTGACGTTTGTATAAAATGTAAACAATTTGAAACTTGAAAAGAAATGTATGAATGAATACACAAACCTTCGGAATCTATTTAAAGAAGGCACATAGCTGCTAAATAAAAAGCAATTGTGAACTGAACTCGAGCCCTGGCACCTTTGTTTTGATATAACCTCTATTGAAGAAGGACAATTATCCTGAAACACATGTCTAGAGATACACAGCATTGGCTGCACCAACAAGGGTGAATAACTAAAGCCTGACACCGAAGAGAGTGTTATCATGCACTGCTTTTATTATGATGGATCGGGGCAAACTTAGTGCTGGAGTGTGAGGCAGTGTGCGCCCACCCCCATCCTATTTGAAAAGGCTCCCTTGAGCTAACGAGCTGACGAGCTCTGGTTGATGCACCTGCGCCCTGAGAGTGGTACTTAGACCTGAGAAGACTTTGGGCAGCATCTCCAGTACCCCCAAAAAAGTGTTGTTCTCTACTGAAGAACAACAATTATCCTGAAACACGTGTCCAGAGATACACAGCACGGGCTGCACCAACAAGGATGAAAAACTGAAGCCTGACACCGAAGAGAGTGTTATCATGCACTGCATTTATTATGATGCATCGGGGCAAACTTAGTGCTGGAGTGTGAGGCAGTGTGCCCCCACCCCCATCCTATTTGAAAAGGCTCCCTTGAGCTGACGAGCTGACGAGTTCTGGTTGATGCACCTGCGCCCAGCGAGTGGTACTGAGACCTGAGAAGACTTTGGGCAGCATCTACAGCACCCACAACAAAGTGTTGCTCTCTATTGAAGAAGGACAATTATCCTGAAACACGTGTCTAGAGATACACAGCACTGGCTGCGCCAACAAGGGTGAAAACCTAAAGCCTGACACTGAAGAGAGAGTTATCATGCACTGCATTGGCTGTTCGGCTGTTTTAAGGGAACCTAAACCTTGATGGTTCGGATCAAAGGATCCGTACACACGAATATAGGGCGATTTCAGCAAAAGTTACAAGGCCCAATGTGTCTAGTCCCAATAAATATGTACGCTTGGTCGTTAGGACTAGTAGAAAAATAAGTACAGGTGTACCAAATTGAGTTGCTCCATTGTCTAAATAGTTAAGTGTAACTATCAATGAATGTCACTATTTGTTATTCACAAAGTATCACATATATGATTTATGTTTGTACTGTTTCAACTGTTGAAGGTATGTTTAAACCTCTGACGTTTGTATAAAATGTAAACAATTTGAACCTTGAAAAGAAATGTATGAATGAATACACAAACCTTCGGAATCTATTTAAAGAAGGCACATAGCTGCTAAATAAAAAGCAATTGTGAACTGAACTCGAGCCCTGGCACCTTTGTTTTGATATAACCTCTATTGAAGAAGGACAATTATCCTGAAACACATGTCTAGAGATACACAGCATTGGCTGCACCAACAAGGGTGAATAACTAAAGCCTGACACCGAAGAGAGTGTTATCATGCACTGCTTTTATTATGATGGATCGGGGCAAACTTAGTGCTGGAGTGTGAGGCAGTGTGCGCCCACCCCCATCCTATTTGAAAAGGCTCCCTTGAGCTAACGAGCTGACGAGCTCTGGTTGATGCACCTGCGCCCTGAGAGTGGTACTTAGACCTGAGAAGACTTTGGGCAGCATCTCCAGCACCCCCAAAAAAGTGTTGTTCTCTACTGAAGAACAACAATTATCCTGAAACACGTGTCCAGAGATACACAGCACGGGCTGCACCAACAAGGATGAAAAACTGAAGCCTGACACCGAAGAGAGTGTTATCATGCACTGCATTTATTATGATGCATCGGGGCAAACTTAGTGCTGGAGTGTGAGGCAGTGTGCCCCCACCCCCATCCTATTTGAAAAGGCTCCCTTGAGCTGACGAGCTGACGAGTTCTGGTTGATGCACCTGCGCCCAGCGAGTGGTACTGAGACCTGAGAAGACTTTGGGCAGCATCTACAGCACCCACAACAAAGTGTTGCTCTCTATTGAAGAAGGACAATTATCCTGAAACACGTGTCTAGAGATACACAGCACTGGCTGCGCCAACAAGGGTGAAAACCTAAAGCCTGACACTGAAGAGAGTGTTATCATGCACTGCATTGGCTGTTCGGCTGTTTTAAGGGAACCTAAACCTTGATGGTTCGGATCAAAGGATCCGTACACACGAATATAGGGCGATTTCAGCAAAAGTTACAAGGCCCAATGTGTCTAGTCCCAATAAATATGTACGCTTGGTCGTTAGGACTAGTAGAAAAATAAGTACAGGTGTACCAAATTGAGTTGCTCCATTGTCTAAATAGTTAAGTGTAACTATCAATGAATGTCACTATTTGTTATTCACAAAGTATCACATATATGATTTATGTTTGTACTGTTTCAACTGTTGAAGGTATGTTTAAACCTCTGACGTTTGTATAAAATGTAAACAATTTGAACCTTGAAAAGAAATGTATGAATGAATACACAAACCTTCGGAATCTATTTAAAGAAGGCACATAGCTGCTAAATAAAAAGCAATTGTGAACTGAACTCGAGCCCTGGCACCTTTGTTTTGATATAACCTCTATTGAAGAAGGACAATTATCCTGAAACACATGTCTAGAGATACACAGCATTGGCTGCACCAACAAGGGTGAAAAACTAAAGCCTGACACCGAAGAGAGTGTTATCATGCACTGCATTTATTATGATGCATCGGGGCAAACTTAGTGCTGGAGTGTGAGGCAGTGTGCGCCCATCCCCATCCTATTTGAAAAGGCTCCCTTGAGCTAACGAACTGACGAGCTCTGGTTGATGCACCTGCGTCCAGCGAGTGGTACTGAGACCTGAGAAGACTTTGGGCAGCATCTCCAGCACCCCCAGAAAAGTTTTGCACTCTACTGAAGAAGGACAATTATCCTGAAATAAGTGTCTAGAGATACACAGCATGGGCTGCATCAACAAGGGTGAAAAACTAAAGCCTGACACCGAAGAGAGTGTTATCATGCACTGCATTCATTATGATGCATCGGGGCAAATTTAGTGCTGGAGTGTGAGGCAGTGGGCGCCCACCCCATCCTATTTGAAAAGGCTCCCTTGAGCTAACGAGCTGACGAGCTCTGGTTGATGCATCTGCGCCCAGCGAGTGGTACTGAGACCTGAGAAGACTTTGGGCAGCATCTCCAGCACCCACAAAAAAGTGTTGCTCTCTACTGAAGAAGGACAATTATCCTGAAACACGTGTCTAGAGATACACAGCACTGGCTGCGCCAACAAGGGTGAAAACCTAAAGCCTGACACTGAAGAGAGAGTTATCATGCACTGCATTGGCTGTTCGGCTGTTTTAAGGGAACCTAAACCTTGATGGTTCGGATCAAAGGATCCGTACACACGAATATAGGGCGATTTCAGCAAAAGTTACAAGGCCCAATGTGTCTAGTCCCAATAAATATGTACGCTTGGTCGTTAGGACTAGTAGAAAAATAAGTACAGGTGTACCAAATTGAGTTGCTCCATTGTCTAAATAGTTAAGTGTAACTATCAATGAATGTCACTATTTGTTATTCACAAAGTATCACATATATGATTTATGTTTGTACTGTTTCAACTGTTGAAGGTATGTTTAAACCTCTGACGTTTGTATAAAATGTAAACAATTTGAACCTTGAAAAGAAATGTATGAATGAATACACAAACCTTCGGAATCTATTTAAAGAAGGCACATAGCTGCTAAATAAAAAGCAATTGTGAACTGAACTCGAGCCCTGGCACCTTTGTTTTGATATAACCTCTATTGAAGAAGGACAATTATCCTGAAACACATGTCTAGAGATACACAGCATTGGCTGCACCAACAAGGGTGAAAAACTAAAGCCTGACACCGAAGAGAGTGTTATCATGCACTGCATTTATTATGATGCATCGGGGCAAACTTAGTGCTGGAGTGTGAGGCAGTGTGCGCCCATCCCCATCCTATTTGAAAAGGCTCCCTTGAGCTAACGAACTGACGAGCTCTGGTTGATGCACCTGCGTCCAGCGAGTGGTACTGAGACCTGAGAAGACTTTGGGCAGCATCTCCAGCACCCCCAGAAAAGTTTTGCACTCTACTGAAGAAGGACAATTATCCTGAAATAAGTGTCTAGAGATACACAGCATGGGCTGCATCAACAAGGGTGAAAAACTAAAGCCTGACACCGAAGAGAGTGTTATCATGCACTGCATTCATTATGATGCATCGGGGCAAATTTAGTGCTGGAGTGTGAGGCAGTGGGCGCCCACCCCATCCTATTTGAAAAGGCTCCCTTGAGCTAACGAGCTGACGAGCTCTGGTTGATGCATCTGCGCCCAGCGAGTGGTACTGAGACCTGAGAAGACTTTGGGCAGCATCTCCAGCACCCACAAAAAAGTGTTGCTCTCTACTGAAGAAGGACAATTATCCTGAAACACGTGTCTAGAGATACACAGCACTGGCTGCACCAACAAGGGTGAAAACCTAAAGCCTGACACCGAAGAGAGTGTTATCATGCACTGCATTTAATATGATGCATCAGGGCAAACTTGATGCAGGAGTGTGAGGCAGTGTGCGCCCACCCCCATCCTATTTGAAAAGGCTCCCTTGAGCTAACGAGCTGATGAGCTCTGGTTGATGCACCTGCGCCCAGCGAGTGGTACTGAGACCTGGGAAGGCTTTGGGCAGCATCTCCAGCACCCACAAAAAAGTGTGGCTCTCTACTGAAGAAGGACAATTACACTGAAACATGTGTCTAGAGATACACAGCATTGGCTGCACCAACAAGGGTGAAAAACTAAAGCCTAATGAGGTAATATAAAATTTTGGCCATGTTGTGTTCCCTAGCGAGTACCCCACCGACTCCATGTACGAGTTAAAAGTGCATGTAACTTCCCTCCTGTACCAGTTATGAAGACGCAAATACATTTGCGTCCAACGTTAACTTGTCCTCTTTCAGACCCACCATGAATGGGTTAGATGGTCCGTTCCTAAGTATGCTATGCCAACGTCTTTTTGAAGTGCACTCCTACGTTTTTCAGCCTGGCTGAAAGTAGGCCCTGAATCTCTGCCACCGAGCCTCTTTTCTGGCTTCTGACTGCGAGGGCCCCTGCCCAAGCAGCCCCCGTACCCGTGAACTCTGACTTACTTCTAGCGCGGCCCTCCGTGCTCAGCTCAGCCTGCTGCCTGCCAAGATTGACTATAACCTTCGAGTTATCTGTTTTCCTCCCCGAAGATACATTCCAGCCTGCTAGCTTCAGTAAACATCCTTCCTCAGCTGCAGGGCTAAAGGGCCGACCTGTCTCTATGCAAGTAATTCATAGCCTCTGTTGCCATGCTTCCATGGAAGGCCCCATGCCCCCACGCTTCTCATACAGACACTCAGGCGCTTATACACGCACTCACAGCAAGTATAGAATAGCTTCTGCTCTAGAGACCTTTCTGCCCAGATAGCTTAGTTCCTAAACATCAGATATCAGATATGATAGAAGCACAAGTTGATCTGACATGCCAGACTTCTGTCTCTTTCCGTCAGTGTAAATGTCAAGTCCCCTGCACCCCGTCAATCACACGTCATGCAGCTGCGCGCGCATCCAAGCTTCCGATTTCTGCTGACATTGCAACATTCTGTTAGCACCACCCCTTGGTGCCACCCATTTGCGTCACCTATCAGTGACGTTTCTAGCACACACCTCTAGTTTACGCCTAGTTTACGCCTCTTGATGATGTACTAATACCACGTGTATACTGTTATCTTGTTTTCTCTCAGCTGTTACGCCTCTTACATTGAACGTTATGATGTAAATCGAGTATATAAGCTATGTATTGTCAATAAACGAGGGCGCGCTCATCTATCCCTTCTGACACCCTGTGTGGTGGTCAGAACATGATATCCTGATTCTTTTATGAGGAATAAAACCCTTAGAAACTCTTACACCACGGACTCTGTTTTCCTTCATTCTGATTGAGTTATTATTAATTAAGTACTTACCTGCATAGAAATTAAGAGAGTAAATTAATTATTTACGTCATTTTGGCGCCCGAACAGGGACCCCTCCCCCACCTCACGCGCCGGTTGGCGCGTTGCATACTGTGTCCCCTGCCATCAGTTAGATGGAATACACGTGTACTGGCAGGATTTCCTGCATCTCCCTCTGACCCACGGAGGTGACGAAGACTGCAATCAGTGCCCAGACGAGGCGGTGAGGAGTGCGGAGGATCCCGACCAGAGCCCAGCCGAAGGAAGCAAGGTCCGAGGTGTGAAGAGGCCCACCAGTTTTCCAAAGTTTTCCGAAGTTTTCCGAAGTTTTCCGAAGTTCTGAACCGAGTCCAGTCGAGTTTTCCGAGGCCTTCTGTTTTCCGTGCTTCCCGGTGAGTACCATTGCTGGGTCGTATCTAGACGGGTTTGGGTACGCAAGTCCGGTCTGCACTGTTTTTAGGCAGTGTATCTGTACTGTTTAGCAGTATATAAAGTATTCCGAATTTCTGCACTGTTACAGCAGTGTATCCGTATCGTTGAGCGGTACATTCAGTGTAGGGGGTAGTTAGCTATGTCTTTATGTTTTCATGTGGTTAATGTTGTGGTATGAATGTGATTGTTTTTGTGCATTATTGTGTTTTCTTGTATAAATAGTTACAGTCGACATTGAGTATCAAGGATCAAGCATTTCAGTATCAAGTAGGCACAATGCCGTTTTTTAACAAATTAAAGCAGATAGGAACTAGGAAAGGGATGTTAGAGGAAGAGATTCCAATCCCCCCTAGGGACACTCCAGGTAATTTTATGTACAATAAACATGGCATAGACGCCATTCTGTATCTAGAGTTATGGACCGACTATACCAAGCACCTAGAGGAAAGATACCGATGGCCAGTTAACGGAACATGGGATGCCGAGTGCATCATAAAGGTAGAAGAAATATTACGGAAAAAGAAAGCTAGACAATCTCAGAAAGACGCCATAGAATTTTGGCGTAAGGAATCACGTAAGCGTGCTGAAAGAGCACTCCGTAGAGAAGACAGACTTCAAGAATCAGAAAAGGCCCAAGAAAACGAATTAGTTACTGAGGGAATTCGAGTAAAATTAGAACAAATAGATCGTACCCAAAATAGCCAAGTGAACAACATGTATCTTTTGGCCGAAGGTACCCCTGACGCCATTTCAGAAATACCGAAAAATTTGCCGTCACCATTGGTTCCAACTAAAGTATTGCACAAGACTACTAAAGACATATTCCTAAATTCCTATCTAGATGATGTAGCACCAGCTTACACCAATCTGCCTGTTCGCGCCCTGCCTGCAGACAGGGACGGGGGTGGTACTCCACCCCCAGGTCACGTTCCGCCGGTACCGCAACAGACCTCTCCTGTTCCGCCAGCCCCGCCACTTCCCCTACTCAAAACTGACCTACCGAAACCACGTTTGCCTGATCCACCTAAACGACAAGTTCACGTTCAGATACAGACTCCGCGGAGAGATAATGCCCAAGCATCCGCCTCAGGAGGTGCGACAGCGGGTCTACAGACCCCGCCACCGACACACAGATTGCATTTAAAAGACACACAGAATCCTTTCCAGTCTCCCCACTACTCATCCCGGCTTGAGGCATTGAAAGATAGGATGTCATTCTGCAGATATGATCCAGTACCCGGAACAGACGATCTAATGGTATTAGCATCACTGCGCTTAAGATCTGCCACCGACAGCTTGTTATGCTGTGTGGGAATGCAGGAAGCCCTCGACAGACTATACAAATTCATACAGACAGGGAAAGATCCCGACAGTGTCCAAGCTGCAATGTATAAACAGAAAGTTGACATTCAAAAACAGATATTACGATTCTTCATTAATTGTGTAATAAGAGAACGAGACAGGCCTGGAACAGATCAGAGTGAATTAGACGTATTGAACAAGTGGGGCCAAAATATAGCAGAAGCAAAACATGACAAGGGGACTTGCATAGCCGCTATGTCCCAGAAAATTAGAAAGGCAGTATTAACTGCGCATCAGGAAGAAACTGATAAAAATTCCTCCGAGGAAGAAAATGAAGATGAGACATCAGGAAAGTCTACAGACATTATAGCATATGTAGGTAGGGGAAACTACCTTAGGAAAGGTGTCCGTCCGGAGAGCAAGAGAGTTTTCTTCTCTGCCTTAACGAATCCGAATTCTGCTGAGCATCAGTTCCAGGAGACTGATAAAAGGCTTCGAGATCGAGTTGGGTACCATGTACTCAATTCTATGGATGAACAAGAACTAGCCCGATCAGCTGTATCATGGGCCGAGAATGCAGACATATATAATGATGATACCGTAGCACAGACATTTTTGAACCTCTCCCCCGACGAACAGAAATTAGCAGGTGTATACATGATTCAGCACCTTCTCATTAAATACAGAAAACATTATTCCGATCCAGGTCCCTTACACGAGACACTAGAAGCACTACTGATGGATAGATGGAGAGGCTTAAGTACCAAATTAATTCAAATAATTCTAGAACAACGACGCAGATATGATACCTTTGTAAGCTCTGAATATGTTCCCGCCCCACCTCCAGAGAGGAAAATGTACCATATGCAGTGCGGGGGTGGTATTGAAAGTCAGAACCCCTTACGAGAAGTACACCCTGTTATGGGTGAGGACAAGGTTTTGAAACGCGTGTATGTACACACGCCTCTGACTAAATTAGAACTGTTAGAAATGAAGAAATTAGTCCCGTGCCATGATAAAGACCCTGCAGGTTTTCATAGAGAGCTTAAAGATATGTTACTGATGGGAGACTACACGTATGATGATATCATGAAAATGCTGAAAGTATTACTGCCTACGGGTATATTCGAGAAACTGAAGGAAAAGGAATGGGAGGTGGGAGACACAAAGATTGCCTGGGCAGAAATAGAAGAAGAAGAGAAAAAACGGGTTCCAGGGTTAGGCCTTGGGGACAAAACTAAAGCATTACCAGGTTTGATAGTACAGGTCCTGCCCAGATTATTGACAACTAGAAAAGAAGATTGGGACGCAATCTCGTCCTGTAAACAGAAACAAGATGAAGATACTAGCGACTTTTATTCAAGATTCGAGAAATGTTTTATTATCAATAGTGGCCTCCAGCCAAGTAGCGAGTCGTACCCACATCTTTTTGTATCAAAGTTAGTCGAGAATTCCCTACCGTTAGTTAAAAATAGAGTGTATAAAGTCGAAAGTACATGGCAAGCAAATACGCCATCCCAGATGTTACAAATGTTACAATATCACCAGAATAGAATTAGGGAAGAACAAGATCAGGAACAGAAACGTATGAAAGACACGAAAATGAAAATGTTAGTAGCTCAGACGGTCCCATCAGACAGTCACAGAAAAGGTACGACCCAGACAAGTCACACTGCAGCTCCTGTTAAAGGGACATGCAATTATTGCAAGCAGCCAGGTCACTACATACACGAATGTCCAGTTCTGAAACATAACATAGCGACGGGTAAAACTAAAGAAAGACCGCATCCGCCTAGACAAGACCATAACCAGCATCAGTCTACACAGAATACACAGCCTATGCATGCATCCGCACAGACAGCACAGACCGTAGCAGTACCACAGCCACAGCCCATTGCTGCAACTCAACAAGTCTCACAACAGATGTACCAGTATGCCCAGTCTGCTTACCCCGAATATTCCCGATATACATGAAACAGCCTAGAGAGGGAAGGTGGCCTGCCTCTTATTGAGATTCCTGTAGATCAGGAAGGTCCTTATGTACACAGTCAAGTATTGGGGAAAGACAGAAAGTTTTTAATTGACACAGGGGCAAGTCGCACTACAATAAGTCATGACGAAGTTCCAGGGGCACCCCTCTCAGGCTCACAAAATGTTTCCCTTGGTTTTTCAGGACAGCCTATTGTAAATGAAGTATCAGAACCAGTTCCCTTGGCTGTGGGTCCATTATCACGTGTTACAGACCTGTTACTAACAAAATCATGTCCGGAAAATCTGTTAGGAATTAAAACACTGAAGGCTCTAGGAGCCATAATTTGTTGTTCCCCGGAGGGAGTCAGACTCTTTCTGCGGGATTTCAAGGGTCATTACGTTCTTCGTGAGTTTGATGGCAGATTGAAAAATGTACCTGATTACCTATGGGCAAAGGGCCCAACTGATGTAGGATGTATGCACATTACACCATACCGCGTTACACTCAAGGCAGGTGTTGTATTACCTAGAATCAGACAATACAAGTTACCACCCGATGCTGTAGTGGCTTTACTGAAAATCATTGAAGAGCTCATTGCCCAAGGAGTGGTCGTCGAGACCGACTCCAATATCTGTAATTCACCCATCATTCCAATTCTTAAACGTACTGATCCCAATGCCCCGCCAGTATATCGGCTGGTGATTGATCTTCGAGAATTGAATAAATGCATTATTCCCCAGTATCCTGTGGTCCCCGATATATCATCTCTATTGACTGCTATTGATTCAGAAGCAACGTTCTTTACTGTAATTGATCTCAAGAACGCCTTCTTCAGCGTGCCTATTGATCCAGAGAGCCAATATCTCTTCGGATTCTGTTTAAATGGACGCAGTTTCAAATTTTCGCGCGCACCTCAAGGATTCACAGAAAGCCCCAGCATCTATAGTCAAGCACTGAAGAGACAACTAGATTGTATTCAAATGCCAGTTAACACCGCTTTACTACAATACGTCGATGATCTGCTGATCACCGCGCGAAGTGAGCCCGAATGTGAAAAAGCATCACTGACAGTTTTACATTTCCTGGCCGACAAGGGACACAAGGTGTCTCCTTCAAAGCTACAATTCTGTGTTCAGCAAGTTGTGTACTTGGGTCACTTGCTGTCCAAAGTGGGGAGACAGCTCACTCCCGATCGCATTCAGTTAATTGCAAATATGCCACAACCCCAGACACAAAAAGAAGTGCGGGCCTTCATAGGCCTCACCTCGTACTGCAGACAATGGATTCCCCAGTATGCATTTCTAGCTAAACCACTCATCCAGTTAACGACACAGGAGGCAGCGACTTCGACTGCCCTCCCTTGGACTCAGGAACATACACAAGCTTTTGAAGACTTAAAGAAAGCCTTATGCCAAGCACCAGTTTTAGCAACACCATGTTACAACAAACCGTTTACACTTTTTGTTACAGAACGTGATGGTACAGCGTTGTCTGTCCTCACTCAAGATCAAGCAGGTTCACATAAGCCTTGTGCTTATTTTTCTAGTACATTGGATTCAGTAGCTCAAGCACTCCCTGCGTGCTTAAAGTCAGTAGCAGCAACAGCGTTAGCAATCAGACAGAGCGATTCAATTGTTCTAGGTCATCAGTTAACAGTACAAGTTCCACATTCTGTAGAGGTTTTGTTAAACAGAACCCAGACTCAACACTTAACTATAGCACGACTGACAGGTTATGAATTAACACTATTCCAGCCACACATAGAAATCAGGCGTTGCAGCATCCTGAATCCAGCAACACTGTTACCTACAGTTATGACAGATCCAGCTCCACATGATTGTATAGAAATAATTAATGCAGTAACTAAGCCTAGACGAGACTTAACAGATGTCCCATTGACAAATCCAGACCTGACACTTTATGTGGACGGTTCATGCATGAGAACTAGTACAGGAGAATTAGTGGCCGCGTATGCCGTGACCACTGAAACTGAAATTAAAGAAACACATCGTATTGACACACTGTCTGCTCAAGCAGCAGAGCTCATCGCTCTGACCCGAGCTTGCATTCTAGCCAAGAACAGAAATGTTAACATATACACAGATTCCCGCTATGCCTTCGGAGTTGTACACGACTTCGGAGTCCTCTGGCAAGAACGAGGGTTTCTGACTTCCCATGGGGCCAAGATACAACATGGCCCCCTCATTCAAGCACTGTTAGAAGCAATACATTTGCCCTCGGGCATATCAGTCATGAAGTGTAAGGCACATACTAAAGTCACAGATTCTGTTTCTCAGGGTAACGACCTGGCAGACCAGACAGCAAAACATACAGCACTGACTCACACCCAGACTACTGATGTGACAAAAACAATAGTACAGACACAGTGTATGGCAGTTAGAGATCCCGCCCTAGACGTAATTGATATCCAGACACATGCTACTCCAGATGAAATAAAGAAATGGACTGAACTAGGAGGGATTCAGACAGATCAAGGTTGGGTGACGAAGGGAAAATCTATATGGTTTCTCCCCGACTCAATGGTTCAGGTCATGATAAATACAGCACATAGCCCGGCCCATCTAGGAGAGAAGGCGATGTTAGACAGTTTACAGAATCTCTGGTACAACAAACACTTACGAGCAGCAGCAAAACAGAAAGTGCGTACTTGCATGATCTGTTGTCAGTTCAATCCAGGTAAAAGCGTCCCTGTTGAGCAAGGTGGATTCCATCCTCCCGATCACCCTTTTGAAGTCCTCCAGATGGATTATATCCAGATGAATAGCTGTAGAGGATTTAAGTATGTCCTTGTAATTGTTTGTGCTCTGTCCCGCTGGACCGAAGCATACCCAGTCCCAGACTACACTGCTCCGACCACTGCCAGACAGTTGGTTCGTGAATTCTTCCCACGGTACGGTTTGCCCCGTGTCGTGTATTCAGATAACGGACAGCCGTTCTCGTCCGAGCTGATGAGACAAGTTTCCCTCTTGCTAGGATATCAGTGGAAGTTCCACTGTGTCCGACATCCCGAAGCAGCTGGCCTTGTAGAAAGGCATAATCAGACACTAAAAATCCGTCTTGCCAAGATCTGTCAGGAAAAAGGAGTCGACTGGATAGTCGCCCTGCCCGTGGCACTATTCTACATGAGAATGGTCGCCCACTCAAGATCAGGGCTATCCCCGTACGAAGTGGTCTTTGGCAGACCACCGAATATGTGGGGGACGCCCATTCCGAAAAAGATCACTGATGTTGATTGTAACATGTTGACAGATTACCTTGCCTCCTTGATGTCTGCACTCCAATCATGTCGTTCACAGGTTGCCGCAGCTTTCCCTGACAATACCGATGTAAAGGCGCATGAGGTCCGTCCAGGGGACCTGGTACTCGTCCGGAATTTCGACCGGAAAAGTCCGCTGGAGCCCCGTTGGAAATCCCCGAAGACCGTTCTGCTTACCACCAGGACCGCTGTGAAAATCGAGGGGAGAAAGGGGTGGGTCCACACGAGTCACATCAAACTATGCAATGAACTAAAAAACGGACTGAAACAGGACTCTGACTCGTCCGCCCCCTCCAAAGACTGCGTTGAGACGAAGGATTTTACCGTTGCCGAACGAGAAAAGACTCCTCAAGAACTTTACCGTATGAAGCTCCGATCTAGCAAGTCAGACAGTTTAATTGTTTAAGTCCTCCCCTAGGTGAATCGGTTAAATAGTTTCTGACATGTATCCCCTAGATCGAGATAGAGAGAGAGAGAGAGAAGAAAAGAAACGTACCTACTGTAAATCACTGCGTAGTCACTGTATAGTGACGTTGTTAATAATGTTTTTTCTAAGTATTTTAATTATTATTGCCAGCATTCTGCTACCTATATATTGGCCTATTTTCAGGCGTGAACAATCTGCTTACAATGTCTCTGCTGAACACACTTTTAGTGAACTTCCTGCACATGAACTCTCTTACAGACTTGCGCTGCGCAACAATACATTCATTAGTATGTTACACCATTCCCATCAGACAAATAATGCTACAGACTGTTGGATATGTGGCCGACTCCCTCCCTACCAGAATTACAAGGGAGCTCTGCCCCTCTTTCCGTACCCATTCACTCACAATGGCTCCTGTGGAGCATGGTTTAAAATAATTAATTCCTTAGATCCCGATATTGCTGTTTTTGATGGGGGCTGGGTTTGGGGAAACTTGAACTCAGTCCTGCTCAACGTCTGTTATCCTGATAAAGAGGGACTTCCCACTCGAATAGGAACTGACCTAGAAAATGAAGTATATGGATTAGGTAATTATACAATTAGCCTTATGATCCTTACTGTTGAATCCGAAACTGCTCCAGTTCTGCCCCATATGTTAGTATTACCAGTCACAGGTGAATTATGTGTTAGCAAGAAAGGTTCAGTACACGTAGGCCATAGTAAATGCACTACTGTGGTCGAGTTCAGTGACCATGGTAAATCGTCCTTTAAAGCTACCAGTCATTCTTACTTTGTTTGTGGTCATACCGCATACATTAGCCTACCTCCAGATTGGGATGGTACCTGTTACATTGCATTCCTTCTGCCACCTGTTTTTCTAGCTCCCCCTGATTACCATAGAAATACGAATCTAACACCGAATAGACCCAAAAGAGATATTCCCCTTGTCGACTACACAGAAACGGCATGGGAACAGTACACTGATTTTAATAAAGGATTCTTTTTCTTCCTAGGACCTGTCCAAAACAGTAAATTGATACGCAGATTAACAAGAACTCTTGAAGCAGTAGTGAATGAAACTGCCTCCGCTCTAGGTAACTTAACAGAGGAGCAGTCTGCTATACGGACTGTTGTCCTTCAAAATCGTCTTGTAATTGACGTCATCTTGGCAGATAGAGGTGGAGCCTGTAAGGTCATCGGGTCAAGTTGCTGTGTTTTCATTCCACAAAATGCACCATCTGTCTATCAAGCTATCACCCGTCTACATAAAATTGCAAATCAGATACATCAGAATCCAGGCACCTGGACTTGGTCCGGTTGGTTCTGGACTACGTTAACAGCTTGGGGATGGAAGATCTTATCCTTCCTAGGCATTGGCCTTGTTATAGTATTCAGCTGCTGCCTGTGCCTGCAGTGTGGGCCAGCGATATGTGGACTGTGTGCCACATCCTGCATTGAGCATTCCAGTTGCCTCTCAAACAGTCAAAGAAAGAAAGACGAACACATAATGTTACAAGAACAAACCGATCGATTTATGAGGATCGATATATCATGAAGGGTCCGTAGGGAACAAGGAGGGAATGAGGTAATATAAAATTTTGGCCATGTTGTGTTCCCTAGCGAGTACCCCACCGACTCCATGTACGAGTTAAAAGTGCATGTAACTTCCCTCCTGTACCAGTTATGAAGACGCAAATACATTTGCGTCCAACGTTAACTTGTCCTCTTTCAGACCCACCATGAATGGGTTAGATGGTCCGTTCCTAAGTATGCTATGCCAACGTCTTTTTGAAGTGCACTCCTACGTTTTTCAGCCTGGCTGAAAGTAGGCCCTGAATCTCTGCCACCGAGCCTCTTTTCTGGCTTCTGACTGCGAGGGCCCCTGCCCAAGCAGCCCCCGTACCCGTGAACTCTGACTTACTTCTAGCGCGGCCCTCCGTGCTCAGCTCAGCCTGCTGCCTGCCAAGATTGACTATAACCTTCGAGTTATCTGTTTTCCTCCCCGAAGATACATTCCAGCCTGCTAGCTTCAGTAAACATCCTTCCTCAGCTGCAGGGCTAAAGGGCCGACCTGTCTCTATGCAAGTAATTCATAGCCTCTGTTGCCATGCTTCCATGGAAGGCCCCATGCCCCCACGCTTCTCATACAGACACTCAGGCGCTTATACACGCACTCACAGCAAGTATAGAATAGCTTCTGCTCTAGAGACCTTTCTGCCCAGATAGCTTAGTTCCTAAACATCAGATATCAGATATGATAGAAGCACAAGTTGATCTGACATGCCAGACTTCTGTCTCTTTCCGTCAGTGTAAATGTCAAGTCCCCTGCACCCCGTCAATCACACGTCATGCAGCTGCGCGCGCATCCAAGCTTCCGATTTCTGCTGACATTGCAACATTCTGTTAGCACCACCCCTTGGTGCCACCCATTTGCGTCACCTATCAGTGACGTTTCTAGCACACACCTCTAGTTTACGCCTAGTTTACGCCTCTTGATGATGTACTAATACCACGTGTATACTGTTATCTTGTTTTCTCTCAGCTGTTACGCCTCTTACATTGAACGTTATGATGTAAATCAAGTATATAAGCTATGTATTGTCAATAAACGAGGGCGCGCTCATCTATCCCTTCTGACACCCTGTGTGGTGGTCAGAACATGATATCCTGATTCCTTTATGAGGAATAAAACCCTTAGAAACTCTTACACCACGGACTCTGTTTTCCTTCATTCTGATTGAGTTATTATTAATTAAGTACTTACCTGCATAGAAATTAAGAGAGTAAATTAATTATTTACGTCACTGACACCGGAGAGAGTGTTATCATGCACTGCATTTATTATGATGCATCGGGGCAAACTTAGTGCTGGAGTGTGAGGCAGTGTGCGCCCACCACCATCCTATTTGAAAAGGCTCCCTTGAGCTAACAAGCTGATGAGCTCTGGTTGATGCACCTGCGGCCAGTGAGTGGTACTGAGACCTGAGAAGACTTTGGGCAGCATCTCCAGCACCCCCAAAAAAGTGTTGCTCTCTACTGAAGAACAACAATTATCCTGAAACACGTGTCCAGAGATACACAGCACGGGCTGCACCAACAAGGGTGAAAAACTAAAGCCTGACACCGAAGAGAGTGTTATCATGCACTGCATTTATTATGATGCATCCGGGCAAACAGTGCTGGAGTGTGAGGCAGTGTGCGCCCATCCCCATCCTATTTGAAAAGGCTCCCTTGAGCTAACGAACTGACGAGCTCTGGTTGATGCACCTGCGCTCAGCGAGTGGTACTGAGACCTGAGAAGACTTTGGGTAGCATCTCCAGCACCCCCAGAAAAGTGTTGCACTCTACTGAAGAAGGACAATTATCATGAAACAAGTGTCTAGAGATACACAGCACGGGCTGCATCAACAAGGGTGAAAAACTAAAGCCTGACACCGAAGAGAGTGTTATCATGCACTGCTTTTATTATGATGCATCGGGGCAAACTTAGTGCTGGAGTGTGAGGCAGTGTGCGCCCACCCGAACCTATTTGAAAAGGCTCCCTTGAGCTAACGAACTGACGAGCTCTGGTTGATGCACCTGCGCCCAGCGAGTGGTACTGAGACCTTAGAAGACTTTGGGCAGCATCTCCAGCACCCCCAGAAAAGTGTTGCACTCTACTGAAGAAGGACAATTATCCTGAAACAAGTGTCTAGAGATACACAGCATGGGCTGCATCAACAAGGGTGAAAAACTAAAGCCCGACACCGAAGAGAGTGTTATCATGCACTGCATTTATTATGATGCATCGGGGCAAATTTAGTGCTGGAGTGTGAGGCAGTGGGCGCCCACCCCATCCTATATGAAAAGGCTCCCTTTCGCTAACGAGCTGACGAGCTCTGGTTGATGCACCTGCGCCCAGCGAGTGGTACTGAGACCTGAGAAGACTTTGGGCAGCATCTCCAGCACCCACAAAAAAGTGTTGCTCTCTACTGAAGAAGGACAATTATCCTGAAACACGTGTCTAGAGATACACAGCACTGGCTGCACCAACAAGGGTAAAAAACTAAAGCCTGACACCGTAGATAGTGTTAGCATGCACTGCATTTATTATGATGCATCAGGGCAAACTTAGTGCTGGAGTGTGAGGCAGTGTGCGCCCACCCCATCCTATTTGAAAAGGCTCCTTTGAGCTAACGAGCTGACAACCTCTGGTTGATGCACCTGCGCCCAGCGAGTGGACTGAGACCTTAGAAGACTTTGGGCAGCATCTCCAGCACCCCCAAAGAAGTGTTGTTCTCTACTGAAGAACGACTATTATCCTGAAACACATTTCTAGAGATACACAGCACGGGCTGCACCAACAAGGGTAAAAAACTAAAGCCCGACATCGAAGAGAGTGTTATCATGCACTGCATTGATTATGATGCATCGGGGCAAACTTAGTGCTGAAGTGTGAGGCAGTGTGCGCCCACCCCCATCCTATTTGAAAAGGCTCCCTTGAGCTAACGAGCTGACGAGCTCTGGTTGATGCACCTGCGCCCAGCGAGTAGTACTGAGACCTGAGAAGACTTTGGGCAGCATCTCCAGCACCCACAAAAAAGTGTTGCTCTCTACTGAAGAAGGACAATTATCCTGAAACACGTGTCTAGAGATACACAGCACTGGCTGCACCAACAAGGGTGAAAACCTAAAGC
This sequence comes from Lissotriton vulgaris, assembly GCF_964263255.1. Classification (NCBI taxonomy): domain Eukaryota; kingdom Metazoa; phylum Chordata; class Amphibia; order Caudata; family Salamandridae; genus Lissotriton; species Lissotriton vulgaris. The sequence goes on from NC_141693.1 coordinate 591,785,440, forward strand.
CTGACACCGAAGAGAATGTTATCATGCACTGCATTTATTATGATGCATCCGGGCAAACTTAGTGCTGGAGTGTGAGGCAGTGTGCGCCCACCCCCATCCTATTTGAAAAGGCTCCCTGGAGCAAACGAGCTGACGAGCTCTGGTTGATGCACCTGCGCCCAGCGAGTGGTACTGAGACCTGAGAAGACTTTGGGCAGCATCTCCAGCACTCACAAAAAAGTGTTGCTCTCTACTGAAGAAGGAAAATTATCCTGAAACACGTGTCTAGAGATACACAGCATTGTCTGCACCAACAAGAGTAAAAAACTAAAGCCTGACACCGAAGAGAGTGTTATCATGCACTGCATTTATTATCATGCATCGGGGCAAACAGTGCTGGAGTGTGAGGCAGTGTGCGCCCACCCCATCCTATTTGAAAAGGCTCCCCATAGCAAATGAGCTGACGAGCTCTGGTTGATGCACCTGCTGCGCCCAGCGAGTGGTACTGAGACCTGAGAAGATTCTGGGCAGCATCTCCAGCACCCCCAGAAAAGTGTTGCTCTCTACTGAAGAAGGACAATTATCCTGAAACAAGTGTCTAGAGATACACAGCACGGGCTGCATCAACAAGGGTGAAAAACTAAAGCCTGACACCGAAGAGAGTGTTATCATGCACTGCATTTATTATGATGCATCGGGGCAAACAGTGCTGGAGTGTGAGGCAGTGTGCACCCACCCCATCCTATTTGAAAAGGTTCCCTTGAGCTAACGAGCTGACGAGCTCTGGTTGATGCACCTGCGCTCAGCGAGTGATACTGAGACCTGAGAAGGCTTTGGGCAGCATCTCCAGCACCCACAAAAGAGTGTGGCTCTCTACTGAAGAAGGACAATTATACTGAAACACGTGTCTAGAGATACACAGCACGGGCTGCATCAACAAGGGTAAAAAACTAAAGCCTGACACCGAAGAGAGTGTTATCATGCACTGCATTTATTATGATGCATCGGGGCAAACTTAGTGCTGGAGTGTGAGGCAGTGTGCACCCACCCCATCCTATTTGAAAAGGTTCCCTTGAGCTAACGAGCGGACGAGCTCTGGTTGATGCACCTGCGCCCAGCGAGTGGTACTGAGACCTGGGAAGGCTTTGGGCAGCATCTCCAGCACCCACAAAAAAGTGTGGCTCTCTACTGAAGAAGGACAATTACACTGAAACATGTGTCTAGAGATACACAGCATTGGCTGCACCAACAAGGGTGAAAAACTAAAGCCTGACACCCGAGAGAGTGTTATCATGCACTGCATTTATTATGATGCATCGGGGCAAACTTAGTGCTGGAGTGTGAGGCAGTGTGCATCCACCCCATCCTATTTGAAAAGGCTCCCTTGAGCTGACGAGCTGACGAGTTCTGGTTGATGCACCTGCGCCCAGCAAGTGGTACTGAGACCTGAGAAGACTTTGGGCAGCATCTACAGCACCCACAACAAAGTGTTGCTCTCTATTGAAGAAGGACAATTATCCTGAAACACGTGTCTAGAGATACACAGCACTGGCTGCACCAACAAGGGTGAAAACCTAAAGCCTGACACCGAAGAGAGTGTTATCATGCACTGCATTGGCTGTTTTAAGGGAACCTAAACGTTGATGGTTCGGATCAAAGGATCCATACACTCGAATATAGGGCGATTTCAGCAAAAGTTACAAGGCCCAATGTGTCTAGTCCCAATAAATATGTACGCTTGGTCGTTAGGACTAGTAGAAAAATAAGTACAGGTGTACCAAATTGAGTTGCTCCGTTGTCTAAATAGTTAAGTGTAACTATCAAGGAATGTCACTATTTGTTATTCACAAAGTATCACATATATGATTTATGTTTGTACTATTTCAACTGTTGAAGGTATGTTTAAACCTCTAACGTTTGTATAAAATGTAAACAATTTGAAACTTGAAAAGAAATGTATGAATGAATACACAAACCTTCGGAATCTATTTAAAGAAGGCACATAGCTGCTAAATAAAAAGCAATTGTGAACTGAACTCGAGCCCTGGCACCTTTGTTTTGATATAACCTCTATTGAAGAGAAGGACAATTATCCTGAAACACATGTCTAGAGATACACAGCATTGGCTGCACCAACAAGGGTGAAAAACTAAAGCCTGACACCGAAGAGAGTGTTATCATGCACTGCTTTTATTATGATGCATCGGGGCAAACTTAGTGCTGGAGTGTGAGGCAGTGTGCGCCCACCCCCATCCTATTTGAAAAGGCTCCCTTGAGCTAACGAGCTGACGAGCTCTGGTTGATGCACCTGCGCCCAGCGAGTGGTACTTAGACCTGAGAAGACTTTGGGCAGCATCTCCAGCACCCCCAAAAAAGTGTTGTTCTCTACTGAAGAACAACAATTATCCTGAAACACGTGTCCAGAGATACACAGCACGGGCTGCACCAACAAGGATGAAAAACTGAAGCCTGACACCGAAGAGAGTGTTATCATGCACTGCATTTATTATGATGCATCGGGGCAAACTTAGTGCAGGAGTGTGAGGCAGTGTGCCCCCACCCCCATCCTATTTGAAAAAGATCCCTGGAGCTAACGAGCTGACGAGCTCTGGTTGATGCACCTGCACCCAGTGAGTGGTTCTGAGACCTGAGAAGACTTTGGGCAGCATCTCCAGCACCCCTAAAAAAGTTTTGCTCTCAACTGAAGAAGGACAATTATCCTGAAACACGTGTCTAGAGATACACAGCACTGGCTGCACCAACAAGGGTGAAAAACTAAAGCCTGACACCGAAGAGAAAGTTATCATGCACTGCATTTATTATGATGCATCGGGGCAAACTTAGTGCTGGAGTGTGAGGCAGTGTGCATCCACCCCATCCTATTTGAAAAGGCTCCCTTGAGCTGACGAGCTGACGAGTTCTGGTTGATGCACCTGCGCCCAGCAAGTGGTACTGAGACCTGAGAAGACTTTGGGCAGCATCTACAGCACCCACAACAAAGTGTTGTTCTCTATTGAAGAAGGACAATTATCCTGAAACACGTGTCTAGAGATACACAGCACTGGCTGCACCAACAAGGGTGAAAACCTAAAGCCTGACACTGAAGAGAGTGTTATCATGCACTGCATTGGCTGTTTGGCTGTTTTAAGGGAACCTAAACCTTGATGGTTCGGATCAAAGGATCCGTACACACGAATATAGGGCGATTTCAGCAAAAGTTACAAGGCCCAATGTGTCTAGTCCCAATAAATATGTACGCTTGGTCGTTAGGGCTAGTAGAAAAATAAGTACAGGTGTACCAAATTGAGTTGCTCCATTGTCTAAATAGTTAAGTGTAACTATCAATGAATGTCACTATTTGTTATTCACAAAGTATCACATATATGATTTATGTTTGTACTGTTTCAACTGTTGAAGGTATGTTTAAACCTCTGACATTTGTATAAAATGTAAACAATTTGAAACTTGAAAAGAAATGTATGAATGAATACACAAACCTTCGGAATCTATTTAAAGAAGGCACATAGCTGCTAAATAAAAAGCAGTTGTGAACTGAACTCGAGCCCTGGCACCTTTGTTTTGAGATAACCTCTATTGAAGAAGGACAATTATCCTGAAAGACATGTCTAGAGATACACAGCATTGACTGCACCAACAAGGGTGAAAAACTGAAGCCTGACACCGAAGAGAGTGTTATCATGCACTGCTTTTATTATGATGCATCGGGGCAAACTTAGTGCTGGAGTGTGAGGCAGTGTGCGCCCACCCCCATCCTATTTGAAAAGGCTCCCTTGAGCTAACGAGCTGACGAGCTCTGGTTGATGCACCTGCGCCCAGCGAGTGGTACTTAGACCTGAGAAGACTTTGGGCAGCATCTCCAGCACCCACAAAAAAGTGTGGCTCTCTACTGAAGAAGGACAATTACACTGAAACATGTGTCTAGAGATACACAGCATTGGCTGCACCAACAAGGGTGAAAAACTAAAGCCTGACACCCGAGAGAGTGTTATCATGCACTGCATTTATTATGATGCATCGGGGCAAACTTAGTGCTGGAGTGTGAGGCAGTGTGCATCCACCCCATCCTATTTGAAAAGGCTCCCTTGAGCTGACGAGCTGACGAGTTCTGGTTGATGCACCTGCGCCCAGCAAGTGGTACTGAGACCTGAGAAGACTTTGGGCAGCATCTACAGCACCCACAACAAAGTGTTGCTCTCTATTGAAGAAGGACAATTATCCTGAAACACGTGTCTAGAGATACACAGCACTGGCTGCACCAACAAGGGTGAAAACCTAAAGCCTGACACCGAAGAGAGTGTTATCATGCACTGCATTGGCTGTTTTAAGGGAACCTAAACGTTGATGGTTCGGATCAAAGGATCCATACACTCGAATATAGGGCGATTTCAGCAAAAGTTACAAGGCCCAATGTGTCTAGTCCCAATAAATATGTACGCTTGGTCGTTAGGACTAGTAGAAAAATAAGTACAGGTGTACCAAATTGAGTTGCTCCGTTGTCTAAATAGTTAAGTGTAACTATCAAGGAATGTCACTATTTGTTATTCACAAAGTATCACATATATGATTTATGTTTGTACTATTTCAACTGTTGAAGGTATGTTTAAACCTCTAACGTTTGTATAAAATGTAAACAATTTGAAACTTGAAAAGAAATGTATGAATGAATACACAAACCTTCGGAATCTATTTAAAGAAGGCACATAGCTGCTAAATAAAAAGCAATTGTGAACTGAACTCGAGCCCTGGCACCTTTGTTTTGATATAACCTCTATTGAAGAGAAGGACAATTATCCTGAAACACATGTCTAGAGATACACAGCATTGGCTGCACCAACAAGGGTGAAAAACTAAAGCCTGACACCGAAGAGAGTGTTATCATGCACTGCTTTTATTATGATGCATCGGGGCAAACTTAGTGCTGGAGTGTGAGGCAGTGTGCGCCCACCCCCATCCTATTTGAAAAGGCTCCCTTGAGCTAACGAGCTGACGAGCTCTGGTTGATGCACCTGCGCCCAGCGAGTGGTACTTAGACCTGAGAAGACTTTGGGCAGCATCTCCAGCACCCCCACAAAAGTGTTGTTCTCTACTGAAGAACAACAATTATCCTGAAACACGTGTCCAGAGATACACAGCACGGGCTGCACCAACAAGGATGAAAAACTGAAGCCTGACACCGAAGAGAGTGTTATCATGCACTGCATTTATTATGATGCATCGGGGCAAACTTAGTGCAGGAGTGTGAGGCAGTGTGCCCCCACCCCCATCCTATTTGAAAAAGATCCCTGGAGCTAACGAGCTGACGAGCTCTGGTTGATGCACCTGCACCCAGTGAGTGGTTCTGAGACCTGAGAAGACTTTGGGCAGCATCTCCAGCACCCCTAAAAAAGTTTTGCTCTCAACTGAAGAAGGACAATTATCCTGAAACACGTGTCTAGAGATACACAGCACTGGCTGCACCAACAAGGGTGAAAAACTAAAGCCTGACACCGAAGAGAAAGTTATCATGCACTGCATTTATTATGATGCATCGGGGCAAACTTAGTGCTGGAGTGTGAGGCAGTGTGCATCCACCCCATCCTATTTGAAAAGGCTCCCTTGAGCTGACGAGCTGACGAGTTCTGGTTGATGCACCTGCGCCCAGCAAGTGGTACTGAGACCTGAGAAGACTTTGGGCAGCATCTACAGCACCCACAACAAAGTGTTGTTCTCTATTGAAGAAGGACAATTATCCTGAAACACGTGTCTAGAGATACACAGCACTGGCTGCACCAACAAGGGTGAAAACCTAAAGCCTGACACTGAAGAGAGTGTTATCATGCACTGCATTGGCTGTTTGGCTGTTTTAAGGGAACCTAAACCTTGATGGTTCGGATCAAAGGATCCGTACACACGAATATAGGGCGATTTCAGCAAAAGTTACAAGGCCCAATGTGTCTAGTCCCAATAAATATGTACGCTTGGTCGTTAGGGCTAGTAGAAAAATAAGTACAGGTGTACCAAATTGAGTTGCTCCATTGTCTAAATAGTTAAGTGTAACTATCAATGAATGTCACTATTTGTTATTCACAAAGTATCACATATATGATTTATGTTTGTACTGTTTCAACTGTTGAAGGTATGTTTAAACCTCTGACATTTGTATAAAATGTAAACAATTTGAAACTTGAAAAGAAATGTATGAATGAATACACAAACCTTCGGAATCTATTTAAAGAAGGCACATAGCTGCTAAATAAAAAGCAGTTGTGAACTGAACTCGAGCCCTGGCACCTTTGTTTTGAGATAACCTCTATTGAAGAAGGACAATTATCCTGAAAGACATGTCTAGAGATACACAGCATTGACTGCACCAACAAGGGTGAAAAACTGAAGCCTGACACCGAAGAGAGTGTTATCATGCACTGCTTTTATTATGATGCATCGGGGCAAACTTAGTGCTGGAGTGTGAGGCAGTGTGCGCCCACCCCCATCCTATTTGAAAAGGCTCCCTTGAGCTAACGAGCTGACGAGCTCTGGTTGATGCACCTGCGCCCAGCGAGTGGTACTTAGACCTGAGAAGACTTTGGGCAGCATCTCCAGCACCCCCAAAAAAGTGTTGTTCTCTACTGAAGAACAACAATTATCCTGAAACACGTGTCCAGAGATACACAGCACTGGCTGCACCAACAAGGGTGAAAAACTAAACCTGACACCGAAGAGAAAGTTATCATGCACTGCATTTATTATGATGCATCGGGGCAAACTTAGTGCTGGAGTGTGAGGCAGTGTGCATCCACCCCATCCTATTTGGAAAGGCTCCCTTGAGCTAACGATCTGACGAGTTCTGGTTGATGCACCTGCGCCCAGCGAGTGGTGCTGAGACCTGAGAAGACTTTGGGCAGCATCTACAGCACCCACAACAAAGTGTTGCTCTCTATTGAAGAAGGACAAATATCCTGAAACACGTGTTTAGAGATACACAGCACTGGCTGCACCAACAAGGGTGAAAACCTAAAGCCTGACACTGAAGAGAGTGTTATCATGCACTGCATTGGCTGTTCGGCTGTTTTAAGGGAACCTAAACCTTGATGGTTCGGATCAAAGGATCCGTACACACGAATATAGGGCGATTTCAGCAAAAGTTACAAGGCCCAATGTGTCTAGTCCCAATAAATATGTACGCTTGGTCGTTAGGACTAGTAGAAAAATAAGTACAGGTGTAACAAATTGAGTTGCTCCATTGTCTAAATAGTTAAGTGTAACTATCAATGAATGTCACTATTTGTTATTCACAAAGTATCACATATATGATTTATGTTTGTACTGTTTCAACTGTTGAAGGTATGTTTAAACCTCTGACGTTTGTATAAAATGTAAACAATTTGAAACTTGAAAAGAAATGTATGAATGAATACACAAACCTTCGGAATCTATTTAAAGAAGGCACATAGCTGCTAAATAAAAAGCAGTTGTGAACTGAACTCGAGCCCTGGCACCTTTGTTTTGAGATAACCTCTATTGAAGAAGGACAATTATCCTGAAACACATGTCTAGAGATACACAGCATTGGCTGCACCAACAAGGGTGAAAAACTGAAGCCTGACACCGAAGAGAGTGTTATCATGCACTGCTTTTATTATGATGCATCGGGGCAAACTTAGTGCTGGAGTGTGAGGCAGTGTGCGCCCACCCCCATCCTATTTGAAAAGGCTCCCTTGAGCTAACGAGCTGACGAGCTCTGGTTGATGCACCTGCGCCCAGCGAGTGGTACTTAGACCTGAGAAGACTTTGGGCAGCATCTCCAGCACCCCCAAAAAAGTGTTGTTCTCTACTGAGGAACAACAATTATCCTGAAACACGTGTCCAGAGATACACAGCACGGGCTGCACCAACAAGGGTGAAAAACTAAAGCCTGACACCGAAGAGAGTGTTATCATGCACTGCATTTATTATGATGCATCGGGGCAAACTTAGTGCTGGAGTGTGAGGCAGTGTGCCCCCACCCCCATCCTATTTGAAAAAGATCCCTGGAGCTAACGAGCTGATGAGCTCTGGTTGATGCACCAGCACCCAGCGAGTGGTTCTGAGACCTGAGAAGACGTTGGGCAGCATCTCCAGCACCCCCAAAAAAGTTTTGCTCTCAACTGAAAAAGGACAATTATCCTGAAACACGTGTCTAGAGATACACAGGACTGGCTGCACCAACAAGGGTGAAAAACTAAAGCCTGACACCGAAGAGAGTGTTATCGTGCACTGCATTTATTATGATGCATCCGGGCAAACAGTGCTGGAGTGTGAGGCAGTGTGCGCCCATCCCCATCCTATTTGAAAAGGCTCCCTTGAGCTAACGAACTGATGAGCTCTGGTTGATGCACCTGCTCCCAGAGAGTGGTACTGAGACCTGAGAAGACTCTGGGCAGCATCTCCAGCACCCCCAGAAAAGGGTTGCTCTCTACTGAAGAAGGACAATTATCCTGAAACAAGTGTCTAGAGATACAAGCACGGGCTGCATCAACAAGGGTGAAAAACTAAAGCCTGACACCGAAGAGAGTGTTATCATGCACTGCATTTATTATGATGCATCGGGGCAAACTTAGTGCTGGAGTGTGAGGCAGTGTGCGCCCATCCCCATCCTATTTGAAAAGGCTCCCTTGAGCTAACGAACTGACGAGCTCTGGTTGATGCACCTGCGTCCAGCGAGTGGTACTGAGACCTGAGAAGACTTTGGGCAGCATCTCCAGCACCCCCAGAAAAGTGTTGCACTCTACTGAAGAAGGACAATTATCCTGAAATAAGTGTCTAGAGATACACAGCATGGGCTGCATCAACAAGGGTGAAAAACTAAAGCCTGACACCGAAGAGAGTGTTATCATGCACTGCATTCATTATGATGCATCTGGGCAAATTTAGAGCTGGAGTGTGAGGCAGTGTGCGCCCACCCCCATCCTATTTGAAAAGGCTCCTTTGAGCTAAGGAGCTGACAACCTCTGGTTGACGCACCTGCGCCCAGCGAGTGGTACTGAGACCTTAGAAGACTTTGGGCGGCATCTCCAGCACCCCCAAAAAAGTGTTGTTCTCTACTGAAAAACGACAATTATCCTGAAACACATGTCTAGAGATACACAGCACGGGCTGCACCAACAAGGGTGAAAAACTAAAGCCCGACATCGAAGAGAGTGTTATCATGCAGTGCATTGATTATGATGCATCCGGGCAAACTTAGTGCTGGAGTGTGAGGCAGTGTGCGCCCACCCCCATCCTATTTGAAAAGGCTCCCCTGAGCAAACGAGCTGACGAGCTCTGGTTGATGCACCTGCGCCCAGCGAGTGGTACTGAGACCTGAGAAGACTTTGGGCAGCATCTCCAGCACTCACAAAAAAGTGTTGCTCTCTACTGAAGAAGGACAATTATCCCGAAACAAGTGTCTAGAGATACACAGCACGGGCTGCATCAACAAGGGTGAAGAAATAAATCCTGACACCGAAGAGTGTTATCATCCACTGCATGTATTATGATGCATCGGGGCAAACTTAGTGCTGGAGTGTGAGGCAGTGTGCACCCACCCCATCCTATTTGAAAATGTTCCCTTGAGCTATCGAGCTGACGAGCTCTGGTTGATGCACCTGCACCCAGCGAGTGGTACTGAGACCTGAGAAGGCTTTGGGCAGCATCTCCAGCACCCACAAAAAAGTGTGGCTCTCTACTGAAGAAGGACAATTATACTGAAACACGTGTCTAGAGATACACAGCATTGGCTGCACCAACAAGGGTGAAAAACTAAAGCCTGACACCGGAGAGAGTGTTATCATGCACTGCATTTATTATGATGCATCGGGGCAAACTTAGTGCTGGAGTGTGAGGCAGTGTGCGCCCACCACCATCCTATTTGAAAAGGCTCCCTTGAGCTAACGAGCTGATGAGCTCTGGTTGATGCACCTGCGGCCAGTGAGTGGTACTGAGACCTGAGAAGACTTTGGGCAGCATCTCCAGCACCCCCAAAAAAGTGTTGCTCTCTACTGAAGAAGCACAATTATCCTGAAACACGTGTCTACAGATACACAGCACTGGCTGCACCAACAAGGGTGAAAAACTAAAGCCTGACACCGAAGAGAGTGTTATCATGAACTGCATTTATTATGATGCATCGGGGCAAACTTAGTGCTGGAGTGTGAGGCAGTGTGCGCCCACCCCCATCCTATTTGAAAAGGCTCCCTTGAGCTAACGAGCTGACGAGGTCTGGTTGATTCACCTGCGCCCAGCGAGTGGTACTGAGACCAGAGAGGACTTTGGGCAGCATCTCCAGCACCCCCAAAAAAGTATTGCTCTCTACTGAAGAACAACAATTATCCTGAAACACGTGTCCAGAGATACACAGCACGGGCTGCACCAACAAGGGTGAAAAACTAAAGCCTGACACCGAAGAGAGTGTTATCATGCACTGCATTTATTATGATGCATCGGGGCAAACTAAGTGCTGGAGTGTGAGGCAGTGTGCCCCCACCCCCATCCTATTTGAAAAAGATCCCTGGAGCTAACGAGCTGATGAGCTCTGGTTGATGCACCTGCACCCAGCGAGTGGTTCTGAGACCTGAGAAGACTTTGGGCAGCATCTCCAGCACCCCCAAAAAAGTTTTGCTCTCAACTGAAGAAGGACAATTATCCTGAAACACGTGTCTAGCGATACACAGCACTGGCTGCACCAACAAGGGTGAAAAACTAAAGCCTGACACCGAAGAGAGTGTTATCATGCACTGCATTTATTATGATGCATCCGGGCAAACAGTGCTGGAGTGTGAGGCAGTGTGCGCCCATCCCCATCCTATTTGAAAAGGCTCCCTTGAGCTAACGAACTGACGAGCTCTGGTTGATGCACCTGCGCCCAGCGAGTGGTACTGAGACCTGAGAAGACTTTGGGCAGCATCTCCAGCACCCCCAGAAAAGTGTTGCACTCTACTGAAGAAGGACAATTATCCTGAAACAAGTGTCTAGAGATACACAGCACGGGCTGCATCAACAAGGGTGAAAAACTAAAGCCTGACACCGAAGAGAGTGTTATGATGCACTGCTTTTATTATGATGCATCGGGGCAAACTTAGTGCTGGAGTGTGAGGCAGTGTGCGCCCACCCCAACCTATTTGAAAAGGCTCCATTGAGCTAACGAACTGACGAGCTCTGGTTGATGCACCTGCGCCCAGCGAGTGGTACTGAGACCTGAGAAGACTTTGGGCAGCATCTCCAGCACCCCCAGAAAAGTGTTGCACTCTACTGAAGAAGGACAATTATCCTGAAAAAAGTGTCTAGAGATACACAGCATGGGCTGCATCAACAAGGGTGAAAAACTAAAGCCTGACACAGAAGAGAGTGTTATCATGCACTGCATTTATTATGATGCATCGGGGCATATTTAGAGATGGAGTGTGAGGCAGTGGGCGCCCACCCCATCTTATATGAAAAGGCTCCCTTGAGCTAACGAGCTGACGAGCTCTGGTTGATGCACCTGCGCACAGCGAGTGGTACTGAGACCTGAGAAGACTTTGGGCAGCATCTCCAGCACCCACAAAAAAGTGTTGCTCTCTACTGAAGAAGGACAATTATCCTGAAACACGTGTCTAGAGATACACAGCACTGGCTGCACCAACAAGGGTGAAAAACTAAAGCCTGACATCGAAGAGAGTGTTATCATGCACTGCATTTATTATGATGCATCCGGGCAACCTTAGTGCTGGAGTGTGAGGCAGTGTGTGCCCACCCCATCCTATTTGAAAAGGCTTCCTTGAGCTAACAAGCTGACGAGCTCTGGTTGATGCACCTGCACCCAGTGAGTGGTACTGAGACCTGAGACGACTTTGGGCAGCTTTTCCAGCACCCCCAAAAAAGTGTTACTCTCTACTGAAGAAGTACAATTATCCTGAAACACGTGTCTAGAGATACACAGCACTGGCTGCACCAACAAGGGTGAAAACCTAAAGCCTGACACCGAAGAGAGTGTTATCATGCACTGCATTTAATATGATGCATCAGGGCAAACTTGATGCAGGAGTGTGAGGCAGTGTGCGCCCACCCCCATCCTATTTGAAAAGGCTCCCTTGAGCTAACGAGCTAATGAGCTCTGGTTGATGCACCTGCGCCCAGCGAGTGGTACTGAGACCTGGGAAGGCTTTGGGCAGCATCTCGAGCACCCACAGAAAAGTGTGGCTCTCTACTGAAGAAGGACAATTACACTGAAACATGTGTCTAGAGATACACAGCATTGGCTGCACCAACAAGGGTGAAAAACTAAAGCCTGACACCGGAGAGAGTGTTATCATGCACTGCATTTATTATGATGCATCGGGGCAAACTTAGTGCTGGAGTGTGAGGCAGTGTGCGCCCACCACCATCCTATTTGAAAAGGCTCCCTTGAGCTAACAAGCTGATGAGCTCTGTTTGATGCACCTGCGGCCAGTGAGTGGTACTGAGACCTGAGAAGACTTTGGGCAGCATCTCCAGCACCCCCAAAAAAGTGTTGCTCTCTACTGAAGAACAACAATTATCCTGAAACACGTGTCCAGAGATACACAGCACGGGCTGCTCCAACAAGGGTGAAAAACTAAAGCCTGACACCGAAGAGAGTGTTATCATGCACTGCATTTATTATGATGCATCCGGACAAACAGTGCTGGAGTGTGAGGCAGTGTGCGCCCATCCCCATCCTATTTGAAAAGGCTCCCTTGAGCTAACGAACTGACGAGCTCTGGTTGATGCACCTGCGCTCAGCGAGTGGTACTGAGACCTGAGAAGACTTTGGGTAGCATCTCCAGCACCCCCAGAAAAGTGTTGCACTCTACTGAAGAAGGACAATTATCATGAAACAAGTGTCTAGAGATACACAGCACGGGCTGCATCAACAAGGGTGAAAAACTAAAGCCTGACACCGAAGAGAGTGTTATCATGCACTGCTTTTATTATGATGCATCGGGGCAAACTTAGTGCTGGAGTGTGAGGCAGTGTGCGCCCACCCCAACCTATTTGAAAAGGCTCCCTTGAGCTAACGAACTGACGAGCTCTGGTTGATGCACCTGCGCCCAGCGAGTGGTACTGAGACCTTAGAAGACTTTGGGCAGCATCTCCAGCACCCCCAGAAAAGTGTTGCACTCTACTGAAGAAGGACAATTATCCTGAAACAAGTGTCTAGAGATACACAGCATGGGCTGCATCAACAAGGGTGAAAAACTAAAGCCCGACACCGAAGAGAGTGTTATCATGCACTGCATTTATTATGATGCATCGGGGCAAATTTAGTGCTGGAGTGTGAGGCAGTGGGCGCCCACCCCATCCTATATGAAAAGGCTCCCTTTCGCTAACGAGCTGACGAGCTCTGGTTGATGCACCTGCGCCCAGCGAGTGGTACTGAGACCTGAGAAGACTTTGGGCAGCATCTCCAGCACCCACAAAAAAGTGTTGCTCTCTACTGAAGAAGGACAATTATCCTGAAACACGTGTCTAGAGATACACAGCACTGGCTGCACCAACAAGGGTAAAAAACTAAAGCCTGACACCGTAGATAGTGTTATCATGCACTGCATTTATTATGATGCATCAGGGCAAACTTAGTGCTGGAGTGTGAGGCAGTGTGCGCCCACCCCATCCTATTTGAAAAGGCTCCTTTGAGCTAACGAGCTGACAACCTCTGGTTGATGCACCTGCGCCCAGCGAGTGGACTGAGACCTTAGAAGACTTTGGGCAGCATCTCCAGCACCCCCAAAGAAGTGTTGTTCTCTACTGAAGAACGACAATTATCCTGAAACACATTTCTAGAGATACACAGCACGGGCTGCACCAACAAGGGTAAAAAACTAAAGCCCGACATCGAAGAGAGTGTTATCATGCACTGCATTGATTATGATGCATCGGGGCAAACTTAGGGCTGAAGTGTGAGGCAGTGTGCGCCCACCCCCATCCTATTTGAAAAGGCTCCCTTGAGCTAACGAGCTGACGAGCTCTGGTTGATGCACCTGCGCCCAGCGAGTAGTACTGAGACCTGAGAAGACTTTGGGCAGCATCTCCAGCACCCACAAAAAAGTGTTGCTCTCTACTGAAGAAGGACAATTATCCTGAAACACGTGTCTAGAGATACACAGCACTGGCTGCACCAACAAGGGTGAAAACCTAAAGCCTGACACCGAAGAGAATGTTATCATGCACTGCATTTATTATGATGCATCCGGGTAAACTTAGTGCTGGAGTGTGAGGCAGTGTGCGCCCACCCCCATCCTATTTGAAAAGGCTCCCTGGAGCAAACGAGCTGACGAGCTCTGGTTGATGCACCTGCGCCCAGCGAGTGGTACTGAGACCTGAGAAGACTTTGGGCAGCATCTCCAGCACTCACAAAAAAGTGTTGCTCTCTACTGAAGAAGGAAAATTATCCTGAAACAAGTGTCTAGAGATACACAGCATTGTCTGCACCAACAAGAGTAAAAAACTAAAGCCTGACACCGAAGAGAGTGTTATCATGCACTGCATTTATTATCATGCATCGGGGCAAACAGTGCTGGAGTGTGAGGCAGTGTGCGCCCACCCCATCCTATTTGAAAAGGCTCCCCATAGCAAATGAGCTGACGAGCTCTGGTTGATGCACCTGCTGCGCCCAGCGAGTGGTACTGAGACCTGAGAAGATTCTGGGCAGCATCTCCAGCACCCCCAGAAAAGTGTTGCTCTCTACTGAAGAAGGACAATTATCCTGAAACAAGTGTCTAGAGATACACAGCACGGGCTGCATCAACAAGGGTGAAAAACTAAAGCCTGACACCGAAGAGAGTGTTATCATGCACTGCATTTATTATGATGCATCGGGGCAAACAGTGCTGGAGTGTGAGGCAGTGTGCACCCACCCCATCCTATTTGAAAAGGTTCCCTTGAGCTAACGAGCTGACGAGCTCTGGTTGATGCACCTGCGCTCAGCGAGTGGTACTGAGACCTGAGAAGGCTTTGGGCAGCATCTCCAGCACCCACAAAAGAGTGTGGCTCTCTACTGAAGAAGGACAATTATACTGAAACACGTGTCTAGAGATACACAGCACGGGCTGCATCAACAAGGGTGAAAAACTAAAGCCTGACACCGAAGAGAGTGTTATCATGCACTGCATTTATTATGATGCATCGGGGCAAACTTAGTGCTGGAGTGTGAGGCAGTGTGCACCCACCCCATCCTATTTGAAAAGGTTCCCTTGAGCTAACGAGCGGACGAGCTCTGGTTGATGCACCTGCGCCCAGCGAGTGGTACTGAGACCTGGGAAGGCTTTGGGCAGCATCTCCAGCACCCACAAAAAAGTGTGGCTCTCTACTGAAGAAGGACAATTACACTGAAACATGTGTCTAGAGATACACAGCATTGGCTGCACCAACAAGGGTGAAAAACTAAAGCCTGACACCGGAGAGAGTGTTATCATGCACTGCATTTATTATGATGCATCGGGGCAAACTTAGTGCTGGAGTGTGAGGCAGTGTGCGCCCACCACCATCCTATTTGAAAAGGCTCCCTTGAGCTAACAAGCTGATGAGCTCTGGTTGATGCACCTGCGGCCAGTGAGTGGTACTGAGACCTGAGAAGACTTTGGGCAGCATCTCCAGCACCCCCAAAAAAGTGTTGCTCTCTACTGAAGAACAACAATTATCCTGAAACACGTGTCCAGAGATACATAGCACGGGCTGCACCAACAAGGGTGAAAAACTAAAGCCTGACACCGAAGAGAGTGTTATCATGCACTGCATTTATTGTGATGCATCCGGGCAAACAGTGCTGGAGTGTGAGGCAGTGTGCGCCCATCCCCATCCTATTTGAAAAGCCTCCCTTGAGCTAACGAACTGACGAGCTCTGGTTGATGCACCTGCGCTCAGCGAGTGGTACTGAGACCTGAGAAGACTTTGGGTAGCATCTCCAGCACCCCCAGAAAAGTGTTGCACTCTACTGAAGAAGGACAATTATCATGAAACAAGTGTCTAGAGATACACAGCACGGGCTGCATCAACAAGGGTGAAAAACTAAAGCCTGACACCGAAGAGAGTGTTATCATGCACTGCTTTTATTATGATGCATCGGGGCAAACTTAGTGCTGGAGTGTGAAGCAGTGTGCGCCCACCCCAACCTATTTGAAAAGGCTCCCTTGAGCTAACGAACTGACGAGCTCTGGTTGATGCACCTGCGCCCAGCGAGTGGTACTGAGACCTTAGAAGACTTTGGGCAGCATCTCCAGCACCCCCAGAAAAGTGTTGCACTCTACTGAAGAAGGACAATTATCCTGAAACAAGTGTCTAGAGATACACAGCATGGGCTGCATCAACAAGGGTGAAAAACTAAAGCCCGACACCGAAGAGAGTGTTATCATGCACTGCATTTATTATGATGCATCGGGGCAAATTTAGTGCTGGAGTGTGAGGCAGTGGGCGCCCACCCCATCCTATATGAAAAGGCTCCCTTTCGCTAACGAGCTGACGAGCTCTGGTTGATGCACCTGCGGCCAGTGAGTGGTACTGAGACCTGAGAAGACTTTGGGCAGCATCTCCAGCACCCCCAAAAAAGTGTTGCTCTCTACTGAAGAACAACAATTATCCTGAAACACGTGTCTAGAGATACACAGCACGGGCTGCACCAACAAGGGTGAAAAACTAAAGCCTGACACCGAAGAGAATGTTATCATGCACTGCATTTATTATGATGCATCCGGGCAAACAGTGCTGGAGTGTGAGGCAGTGTGCGCCCATCCCCATCCTATTTGAAAAGGCTCCCTTGAGCTAACGAACTGACGAGCTCTGGTTGATGCACCTGCGCTCAGCGAGTGGTACTGAGACCTGAGAAGACTTTGGGTAGCTTCTCCAGCACCCCCAGAAAAGTGTTGCACTCTACTGAAGAAGGACAATTATCATGAAACAAGTGTCTAGAGATACACAGCACGGGCTGCATCAACAAGGGTGAAAAACTAAAGCCTGACACCGAAGAGAGTGTTATCATGCACTGCTTTTATTATGATGCATCGGGGCAAACTTAGTGCTGGAGTGTGAGGCAGTGTGCGCCCACCCCAACCTATTTGAAAAGGCTCCCTTGAGCTAACGAACTGACGAGCTCTGGTTGATGCACCTGCACCCAGCGAGTGGTACTGAGACCTTAGAAGACTTTGGGCAGCATCTCCAGCACCCCCAGAAAAGTGTTGCACTCTACTGAAGAAGGACAATTATCCTGAAACAAGTGTCTAGAGATGCACAGCATGGGCTGCATCAACAAGGGTGAAAAACTAAAGCCCGACACCGAAGAGAGTGTTATCATGCACTGCATTTATTATGATGCATCGGGGCAAATTTAGTGCTGGAGTGTGAGGCAGTGTGCGCCCACCCCCATCCTATTTGAAAAGGCTCCTTTGAGCTAACGAGCTGACAACCTCTGGTTGATGCACCTGCGCCCAGCGAGTGGACTGAGACCTTAGAAGACTTTGGGCAGCATCTCCAGCACCCCCAAAGAAGTGTTGTTCTCTACTGAAGAACGACAATTATCCTGAAACACATTTCTAGAGATACACAGCACGGGCTGCACCAACAAGGGTGAAAAACGAAAGCCCGACATCGAAGAGAGTGTTATCATGCACTGCATTGATTATGATGCATCGGGGCAAACTTAGTGCTGAAGTGTGAGGCAGTGTGTGCCCACCCCCATCCTATTTGAAAAGGCTCCCTTGAGCTAACGAGCTGACGAGCTCTGGTTGATGCACCTGCGCCCAGCGAGTAGTACTGAGACCTGAGAAGACTTTGGGCAGCATCTCCAGCACCCACAAAAAAGTGTTACTCTCTACTGAAGAAGGACAATTATCCTGAAACACGTGTCTAGAGATACACAGCACTGGCTGCACCAACAAGGGTGAAAACCTAAAGCCTGACACCGAAGAGAATGTTATCATGCACTGCATTTATTATGATGCATCCGGGCAAACTTAGTGCTGGAGTGTGAGGCAGTGTGCGCCCACCCCCATCCTATTTGAAAAGGCTCCCTGGAGCAAACGAGCTGACGAGCTCTGGTTGATGCACCTGCGCCCAGCGAGTGGTACTGAGACCTGAGAAGACTTTGGGCAGCATCTCCAGCACTCACAAAAAAGTGTTGCTCTCTACTGAAGAAGGAAAATTATCCTGAAACACGTGTCTAGAGATACACAGCATTGTCTGCACCAACAAGAGTAAAAAACTAAAGCCTGACACCGAAGAGAGTGTTATCATGCACTGCATTTATTATCATGCATCGGGGCAAACAGTGCTGGAGTGTGAGGCAGTGTGCGCCCACCCCATCCTATTTGAAAAGGCTCCCCATAGCAAATGAGCTGACGAGCTCTGGTTGATGCACCTGCTGCGCCCAGCGAGTGGTACTGAGACCTGAGAAGATTCTGGGCAGCATCTCCAGCACCCCCAGAAAAGTGTTGCTCTCTACTGAAGAAGGACAATTATCCTGAAACAAGTGTCTAGAGATACACAGCACGGGCTGCATCAACAAGGGTGAAAAACTAAAGCCTGACACCGAAGAGAGTGTTATCATGCACTGCATTTATTATGATGCATCCGGGCAAACAGTGCTGGAGTGTGAGGCAGTGTGCGCCCATCCCCATCCTATTTGAAAAGGCTCCCTTGAGCTAACGAACTGACGAGCTCTGGTTGATGCACCTGCGCTCAGCGAGTGGTACTGAGACCTGAGAAGACTTTGGGTAGCTTCTCCAGCACCCCCAGAAAAGTGTTGCACTCTACTGAAGAAGGACAATTATCATGAAACAAGTGTCTAGAGATACACAGCACGGGCTGCATCAACAAGGGTGAAAAACTAAAGCCTGACACCGAAGAGAGTGTTATCATGCACTGCTTTTATTATGATGCATCAGGGCAAACTTAGTGCTGGAGTGTGAGGCAGTGTGCGCCCACCCCAACCTATTTGAAAAGGCTCCCTTGAGCTAACGAACTGACGAGCTCTGGTTGATGCACCTGCGCCCAGCGAGTGGTACTGAGACCTTAGAAGACTTTGGGCAGCATCTCCAGCACCCCCAGAAAAGTGTTGCACTCTACTGAAGAAGGACAATTATCCTGAAACAAGTGTCTAGAGATGCACAGCATGGGCTGCATCAACAAGGGTGAAAAACTAAAGCCCGACACCGAAGAGAGTGTTATCATGCACTGCATTTATTATGATGCATCGGGGCAAATTTAGTGCTGGAGTGTGAGGCAGTGTGCGCCCACCCCCATCCTATTTGAAAAGGCTCCTTTGAGCTAACGAGCTGACAACCTCTGGTTGATGCACCTGCGCCCAGCGAGTGGACTGAGACCTTAGAAGACTTTGGGCAGCATCTCCAGCACCCCCAAAGAAGTGTTGTTCTCTACTGAAGAACGACAATTATCCTGAAACACATTTCTAGAGATACACAGCACGGGCTGCACCAACAAGGGTGAAAAACGAAAGCCCGACATCGAAGAGAGTGTTATCATGCACTGCATTGATTATGATGCATCGGGGCAAACTTAGTGCTGAAGTGTGAGGCAGTGTGTGCCCACCCCCATCCTATTTGAAAAGGCTCCCTTGAGCTAACGAGCTGACGAGCTCTGGTTGATGCACCTGCGCCCAGCGAGTAGTACTGAGACCTGAGAAGACTTTGGGCAGCATCTCCAGCACCCACAAAAAAGTGTTACTCTCTACTGAAGAAGGACAATTATCCTGAAACACGTGTCTAGAGATACACAGCACTGGCTGCACCAACAAGGGTGAAAACCTAAAGCCTGACACCGAAGAGAATGTTATCATGCACTGCATTTATTATGATGCATCCGGGCAAACTTAGTGCTGGAGTGTGAGGCAGTGTGCGCCCACCCCCATCCTATTTGAAAAGGCTCCCTGGAGCAAACGAGCTGACGAGCTCTGGTTGATGCACCTGCGCCCAGCGAGTGGTACTGAGACCTGAGAAGACTTTGGGCAGCATCTCCAGCACTCACAAAAAAGTGTTGCTCTCTACTGAAGAAGGAAAATTATCCTGAAACACGTGTCTAGAGATACACAGCATTGTCTGCACCAACAAGAGTAAAAAACTAAAGCCTGACACCGAAGAGAGTGTTATCATGCACTGCATTTATTATCATGCATCGGGGCAAACAGTGCTGGAGTGTGAGGCAGTGTGCGCCCACCCCATCCTATTTGAAAAGGCTCCCCATAGCAAATGAGCTGACGAGCTCTGGTTGATGCACCTGCTGCGCCCAGCGAGTGGTACTGAGACCTGAGAAGATTCTGGGCAGCATCTCCAGCACCCCCAGAAAAGTGTTGCTCTCTACTGAAGAAGGACAATTATCCTGAAACAAGTGTCTAGAGATACACAGCACGGGCTGCATCAACAAGGGTGAAAAATTAAAGCCTGACACCGAAGAGAGTGTCATCATGCACTGCATTTATTATGATGCATCGGGGCAAACAGTGCTGGAGTGTGAGGCAGTGTGCACCCACCCCATCCTATTTGAAAAGGTTCCCTTGAGCTAACGAGCTGACGAGCTCTGGTTGATGCACCTGCGCTCAGCGAGTGGTACTGAGACCAGAGAGGACTTTGGGCAGCATCTCCAGCACCCCCAAAAAAGTGTTGCTCTCTACTGAAGAAGGACAATTATCCTAAAACACGTGTCTAGAGATACCCAGCACTGGCTACACCAACAAGGATGAAAAACTAAAGCCTAAACACCGTAGAGAGTGTTATCATGAACGGCATTTATTATGATGCATCGGGGCAAACTTAGTGCTGGAGTGTGAGGCAGTGTGCGCCCACCCCAATCCTATTTGAAAAGGCTCCCTTGAGCTAACGAACTGACGAGCTCTGGTTGATGTACCTGCGCCCAGTGAGTGGTACTGAGACCTGAGAAGACTTTGGGCAGCATCTCCAGCACCCTCAGAAAAGTGTTGCACTCTACAGAAGAAGGACAATTATCCTGAAACAAGTGTCTAGAGATACACAGCACAGGCTGCATCAACAAGGGTGAAAAACTAAAGCCTGACACCGAAGAGAGTGTTATCATGCACTGCATTTATTATGATGCATCGGGGCAAATTTAGTGCTGGAGTGTGAGGCAGTGTGCGCCCACCCCTTCCTATTTGAAAAGGCTCCCTTGAGCTAACGAGCTGACGAGCTCTGGTTGATGCACCTGCGCCCAGCGAGTGGTACTGAGACCTGAGAAGGCTTTGGGCAGCATCTCCAGCACCCACAAAAAAGTGTTGCTCTCTACTGAAGAAGGACAATTATCCTGAAACACGTGTCAAGAGATACACAGCATTGGCTGCACCAACAAGGGTGAAAAACTAAAGCCTGACACCGGAGAGAGTGTTATCATGCACTGCATTTATTATGATGCATCGGGGCAAACAGTGCTGGAGTGTGAGGCAGTGTGCGCCCATCCCCATCCTATTTGAAAAGGCTCCCCTGAGCTAATGACCTGACGAGCTCTGGTTGATGCACCTGCACCCAGCGAGTGGTAATGGGACCTGAGAAGACTTTGGGCAGCATCTCCAGCACCCCCAGAAAAGAGTTGCTCTCTACTGAAGAAGGACAATTATCCTGAAACGAGTGTCTAGAGATACACAGCACTGGCTGCACCAACAATGGTGAAAAACTAAAGCCTGACACCGAAGAGAGTGTTATCATGCACTGCATTTCTTATGATGCATCGGGGCAAACAGTGCTGGAGTGTGAGGCAGTGTGCACCCACCCCATCCTATTTGAAAAGGTTCCCTTGAGCTAACGAGCTGACGAGCTCTGGTTGATGCACCTGCGCTCAGCGAGTGGTACTGAGACCTGAGAAGGCTTTGGGCAACATCTCCAGCACCCCCAAAAAAGTGTTGCTCTCTACTGAAGAAGGACAATTATCCTGAAACACGTGTCTAGAGATACACAGCACTGGCTACACCAACAATGGTGAAAAACTAAAGCCTGACACCGAAGAGAGTGTTATCATGCACTGCATTCATTATGATGCATCGGGGCAAACGTAGTGCTGGAGTGTGAGGCAGTGTGCGCCCACCCCCATCCTATTTGAAAAGGCTCTCTTGAGCTAACGAGCTGACAAGCTCAGGTTGATGCACCTGCGCCCAGCGAGTGCTTCTGAGACCTGAGAAGACTTTGGGCAGCATCTCCAGCACCCCCAAAAAAGAGTTCCTCCCTACTAAAGAAGGACAATTATCCTAAAACATGTGCCTAGAGATACACAGCACTGGCTGCACTAACAAGGGTGAAAAACTAAAGCCTGAACACCGAAGAGAGTGTTATCATGCACTGCATTTATTATGATGCATCGGGGCAACCAGTGCTGGAGTGTGAGGCAGTGTGTGCCCATCCCCATCCTATTTGAAAAGGCTCCCTTGAGCTAACGAACTGACGAGCTCTGGTTGATGCACCTGCACCCAGCGAGTGGTACTGAGACCAGAGATTACTTTGAGCAGCATCTTCAGCACCCTCAAAAAAGTGTTGCACTCTACTGAAGAAGGACAATTATCCTGAAACGAGTGTCTAGAGATACACAGCACGGGCTGCATCAACAAGGGTGAAAAAGTAAGGCCTGACACAGAAGAGAGTGTTATTATGCACTGCATTTATTATGATGCATCGGGGCAAACAGTGCTGGAGTGTGAGGCAGTGTGCGCCCATCCCCATCCTATTTGAAAAGGCTCCCTTGAGCTAATGACCTGACGAGCTCTGGTTGCTGCACCTGCACCCAGCGAGTGGTACTGGGACCTGAGAAGACTTTGTTCAGCATCTTCAGCACCCCCAGAAAAGAGTTGCTCTCTACTGAAGAAGGACAATTATCGTGAAACAAGTGTCTAGAGATACACAGCACGTGCTGCATCAACAAGGGTGTAAAACTAAGGCCTGACACAGAAGCGAGTGTTATCATGCACTGCATTTATTATGATGCATCAGGGCAAATTTAGTGCTGGAGTGTGAGGCAGTGTGCGCCCACCCTTTCCTATTTGAAAAGGCTCCCTTGAGCTAACGAGCTGACGAGCTCTGGTTGATGCACCTGCGCCCAGCGAGTGGTACTGAGACCTGAGAAGGCTTTGGGCAGCATCTCCAGCACCCACAAAAAAGTGTTGCTCTCTACTGAAGAAGGACAATTATCCTGAAACACGTGTCAAGAGATACACAGCATTGGTTGCACCAACAAGGGTGAAAAACTAAAGCCTGACACCGGAGAGAGTGTTATCATGCACTGCATTTATTATGATGCATTGGGGCAAACAGTGCTGGAGTGTGAGGCAGTGTGCGCCCATCCCCATCCTATTTGAAAAGGCTCCCTTGAGCTAATGACCTGACGAGCTCTGGCTGATTCACCTGCACCCAGCGAGTGGTAATGGGACCTGAGAAGACTTTGGGCAGCATCTCCAGCACCCCCAGAAAAGAGTTGCTCTCTACTGAAGAAGGACAATTATCCTGAAACGAGTGTCTAGAGATACACAGCACGGGCTGCATCAACAAGGGTGAAAAAGTAAGGCCTGACACAGAAGAGAGTGTTATCATGCGCTGCATATATTATGATGCATCGGGGCAAACTTAGTGTTGGAGTGTGAGGCTTTGTGCGCCCACCCCCATCCTATTTGAAAAGGCTTCCTTGAGCTAACGAGCTGACGAGCTCTGGTTATTGCACCTACGCCCAGCGAGTGGTACTGAGACCTGAAAAGACTTTGGGCAGCATCTCCAGCACCCCCAAAAAAGTGTTGCTCTCTACTGAAAAAGGACAATTATCCTGAAACACGTGTCTAGAGATACACAGCACTGGCTGCACCAACAATGGTGAAAAACTAAAGCCTGACTCCGAAGAGAGTGTTATCATGCACTGCATTCATTATGATGCATCGGGGCAAACGTAGTGCTGGAGTGTGAGGAAGTGTGCACCCACCACCATCCTATTTGAAAAGGCTCTCTTGAGCTAACGAGCTGACAAGCTCAGGTTGATGCACCTGCGCCCAGCGAGTGCTTCTGAGACCTGAGAAGACTTTGGGCAGCATCTCCAGCACCCCCAAAAAAGAGTTCCTCCCTACTAAAGAAGGACAATTATCCTAAAACATGTGCCTAGAGATACACAGCACTGGCTGCACCAACAAGGGTGAAAAACTAAAGCCTGAACACCGAAGAGAGTGTTATCATGCACTGCATTTATTATGATGCATCGGGGCAACCAGTGCTGGAGTGTGAGGCAGTGTGTGCCCATCCCCATCCTATTTGAAAAGGCTCCCTTGAGCTAACGAACTGACGAGCTCTGGTTGATGCACCTGCACCCAGCGAGTGGTACTGAGACCAGAGAAGACTTTGAGCAGCATCTCCAGCACCCTCAGAAAAGTGTTGCACTCTACTGAAGAAGGACAATTATCCTGAAACGAGTGTCTAGAGATACACAGCATGGGCTGCATCAACTAGGGTGAAAAAGTAAGGCCTGACACAGAAGAGAGTGTTATCATGCACTGCATTTATTATGATGCATCGGGGCAAACAGTGCTGGAGTGTGAGGCAGTGTGCGCCCATCCCCATCCTATTTGAAAAGGCTCCCTTGAGCTAATGACCTGACGAGCTCTGGTTGCTGCACCTGCACCCAGCGAGTGGTACTGGGACCTGAGAAGACTTTGTTCAGCATCTTCAGCACCCCCAGAAAAGAGTTGCACTCTACTGAAGAAGGACAATTATCGTGAAACAAGTGTCTAGAGATACACAGCACGTGCTGCATCAACAAGGGTGTAAAACTAAGGCCTGACACAGAAGCGAGTGTTATCATGCACTGCATTTATTATGATGCATCAGGGCAAACTTAGTGCTGGAGTGTGAGGCAGTGTGCGCCCACCCCATCCTATTTGAAAATGCTCCCTTGAGCTAACGAACTGACGAGCTCTGGTTGATGCACCTGCGCCCAGCGAGTGGTACTGAGACCTGAGAAGTCTTTGGGCAGCCTCTCCAGCACCTGCAAAAAAGTGTTGTTCTCTACTGAAGAACAACAATTATCATGTAACACGTGTCTAGAGATACACAGCACGGGCTGCACCAACAAAGGTGAAATACTAAAGCCTGACACCGAAGAGAGTGTTATCATGCACTGCATTTATTATGATGCATCGGGGCAAACTTAGTGTTGGAGTGTGAGGCAGTGTGCGCCCACCCCCATCCTATTTGAAAAGGCTCACTTGAGCTAACGAGCTGACGAGCTCTGGTTGATGCACCTGCGCCCAGCGAGTGGTACTGACACCTGAGAAGGCTTTGGGCAGCATCTCCAGCACCCACAAAAAAGTGTTGCTCTCTACTGAAGAAGGACAATTATCCTGAAACACGTGTCAAGAGATACACAGCATTGGCTGCACCAACAAGGGTGAAAAACTAAAGCCTGACACCAGAGAGAGTGTTATCATGCACTGCATTTATTATGATGCATCGGGGCAAACAGTGCTGGAGTGTGAGGCAGTGTGTGCCCATCCGCATCCTATTTGAAAAGGCTCCCTTGAGCTAACGAACTGACGAGCTCTGGTTGATGCACCTGCACCCAGCGAGTGGTACTGAGACCAGAGAAGACTTTGAGCAGCATCTCCAGCACCCTCAGAAAAGTGTTGCACTCTACTGAAGAAGGACAATTATCCTGAAACAAGTGTCTAGAGATACACAGCATTGGCTGCACCAACAAGGGTGAAAAACTAAAGCCTGACACCGGAGAGAGTGTTATCATGCACTGCATTTATTATGATGCATCGGGGCAAACAGTGCTGGAGTGTGAGGCAGTGTGCGCCCATCCCCATCCTATTTGAAAAGGCTCCCTTGAGCTAATGACCTGACGAGCTCTGGTTGCTGCACCTGCACCCAGCGAGTGGTACTGGGACCTGAGAAGACTTTGGGCAGCATCTTCAGCACCCCCAGAAAAGAGTTGCTCTCTACTGAAGAAGGACAATTATTGTGAAACAAGTGTCTAGAGATACACAGCACGTGCTGCATCAACAAGGGTGTAAAACTAAGGCCTGACACAGAAGCGAGTGTTATCATGCACTGCATTTATTATGATGCATCAGGGCAAACTTAGTGCTGGAGTGTGAGGCAGTGTGCGCCCACCCCATCCTATTTGAAAATGCTCCCTTGAGCTAACGAACTGACGAGCTCTGTTTGATGCACCTGCGCCCAGCGAGTGGTACTGAGACCTGAGAAGTCTTTGGGCAGCCTCTCCAGCACCCGCAAAAAAGTGTTGTTCTCTACTGAAGAACAACAATTATCATGTAACACGTGTCTAGAGATACACAATACGGGCTGCACCAACAAAGGTGAAATACTAAAGCCTGACACCGAAGAGAGTGTTATCATGCACTGCATTTATTATGATGCATCGGGGCAAACTTAGTGTTGGAGTGTGAGGCAGTGTGCGCCCATCCCCATCCTATTTGAAAAGGCTCCCTTGAGCTAATGACCTGACGAGCTCTGGTTGATGCACCTGCGCCCAGCGAGTGGTAATGGGACCTGAGAAGACTTTGGGCAGCATCTCCAGCACCCCCAGAAAAGAGTTGCTCTCTACTGAAGAAGGACAATTATCCTGAAACAAGTGTCTAGAGATGCACAGCACGGGCTGCATCAACAAGGGTGAAAAAGTAAGGCCTGACACAGAAGAGAGTGTTATCATGCGCTGCATTTATTATGATGCATCGGTGCAAACTTAGTGTTGGAGTGTGAGGCATTGTGCGCCCACCCCCATCCTATTTGAAAAGGCTTCCTTGAGCTAACGAGCTGACGAGCTCTGGTTATTGCACCTACGCCCAGCGAGTGGTACTGAGACCTGAGAAGACTTTGGGCTGCTTCTCCAGCACCCCAAAAAAGTGTTGCTCTCTACTGAAGAAGGACAATTATCCTGAAACACGTGTCTACAGATACACAGCACTGGTTGCACCAACAAGGGTGAAAAACTAAAGCCTGACACCGTAGAGAGTGTTATCATGCACTGCATTTATTATGATGCATCAGGGCAAACTTAGTGCTGGAGTGTGAGGCAGAGTGCGCCCACCCCCATCCTATTTGAAAAGGCTTCCTTGAGCTAACGAGCTGACAACCTCTGGTTGATGCACCTGCGCCCAGCGATTGGCACAGAGACCTGAGAAGACTTTGGGCAGCATCTCCAGCACCGCCAAAAAAGTGTTGCTCTCTACTGAAGAAGGACAATTATCCTGAAACATGTGTCTAGAGATACACAGCACTGGCTGCACCAAAAAGGGTGAAAAACTAAAGCCTGACACCGAAGAGAATGTTATCATGCACTGCATTTATTATGATGCATCGGGGCAAACAGTGCTGGAGTGTGAGGCAGTGTGCGCCCACCCCATCCTATTTGAAAAGGCTCCCTTGAGCTAACGAGCTGACGAGCTCTGGTTGATGCACCTGTGCTTAGCGAGTGGTACTGAGACCTGAGAAGGCTTTGGGCAGCATCTCTAGCACCCACAAAAAAGTGTTGCTCTCTACTGAAGAAGGACAATAATCCTGAAACACGTGTCTAGAGATACACAGCATTGGCTGCACCAACAAGGGTGAAAAACTAAAGCCTGACACCGGAGAGAGTTTTATCATGCACTGCATTTAATATGATACAACGGGGCAAACTTAGTGCTGGAGTGTGAGGCGGTGTGCGCCCACCACCATCCTATTTGAAAAGGCTCCCTTGAGCTAACGATCTGACGAGCTCTGGTTGATGCACCTGTGCCAAGCGAGTGGTACTGAGACCTGAGAAGACTTTGGGCAGCATCTCCAGCACCCCCAAAAAAGTGTTGCTCTCTACTGAAGAAGGACAATTATCCTGAAACACGTGTCTAGAGATACACATCACTGGCTGCACCAACAATGGTGAAAAACTAAAGCCTGACACCGAAGAGAGTGTTATCATGCACTGTATTCATTATGATGCATCGGGGCAAACGTAGTGCTGGAGTGTGAGGCAGTGTGCGCCCACCACCATCCTATTTGAAAAGGCTCCCTTGAGCTAACGAGCTGACAAGCTCAGGTTGATGCACTTGCGCCCAGCGAGTGCTTCTGAGACCTGAGAAGACTTTGGGCAGCATCTCCAGAACCCCCAAAAAAGTGTTCCTCCCTACTAAAGAAGGACAATTATCCTAAAACATGTGTCTAGAGATACACAGCACTGGCTGCACCAACAAGGGTGAAAAACTAAAGCCTGAACACCGAAGAGAGTGTTATCATGCACTGCATTTATTATGATGCATCAGGGCAACCAGTGCTGGAGTGTGAGGCAGTGCGTGCCCATCCCCATCCTATTTGAAAAGGCTCACCTTGAGCTAACGAACTGACGAGCTCTGGTTGTATCTCCGCTTAAAAAACAAGAAACTATAACAGCAAGCCCCAGCAGCCCAAAACTAAACTTAACGAACTTTTGGTGAAACTTGAGAGACTGCACGAAAGAGAAATTCGGAAGTGGTGGGAGGCCACGAGCCTCCAAAGTTACATAAATGATAAAAGGGTACCAAGGGGCTTAAGAGTGTACACAATTCCGTCCTACGAGAACCCGGATCCCCAGCTCTTAACAGAGTGGGCTGAACACACCGCACAATACTGCGAAGGAACATTGGCAATATTAGTTAAATACGCGTGGAGTGACCGCGAGAAGACTTTAGCGGAGATACAGACATTGGAGCAAGAACTGCTAAAGGAAGAAAAACCCTATTTGTAATAAACTCCACTTTTTAGTGCGTAACCTAAGAATATGAGGGTGGGATTGTTGGTATTGTTCTAACATATTACAGAAACCAGACATTGCTCCTCACTTCTGGACTCACTTCTAGAGATATGTTGCAAATGTATGTCCCATGGTGGGCTCCTATTCTGCTGCATAGGCAGTGGAGTAGTTGCGAGTAGTGCCACTTTTGGCTCATAGATAAGTGGAAGTCCTATAATTCTTTAAAAGTCTTAAGATTTCCCTGTGTTATTAGTTGGCCTAGTGTCAGAATATCGACCCATTGCCGCGTCACCAAGTTTCGCATTTGCCCCCTAAACAGATATTGGTTTTACGTCATATGGGGGACTGTTGGTGAATAGTGGGATCTGTTTTTAGTAGTTTATGCATGTGGTACCAGATGATGACTATCACCTGCATAATGGGATTGTGAGCCCCAGAGGCAGTAGTTTTATAATTATACACAGGAGTATCTTACACGTGGGCATGCATATAGGAGAGCTGAGCCAAGTGTGGTAGTGCACTATGGTGGTAGTGCACTACGAATGGAAATCCAACGACATTGCTCTTTCTATGAGCTGTTTGTTGGGTGATGGACCAGTCTCTTCTCCATGGTTTTCCATATGAATGAATTTATATTGGTGTCTGTTGATCGTAAAAGGGAACTCATGGTTGTCAGTGGAAGCATGCCAATGACACCCTTGAATCATGGTAGAGCTACTATGTTTATCTCTTGGACCCTTCCCCAAAGGAAGAGGTGTAATTGGGTCCACTCTGCATATTTGGCCTTTGCACAAGCTATTACTGGTTCAATACTGTTGAGGACAATTGGTTCCAGTCCCCTGTTTATGTGCATACCCAGGTACTTTCGCTGCCTTGGGGTTTATTGGAACTGATAACCTGATAGAGCCACATTAGTCATAATCTGTGACATGGGTAGCATCTTGTACTTACCCTAGTTGGCTTTGCAACCTCAATATTACAGCATAGTCAACAACTATTGATATAAAGGCTGGGAGAGTGCTGCCTAAGTATGTCAGGGTGAGAAGTATATGATTGGCGTACAGGAGTATGCCCTTATGGGATAGGTTTACCCCTTAATTTTTTTGACTGCTGTGTGTGCCGCTGCTAGTGATTCTAGTGCTAACACAAATAGCAGGGCCGAGAGAACACACCCGTGGCATGTCCAATGCTGTATTTGAAAGGGATCTGAGAGGAACCTCCCACAATTGACCAGTAGAGTCTAGGTACTGTACAGCATTTGACTTTGGTAATTAAGTCATCCCCCAATCCAAATGTGTGGAGTGATTGAACAAGGTAGTTTCATTCAATCCTGGTAAATGCCTTTTCAATATCTAGAGATAGAGCCAAAGCTTCCTCAAGCAGATCTTTGGCAACACAGAGACGATGTGCTAGTGTTCATAAATGGTTCTGAGATGATCACCTGGGGACAACTGACATCTGTTTAGGATGTGTGACTGTTGATATTTCCTGTTTTAGTTGCATTGCCAGAAAGTATTCTAGAACTTGTATATCTCTGTTTAATAGGGAGATTAAGAAGTAGCTAATGCATTGCAGACAATCCTTGCTGGCCTTTGGAAGTACTGTAATTCGGGCCCTATTGGATTGTCCCTGCGCCCTGTGCTTTGTTGTAAAATAGATTAGTTAGGGCCTGTCCTATCTCTTCTTTAGTTATTTCCCCCTCTAGCAACAGTTAGCCTTTAGGCAGAATGAGGACTGATTGAAGAAACCTGCCAATCTTGTCTGTGTCTTCCCTTTTCTCCGGTGTATAGAGAGCTTCATAGTATGAGATCAATGTATTTGCTAACTCCTGTGGTGTACTGACCATATGTACTGCTTGTGTTCATATGGCTGGTATGGCTAACATCGCCTCCCTCTGGCAGAGTTGCCTGTCTTTTCTCCTTGTTCGTTGTAGCAGTTTATGAGCCTATAGAGCATGTAATATGCTTTAGAGGTGTTCAAACTTAGCTTTCTCAAGTCTGCGCCTATTTGTATTGGCAGGGTGTGTAGTGTATGAACATATTTGCCTCATAATTGGATATAGGCGAGTACTCTTTATCTGTAGGCTGTAGCAGACATCAGAGGTGAAGTAAGCGTTGGTCAGTCTTGATGTTGCCTGTGATAGCTCTGTCTTCATTGTCGGCCTTATCTATAGGGCCAGTCTTGCCCATGACTGCTTCCAGAGCCTGGTTCCAGTCTCCCCCTGTAATTGTAAGCATGGTGCCCAGTTTGGCCATAACTCTGTTGAGCTAGAGGAGGAAAACAGTTTTAGCCCCAACTGGAGCATACACAGACCTCATGCTGACTATCTTACTACCAATGTGAAGTGTAGCAAAAGCATATTGTCTGTCTAGGTCAATCCTGTGCATGTAAGTGTTTTCAACAGGAGGATAGCAGCCCTGAATTTCCTTGATAAAGTGATTCATCCCTTGTCAGACGACCCTCTCTTCAAAAGCGAAGTTCCGCCTGCCTCATTCACAGTTAGGTGTAAATTCAGTACAGAAACGACGGAGGCTACTTTACCTCCACTGCCCACATACATTTGGATGGCCCAACAGAGTAAGGAATGTAGGAAGTTAGAGTGGGCGAACACATCGCCAGATTTCACTCTCCATCCCTGCCAGGTAATATCTGGGAGTAAGGGGTTGTAGAAACTATTAAATGAGAAAACTCCAAGGTGCAGGGGAGCAGGGGGAGGTCACTGTATTTTTATTTTTGTATTATTTGTATTTTACTTTCATAAAGAAAATCCTGCTTTGGCGTATTATTTTGACATTTCAAAAAGTTGAAAGTTTGATGTATGGCTCCATCATGCTGACTGGGCTTTCTGTCAAAACTCTCAAAGCCTTTACTGGAACAACTGTGACAGTGGTTACTGTAAATGGAAGAGTTATCCACTGGAGCAACATACATCTCTAAATTTGGCAGACGGATTACCCTATTCATGGCAGGAGTAAAGTACCCTGCGATGGCAACAGTACTTAATTCACCTGCCAAAGTCAGAATTAAGCCCTCTGGCTCTATATGGATGACATAGGGTGCCTGTAGCAGTGCTATGCCAAAACATTTAGAGGCCAGGTAGGGGAGGAATTCCTTATACTTGGTGTAATGTGTTAAGCCCTTGACATTCCACAATACCATGTTGAGTGGCTTGTATATCATATTTATAGGGGACAGAAGAGAAGGAGTTTGGGAGTAGGTCACTGTGATAAGTTGCCCTGAAGTGTGTGTATCTATGCAATGAGAGCAGGGATGGTAGGACTGTTCCTTGCTTAGGGAGTTGGGTAAAATATCATCTGTCATTGGTATTTGCTTACTCCAGTTTTTCAGGAAATCCATACAATTTTAGATTATCCCTGTGACCTCTGTCCTTTAGGTCAGTAGCTTGATGCCTGAGGTACCGAAGTTCAGAGCCCCATGATTCTGATTGTTCCATGCAATTTTGATCTGTTAACAGTCATTTGTCAATGTCCTCCACATTGCATTGGAACACATTTATGTGATTTATATGGATTTTGTGTCAGATGTGAGGTTGTTGATTTTCATATCCATGGACTACAGCAATGGCCCCACATTAGTGATTTCTGTTAGTATTAAGGCTGTTGTATTCTCTTGAGAGGTATATGCTGGGATTATTGTCTTGGTGTTGGCTACCACCTTTGTGATGATAAATTAATGAGATGATTTCCTGCAGGTCATGTCATGTGGAAGGACAGCTGTTGGTCACTATTATTATCAAGGATCGGCGGCACCCACCAAGTGCACACTTCTATGGACTGATGCAAATCTTAGAGGGTCTTTCTAGGTAACCAATTGATCATTTTACCTGGTCGGCATTAGCCATTTTATCCCTCTGACACAGCCCTAAGAAGATTATTGAAGACTGGCTGCTTGAACCAGCAGCGGTAAGGAAGGTGGCAGATCCTGCCCCTGATTCTCTCTGTCTGTTGATGTGATACCATCTGTTAGACATGGGGGGATCTAGTTGGCAATGGCTGGTGCCAATGCCCAATTAGGGACCCTTCTTCCTAAGTCAGGGCAAGTGGGCTACCCCCTTTGATAACCCCTGCTCAACCCTGTGGTAAGGTAGCATGAGCAGTTAGGCCTATCTCAGAGACAGTGTGTGAAGCATTTATGACCATGCAGAATAAGGCAGTAATGACACCACAAAAGGACACAACTCAAGTAGGTATAGAAAAATGGTATCTTTATCTAAAGTTGAACTCAAAGCTTTTTAACAAGCTACCACACACCTAAATCAGTAGAGACTTAAAAATGCAATAACGTATTCACCAGAATGTGGCACTGACTGAGTTCAAGGCGGGGGCCTAAGCAATCTGTTGCACACCAGATACCTTCCATTGGAAGGGGACTCATGCAAAAACAACAGTTGATGGACAGAATGCAGAACAATGTCATACATTCACCCAAGCACAGAGATCCAGGCCTAAATCCATTGTTTTTTTGCTCCCCATGCCATTCCAGTTTGAACCCAGCCATATGCAAATCAGTCTTGACCCTGTGCCCCATGGGAACAGTCCAGCTCGAACTGCAAAGCCAGGTCCACCCTGGACTGAAAACAAGCATCCTAGGACCTGTTTCGGGCTTTCAGCCCTCATCAACCAGGATAGCTTGATTTCAGTGGCATGGAGAGCACAGGACTCACTTCTGAGCATACCCATCCCACTCGAAGTAGCTGCTAGAAAAGGCGGAGGTGGTGACAGGCGGACTCCCAGTTACCACAAGTCTTGACTGCGGTGGTCCACAGCGTGCACCCACAATGATTCGGGCACTCGGGGGCAGGCAGGCTCTCAGCAGCAGCAGCACGCAGCTGCGGCGGCCCAGGCTGATGATGGCGGTGACTCTCGTCGAGCAGCTCCGTGGTGGGCTCACAGCGGCAGCTCTCTCTCTTAGCTGCGGCGAGCCACAGGACAATTCACTATGATGCAATGTTGGCAAAGGTGCGTGCACTCAGTGGCAGCAGCTCTCTCTTAGCTGCGGCGGCCCACAGGACGAATCACAATGATACAAAGTTGGCAAAGGTGCGGACACTCAGCGGCAGCAGCACTCTCTTAGCAGCAGCGGCCCACAGGACAAATCGGGATAAGGCAAGGTTGGCAAAGGTGCGGTCACTCAGAGGCAGCAGCTCACTCTTAGCGGCAGCGCCCACAGGACAAATCACGATAAGGCAAAGTTGGCAAAGTTGCAGGCACTCAGCGGCAGCAGCTCTCATCCAGTGAAAGGATGGTTTCGACCAGGCTGGCACAACGGTGGGCACTCAGTGGCTACAGCTCTCTCTTAGCTGCAGCGGCCCACACAGGTTCAGCGAAGGTTCCGAAGGTTAAAATCCAGGCGAGCTCTCAGCGGCGGCAACTCTCTCTTAGCTGCAGCGGCCCACACAGATTCAGTGAAGGTTCCGAAGGTTCAATTCAAGGCTGGCTCTCAGCGGCGGCAACTCTCTCTTAGCTGCAGCAGCCCACACACAGAGTTAACAAGTTTACCAGACCACGCTCCTCACAGTAGAACTAGAGGCTCCGGATTACTCAACGGAGACCTCACATGCAAGTAAAATTCGTCACACAGGGATTCCGAGAGCTGACGGGGTGAAGTCTAATGTCCCTGAGACTTCAACAGGAGGCGCTCTCGATTCAGGCCCTCAGGTAGTTTCTTCAGCAAGCTTAGTGAAAGTTTCAAAGTCCTTTTCTCTGTTCACTTGGACAGAGTTTTGTCTTGACATCTAGAAGGAACACACTTGAGCAAGGTTTCAGCGCAGTGTTTCATACCTAAAAAGAATTTGTTTTCTAAAATCACAAATCACGCAAACCAAACAGAAACAATTCGGCGGGGTCGGGAAGCACTTGGTTTACGAGGCGACATCCTGCCCTTTCAGAATGAGGGGGTCTGCTATCAGACGCCCAGTGGGAGGTGGAACCATCATTCACCTTGCTAGGCATGGCCCTTCTCGGATCAAAGAGTCAACCCTCCCCATGCGATGAATGCCTATCTCTCTCCCCAGCCAAGTTTGACCCAGCTGGCCCTGCTGCCTCAAAACCAGATGGTCAAATATGCATACTAGCAAAGTCTACAGGAAAGCCTAGGCGCGTTTCCAAAAGAGGCATTTTCGAACATGGAATATATAAAGGGTCCTTACTAAAAGGTGTAGCTCAATGTCCTGAGCTTAAACATATCTAAATTAAAGTAAAGTAATATTTTATTGCATATGGTTAATTAAAACCTTTACTAAGTTAAACTGTATTCGGACTAACCTTGGTTAAAATACATTTACACTCTTTAAAAAACACGTTTTTTTGAAAAACAGTATTACATCGTCTGCGGCCTGAGCCTCTCCTTACATGTTAGTCCTTCGGACTAGGTCCGCACCATTTTTTCAGTTTTCTGGACTAGGAGGCTCGCATTCTGTAAGAATTTGGAGCCCCAACAGGCCGTTTGCAACAGGAAACTGTTCAGTGCTAACATAACGGCCGGCCTGCATGTTCTGATTTGATAAAAATAAAATATTTGTGATAGGTAGTAACGTCTCAGACTAATCAGTGATGGACAAATGCAAAGAATGTGAGTCAGTGTTTCTTCAGAACGGCTACATAGTCTGCATAGCGATGTTGGCCATGTTTGCTTCCATACTGGGGTCTGATCCTTTGTGATGTAGGTGCCTAGGCGTATGCGTAGTAGCATTTGTTGTGTGGATGGTGTTATATAGTTGACTAGGTATGGTTGTGGGACACTTCTCTCATACGTGACTAGCACCGTCCAGCCATGTTTTTTCTTTGCGAGGGCGGCTTTGTCGACAATCATGGATTTTTGTTTTGCTGTGCTGTTGGCTATTTTTTTGAAGGCCATGAAGGGGTGGTTTGTATTCCATGCCTCTCGCATGTTAAGTTGTGTCAGTGCGTCTTCCAATGATGCTTTCCATACGTTTTTTTCATTTGTTCGGTTATTTATTTCGCACCAACAATGGCCCAGCAGCTTGTCCTCACTTGCTGCCCTTAATTTCCAGCACATTTTTAGAATCCCGGCTTGCCTGACTTGGTGCTGATTTAATAGCCCGAATTCCAGGCGTACTTGTGCTTGTGATACAAACCTTGGTATGTGAAAGATGTATTTGAACAGATTTGACTGTTGTAAGATTAAAAAGTTTGCATCTTTACCTCTGAATAGCTCCGAACCATACGTAAGGGATGGTAGAAACTTTGCCTCAATCACTTTCAAGAGGTAAAGGTTGGATGGGCATTTCAATTTTGTTTTCAGTAATTTTAAAGCAAACCGTAGTTTATTAGACTGCGCTTTTCTATGCAGTTGGTGAGTTCTTAGTGACCAACTTGAGTCGACCACTACCCCCAGGTACTTGTAAGAGTTACTTAACTCTATAGTGGTGCCCGGGATGTGCCATTTAGAGGGTTGTCGCCCTTGCAGGGGTGAGAAGCAGACTATCTTTGTTTTATTGCAGTTAATTTGCAAGCCATTCGCAGAGATGTATTCATGCAATCTTGTGGGTCTGGCTGCAGACAACTATGGCAACAGCATACTGTAAGCTCCTTATTTTGTATTGAGCTACCTTTGGCGGGTCATTTTGTGTCTCCGCGATGCACTTGTCAAGGTCGGCGGTGAAGATATTGAAAAGGGTTGGGGCTAGTACGCATTCTTGCTTCATGCCGATTAGGGTGGGGATTTTTTTTGTTGTTCTATCTCCGTTGCCTAATTTGATCTTGACCCAGGTGGATGAGTATAGTTCTATTATTGCTCAAAACAAGTTCGGAGGAGTGCCCCAATTGTCCATCTTTTGCCATAGGATCTCCCTTGGGACAGTGTCGAATGCCGCCTTTAGGTCTACAAAACAGGTGTACAATTTTGTTGACCTTTCCTTTGCTCTTTCAACGAGGAGATTTAGTGCTAGAAGATTACATGTGATGTTGGTTCCGGGCCTAAACCCCGTCTGGGAAACACAGGTTCTGACCCATTTTTGAAACCCCAACCTCCAATTACCTTGTAATTATGTTCGCATTCACTGGAACCGATGAATACATTGTTATAATAACTAGTCTTTTCTCTTTTCCCTTTCCGTTCAAAGTCCAGCAACAGTGCAGGATTAGCTTTGCCATTTGAGGTGCTTTCCATGTTTTCAGCCCATTTAGGAGTTTTCTGTCTCTTATCATTGGCCTTTCTTTGGAAACTCTCCCTTCTCTTTTCTGCCATTTTCAAAAACATTTTCTCCTGCTCATGTAATGAACAAGTTAAATTATCTCTACGTGCTTCATTTAAATCTATGTCACCTATAGTCAGAAAGTATTCTCCCATGTAACGAGTCACTTCGCTTCTAACATGCACAATGTTCAGGTTTCCCCGAATAGGAAGTTCAGAAAAAATCACGTCAGTGTTTGAATAGTAGTACTGTAAAGTGCTTCTATAAAATAAGCTTGCTAATATACTACAGGCAATTCCATAGGTCAGGGGTAAATGGTGATAGGTCACACCTTCAGCTACTGAAGTAGGTAGCTTCATGCAGACATAACAATCTTCGATTTCCATAGCTTCTATATAATGCACTAAAAGATTTGCAAAGACATTCAAATGTGTTCTGTTTCTCATTCTGTGAAAATGTAGTCCTTCCTCATCTGGTGCTTCTAAGTCAGGTCTGGTTTGTTTCAGGCTGGCCAAATTCTCACGTCTTTCTACACTACGAGGTGTTTCTTCAGTATGTACAACTTCTGTGTCTGGCGTCACTGATTTAGTAGGGTACAGGTTAGTATCTTTACTCATCATAAAAGGTATAAAGACTGTTAGTCCTATCCATATTACTATCACTATCGCTACACTACATAAGCATATCTTACAGCAAGTTTTACAACAGTTCCCTCTAGGTCTTCCATTCACATTTGAATCAGACATTTTAGCTTACAGGTGGCTTTCCAACCCCTCTTTGTTTCTCAACACAAGAGGCTTACGCAGTCACTCTTTCAAGTTGGGTCTTCTTCTTCAGGACCCAGATCCTCAATTGAATCTTGGTCGCTTTTGTCGCTTCTTTCGGGATCATCAATTTCTTCCAACACCAAGTAGGTCCATTCAGGACTTCGATAGTTTTTGTTTTGTATTTTTATTCTGGTACTGCGTCTGTTTTGCTGAGTTCCTGCTCTCTGTCTTTCACTAGCAGCTCTTTTTCGGTCTTCTATCTTTTCTTCCACTGTTTTTAATCTTAATTTCAGTCTCTTTATGTATCTGGGTTCACTTTTCTTCTTGAGTCTTTTAGCTGTCACTGTAGTTTGGCCCCCTTCACGAGCCCTTTTATTTTCGTTCTGTTGTGGCACTATTGTTTCGGCAGTGTCTTTTTCCCTTCCTGTCTGACTAGTCCCAGGTCTTTCTTCAGTTTCTTCTCCCTGGTCTCTAAGCTGGCCTTGTTCAGGTATACTCTGGATTTGTTTTTGATTTACAACTAATTCTGGCTCTGTCTCCCGAACACGTTCGTCTATGTCTATCTGCTCCTGTTCATGCACTTCGATCCCTTGATTTTCTTCCGCATGAACTTCAGCCCTAATTACTATCTGTCCCTTTTCAGTTTCTGGAGTCTTTGGAGGTGTGTCGATGACTTGGTCTGTCCCTACTTGACCTATTTCCTGATCAGGTCTGACGTGAATCTCGATAACCTAAAGTGGAGAAGTGTGGCTCACTGGTTAGAGCAGGCAGACCCTGAAGCAGAGGTCAGACCCGGGACCAGGGTTCAATTCCCGACGCAGCAGGGTCTTGAGCTCAAATGTCCATAATTCTCGCTTCGGTGCCTGACCTAATCTTGGGTTCACACTCTGCAACTCTGGGCATTAAGCTTGCTTAATCTCCACAACGCCCCCCCGCGGCGGGATGCCTGGTTTTCACCTTGGGGATGCCCATTAGGGGCTATCTCACAGGGAAAAACCAGGACGAGTTCCCAAGGCAAGCGCCGAGATGCATCCAGGTAGTTGAGCGCTATATAAGAACATACAAAAAAAAATAAAACTGACTGTCTTCTTCTAGCCCTGTCTCATCCTCACTATCCCATTCTCTGTTTAGATAGGAATATTTTTGGGTTCTTATTGGATCAAGAATCAGATCGTCTGCTGGGAACCATTCGTCCTGACTGGTGCTCGGTAGTATGACATCAGCTAGATCCGGACCCTCGTTAGGAGTCTCCTCAGGTGCACCACCTTCAGCTTTAGTCGCTTCTTCTCCGGTTACCTTCTTGGTATGGCTGGCATGGATCCACTTTGGCACGCCGGCGCACTTCACAGCAGTGGTAGTGACAAGGATCACCTGCCTTGGCTTTCCCCACTTTGGTGCAAGACAACTCTTCCGGGTGTGTTTCTTCAATACAACCCAATCCCCAGGTTTCAGTTTATGGGCTGGAGTTGTTGGCCATTCGACAGCAGTCTCCCCAATCTGGTGAGAGATAAAACGCACTTGGTCACCCAGCTGCCTGCAGTATTCTAGTACCAAATCATCAGAAATACTTAGCAGTTTGTGTCCAGGTACCCATGCCTGTCGCATCAATCTTCTTATTAGTATCTCATGGGGGCTCAGGCCTGTTTTTCGGTTTGGAATGCTTCTCAATCCCATCAAGACAAGAGG
This sequence comes from Lissotriton vulgaris, assembly GCF_964263255.1. NCBI lineage: Eukaryota > Metazoa > Chordata > Amphibia > Caudata > Salamandridae > Lissotriton > Lissotriton vulgaris. The sequence goes on from NC_141693.1 coordinate 591,824,764, forward strand.
TAATGCTTCTATCCAGTTTAATTTCGTAGAATTACAAATTTTTGCCAATCTTGATTTTATAGTGCCGTTCACTTGTTCGACTATTCCAGAAGCCTCTGGATGATATGCACAGTGTAGCTTTGGCTCAATCTTGAATGCTTTATAGAGCTCTGTTAAGACTTCGTTGGCAAAGTGCCCACCTCTGTCTGTTTCAATTGTCTCTGGAAAACCATACCTAGTTATTAGCTCCCTTAGTAATAATTTGGCTACAGTAATGGCATCATTTTTCTTTGCAGGGTAGGCTTCCACCCACCTTGAGAATAGACAAACTATCACTAAGACATACCTATATCCTTTACACATGGGTAACTGAATAAAGTCTGCCTGTAGTCTGACAAAGGGACCTTCTGCCTTTCCAATCGTCCTTTGGTCTACTACAGTCCTCTTCCCTGGGTTAAACTGCTGGCACACCAAACACCTCTGGCAAAGCATCTCTGCTATGTTTCTGAATTTTGAGTTATAAAAGACTTCATGGACCATACAGCACATTGCATCCCTCCCAATATGTGTGTCTCCATGGATCATCCTGGCCATTGGGGCAACCATGCTATCTGGTAACATAGGCACGCCCGTCTTATCAACCATAATACCATCCCTGTCCCTGGGCTGACATTCCTCAGTCTCCCATCTTTGCTTTTCCTCCTCCTCTGCTGCTTGCTGCAACTCTTTCAGTTCCCTCCAAGAAGATACATTCTCAAACACCATAAGTTGACAGCTGTTTCCGCCTCCCCACAATTTAATTTTGAGGGACATTTTGTATCGGGCACAGTATTGGGCAATTTGGTCAGCATATCTATTTCCGGCTGTCACATCGTCGTTGCCAGATTTGTGAGCAGCACATTTGACCACCGCCAATTCTTTGGGTAACTGGATTGCTTCTAGTAGGTTTTGTACCACTTTTCCATTTCTGATAGGGGTACCTGAGGAAGTCATGAATTCTCTTTGCAACCATAGCTGGCCGAAGTCATGAACAACCCCTAACCATATTGACTGTCAGTATATATGGTTACTCTCTTATTTTTCCCTTGCTTGCAAGCTCTTGCCAATGCAATTAATTCGGCTACTTGGGCAGATTGTATTTCACTTAAATAGGATGCTTCTAGGGTCGTTTCCAGTGTGCCTACGGCATAGGCAGCACTCAACCCTCCATCCTCATGTCTAAAACAAGAGCCATCCACAAACATCACAAGGTCCTCTACAGGAAGGGCTGTTTCTTTTATATCAGGTCGTGGTTTTGTGCTAAATTCAGTTAAGTCAATGCAATTATGTTCAATCTCACCCTCCACTTCTGCATTTTGGGTGATGGGCAACAAGGTTGCAGGGTTCAGAATGTTACATCGGGAAATTATCACATTCTCTGCACCAATAAGAATTCTCTCATACTTAGTCAGCCGACTAGGTGTGAGATACTGGGTTTTTGTTCGGGTCAACAGAATCACAACAGAATGTGGAACATACACTGTTACAGGATGTCCCATGACAATGTTTTCACTTTGTTCCAGACTAACACAGGTGGCAGCTACTGCTTTCAGACACCCAGGTAGCCCAGCAGCCACGGGGTCCAGAGTAGCTGAAAAGTAGGCCACTGGACGTCTGGTCAGACCATGTTCTTGTGTTAGGACTGAGAGTGCACAATTGTCTCGTGTATCACAGAACAATTCAAAGTTCTTGGAATAATCGGGCATTCCTAATGCAGGAGCTGAGCACAGACAATTTCGTAATTTTATCCAGGCTGTCATGCTTTCGTCATCCCAGCTAACTGGATCATCTACTCCTTTCTTGGTTATTTTTATCAATGGTTTGGCTAAAACAGCAAATCCCACAATCCACTGTCTGCAGTATCTCACAACTCCTAGGAACATTCTGACTTCCTTCTGGGTTCTGGGTAACTCCATACCTCGAAATATTCTAATTCTTTCTGAAGTAACCCTTCTGATACCTTTTTCTATCTGGTGCCCCAGATATTTCACAGAATTTTTACAGAACTGCAATTTGTCAGGTGATACCTTATGACCTCCCTTGCCTAGATGATTCAATAAGGCAATGGTATCAGTGACACAGTCATTTCGACTTTTAGACGCCACCAGAAGGTCGTCTATGTACTGAACCAAAACAGATTCCTTTGGCAGGACCAGGGATTCGAGGCATCTTTTTAAAATCTGATTGAAAATCGAAGGGCTTTCTGTGTACCCCTGGGGGACACGATTCCAGACGTAGACATGACTGTCGAACTCAAACGAGAAAAGAAATATGCTGTCTGGATGCAATGGGATGGAAAAGAATGCGTGGCATAAATCAATGACAGTGAACCATTCCGCATTCCATGGAATCTGGTACAGGATCACTGCAGGGTTTGGCAGAATAGGACAGCAAGGTACAACAATCTGGTTTACCTTTCGCAGGTCCTGTACTACCCTGTACTTTCCGCTAGGCTTTTTAATTCCAATTATGGGTGAATTACAAGGACTGCTCATTACTTCTTGTATTATGTTTGCCTCTAGCAACCTGTTTACTTCAATTGCAACTCCAGCTTTCACTTCTGCACTCATTTTATACTGTCTGGTTTTCGGGTAAACAGCATTGGTCTTAATGGGTATTTTAACTGGGTCCACATTTGCCATTAATCCCACATCTCTCCCGGTGAAATCCCACACCTCTGGTATCACCTTTTGTTGGAGCTCTTCCGGTAAATCCTTTATTGTCAGAGTCTTGATTGCTGTATCAGGCCTTAGTAACATTAGTTTGTATAGGCCGTCTTCATCTGGGGTCTGAATTTCGACGCCTTTTGGTGTGCAAAAGATGGTGCAGTTCATTTTGCACAACAAATCACTTCCCAGTAGATTCACTGGACTGGAGTCACAGACAACAAATCTGCGCATTTCTTTGAAATTTCCTATAGAAATCTCCATTGGTTCGGTTACAGGAGTACTAATTATCTGATTTGATACGCCCACTACTTGGATAGCTTCTCCCGAGAGGGGTAGGTTTGGAACGTCTGCTGTTCTCACAGTCGAACGGGTAGCACCAGTGTCCAACAGAAAGGTGACATAATTTCCTTCAACCTTTCCTTCAATGTATGGCCCTGTCTGGTCTACCGGTAAGGAGGCGCCAAGCACGCACTCCTCGTCCTCCCCCCTCAGGCCCCGTCAGTATGGTTCATCGCAAAGGAATGTATCATTTAACAGGAATTGTGAAGTTGCTGCATTTCTCTCATTCCCTCCTTCCCATACTTCGACCCCCTCATTCTGCTGAGCCTGATTCTTGTAATTAGGTCTAGGAGCTCGAGGCAATGGATGCTGGTTTACCTGTTGCTGATCCTTTTGTGGCCCCTCTTTCTGCACCGGTGGATTTAAACCATTTATGGGGGCATTACCAGCCTGCAAATGTGGACACTCTTCTCTCCAGTGCCCTATCTGACCGCACCCGTGACAGGGGAACTTTTTCTTAGCCTCTTCTTTACTCATCTTTACTCGGGGCTTCCCTCCTCCCCCAGAGTTAGTGGTTTGCGTATTATTACTCAATTTACTTAGCTGTTTCTTCTGCTGTTCGGCCAATTTTACTTGTGCCCACATGACCTTCTCCTTCAGGGCTTTCTTTTTGTTCTCCATCTCATCCTCACAGTACTTGGCGTACTTAAGGACCTCATCTATGGGCTTTCCCTGCCAACAGATTTTATTATCCCTAATCCACTGCGATATTTCAGGTCTCAAACCCAACATGAATCGATAAGTGAAATGGGTCATATCCTTCATTTCAATGTTATCGATTCCACTGTAGGTCTTGGACACCTGTAGTAATCTTTCATAATAGGAGTGCACGGTTTCATTATGATCCTGAGTAGTTCTATCTATTCGGGTCCAATCAGTTTCCTTTGCTGGCACCTTTCCTTTTAGGTATTGTATGACTTGATCATACATTCTCATTACATCTGGAGAAGGAGCTCCGGTTCGGGAGTCTCTCGCAGAGTCGCATATTCCTCACTGGGCCAATCAATTGCAATCTTGCACTCAGTCCATAAATCTACAGGAACTACAATGTCAAAGAACCCATCCAGGTCCTTCAGGAGACACCTTTGGACTTTCACAAATCGCTCAACTTGCCTATACCACGCCACTGGTTTCTCTCTTAATTTTGGGAAGTCATTGGTAAAAGACACAATGTCTTGTCGGGACCACGGGACATGTACATATTTCCCACCTGGTACTTCTCTCATGGGATACAGTTTTTCTGCTTGGCCTACTTCTTTTAACACGTATTCTGAAGTCTTTCGTTTGGCCTTACTATCTTCCTTTTTCTTTGCCCATCTGGCTTTCCATTTATCTAAATCTACCCATTTCTGTAGTATGTTCAGCAATTCTTTTATCTGTACCTTCTTTCCTGACACATTCATGTTCTCCAGATCTTTGTCGGAGAATTTGGCTCTATAGGGTTTCTGTAAGACTTTGGATTGACTAACATCAATCCCCATATCAGAAGCTGTGTCCATTAATTTTTCGTGGAGCACTCTGGTGTTTCGGGTAAGGCTTTTGCTGATAAACAGCAACTCTTCTTCATTAAGAGTATTCAATCTCTCTAATCCCACATTTCCAGCCATAGGTTCCTCCATTTCTATCCTTAGCCTGTAAATATCTAAAGGTTTGGGCTGGGGAGTTTCCCTGTCTATCTCTTTAGTCCATCCATCCAGTTCTTCTGGAGTCACCACTGTGGCACTCCTGATCCCTGAAGTTGTTTCAATTAGGATTTCCTTTGCCTTAGCCTGATTTCCTGCCCGTGGTTCACTGGTTCCCGGCTCCCTTATGGGCAAATCCATTAAGGAGATCACGGACTCACATTCACTTGCCTGATCATCAACTATGAGCGGCTCTTTTCTAGGGGGTGCTGCAATTGGAGTAATAACTGGAGTTCTTGGACTAGCCTGCCTATCCCCAGAAAGAGGTATAGCAGGACCAATAGTTACTGGGATTGTCGGGGCATCAGGACTGGGATGTATCTGAGCTATAGTCTTAATTAGGTCATTTCGCTGCTTAATCAGGGCCTCTCTTTCTCGTTCATGCAAAACCCTTTCCGTCGAGTTGTCATGCATTATTTGGGGTACCAAAGGAGGGTATATACTCGGGGCAGTTGGGATTGCTAACCCTGGTCTGTCTTCCCCAAAAGGTAGGTAATTTGGGACTTCTGTACTAGGTCTGCAAAACTCGTTACTATTACTGGGTTTGCTACCAGCACCAGTTACATCTGTCTTGCTGGCCCTTCTACTTCTAGGATGTCGGAAAAATTGATTTTTCGAGCTTAGGGTCCCAGATTCTTCAGCATTAGGAGGTGGACTTTTCATTAACAAATCCTCCAGATATTCATCTTCTGAATCCCCCATAGCCATCAGATGTCGAGTTTTCTCTACCTTTTTTCCTCCCCCTTGTTCCGTTACCCCAAACATCAGAAATAGTCCCTCAACCATCATATTCTGCCTCCACTGCTTCATCTTTTTCTCTTTCGTTTCTCGCTGCAATTTTGGATACCATTTGCTCACTCCCTTATCCATCTGGGGTCTGTCTCACTCTAGAGCCTCAATCTCCCATTCCTCTAAAGCTTCATACTGCGTTAATCTGGGTCGGGGTGTAATTCATTAATTCGGGTCCTCAAATTAAACAGGATTCTACCATTAAAGGTACCATCGAGGGGAAATGCTAGGACTCCGTCATCTTCAGTGTACTTTACCCAATTTTCCAACCACACACAGGTATGATACCCTTTGTCAAACATCATAAAAGATGTGGGAGTATTAGGAGGTGGAATGATCACGCCCTCCCTAGTTCTAATGGGTTTGTCTTTCTTGAAATAATTCTTGATCTTTTCGGCAAGGGTCAATTTTCTCTTTCCTCCGTACATATTGTAAGGTCTACCTCTTAGCAGCTGTTCCTTATGAAAACCTAGGTTTTGCGGATTGGGGTAGAATTCGGGATACCACATACACCTCTCCAAACTATCTTCAAGCTCGGATTGATTAATTTTGTTTACTTATGTGCTTCCAATGCTAGCGCGTCTTTCAATTCACTGCAACCAACCAGCACTGAGGTTGCAAAAATCTGTTGACTATTGGGTGCGCGGCCCCTTCATGAGACGCGGTCTCACTCTTCGGCTCTCACCCCTCCCTTACAATTCTGTCTTCGCTACACATCCGCGGCTCAACCAATACCAGTGCGGCATGGAGTGACGTCAGTGCAGCCTTGCGACCGACTCCCTCCTTCACAAGGTAACGGAAACTTCGAATTTTTCTTAAAGTGCAAGTACTTATTTTTGTTAACAACGTATAACGTTCGCCACTGTGCTTGAGGGTTTTAAAAAGAAAGTGGGTTTTTCTTTTGCTGGAAGTACACCACTTTTGTCTACTTTTCATTCACTACGGATAGATCTCTTCTGCCTATCCTCTCACACAAGCAATAGAGAACCTGCTACTCCTTTGACTAATCCACTTCTTTCCAGGATATATACTAAGTCAAACTTACACCAGCGAACTCCTGTGCTGTCACTCAAGCTCCAAAGAACCTATTACTCCTGCCGCACATGACCCTTACTAGGTGATATCACAACGGTAGTTTCATCAGGGTACTCGTAGCTAACATTTACACATCAATTAATTCGTGAAAATCCTAATTAGCGCTTCCAGTTCTGCCTAACCATGCACTAATCTCCCTCCTAGCCAGTGACCTCACAGCCAAGTGGATTCTACTCACCACTTGCTATTTTACTTCCCCGGGGATCCCCACAACAAGAAACAATCACTCACAATTTTGTTAGTTACATGCAATAATAAAGCAGCATTCCATAAGATATAATAAAAAAAACATTTAAATGCAATAACAAAACGTATTTTTAGCAGCAAAATAAATTTTAGCAGCACATTTTTATTTTTCACAGTTCCTCAAACTATCTTATCTACTTATCTTAACTAGTCCTAACCATAACTCTGCTACCAGAAAATTACTGATAGAGCGCGCAGGTCGCCTGACTCTTAGTTTTACGCGATTTCACACACTTGGGCCCATGACATGTTTATGACAGTATTTTTGTGAATCAGGCGAATTTACACAACACCATCAGTAATTCTAAGTGTTTTCTTTAACCACATGCGCGCTGCACTTATTCTGCTGCTGTGCTTGCTTTTTAAAAAACCCATTGTTCATGACGAGCTGGGCTCGTCATCAGTGTTTGAGGAGGCTACACCATGACGAGCCCAGCTCGTCATCAGCCTCGAAGGGGTTAACACTATTACCAAGGTACCTGACTTACCACAGGCACATATTTTCCTGACGGATCAGGAGCTATCAGAGGACAAGAGATAAGACAATCTTAAAATACTTATATATTAACAATGATTTGATAATTTTATAATGACCAAATACACCTGAAGGCTTTTAAGGATTTTTATATAGTAATTAAAGTTCAAAGTGACAAGAGTATAAGGCTAATGCAGATCAAAACATCGATAATCAGGATTACAACGATAATGTAGCTATGAATGAGGGCAAGCACCATTGAGTGCGAGTGGGACTCTATTGGGTAAGGGTTACAGGGAACATGCTATTCAGTTTCAGTCTTATACTAGGGTAGGTAAGTTAAAACATATTAGTCAGTGGTTTGCTAAAGTCTTTCAAGTGATTCAAACTGATCTTAGTCTAACTGCTAATTCAAACCTAGCTTCTAAACACCAGTAAATTAGAACACCCGAATTAAGTAAAACAGTTTCAATAATGTTCTAAAGGTGGGGGGAAAATGGAACACAACTAATAAACAGTTTGCATATATGACGTTGGAGATAACAGAGAGAATATCATGGGCATAGAGGCTTTATTAAAAGAGGAGAAAAGAGGACAGATAGACAAACACCCACACTATATTTACCTAAGACAGGAATGAGGACCAACCCTGGCCACGGGCCAGCTTCGGGAAAAAAAGGCGAGGACAAGGACCCTCAAGGATTTAGGATGCCAGTAGGTGAGCAGGTACAGCTCACGGACAATCAGGACAGGATACCCCTCAGGACTTGCGTCAGGACTGGGCTCACCAAAGGGCACGACCAACACCTGCAGCTTCGGATGCAAAGCCTGCGCTACCCCCTCACTGCACGGAATCCGCCAGTAACCCCGATTGGGTTCTCGAATCTCCCAGCAAAGTGCTTCGCCAGCACTTAAGACTATTTCCACCCCTTGGAGCTTGTGGAAATTTCAGACAGAGTGCTCCGCAGCTCTCTGTATTAATCACCTATAGAGTCGGTGACAGGTCAGCTATTCGGACAAGTCGGACAACTTTCTCTAGCTAAAACTAGGCTAGTTATACCCTTTTTCGGGTCCTAGACCACCCACAAATGTTGCAAGTGACAGGATTCCCAACTTGGGATTGGTCAGGAGAGGTGGTTAGGTCATTGTCACCACCTAAAATTCTGGGTTCCCATGTTTAATATTCATATTTCGTACCCACCCCTTACATTCCAGTTCCCAGGCATACGTGTAGAAAGGACAATGGAGCATACAAACATTATCATACAATTAGATACATTTTAGGTACAAGTCGATGTCTTCTCCCAGGGCAAAGAGCAGGTTCCCAGGAGCATCTTAGCTTCGGTAGCCACCTGGCGGGGTATTGCTTCTGCGCAGTTTGAATTGTCCCTCATCACATGACGAGGGTGCAAGGGGTTTCAAAGATGGAGCGACTCCCCACTCCCAGGCCCACAGATACACGGTACATGAAAAGTAAGCGAAAACAAATTAGAAACACAGAAAAAAATGAATACACTGTACACCATGATAAACTACACTGCACCCTTTACTTTGTAATAACTATAGCGGTTAGGAGTTATGCAGAAATAGACAGAAGTGAAAAGCAGCATTGGCAAGCAGAGAGCGTGTTTAAAGACAAGCGGCCATTTTTGCAATAATGCGCATGAGCGAGAATATCCCTCCAAAACTGCGAGTGCGTCACATCACATGGGTGTGACCGACGCATGCGCAGACTGGATTTCTGCGAAGCAGCGATTCAGTAGTATGCAAGCCTTGTTATGATTAATAGACACATAGGCAAGCGTCTCTGGGACACCTGCGTGTACTGTAATTGTGCGATATTAAAGACAAACGGGATTGGTTAATACTATTACAAGTTAACGAGGTTCATGAATGTGAGCAAGTCGCTTTACGTGCAAATCCTTGCTCCATCAATCCCACCTGAATGGCAGATCCTGCCCCCATCTAGGCCCACTTGCTAGTACTGTCTGGAAGCAAGACACAAACCCCAACATCAGAGGCATTCACAGTCATGATATCCGGGACATATGGAGAAGGTGCAAATAGTTGGGGCAAGAAAATGTCATCTTTCTAAAAGTTGCATTTTCAGTATTGTGACTTAAAATCAGACTTTGCCATTAAAGAGGATTTCTAATTACATTTAATTTGAGTGTTAACAACATATCTCTCTGTCTCGTCCTAATTAAAAGTTCTCACTTATTAAATGTAATAAGGTAACCCAGTGTTAGTCAATGGAAGAGATAGACCATACAGTATTGGAAAACGGCTTTAGGAGCTTTTCACTGCCAGGATATCAGGACATGTAAATCCTAAGTACCAATGTCCTACTTGTAAAATACAAACCTCCTTGCCCTATGAGTCATTAGGACCTGCCTTAGAGGTGACTAATATGTATTAAAAAGGAAGGTTTAGGCCTGGCAAAAATGTATTTTGCCATGTCGAAATTCCAGTTTAAAACTACACTGCAAACTGCAGTGACAAACCTGAGGCATGTTTTAAAAGGCTACTTCAGTGGGTAGCACAATGCGTGCTGCAGGCCCACTAGGGGCACTTAATTTGCAGGCCTTGACTACATGTAGTACCATTTATAAAGGACTTACAAGTAAATGAAAGGCCCCAATTAGGCGTAGGCCAATTTTACTATATTTGATGGAGAGAGTACATGCCTTTTAGCACTGGTTAGCATGAGTAAGCAGCTTTCAGAGACAAGTAAACCCTGTGGTGAAATGACTAAGAGAAAGCAGGCTTTGGAGAGAAGCCTGCAGACAGGGAGTTTGCAAGGAGGAGCTATGCTTGACACTACTCCACAAAGGCAGGGAGAGCTTTTTGTTGATTGGGGAGAAAGGCTCAGGAAATACCAGTTTCATTGATGCTGGTGAACGTTTGTAAATACTCATCTCTAATTATTATGAGTGAGCAAGCTTTGCTTCCTTCAGGTTCCTCCACACGACATTTTTTGAAGGTAGCAGCTACTTCCAGTGCTGCAGGTAAATAGTGGAATTTCTATGCTATTTATTCGGCCTCTGGCTATGAAGATAGCAGATGAATGTCACTGCTTACCAAGCCACTGGCTAAATAATAGAGATTTGGCACTGTTTGGCCAGCGGCCATGCAAAGAACAGAAAAAATAGTCCCTATTTACATGACTGACGGCTAAATAGCAAAGATTCTGCACTGTTTGTCCGGCAAAAATGTTACTGTTTACCCAGTCACTGGCTAAATACTATAGATTCTGCACTGTTCAGCAGGAGGTCCTGGAGATGGCAGGAAAACGTCATTATTTACCCAGCCACTGGTTAAGATAAATAATGACAACTCTGTGCTATTATTGCTGGCAGCCATGCAAATAATGTAGAACAAAGAGAAAGAAAGGGATTTCCACTACGTGGAGGGAAATACTGCTGATCCCCTTAATGGTCAGATAAACAAACAAATGGAGGAGTACCACCCTAAGACCTGAAGAGGTCTCAGTTGAGTGGGGGAGGGGAGAAGAAGCAAAAGAAAAAGAAAAGGGAATTGTCCTTTTCTAAGAAGACCCCTCACTCACCAACCTGGTTGTTGACATGCTTCATCATCGGGGTCCCACCCGAGTGCTGTCTGGGTGTGCTGCGACACCTGACTACAGTGGAGTCGTTTTTTTTTATGTGAAGTTGTGAGTGTCAAAAAGTGGATTAAAAATTGGCCTGGTATAACTAAGTAGAAAAAACTTTTATTCTTGAGCTACTGGACAATATTACAAATGTGTATCAGATACATGTATGGATATTATGGGTCCATTGTTATCTATAATTAGTGTAAGAAAGAAAAAAATAGAGTTTACAGATTAGTGTGCCTCATGGGATTCGGGATCATATCGCTAACCCTAATGACCGATTGTGCCCGAGTTGAACGACCGCTGCTGCGCCTAGTATGCAACCTCTGCTCCCCGTGACGGGGTAATCTGGAAATTCCAGTTTTTCCGCTTTCTAAACTGGATGAAACGATGCCAACCGTAAGTATACAGTTGGTAGTTGGTGATCGAGGGCAGGGTACACCTTAGCGCGTGTATACCACCCAGGTCATGCACTCTGGTTCTGACGAAAACCTGGCAATTTCCTGTTACAGGTTGAAACATGTAGACCGTCACTCTTCAGGTCTTAGGGTAGTACTCCTCCATTTATTTGTTTGTCTAGCCATGCAGATAACACAACATCTTTGCTATTTACCTGGCCACTGACTAAATATTAGAGATTCTAAACTGTTCGACTGGTGGTCATGAAGATAGCAGAAAAACTTTTCTATTTACCCGACCACTAGCCAAATAATAGAGTTTCTGCACTGTTTGGCTCTCAGCCATGCAAATAACAGAAAGGTTTTACAATTTACTGGGTCACTGGCTAAATAGCAGCGATTCTGCACTGTTTGGCTAGCAGTCGCGCAAATAGCAAAAGAAAGCCCCCTGCTAAATAGTAGAGAATCTGCATGTTGTGCTGATGGCAGTTCAAATAGCAGAACAACTTCACTATTTACCCGGCTGCTTTCTAGATAGTAGAGATTCTGCACGGTTTGGCTGGTGAGCATGCAAATAGCAGAAAAACATCACTATTTACCTGCCAGCTGGCTACATATTGGAGATTCTGCACTGTTTTGTAGGAAGGTGGATATCTGACTATGGTTACCCTCAAACTTTTTGCCTGATGTTTAGCTGGATTTTGACATAGTTGCCTGGGATCCTGCTATTCAGGGCCCCAGGCTAATTGCTCTCTCCTTAAAATGGACTCCATGTACCTTAGGTGCATACACAATTGGAACTGGTTCACCTTATTGGCCCCTGTAACAGTGTACCCTAGGTACCCAGGGCATAGGTGTTTCCAAGGCCAACCAGGGGCTGCAGCATGTATTGTGCCACCCCTGGCCTGGCCTCCATATTTGACACAACTGGCTGATCACTCAGCTGGGGTAAGTTGGTGTAATCACCTCTTACTTAGGTATAGTATCCCTATACCTGACCTTAAACTGGACACATATGTTCCTATCAGCCACTCCTATGGAAGGCCTCATCAATCCTGGAGGCAGAGTGCTTGGAAATATGTGAGATGGTGCTCTAGCATGATCTGAGCCTGTCTGCAGCTGTCGGGAACCACTCCCTTAGCTGTTCCGGGATATTGCCATGAACAAAAGAAGGGGGTTCCCCGTTGGGTTTCTTAAAGATATAGGCAGGCCATGGGGGGAAAACAACTGTGAGTAGAATGAAAGAAAGCACCCTGCCTAAGGGTATAGTGGCCCTAGCTAGAGGATCCAAACAATATGCAAAAGGGGTGATTAGCCTAGAAGCTGACACTGCACACAACAAACACCAAGTCAATCCAAGTAGACTCAACAAAATATATTAGAAAAATATATATTTTTTATTTATTTCTTTTATATATATTTTTTTGAATTTGAGGTGACAAACATATAAAAGGTAAATAGTGCTTTTGGTTTCACACCGGGATATTGCCATACCATATACTCTTAAGTGCATTATAATCCTCGCGGTTATATGCTATCTTTGGTTTGGCTTTATCAAAACATGTCGAGTAAGGTGTAATACGAATTGGAATACTATCTCCTCTACAGTTCTGTCGATGGGGATAGCATTCCACCCTTCTAGAGGGACACAACATGTGTGTAGCCTTAACCCCAGTTAAAGTTAACCAGAGCCTCAGCATCACAAAATGGATGCTGCCACCACAGACACAAGTCTGACCTCCTGCTGCTGGGAGTCCTTCCAGCGAGGGAGGCTTGGATAAAGGGTTTCCTGCCTTGGGAGGTGCGAGCACCACCCCAGACAGGGTTTTGTGCATTGGGTAGGACAGGGCTGAATAGATTGAGACATGCCCGGGGCACACAAGGTGTCCCCGTGCATAAGCCAGTCCAAACTGGTCCTGGGACTTTCCAGACCAGGCCTGGCGAGGAGCTGGACAAAGGAAAGGGGGTGTAACAGCCCCCCTTCCTGGTTCCTCCCAGAGGAGGGACCTGGTAGGTGATCCACCCCTCAGATTAGGAATAACAGTGGGAGCAGTGCCATTGCACGGCAGATCATCCTGAAATCAACTTTAAACAAAGAAGAAGACTGGACTTCGACATTCTGCTTCTCAGAAGACTGAAGAAAATCTTCCTTGTGGCCTAGGAGTGGCCACCCTGTGAATACAGGTACGAACCAGCAAATCAACATCTGCTTTGCCGCCGCCTCCCGCCGGAGCCTGAGGCCAGAGCCTGACAAGACCCAGACTCCCAGACTTTGCACAGCCCGATGCACAGTCCCTGCAAAGAAGGGACCCGTGGAGGCACCGAGAGACGTGGGACCGGACATCTTGGAAGACACCCGAAGAGCTGACTGCACAGCATCAGAGGCATCCTCGACGTTGTGCTTTGGGGACTGAGAACCTCCACCACTGAGCAACCCTTGCACCGAAGATCAGCCGTCCAGCATCTCCACGATCTGCGTGGGGCCCTTTTGCATTGTGCCACTTGACGCGCCATCCCTGCCACTAGCCACGTGGTCAGCGGCCATCTTGGCGACTACAACTACAAACTATACTACGGGTCTTGTTGCTCCCGACTTGCCCTAGCTCCTGTGAAAAGGAGTCCCTGCTCAGACCTTGCTGGTCTGAGTAACAAGCCTTTCTTAATTCCTGCGTGGCTTGCATTAGCCAAGGCCTGTTTGCTACAATCAAGTTGTTGACACCGCCAAAGGCGAGAAGCCTGCGTGGGACAGCTCGTGATTGACTCCTGGACGTCCTCAACCCCCGGTGTCCACATGGCTGCAGAGAGAAGCTACAGCTCAATGTCTGTTTGCACCCGACATCGCCTGGTTCCAATCTGGTTCCACGGTAGTCACTGGCTAGTGACTTTGAACATTGTCCCCTCTGCTTTCAGGTCTTCACATCTTCAGATCCACCCTTGGATCCACCGGAACTCTTCACATCGAGCCGCCTGCAGCATCTTCAGCTCCAAGCACCATCGACCAGCGTGACGAAACCCGACCCTGTGCACCCGCTTCCTGTGGGTGAGGTAACTCAGCTCCGCCGGTGTTCTTACACTGGTACACACCTCTAGGGCCTGTGTCTCAAGTTTCAGCTTTCTAGGTCACTCGGAAGGTTCCGAACTAACTAACTTTGTACTTTTTACGCACCATAGACTTTGCATTGGTGAGTGCGTGCACTTTAAACCCTGCACCCGAGTCCCGGGGGCCTTTCCCGACTTAGTCACTGCTAGTCTCGAATAGCTCCAGCGATTCCCAAGGCCCTAGGCCTGTTTCCTTTCCGATTGGTATCTCTTATACCACTTTCTTAGTATATGGTTTAGGTGGCCCCTAGGGCTCATCCATATTGTGCAACTTTTGTGTATTTTAAACTGTCTTGTGTTTAACGCTTGTGCTTCTGTGCTCATAAAGAGTCCAGGGGATAATTTTAGTTAATACACCAATATATATTTTCAATATATATCTGTGTGGTGTCCTTTCATTTGGTATTCAAGGGGGTTGTGTATGGTAATACAGCTGGCTTCACATGCCTTTCAGAGTTTAGCCTAAGACTGCTTTGTCCACGTTACCACTAGGATAACTGGTCTATAAGGTTCACTTACAACCAATCATCATAAGGGTTGCTTGGCATGGTACAAAGTGATCACTAGAATTAGTGAGCATTATATACCAGGCCAACTTCTCACATGTTTGACCAACAGCAATGCAAATAACAATGAAACTTCACTATTTCGCTGGCACTTGCTAAATAGAAGAGATTTTGCACTATTTGGCTAGTAGTGAAGCAAACGAAAAAAACATCACTCATTACTCAGCTGCTGCAAAACAACAGCCATATACAATTCGGCTGGTCCATATAAATATCAAACAAACTTAATTATTTATGTGGATGATGGTTAAATTACAGAAATTCCAAAGTATTTGATGAGTAATCTGGCAAGTATCATAGTAATTTCAGTATTTTACCTGTAACTGGCTAAATAGCAGAAATGATGGACTGTATAGTCATTGGTCAGAACTAAGAATTGGTCCATTCTCCAGAAATTCATAAATCAACCTGAATCCATCATCCTCCAAATGAATAATTAGTTTTATTATTGATACAAAATACTTAAAAATAGGAGTCAGCCCAGAAAGCTTGCTTTCAATCTTAATTTTGCTGATGTACATCATGGGAGGAGCTGCTAAGCAATTTGAGAATTGTATGTGAGACTACTGTGGAAAGAGATGTTTTTATTGGAACAGGGGTCTTTATCGGTTCAAACAAAGAAAACAATTAAGTCCACAATAATTGTGTTATTAGAAAAGAAAATGCAGAATAAGACTGTTTGCTTTTTTGATGAAATAATAAAAGAGATATTTATTCCATAATCATAATTCTCGGTTGTGCAATCAAATCATTTAAAAATTGGTGAAAGTTCCTAAGGCCCACACGTGGTGCTCACAAGGATAGTAAGAAAATCACATTTGTTTTGCTCAAAATGCCCATGCCCCAAAATTGGAAATCAGCTGATAAATCACGTAGCCTATGATGAGGACCTTGCAGTCAGGCCTCCAGTCTCAAATGACTGCCCTTAATGAATTCAATCTGCTTAATGGACTTGCAGTCAATATCTCAAAAACCAAACTTCTTGTTTTGGGGACACAGTAGTGGAAGTACAACTGGACGCTAGGTGCACAGTCGGTCTAAATCGCTGGTACATATGAATATCTGGGCTTTACTTTCGATGTCAAGTTGTCCGCATCGCCAGCGTCTTGAAAAGCTAAAACTAAAGTTCTTCACAGCAACTAAAACCTTGAAAAAATGCTCCAGATGATATTGCCAATGGGCTCTCTATCTTCAAATAAAGGTGCAAAACACCAAACTCGTTCCAGCTTTGTCTTAAGGTGCTTTAGTTCTAAATCCTAATTCTGTAGGTAAACGCAACACATTCTTAATCCAGAATGCAAGATCTTTATTTACTCTTCAGACAACAACCCCTCACTCCATGATTGGACTAGAGCCAACTCTTCATTCCATGACCTCTGTTTATCTACTGCACAAAATTAACTATTTTCGTGACTGTGCTTTTTTAAGTAGTGAATCGATGAGGAGTCTGATTTAAAAAAAAAATAATGCAGCATGATACATCGCCCGTCCATTTTCAAAGAAAGCAATAGGAGCTTTATTAAAAGTACCTAACTTGCCATCCATTGACACCTTACTGAAAATGATGAAACTGAAACGTAGTCAAGTCATTAGAAAAGGACTACAAGAGTCATTTATCTTGTGAGACTTAATCAATAAATCAAGGTATAAATCGGAGGAATATCTTCTGGAATCATATTTTTCCCCCTTGGTAGCCCTATATTGATTCAAACTTGGAAGGTGTAAGGTTTCAGCCTTCTCTATACATAACTGAAGCAGTTTGAGGGTTCATAGAACATTTACCACTCTAGTCCTCCTTTCAGGCTCAGTTTGTTGAATCGCTGGTCCTTATGTCCAGGTTTGAATTGCTTGAGACATGAATATCTAGGGCTTACTTAATTTTAAAGGTAAACTCACACGTTGGGAAACGAACACAGTTTTTAGACCTTACATATACCCGTCTGCATTCATTGCAGTTTCTACAGACCTATAGACTACACAATACAATATGTACCTATCTCTCTACATACTATGATAAAGCAATAGCTTGAATATGTATCTTGTGCTTAGGGTCTTGTCAAAAATATTTCAAACTCCTAGAAATGTGGAATCATCTTCAGCACTGGGCAGTAATGAAAAATAACTGAGAAAGAAAACATATATTCGTTAGCCTGTGAATACAGAGAAAAAAGAGGAAATTAAAAGAAATTAGAGGGGGCAATAATCTATGAAAGGAAGCAAATGTTCTTAGAAATGAAAGTGACAGTAACTACATTCACATAAATGAAGGAGCCCCTGATATGTCTATTAGGGAAAATATGAAATTGTTACAAGTGAGTAGAGTAGATTCTAATAATAAGTGAAGCTGTATGTCCAATTCCTCTGAACCCAAGGAAAAGTCTGGAATAAAATAGAAGGGTAGATTGGGGATGAACCATCCGGGATAGGACAGTGGCTTTTAGAGGTAGAACCATGAAAACTAGATCTGGCATGGGTCGGGCATAACAGAAGGTAAGTAAAGGTATTCTCTGATTTTTTTAATATATAACTGTGGAAAGAGAGACACAACCCCATTTGCTCTATCCCAATATTTAACAAAGGAATCTTTTAATGTTTTCAGATTTTTTTATACCAAAACTGTGCCACCTTAAAGGACAAAACTATTGATGTGACTTTAAGAAAGCATTGATTAACATGAAAACTAATTTCATTTCTGAAGAAAGGAAGAGGCTCGAACAAGATGCGCTCTCCTCTCTCTGCTAAGTTAATTGGAAAGACAGTGAGTTTAACAGCTAGAACAATTGATTCTGATTGATAAGGTGCCTAATTTGTCACTTTTCATAGTGACGTACTGAGCCTGTGGTACGGACAAAATTCAGTGATTGCTCTCTCAGCTCTCAGCAGTATATAAGACCCTATACGCAGATTCTGATGACGAGGTCGCAGAACCATGGCCTGAATCCGTGCTGTTTCCATGAGAACCAATCTGTCCCTGACAGCCTGTAAAATTATTTGCTGTTCTCCATTCATATTTTTTAATCGAAATTGGAAATGTTTGCCGTTGTAAAACGCCATTATTCTATTCGTTCTCATTTTAAAGATATATGAGTCCGATGAGAAACATTTCTAGCTTCGTTTAAGACTTGTGCTTTACTTGTTTAAGACTCCCAAAACTCAATGTATTCACTACTACAAGTTTATGAATACATGTAATACATAGCTAAGAGACCGCATCTCTTGTGTGACATGTTCAGCCGCCCCATATATTGTCAACCATGCATTAACCTAAGCCTGACCATGGATTTAATGTACTTATGTATTAATGCTTTGCAAACAAAGGGGGGATTTGACAGTCTGTATCAGCCCACTAAAGTCACATAACATTAGAGAAACACAAACATGATATATAAGAACTTCCTCCAACTACCTTGACATTTAGTATTTAATATCTAATTTTGAAATAATGTCCTGTGTAGGCACCTGGAACTATTTAACTTATAGGATTTGTGTAACTGATATGCCAAGATTATACTTTTGATTATAAATTGGGACTGCCTATAGTTGATCAGCAGAATATAACTGTAAGAAAATTCCTCTTTCTGTATGATCACCCCAATCATTTTGAAATGATGTTGCTGGTTTTTCGACTCTGAGAGTGCACTGAGGCCCGCTAATCAGACCTCAGTGCCAGTGTTCTGACCAGAAAATGTGAATGCTACTTTGGCTTATACCCAATTGCTGTAAGCTAATTTACCTATAAAGCCCTAATCTATGGAGTTCAGAGTACCCAGGGCATGTAAGTTACAGGGTCACCCAGGGATTGCATCATTGGTTGTGCCACACTGCGGTGACACAAGTAAAACAAGTCTGCCATTGTAGACTGGAACAGTAGTTTGAAACTGCTAGTCAGACTTTGCCGTTTAAAGCAATGACAAATCAAACGGCCTTCTGCAATATGTGTAATTCACCCATATGACAAACCTAGAGAGCCCCGGGCAGGGAGCAGCATATTTCACGAGAAGAACATGTATTGTACCTGTTCTGGCAGTAAAAAAAGTGAACCTGCTGTTTTTACTGTGGAAAGACTTGGTCGCCCCGTCGTCAGGGACCGGGTTACACGCTGAACCCATCAGCTGTGTTAACTCTTGAATGGTGTGGCTAAAGTTGATACTCCAAAGTATTAAACAACTCATTACACTAAGTCCAACTTGATTCTGAAGTCGAAATTAATGCAACAAGTTACAGGGTCCACATTTTACAATGTTACCACTCTGTTGTCTTTAGTCCTAAATGGTTGTAAAAAGGGTCTAACCCCAAGATAGCTTTCTACCCTCTTGGGGAGACATGATAAGGACTCCCAGTGAAGGAGACATTAGAAGCTTGCAATGTGAGATATCTTACCTCCCCTTTGCAGGTAGTCACACAGGTGTTGGCAAAAGTGAGCTTCAAAGGAGAAGCCATCAAAGAAATCATGTAGTCGGATCTAAGGTGATTCAGACTACTTACTCTACTTTAACAGCGATTACGTCTTAGTACACACGCATTTTTACTTGTGGGTGTTATAGAAGAATTGGGAAATGACCAACAACTCTATCATAAACCAAGGCATACATTAGGTTTGTGTAATAGTTCAAACCATTTAATCTATTCCTTAATGATGGATGTGGAACACGAATTGAGATCAGTGCATGAGAATGCACCTCATATTACAGATAGGCTTCTTCATTGTTTACTCTTCAATCAACAACAATATCCTTTTATCAAGAACAAAAATGTGACAGTCTTAAGACTGCATTCCACTACCTGAGAATTTGATTTAATTGAAAGAACACTTTGGAGAACCTGCTTAACGAAGAACAAATCACAAAAGTTCAGAGGTGGAGCTGCACTAAAATTCAAGAGAAATTGGTGCAGTGAAGTATGTTCTTCTGTGGAATTTTATGCGACAGAAACAGTCCCTGCAACACTACATGGAGTAAATGTTTGTGGTATATATCAAATTTGGCACTTCTGCTGTTACGGAAAGGACGTTGATTAAACAACTTCTGTCCTTACCATGAAGGTCATCTACACTCTCTTTTGCTGCAGTTGGTGTAAAATACAATGAGCATTAGATGGCAGTAATATCACGGCTGTTTTGGGTAAAAACTTATCCTAATCAAGAGCTCATTTTAAATTTGGAAAAATTAAAAGCTGTCTTAAGGTTATGACGTGCAGCCTCACCAGGATGGTCGAAAACTATAGAGAACCTTTTAAGTGATCTCAACTTCAGGGCTCTTTGGAAAACTCTGAACAATTAACAGTAGTACCAGAAAAATTATGATTATGGTAAATTAATGATTAAGGCCAAATGGGCGAAGGAAGTAATAGTTGTCAAGCTAATGTGCATGTCCCTGCAAGTGAACGCAAGAATGGGTCAATGCCTTAAGACAAGGAATCTTTTAAAACTGGACTAGAATTAAGCAGTACCATTTGAAAACATTCTTAAATAATGTATCCTAAGAGATCTAGGGGCATATTACCAAGCAATAGCGATAATTATCACTATTGCTTGGTTAGAGACAAAAATTTACCGCTGAGCTGCGGCGATTTTTACCGCAAATAAACCTTGGTATTACCAAGGTTTATCGCAAATGCGATAAAAATCTCCGCAATGCATGAATATCGCTGAAAGGTCAGCGATATTCATGCATTACCGAGCTAATGCTCTTAGCCATGTTATCCACCTCCCATTGGATAACATGGCTAAGAACTGCTCAGGACAGGTGTTAGCTTTTGGAGATATTCGCGCTTAGCGCAAATATCTCCAAAAGTTGGTGATAGGAGATAGCGATGTTAGCGACTGTTTTCAGTCGCTAACATCTTGGCACGCCCACTTTGCATGTCATTAGTGATAAATATCACTGACATGCAAAGTGGGGCCCAAGATGGTCGCTATCTCCTATTAGCTGTCGCTAACTGGTGTTAGCGACAGCTAGGTAATAGGGAGATCATTTTATCTCCGCTTTCTTGGCTTTTAAAGCCAAAAAAGCAGAGATAAACCCCCTTGATAATATGCCCCTAGGGTACTGCATTTGAAAGTAATTGACACATGTGATTTGAGAAAGTATTAAAAGACCAAGGGACTGATTACAATCTTGGCAGACAGAGTTACTCCATCACAAACGTGAACAATATTCTGTGCGCCAAATTACAAATACAGTTATATGCTGTGGAACTTGTAATATGGCAGACGGGATATTTGTCACGGTTGTGATGGAGTATCCCTTCTGCCAAGATAGTAATCAGACCCTGAATTGGAGAATTGAATTATTTTCGAGCATTATGTAACCATTGAGACTGGCGAGACCCATCTTAATAAAAATAAACTTAAATTGCAAAAAAATCTGCTAGCAAATCTCAGCTGAAGTGCTGGGAATCCTTATCACCAATAAATACAAATAATTTTAGTACCACTACTATCTTTGTTTTCCTTTGTGTTAAACATATGTTTCTAAACCTCTGTTACCAGCTTGTGTATGTCTTCAGTTGTATCATGTCTAAGTACTATAATAAAGCTAGACTTCCTTTTCATGAAGATAATTTACATAGATTACTTTAAAGGAAGAACAATAAGAGAAATAGAAAAAAGAAAATAATTAAGGCAGAAAGAAAGAACAGAGCTAAATGAGGATAAGGGCCTCATTACCGTCTGACTGCCATCATTTCAGGATCCAGACAGTTCGACAAGGAGACGGCAGTCCAGACAGCCCAATTAAGATACGACCACCATGCAGGTGGTTGTAAACATCTATTTTTCCATTGCGACATTTGCTGCGGCCTGGAAAAGGGCTGCAGCACAAGCCACAAGAGAAAAAGGGATATTTTTTAAAATCCATGCATGTGTGCCAGGCACCATGTGGTGCCTGGCACATACTGCATGGATATTTGTGGGGGCACTACATATGCTCCCCATGCAACATTGCGGAGGCCTACGGGGGCCCTGCTAGGGGCCCCCAAAAGCCCTTACTGACAGCATTTCCATGGAGGTGGAACCACCACGAATAGGCTGTCAGAAAGGGACATCGTAATCCCTATGGCAGTGCCTGTGCAGGCAGCGCCCCCATTGTAAGGATTACGGTCCGACGGATGCCTCCGACAAGCTCCTTCAGCCTGTCAGCGGCATCAGTCTGTCCCTCTGACAATTGTGGCCCGACCAACTGATAAGCCTGTTGGTGGCGGTCCCCCTCACATCCTGATCAGGCACTAAGACGGAGTGAAATCGAATAGTAAAGTTGAATATTTTAAACATTTGAATAATAAAGGGTTTCCCATCCCATATTTCTCTGCAGATAAACACACCACTGAGCGTCACATTTGAAAGCATGGAAAACCTCACAAAAATGATACGTTAACCAACGCTGCTAGTAATGAGAAGAAATCCTGAAAACATTTTTTAAATCCAAAGTACAAATAAAAAGAAATGCCCATGAGAGCATGTTGATTCTGGCTGCTATGGTGGACTACTAAGGATTCTGTTTGCCCTACTGACATTGGTGGAGTGGCTTATGGGGGGGCTACTGTGGTAATAATGAATTTTGATGTCCCACGGGCAAAAACTCTGGGCCAAGATTGGCCCATCTGCACCCATCCATGCCCGAACATGAGCGGACCAGGCACCCTTAATTTTCCTGTTTTCTGACAACTAACCAAGGTAGAGAAACACTAGTCGACAGTTTCTAATCACAACTCAATGCTTAATGGATCCCATAGTAAGTCCATAGCCATGGCTTTCCTGACATCTGCAGTGGGGGCTCTTAGTGAGGACATTATATCTGTTGAATGGACACTGGGTTTACATGTACTGATACATGAACATGGTATTCCCGCGGGAAAAGACAGTGTTAAGTTATCTAACCATTTAAAGCAGAAACAGTCTTCTGTTTTCAAGCCTGGCATTCCATCTAAAAGGGAGTCACTGGCAAATGTCCATTACACCTAACTTGAGAATGTAGATGTTTCACTGACCTCGAGCCTCTGGCCTGCAAGAGAAAAAAAAGGAAGGGGTTCAACAAAAATTGCTGGTGTCCAAGGCTCCTCCAGGCCCTATGAAAGTTGTCAGGGAGGCTAAAAAAATGTGATGGGAATATGTGTGAACATTTTCCTTTAAAGTTTTACATTTAAAAAGAATGTAATGTTTAGAGTACTTTGATGAGTTTCTTAAGAGGATATGTGTGAATGATAATAACTGTGCTGGGTTGACTGCTCAGATCAAGAAGAACCCTAGTGTTATTAAAGTAATAAGGGTGTGTTGGGTAGTGGGTCTGGGCGTGACAGTTGAAAGTAACCCACAGGGGATAAAATATCGACTTTCTCCAATACATAGGGGGGCCATTCGAGCATGACTTCTGGAATCCAGGGTGTACCAGTCACTGTAGTACCACCTATTACCACAACTTTAACAACAGCACGTATCTCATGATTGGCTGCATGTCTCCCCCACTCTCATATATCCCTCCATTTGTATTTTTCCAACACTGTTGATACTGGCATCACAGACCCTGGGCATAGCGCTTTAGCTGTTGTACCTGCGGAAGTTGTCATTAATCTCTTGCCTGACACAACTTCATATGTAGTGGTCTTGGTCAATAAACTACCTTTAAAGAAGGGGTTGAGGGAAAGCTTTTATCAGCTGAAAAACAAGGTCACGTACTAGCTAGGTATACATGCATGGGATGGAGAGCGGATAGGCTAATATATCAAAATGGTCAGGTGGGTCAGCTGGATTGGACCTGGTCTCAACCGAGATGAGGGGATAGTGTGGAAATAAACTTCAGTCAATTCAATTTCAAATTCTTTATAGTCATGATACATATTGTTTTAAAACTGTTAAAAAAGTCCATTAAAACCATTAAAAAAGAATAATACACGGTGTTTGGAACAAAAGTATTACATTACCAGAATGCACACAGGAATCCAGCATCAATAATCAATGTCATATCCTGTCCAAATATATCTTATATGATGTGGACCTTTAGTCAGTCTCATAAATGATTTTTCTAGGTGACTATATGTTTTCCTTCATTTGATTGTAGAAGAAATACATGAAGAAACTACAAAGCACAAGTCCACTGTGTCTAATTTACATGTGATCACAAGCGTCCTTAAAAATAAATAAATGTATATGTAATGAATAACAGTTGCAGGCAAGATGGCCGCTGACAGGCCGTAGGGAGTAGTCGCACTCTCACCTCTCTCCTGAGGTTACTGTCTACTGCTGGCTGCCGCTAATGGGATGATTCGGACTACTCGTGTATGGCCCTGAACTATACTGATCTTATCTATACGAAGCTATCACTGCACTACGCTATGGACACCTAACTGGACTTTGCGGTTAGCGTGCTGCCTCGCCTCGAGTAAAGCAAGGCAAGTGCATCAACGCATCTTCGGGCTTATCTGCGGGGCAGTTAGGCAACGATGCCGCTTTGACTGGGCGAACTTGAGGCAAACCATGGCACCGAAGCCTCAAAAAGCACCAAGGGAGCAAAGGGAAATGAAAGAAAAGGACAAGGACAAGGAGAAAGCCGTCTTCAGTGATCTGGGGGTACCAGCGGCTAACTTGAGGACAAAAACAAAGACAACAATCACAGCCCCGGAGACCCATCGAAAAGAAGATTGATGACCCTAAAATAATCATCAGTGACGAAACCATAACAAAGAAAAAGGAAAAGGAAAAGGAAAAGGAAAAGGGCAATAGCGGTAAAAAAGGAAATAAGGCACCGAGGAATAACGAGGAGCTTGGTATGAAAGAAGCCATACTACGTCAGCCTACCTTGTTTGAGTCCTTTGCCCCAATGGTAACACTACGATCGCCAAATCTACAGCCTGCTAACAACACACCACCCTGAGGCGCGCACATCCAGCGCGGGTCGAGCAGTGGTGAGCACCGGCGAGGCGAGATGAGGGAGTGACCGATCATCGGATCGCATCGGAGACAGAGTCCGGGGAAGCTGGGTTGGATAGCGCAGAGTAGCAGATGGCAGAACAGCATGAGGAGCTCACTGCAGCTCTTCACGGACGTAGCCACCAACCAGTGCAGGCTTCAGAGCTTCCAGAGGACTGGCAGGTAGGGGGAAATAGCGCTGCAGGCTCAGATTGGCAGCTACCGTCACTTGTAATTGACAATGATATTAGACATGATCCCAAAGAACATGGTAAAAGTGGGGGCCAGATTCCGCATTTAAATACAAACGGGAGAAAGAAGGGAAATGATCAGGGTACAGAGCAGCGACTTTAATCCCCACGGGTCCCTCGACAGTAGGGAGCCTAAACAAACTGCCTGTTAACACTGGGCATATTGTAGATGGACTAAGCACTACCAGTCAACCAGTGATGAGTGTTTCTTTTCTCTCAATGATGAAGAGGGTGAAGAGGAGAAGGAAGATGGATCACAAACAGATTCACTCTCATCAGGGTCAGAGAGTCGTACAGAGGCCTCGGAAGTAGAGACAGATACTTCAGAGGTAGAGGGAGACACATTACACAAGGTCTGCTCTCATCGGAAAACCAAGACTAGCAAGAAAAGACCCCGGAGCAGAGCGAAGAAGTCACTAAGCCCTTCACACCCAGAAGTTGCAAAGAAATTAGACTGGGACTACTCTGCTACCTCTCAGTTGTATCACGAAGGGGCAGGAAATAACCCTCCACAGTCGCAGCCCGAGATGGTAAAATGCCAGGATACAGACAGGATCAGGAGAAGACATCATCAGACATTTTATGAAAGCTCGAGGATTTCGATAACCGGCAAAGAAGAAATAACATAAGACTGTTGGGTGTGGCAGAGGGGAAGGAAGGGCAGGATGTTCGGGCCTGTGTAATTGAGTTACTTAGAGGGGCATTCCCTGAGATAACTGCATGGGTCTGGGAAAATGAAGTGCAGAGGGCTTATAGGTTTCCTCTGACTCAGAGAAAGGGGAACACTACAGACAAGCCGAGGGCGATTCTGGTTTTTATAGGTAACTATCTGTT
Organism: Lissotriton vulgaris; assembly: GCF_964263255.1. Lineage (NCBI taxonomy): Eukaryota > Metazoa > Chordata > Amphibia > Caudata > Salamandridae > Lissotriton > Lissotriton vulgaris. The sequence continues at coordinate 591,850,739 of NC_141693.1, forward strand.
AGGAGAGGAAATCATGAGTAAAACTAAGTCCGAGGCTAAGCGCACCTATAAAGACACAATGTTTTTTGCTAGGCCTGACTTCTCCCACACCACTGTGGAAAGACGGTGGCGGATGAGGCAACTAATAACACCATTTCAGAACTTAGGGTGTGAGGCTTATTTCATGTTCCCTAGTCGCCTTAAAGTAGGGAGAAACGGGCAGTTCAAGATATTTCATTCAGAAGTGAAGGCCAAAGAGTATCTCACTTGGATTTAGGAAAACAGGGGTCAGTGCAGTACGACGGATCTTGTGAGGCAAAGTAATCAAAAGTCCCAACAATAGGAGCAGGGAAAAAGCTTAATGGGCAATTCGGTTGGAAACGTTAGCATGTGGAGTAGCAGTGGCAGCAGCAGCAGGCTTTAAATTAAAAAAAAAAGGGGGAAGGAAATGAGGAGAAAGGAGTGGGGGCGGGGAGCGACAACCCAGGGTCACAGCTTTCACATATATGTCAAGATTGACCTATTTGCCAGTAAGGGGGGAGGGCACGATGGGGGGGCCTCCAGGGTAGGGGGGAAGGGTCTGAGCACAGGGCACGGCACGTTGTTTAAACACATGGGGGAATTGGGTAGGTTAGCAAGATGGATGAGCATACATTATAATGAAGTACAAAGAAGAGGAATAAGTAAGGAATCTAAAAAAAAGAAATGTCTAAATATTGCAGGATTTTTTTCTTAGGACAACCACTGGATGTATTTTAATGGCTACCCGAGTTTTGACATGGAATGTTTGCGGACTAAATGACCGGCAGAAGAGGCAAAAGGTCTCCACACTATTAAAGAATATGAGGGTAGATTTTGTGTGCCTGCAGGAAACACACATCATGGGGACACAAGGGTATCTCTTGGAGCAGCTAGGGTTTCATGTATTGGCATCCTCAAAACAGGGTTCCAGAAATAGAGGAGTAGCTATATTATCTAGCCGCAGGGATATTATAACCAGAAAAAAACTTGAAGACAAATGGGGCAGATGGGTTCTTGTGGAGTGCGTTATTAATGGTTCAACTGAAGATGACCCAGAGATTTTTGAATTTCTAGATGTGGAACTAGCTTCCTGGGCCCCTCGTATTGTTTTGGCTGGGGATTTTAATAATAATGGGGCAAATGGGTTTGGTTTAGGGTCCCAGGGGAGATATCAAGGCAGGAAAAATAGGGTATGTCAAGCAATCCTTAGCCTCGTAAGGAACAATGCATTGATAGATGTTTGGGGAAGTTTAAAACCTGAGGAGAAAGGATTTACTTTCTTTTCGGCCCCGCACAGGGTATGTGCACGACTAAACTACTTTCTTATCTCTAATGCCATGTCTTCGGTAGCAGAAATTGAGAGACTGCCATGTATACTCTCTGATCATAACCCCTTGGTTCTGAAATTATCCTTGACAACAACGCACAGAAGTGGGAGGGTATGGACTTTTGAGAGTGGGTTGCTGAAGGATGTTAACTATGTACAACATATGACAAAATGGATTGAAACGTTTCTGGAGATTAATAGGGGCAGCACAGTGGCAGGCAGTGTTTGGGATACACTTAAGGTGGGAGTTCGGGGGGAGACCTTAAGTTTTAACACGCCCAAATGAAAGCAAGAGCAGTTGAGAAATTTAGAATTAAATAATGCAGTATGGAGGCTGAGGATGAGTTGACTAAATGTGTGTTATCAGGATCACCGCTTGATCAGGCCTGCATTAAAGTCTCAAAAGCAAAAATGGATGCAGAAGAGAATGTTGCGAATAAGGCTGCCGAGATTTATTTGGCCAATAGGGAAAGATGTCACGAGTTTGGTGAAACAGTGGACCAGGAAGACCGTCACCCAGGCCCTCGTCACCAGCCGACTGGACTACGGCAACGCCCTCTACGCCGGGACCACCGCCAAGCTCCAGAAGAGACTCCAGCGGATCCAAAACGCCTCAGCCAGACTCATCCTCGACATCCCACGATCCAGCCACATCTCCGGACATCTGAGAGACCTTCACTGGCTCCCCGTTAACAAGAGAATCACCTTCCGCCTCCTCACCCACGCACACAAAGCCCTACACGACCAAGGCCCTAGCTACCTCAACAGCCGAGTCAACTTCTACGCTCCCAAACGCCACCTCCGATCAGCCAACCACGCCCTCGCCGCCGTCCCCCGCATCCGAAGAGCGACTACAGGAGGAAGGTCCTTCTCCTACCTGGCCGCCAAGACCTGGAACTCCCTCCCGTCCGACCTGCGCCTGACCCAAGACCACCTCTCCTTCAGGAAGAAGCTGAAGACCTGGCTGTTCGAGCAGTAGCGGCACCCCCCCCCCCCCCCAGCGCCTTGAGACCCTACGGGTATGTAGCGCGCTTTATAAGTGTCACTGATTGATTGATTGATTGGGACGCACCCTGGCGGTACGTGGTAGACAAAAAGCGGCCACAGGAGAGGTGAGGGAGATTAAGGATAGATCAGGAAAAGTAATTACAGATCCTCAAGGGATTCAGGAAGTATTTAGGCAATTTTATGGAAAATTATATGACGAGCAACAAGCCAGAGATCCTGAGGAAATAAGTGCATACCTACGAGATATACCATTGGAAACTCTATTGGAACAAGAACGGGAGAGATTAGATACCCCTTTGGAGCCAGAAGAAATAAAGGCTGCAATAATGAGTCTCCCATCTGGGAAGGCAGCAGGGCCAGATCAAATTCCAATAGAATTCTTCCAGGTGTTTTGGGATGTATTAGGCTAGGATATGATAAGCACCATACAACAAGCACAGGCAGGGGTATCCATACCGGGGTCTTGGGCAGGGGCAGACATTGTCATTATTTTAAAGAAGGGGAAGCCGCCAACTGACTCTGGGTCCTATAGGCCAATCACGCTAATAAACGCTGACACAAAGATTTATTCTAAGGCATTGGCAATAAGGTTTGCTAGTATAATAGATACATTGGTGAGTGGTAACCAACATGGCTTCATACCAGGGAGAAGCACTACCCATCACACTTGGAAAGTAATCACCTTATTCGATGCCACAGAGGTCACAGGGGCTAGATACTGAGAAGGCGTTTGATCGGGTCTCCTGGGACTATCTGTGGCATATTTTAAAGAGAGCTGGTTTTGGGGAGGGGTTTGTTAGAGCAATACAAACACTATACAGATCTCCGGTAGCTTCTATTAGGGTAAACGCAGGATCAACTCTGGCATTACACATCAAGAGGGGAACAAGGCAAGGGTGCCCGTGCCCCCCACTGCTGTTCTCTCTGTATCTGGACCCTTTTATTCGCAGAATGGAGACAAACAATAATATTACTCCAATTTCTACACATAGGGGTCATTGTAAGATACTGGCATATGCTGACGATGTGGCGGTTCATGCACCAAACCCCACGGACGCTATAGCACATGTGGAGGTGGAGGCTTTGAAATTTGGCAAAGTGTCAGGATATTCGTTAAACACCTCCAAGACGCAAATAATAAAGAACCAAAAGGTTGATTGCCTTGACCAAAGGGTGGGGCACTCAGGAGTATACTTAGGGGTCACGATCTCCTCTGACTCAGATAATCTGGTGCAAGCAAATATAACCCCCATAATTGCCAAAGTGAGAAAGGACTTGGATTGGTTACAGAATCTACACTTATCCATAGTTGGCCGCATGAACATTGTGAAAATGATGATACTCCCTAAGTTTTTATATATTTTTAGGGCAGTCCCACTGTTTTTCGAAACTAAATGGTTTAAGATCTTAGAGCATATGATCAATAGGTTTGTGTGGGCCAAGGAAAAGACTAGAAGGGCATTAAGATTTATGGCACTCCCAAGAGACAGGGGAGGTTGGGCACTCCCGGATCTAAAAGTATACTACTGGGCAGCAGCCCTTCAGTACATGACAGGCTTGTTAGGGAAACAGAGATAGAAGGCGAGGATGAGCTGGGCACAATAGCAATATATGCTTTGGTTTTGGACGATGAGGCGGAAAACGTGCTTCTTATGCATTCCAACTCGAGTTACTTTAAGAGGACCCGGTTTAAGACGATAATGGCACCACATAATATCTGGAAGGCTTTTACGAGGAGATTTGGCCTAGGGAAGTATAACGCATTCACGAGACTGCTTAATAATTCTACACTTCCCCAAGATATCTTTGCTGATTCTGTTTTTAAAGAATGGGGAAGACAGGGTATCACAAAGATTAGTGATGTCATGGGTATGCAGGGAATGATGCAATTCTTGGAGATCCAGAGGAAATACGGATTAGAGACAAGACAATTTTTTAAATATCTGCAAGTGAGAAGTATTTTAGCAAATAAAGTGGGGGGCCCGGCGGGATTCGAGAATAACTCAATCATGGAAATTGTTCAGGGTGGGGCAGACTGTACAATTAAAATGTTTTATTCTGAGTTAACACAAAGCAAGCAAAAATGGGGGGATAAATGGGTGCTGAAATTAGGGGTAGGAAGGGAGTGTTTTAACTTGTCATTAGATATGGGACAGAACATCTTGTGCTCAGCAGCTCTCCAGGCGCAGCATTACAAAACAATGTATCAGTTGTATTATACACCTGCAAGAATTGCACAATTGGGGGGCTCAATTGGAATTAACTTCCCAAGATGTGGAAGTATGGAGGCCGACATTGTGCATATATTTACAACTTGCACTCACCTGCACACAACATTAAAAGATATTGAGTTGTTTTTACAAAAATCCTTAGGAATACAGATTACTCTAGCTCCTTCAATAATACTGCTGGGAGTGAATGATAATGAAAAGCAGATGGAAGATAGATATTTTATCTTTGTGGCAATGGCAGTATTTATGTTATGCATCGCTTCAGCGTGGCTTGACCCACTACCACCGTCATATCACCAAAGGTTATCTAGGTTATTGACAATTTATAATTTAGAAAAGGCAATATATGCAAGGAAGGGGAAAATGGGAAGGAAACTGGGTACACACATTTGGGATCCTATAACTAGATGGAAGGATGAGAACAGTGATTAGAATGCTTCAAAATGTTTAGATATGTGTAGTTATTGTGGGTTGCTCAGTATATATGGTGTAATATGTATGAGAAAAACCCATGGAAAAATGTGATTGTAATATGTACTTTAAGATTATTGTTATTTCTTTTTTTTTGCTATTTCGCTTTGGCTGTGTCCTTTGCTTATATAAATGGGAAAAAATCTCAATAAAAAATGTTTAAATAAAAAAATGAATAACAATTGTAAAAGACAACTCCTGAAATCCTGATGGAATTTACACATTCAGTCTACTAGGGATGGCTGCCTGGATTCTGGCTCAATCTTCCTGGATACATAGTACTTTCTCCTCCATATCTGTTCTACAATTGTGTTTTCTCTTTACACCTAGCTCAGTCCTGGTGAACAGTTCATTACCATCCGCTCTCTCCCTTCGGGAAACTAACATGCAGGTTAATCGAAATTTTAACTTACAAACGTCCAACGGGTTAGAACACCTGAATCGAATGGAGGATAATAACTGACTAATTCCTGAGAATTTGATCCCACAGTCATCTTGTTTGTTACCTGCTGATCGAAATTTTAAAAGTGAGAGCTTTGAGAGCTTGTCTATATAGATTCCTTGTGTGATATTTGCGGATAGAGTTAATATTGTTGATAATGTTGCCCCAGCTCTATTAAGATGCAAAGTTGGAACATACCTGACTTGAACAGTGATAAAAATGATAGAAATCATATTCGACTATATCAAGAACTTTAGTGTGATTTGTCTACAGGAAACATGCGACACGTCCAACACATTATATATGGATGGCTTTATTTGACACTGCTAGCATCTAGTCTCCCCTTTTAAAAGCCAAGAACAATATGTTACTGAAGTCTATTGCCTCAGTTTTAGATTTTTCTTCCAGGTTTGTAAAAAACCTTAGAAACCTTTGATGAAAAGTTTTTCAACTAAATGGTTGACTCAGTAGCAGTTGGTAGATAAATTTGCAGGTATGCTGTCATCACTATGTTGAAAATTGTTGAAAATAAATCCTCCAGACACTTTTGGAGAGTGCACCAGTGCACAACAGCAAATATAGTGCATCAAGAGTGGGGACTAAGTTATCTTTCTGATGTATTAGCTCTTCTTTCCCATTTGAATTCCACGTCTGGGTTCAGAGTGACAGGAGCCGGGGATGTGCATTCACACTACGTAGACACAAGGGGGAGTTGAGATGTGTTCTGCCTTTCTGGGGTGACTCACGGCCAGGCTGAATAGATCACCACCCTGGTATCCCCAATGATGCTGCAATGTCATCACTGATGCCACTGCCTGCACCGTGACCTGTGGACACCGCTCGTAGAGAACATGCAGCACCATCACACTGCACTGCAGGCCTGGTCTCACTGCCGCCGCTCCAAGCTGACATCGACACCGCTGCCTGCATCTTGGTTTGGGGGCACCGCCCATAGGTTACTTGACGCACTTCCCCCTCCCAAACCTCAGTCGTAGCCCACCGACGTCAGCGCCATTGACTCCAGATCGTTACCCAACGCCGCTGCTTGCATTACGAGCTGTGGGCCCAGCAAGACATATTGCCCTGTCTTGCACCACAGCCTTGGATATACAGATGACACAGTTTCAGCAACAACAACAAAACTGCTTGCACCATGACCTATCAGCACCACAACGAGCACTGCCCCACTTTCCACCGCAGTCCTGTTCTCCCCGGCGCCACTGGACGACTGACACTGAGCCGCTGCCTGCACGACGACCTGAGGGCACTGCACTTCGCACAGCTCCATTTCACACTGCAGCCCGATGACTGCTGATGGTGGTGATCCTGAATTCAAACACACAGAGTTCTATCTGCATCACGTGTGACTTCAAGGGCCCAACGACTCCTGCACTGACCTCCGGAACCGACGCCTGCCGATGCCGAGTTTTCAGAGCTCACTGCAAGGTCCCCGAAGCCCTGTTTTTCTGAAGGTACTGTTTTGAGGGTCACGGCCGGCCAGAACTGTTGGGTTTGTTTGTTCATGACTCTGTATAGCCCCAGATGGAGCTGTTGACTTGAAGAAACTTTATATAAAGTCTAATTGTGCTTTATGAGGATTTCTGGTAAACTGTGTGTTGGATTCTTATAGTTATGGTCTTGTTTTAAACAGATAAATATTTGCTATTTTTCTAAAACCAATGTGGTGTCCTTTTGTAGTGTTTTCATTGTGTTACTGTTGGCTATGTGCAAATGCTTTACACACTGCCTCTGGGATAAGCCTGACTGCTTGTGCCAAGCTACTAAGGGGGTGAGCAGTGGTTATTTTAGACATGTTATTCCCTTATATGACTAGAGTGGTGGAAAATGCCTGGCTTTTGTGCAAACCCTAGCCAACTAGAAAATCAATTTCTAACAGCCCTTTAATGAAAGTGCTTGTGCTACATGTTTTACAGCCCTATCTGCATTACAGAAGAGGCCACACAAGTGCCCCACTTCACCTTATATTAAATTTGTATCCAATAGCAATAATTGTGAGCTTATTGCAATGTTTGTTGGTCAGTCCTGATTGGCTGGAATGAGGTAAAAATCTTAGGTATCAAACTCAACAATTGGGAAGAGGATCCAAGGGCAAGTTTAATGATCCATATCTAGTAATATGAAAAAATGGGACCCTCTCTGTATTTAAATAATGACCAGGGGAAAGAGAGAAAAACAACAATATAAGCATACAAGAATCCCCCCTTGGTCAGTTCCTTCTTACTTAACTAATTTCCTCAAGCCAGTTTATTTACCTTCTTAATAGCATAGGTAAGACGACAACAAAGATTTCCTTTTGTGTATTTTGTTTATTTTCTTTTTTATAGTGTATCAAAAGATATATATATTTTTACTTTTTTTATATAAATCATTTCTTGTATATACATCAAATTCATAAATAACATTTTCAATTCAGTTCAATTAAAATTATAGTACAAAGTACCATGATCTTCACAGGATTATTAGAATTACAATCATTTATATAAGGCACAAACAGTACACCCCTGCCACACACACATTAACCAACAATCACACTGACACATTCATACATTCTCCACATTTATTCCAATCCTAGCAAAAGGCTGATTCTAAGGTTAGATTGACACAGATGTCATTTGTGTCTTGTCCACGCCAGGTCTACGCGCGTTTCGGTGGGTTGAGACCACCTTCCTCAGGACCAGAAAAGAAAGAGTACTAACTCTCTCTTCCGTAAGTGTGTGCAGGGTACCTTAAATTCAGATGGTAGCCTGAACTATCTGGGTTCTTTTATAGATAACTCTAAGTTTATCTTCAAAGTCAATTGAGTGGGGAAGCAAAACCCCTGAGATATATTATGGGTACCTCACTCAAGAAGGTTCCTTATCTTCAATTGCGGAGGGGAGACAAGCGTTTCGTGGTCTGACTTTCTTGGAGAGACGTCCTGTTATTTAAAACGGTAGGATGTACTTTTCAGTCCTTTTTAATGTAAGACATGCCTTTTTGAAATCGATATAGTTCCTCTCTTCCTTAGTAGCTGCAGTCTTGCCGTATTATTCTTACAGGTCCCTTCGGCCGTCTTGCCTCTTGCCGCTCCTTCAAATTGATGCCATCAATTTGAAGGAGCGGCAAGAGGCAAGACGACCAAAGGGACCTGTAAGAATAATACGGCAAGACTGCAGCTACTAAGGAAGAGAGGAACTATATCGATTTCAAAAAGGCATGTCTTACATTAAAAAGGACTGAAAAGTACATCCTACCGTTTTAAATAACAGGACGTCTCTCCAAGAAAGTCAGACCACGAAACGCTTGTCTCCCCTCCGCAATTGAAGATAAGGAACCTTCTTGAGTGAGGTACCCATAATATATCTCAGGGGTTTTGCTTCCCCACTCAATTGACTTTGAAGATAAACTTAGAGTTATCTATAAAAGAACCCAGATAGTTCAGGCTACCATCTGAATTTAAGGTACCCTACACACACTTACGGAAGAGAGAGTTAGTACTCTTTCTTTTCTGGTCCTGAGGAAGGTGGTCACAACCCACCGAAACGCGCGTAGACCTGGCGTGGACAAGACACAAATGACATCTGTGTCAATCTAACCTTAGAATCAGCCTTTTGCTAGGATTGGAATAAATGTGGAGAATGTATGAATGTGTCAGTGTGATTGTTGGTTAATGTGTGTGTGGCAGGGGTGTACTGTTTGTGCCTTATATAAATGATTGTAATTCTAATAATCCTGTGAAGATCATGGTACTTTGTACTATAATTTTAATTGAACTGAATTGAAAATGTTATTTATGAATTTGATGTATATACAAGAAATGATTTATATAAAAAAAGTAAAAATATATATATCTTTTGATACACTATAAAAAAGAAAATAAAAAAAATACACAAAAGGAAATCTTTGTTGTCGTCTTACCTATGCTATTAAGAAGGTAAATAAACTGGCTTGAGGAAATTAGTTAAGTAAGAAGGAACTGACCAAGGGGGGATTCTTGTATGCTTATATGATCCATATCTAGTACATGCCCCAAAAAACAATAATCACAACGAAAATTATATCTAGGGGTCAGGCAAAAAAGTGAAGCTCAACTGCAAAGACAGACCTCGACGCGACAGGATGTTAATTTACTATGGGAAGTGAAAAACCAAATCTGACTTAAGTGTGACAAAATATATGTGAACTTACATTCAAGAGCATGGGAGAAATGTTCCCATCAGTAGCCATTCTGTGCCGCCCTTTTTAACATAATATGGGTTCTCCTTACCCAGGAGACAAAGTTCACAGCCCTACAGGTGTTCTCAAGGCTGTGACAAACCTTTACGTGATGTGTTAACAAATGGGAGGTGCAGAAAATGTATAAATATTAGTGGCAACTGAATAAGCAGTGCAAAAAGTGTATGTGAAAGTGAATTAAAATTGGATAGGACTGAGTAGATGTTTGACTTTAATATTTCTTCTCAGCTCTTCCAAATCTAAAAATGTGCAAGAACAGATTTATCAAAATATCTGTGAGCAATGACAGTCGACATGTTTCAGCATTAATGGCAGTTATGCCAATGCTTTCTTCAGGACCAGATGGTTGCTTCTGCTATATAGTGTGAGATAAAATAATATAATATCACCTGCAATTTCCAGGTTACATACTCCACCACAGACTAATGTAACGTCACGTCGAAGATAGAAAAAACAGGAGAAACACAAAGTTAATTTTCTTACAGACAAATTCTTAGTACAATGATGTAAACAACATTAGAACATCATGTAAGAATTGTCTATCATATGAATGTGTTATTTATACAACTGCAAAATTTAGTAGCCACTCACCCATTAGTTGTGGGGATGGCACTTCACCCCATCTGGCTGCAGCTCAGGTATAGAGGAGCACCGCTCTAGATTAAAAAGTGATGAGGAAAACATTCAAAATCATTAGTAGTTGGATTCATCCAGGTAGCATTCCTAAATGTATGCAATATTATCTTAGCACCGCTAGATGTTGGTAGACAAGACACACAACAAAAACTCAAGCATGTCGAGTCTACTAGAATCGTGCGGTCACACTCTTTACTTGTCAGCTGTAATAGATAACTCACTGTCTACTATTTGAATTATCATACCAGTATTGAAAGTAATTACTGCAGTGCACGGTATCACCCATGCTATTACAATTGATATTGGAACTAAACGTGCTCATTCAGTTATTTAATTGTCTCACGATCTTCTTAGACCGCCTAATATATTGGCATCAAAACGTAATCGTTGTGCGAGATATCCTAGACAGTCGTAATCCCATCTGCACACAGTTATTGGAAAACATAACCCCTTGTGTCTCATTCAGGGTAGCAATAAAGTATTTGAAATCACAACTGTGTTGAGCCTCGTTGAGTATGAGCGGCATATGTCAGCTGATGCCCTTCAGTTGCTTTAACGCTCTGCTATATAAGTACAGTTATTGGAAGCCATAACCCATAGTGTTTCATTCAATAAAACAATAACATTTTAAAGTCACAATTCCGTTATGCCGCATGTAGTGTGTGCGGCATCTATCTGCTGGTACCGCTCAGTTCTCATTATACCGTGCACCACAGACCCTGTCACTTCTAGTCATGGTTCGCACACAAGTATCTATAGCCATAACTTCTTTCGGGGTTAGCAATAAAGTTAGAGATTGCACCCTCATAGAGCCGCGTGTAGTACAGGCGGCATAAACTGACTAGTTGCATTCATTTATCCTAGCTTGGTATTCCACAAACCATGTCAGCCTTACCTAACATGCTTACCTAGACCCACACTCACAGTAAGATGAGTCAGTAGCAAGTTAAATAAGATAGTGGCAAGGCAACTGATATAAAAATTGTAAGTGTCTTTCCTTGATGATGGCAATAAATGGTCAGTAAAAAACAGAAAAAACAAGGCTAAGAACAAAAGTTCAAGAGTTCAGAGGGCCCCAAAACTAAAGCGACATCCAAGGTATTGGTTCGTTGAGTCCATCTTTGTCGCTATTTAATTTGTAGACCTATTTTTGTTCTTTTTTTAACAGAAATGTGCTCACATTGGAGCAATGATCGGGCAAGAAGGGCTGTTCAAGGACAGTCCAAACAAAATCGTTCGGACCGTGGACCGCTTCCAAAAAATGTGATGCCAAACGGGTTGCTTGTTTGCGGCATCGTACTGTGCTCTTATGCTCTGATATTCGAGTCTTTATCTTTCGCGTTGTCATGCCTGTAGGAGAGTAGGGTTCGCTATCCTATGGTCACCCCAAATTTTTGCTTTTTGCTTCACTGGTTTATGACTTAATGTGGCTGTGGGCCTGCTAATCAGACCCACAGCCTGCTGTTCTCTCTCTAAATTAATGCCAATGCACTCTAGGTGCATTACGAATTGGAACTGCTTCACCTTATTGGCCCCTGTATCAGTGTACCCTAGGTACCCAGGGCATAGGTGTTTCCAAGGCCTACCAGGGCCTGCAGCCTGTATTGTGCCACCCCTGGCCGGGCCTCCATATTTGACACAACTGGCGGATCACTCAGCTGGGGTAAGTTGGTGTAATCACATCTTGCTTAGATATAGTATCCCTTTATCTAACCTTAACTTGACACATGTTAACCTATAAGCCATTCTTATGGAAGGCCCCTGCAATCCTGGGGGCAGAGTGCGGGGTTACATGTGAGATGGTGCTCTAGCATGAGCTGAGCCTGTCTGCAGCTGTCGGGAACAACTCCCTTAGCTGTTCCGGGATATTGTCATAACATATACTCTCAAGTGCAATATAATCCTCGCGGTTATATTCTAACTTTAGTTTGGCTTTATCAAAACATGTCGAGTAAGGTGTCATACGATTTGGAATACTATCCCCTCGACAGTTCTGTCGACGGGGATAGCATTCCACCCTTCTAGAGGGGCACGACTTGTACATAACCTGAACCCCGGTTAAAGTTAACCAGAGCCTCAGCATCACAAAATGGATGCTGCCACCACAGACAAAAGTCTGACATCCTGCTGCTGGGAGTCCTTCCAGCGAGGGAGGCTTGGACAAAGGGTTTCCTGCCTTGGGAGGTGCGAGCACCACCCCAGACAGGATTTTGTGTATTGGGTAGGACAGGGCTGAATAGAATCAGACATGCCCGGAGCATACAAGGTGCCCTGTGCATAAGCCAGTCCAAACCGGTCCTGGGACTTTCCAGACCCAGGCCTGGCGAGGAGCTGGACAAAGGAAAGGGGGTGTAACCGCCCTCCTTCCTGGTCCCACCCAGAGGAGGGACCTAGCAGGTGATCCACCCCTCAGATTGGGAATAAGAGTGGGAACAGTGCCATAGCACCTCAGATTATCCTGAATCAACTTGAAACTAAGAAGACAACTGGACTTCGACATTCTGCTGCACAGAAGACTGAAGAGTATCTCCCTTGTGGCCTAGGAGTGGCCACCCTGTGAACACAGGCACCATCCAGCAACTCGATGTCTGCTTTGCCGCCGCTTCCCACTGGAGCCCAAGCCCAAAGTCTGACAAGACCCAGACTCTCAGACTTACCACTGCCTGATCCACAGTCCCTGCAAAGAAGAGACCTGTGGAGGCACCGAGAGACGTGAGACCGGACCTCTTGGAAGACCCCCGAGACGCTGACTGCGCAGTACCCGAGGCACCCTCGATGCTGTGCTTTGGGGTTTAAGAAGCCCCACAACCGGGCAGCCCTTGCACCGAAGATCAGCCCCCCAGCATGTCCACGATCTGCGTGGGGCCCTTTTGCATCATGCCACTCGACGCACCATCCCGGCCACTTGCCACGTGGTCAGCGGCCATCTTGGCGATGAAACCTACAATCTACAGTGCGGATCTGGTTGCTCCAGACTTTCCCTCGCTCCTGTAAAAGGGAGCACCCGCTCTGACCTTACTGGTCCGAGTGATAAGCCTTTTTCGATTCCTGCATGGCTTGCATTAGCCAAGGCCTGTTTGCTCTGATCAAGTGGCTGGCACAGCCATCAGCTAGAGCCTTCGTGGTACAGCTCTTGACCGACGCCTGGATGTCCTCGACCTCTTCGTGTCCACGTGGCTGAAGAGAGAAGCTACACCTCATTGCCTTTTTGCACCCGACATCGCCTGGTTCCATCCTGGTTCCACGGTAGTCACTGGCTAGTGACTTTGAACATTGTCCTCTCTGCTTTCAGGTCTTCACAACTTCAGATCCACCCTTGGATCCACCGGAACTCTTCACATCGAGCCGCCTGCAGCATCTTCAGCTCCAAGCACCATCGACCTGCTTGACGAAACCCAACACTACTTCACACCTGTGCACCCGCTTCCTGTGGGTGAGGTAACTCAACAACGCTGGTGTTCCTACACTAGTACACACCTCTAGTGTCTGTGTCTAAAGTTTCACTCCTCTAGGTCACTCGGAAGGTTTCTAAAACACTAACTTTGTAACTTTTACGCACCATAGACAATGCATTGGTGAATGCGTGCACTTTAAACACTGCACCCGAGTCCCGCGGGCCTTTCCTGACTTAGTCACTGCTAGTCCCGATCAGGTCCAGCGATTCCCAAGGCCCTAGGCCTATTTCCTTTTCGATTGGTATCTCTTATACCACTTTCTTAGTATATGGTTTAGGTGGCCCCTAGGGCTCATCCATATTGTGCAACTTTTGTGTATTTTAACTGTGTTTTGTTTTAACGCTTGTTCTTCTGTGCTCATAAAGAGTATAGGGGATATTGTAGTTAATAAATATATATATATTTTCAATATATATCTGTGTGGTGTCCTTTCATTTGGTATTCAAGGGGGTTGTATATGGTAAAACAGCTTGCTTCACATGCCTTTCAGAGTTTAGCCTAAGACTGCTTTGTCCACGCTACCACTAGGATAGCTGGTCTATAAGATTGACTTACAACCAATCATCATAAGGGTTGCTTGGCATGGTACAAGAAGATCACTAGAACTAGTGAGCATCACATACCAGGCCAACTTCTCACAATGCCGACATATCATTTCTTACATGGGCATGTCATCAGATAAGTAAGGTTCTCGCTGTTGCAGTTTGTGAATCTGCATTGTTGCCATGGTCTGTTAGGTCCTATGTCTACAGTGAAAGATTTACAAGTTTGCGGACATACAGAACACATCCCACATGGATGGTGGCCCTGCACTGGTGGAAGAACCCAAAGGGTACCAACTTGTCTGGGTTCTCTACTTTTCGGTCTAGTATGGACTAATTGGTCCTCAAGATTTTTGCCTCTTTTAAATGCGAAGAGAGGCATTGGTATACCATCTTAACCTTTTTTTAAATTGCCCAATGTTTTCGGATGATCTTTTGGACTTGGTTGGACCTTGTATTAAAGGTGTTAACAAACGTGATCCGGTTGGATTTCTCTTTAGGTGTCGTTGCTTCGAGAAGGGCATCACGATTATTATTAGATGCTTGCTTTTTCGACTGACAAATTCTTTTCTTTGGATATTTCTTTTCTTGAAGTTTCTCTTCCAGTTTTTTTAATGTATCATAAAAGCTTGTTTGTTGGAGCAGTTTTTCTGGACCCTCAGAAACTGGCCGAAAGGCACATTATTCTTAAGGGCCCTGGGGTGACAACTTTCGTAGCTCAACAGCGCATTTCGAGCCATAGGCTTCCTGTAGAGTTCAGACTCCAAACCTCCTACTGTGGCTAAGATTGTTAAGGCTAGGAAGGCTAAATTGGTCTTACTGTATTCCACAGTGAATTTTAAATAAGCATTACGGGTGTTCAACCACTGGTGGAAGGCAAGCAAATCCTCCACAGTACCCCGCCAGACGACAAAAATGTTGTCTATGTATCGCTTTCAAGTACGAAGCGATACTAGAAAGGGATTGGTCGATATTAGAACTTCTGCCTTCTCAAAGTTATCTACATACAGATTAGTGAGACTAGGAGCGAAGACACTACCCATATTGGTCCCAGATGTTTGTAGGTAGGTAGTGTCCTCGAACCTAAAGTAGTTCTCTTTCATCGCTATTTCGGCTAGACCCATGATGAAAGATACAGGCGTGATGGATTGCAGGTCTTTCTGTTCCAATAGATTCCCAACTACCTCAAGTGTTTCTGTTTGGGGTATCAAAGTGTACAATGATTCCACGTCAAAGGAAACAAGAATATCCGTGGTGATGTCAAATTGTATTTCAGGAAGCATCCTCAGGACATCTTTGGTGTCCTGAAGAAAAGTGGGCATTTCTCTGACCATTGGGTTCAAAAAGTGATCCACAAAAGTAGATAGTGGCTCAAGAATTGAACCAATTCCAGAAATAATTGGTCGCCCCGGTGGTGGTCTTTGGGGTTTGTGGACTTTAGGGAGGCAGTAAAAATAAGGAATAGTCGGTGGGAGGTTTGAATGTATTGACCCTCCTGCGGTGTAATCCACCCTTCTGATGTTGCTTCCTCCACTAGATGCCCAATGATAGTCTATAACCATTCTGTAGGATCCTCCAATAAAGGACGGTGTGCATTGGGGTCCTGCAACTGCCTCTAACACTCACTCAGATAAGTTTCAGTGTCAAGTATAACAATTGCACCATCTTTATCGGCAGGCTTTACTACAATACTTTCATTCCATGTCAATGAATGTAAAGCCTCTTGTTCCTTTCTCAGTAGATTTATGAAGAGCTTATTAGGAGTCTGGAAGAGGTTGTTTATATTATTTTCAACGGCCTCTTCAAAAGTTAATACCTTTGCAGGCAGACCGGCTACTGGTGGATTGAATGTAGAGGGTTTTTTTAAACGATAAAGATGGACTCAACGAACCAATACCTTGGATGTCGCTTTAGTTTCGGGGCCCTCTGAACTATTGAACTTTTCTTCATAGCCTTGCTTTTTCAGTTTTTTACTGACCATTGGTTGTCATCATTAAGGAAAGACACTTACACTTTTTCTATCAGTTGCCTATCAGTTGCCTTGACACTATCTTATTTAACTTGCAACTGACTCTTCCTACTGTGAGTGTGGGTCTTGAAACACAACTTGAGGATTAATGACAACTAATGTAGATTGCTCTATCGAACATATATCATGTGTTTTTTGGCTGTCCATCCACCAATAGCCACCATATAACCATATCAATATTGTGGTTATGGCTCTCAGAAAACGCCTTGGACGTAACACCCTGATACAACAGAACATGTGCATATGTTTTGTAATCAATGGGACTACAACTACTAAGTCTTATTAGTTCTTAGCACCGGGGAAAAATAGAAAAATAAAAAGACATTATGAATACAGATGATGTAACCATACAGATATGAGACAGTTCAATTTAATTTAATTTTATTGTAATCATTTAATCCAGAGTACTTAGAGAGGCGTATGTGTAATCAATCAAAATACTCTGACTTGTGATGAGGTAATTGTATCACTCCAATTGAGATCGGCACTATCTTGAACTACATTACCCATAATCTCAGAGATCATGTGACCACAAGTCACGCGTGCGGAAATACTCTGTCAACAAAAATGGCCCTAACTTAGCAGACGGTGCCTCCCCAGATAGCACAGAAGGACGTCTGGAGACACCAACGGTTAGGTAAGGCTGACATGGTTTGTGGAATACCAAGCTATGTTAAATGAATGCAACTAGTCAGTTTATGCCACCTGTACTACACGTGGCTCTGTGAGGGTGCAATCTCTAACTTTATTGCTAACCCCGAAAGAAGTTATGGCTATAGATACTTATGTGCGAACCATGACTAGAAGTGACAGGGTCTGTGGTGCACAGTATAACAAGAACTGAGCGGTACTAGCAGATAGATGCTGCGCACTCTACATGCGGCATAATGGAATTGTGACTTTAAAACTTTATTGTTTCATTGAATGAAACACTATGGGTTAAGGCTTCCAATAACTGTACTTATATAGCAGAGCGTTAAAGCAACTGAAGGGCATCAGCTGACATATGCCGCTCGTACTCAACGAGGCTCAACGCAGTTGTGATTTCAAATACTTTATTGCTACCCTGAATGAGACACAAGGGTTATGTCTTCCAATAACTGTGTGCAGTTGGGATTACGACAGTCTAGGATATCTCACACAACGGTTACGTTTTGATGCCAATATATTAGGCGGTCTAAGAAGATCGTGATACAATTAAATAACTGAATGAGCATGTTTAGTTAAGATATCAATTGTAACAGCATGGGTGATACCGTGCACTGCAGTAATTACTTTCAAAACTGGCATGATAATTCAAATAGTAGACAGTCAGTTATCTATTACAGCTGACCAGTAAAGAGTGAGACCGCACAATTCTAGTAGACTCGACATGCTTGAGTTTTTGTTGGGCGTCTTGTCTACCAACATCTAGCGGTGCTAAGATAATATCACATACATTTAGGAATACTACCTGGATGAATTCAACTACTAATGCTTTTGAATGTTTTCCTCATCACTTTTTAATCTAGAGCGGTGCTCCTCTATACCTGAGCTGCAGCCAGGTGGGGTGAAGCGCCATCCCCACAACTAATAGATGAGTGGCTACTAAATTTTGCAATTGTATAAATAAGTAACGCATTCATATGATAGACAATTCTTTTTTTTTTTTTGGTGTCCTCATAACCACCATATAGACAAAGTACCGAAAGCAATTTACAGAGAGCAGCTGTCTCAGTTTATCTGGAAAACTGGAAGGGACACAAATCTAGTGGGGGCCGTCTATCCCTCAGCTGTCAACTGTATTCCAAGAAGGCACAGAGTCCATGATTTACCAATCTGCGGCAAACCTTGGGGTAGTTTAGCAGCCAATTGGGGCCGGGCATGAACCGGATAACGGCTGTTCCACAGGTGCAAGATTTAGAAGCACCGTAGGAGATCAAGCATTGGACCCGGGGAAAAAAAAACCCCAGATGAATCAATGAAGCCAAGATAGTAGATACTAGAACGCCCTTTTACTCTGATTACCAGATCTAGCCAGATCTCCCTTCTTGCAAGCAGGATTGCATAAAAAACTAGACACCTAGCTGGACATTGTACGCCTTCTAGAACACCAAATACTACTAGGGGCAGATCTATGGTGACAAGTCTTCCCAATGACTCTGTGAGGGAATTACTGATATCCTCCCAAATGTGGCTAACTGTGGGCATTCAAAAAACATATGTGTATCTGATGCAGCATTCAACCCGCATTTAGCACAAGACACTGACTCTCCTCCTGAAAATTTAGATAACCTAAGAGGGGAGTAGTATGCCCTATGCAGGGTAAAAATATGATTTCTGCATAGCCAGGAAGGCTTGCCAATGTTCCACAAAAGTTCAAAAGTAGTCATCCAAAGAACTTGTAGATTCTGGTCCATCAAGACAGAGCCCCATAACGACTCCGGCAGAACAAAGTCCCCATCCGACTCCTCCAGAATGAGATTATACCACTTGGACACTTCTTTTTTAACTGGACCCAAGTTTACTAAATCAGAGACCAATGGGCTATGCCCTCCAAGTTTGAATTTATTCCTGTTAGCAGGAGAAGTTTTGTAGGCTACAGTCCAGCTAAGAATCTGTAAGTATTTAAATCGTGAAAGATTGGGGCCAACCTTAGCTTGCAGATGTTCCCACGAGAGTAAATCCCCCTCATAAAAGAGGTCTCCCCAGACTTCCAGGCCTGCCTCTCTCAAAGGGATAGCTAGACTGTCTTCAAGCGAAGCAGGATTTTCAGGCAACCCCCACAGCGGAGTTTTTTCACAAAAGTAATTTAGTTTTATAGATTTCATGACTTCAGACCAAGTTCTGGCAAGACCTTGTAGAGTCTTCCGTTTAAGTTTTTTTTAAAAACTTAGGATTGCCAAATTTAAAAAGAAAACCCGAACGATTAATTCTTTCCCCATCCAACATAGCTGCAAACATAGGACCCACCCCCGAGACTGAGGGACCTTTCAAAAGCATTCGTGAATGGGATAATTGAAAGGCCCAAGCATAGATCTTTAGGTCTGGAGCCGCCAGGCCGCCTTTATCTCGTCGCCGTCTTAGTTTTTTCCAGGCGATCCGTGGAAGATGGTTATTCCAGATAAAGGATGAGATATTGGACTGGAACTTGGCTAAAGTAGTTTGATCAAAGTATAAAGGAATGATATTAAATAAAAAAGGAATTTTAGACAGGATCAACATTTTAATGAGATTGGCTCTACCTAGTAATGAAAGGGGCAGATGCGACCATGATTGGAGAAGCTTACGACAATCTTTGACAATAGTTGATAAGTTGACTTGGACAAGTTTATTATTGTCCTTCACTATCATCAAGCCTAGGTATCGCATTGAAATGCCTGCTTGAAGTTCTGTTACGGAGTCCTCATCATTCCATACAAGCATTTCAGTCTTGGCTGCATTTATCTCATATCCCGACACTTGTCCAAAGGCATGGGCCAATTTCAAGATAGCCAGGAGTGCAGTGGTGACCTCTGATGTTAAAATCAGCACGTCATCGGCATATAATGCTATCTTCCTCATCCAACCTTGATAGGAAAAAGGTTTGATGGTCACCTCCTCCCTTAGATGTTGCGCGAAGGGCTCAATGTAAAAATCAACAAGCAAGGGAGAGAGCGGGCATCCCTGCTGGATTCCCCTAGAGATGGAAAAGGGGTTCGAAAGGTCACCATTAACAAGAAGGCACGCAGATGGATTACTGTATAACAGGCCTATCACCCTACGGAATCTCTCCCCTACACCAAACTTGGCCAAGGCCTCCGACAGGTACACCCAATTGACCCTGTCGAAAGCCTTGGTTGCAGCCAGCGTGAGGGTGGCCAATGGGAGATTATTGGTTATTGCCATATCAATGGCGCCAATTAAATCATAAGTTAATTCATAAAGTTGTCTCCCTTTCAGGAATCCCTTCTGATCCGAATGAAGAACAGAGGGCGCAATAGAGGCTAACCTAGTAGATAGAACTGTGGTGAAGATTTTATAGTCCACATTCAAAATAGAGATCGACCTATACGATCCACAGGCCTCCTTAGGTTTACCCGGTTTTAAAATAAGGGTGATAGAGGCATTTTCCAAGATACCGGAGGAAGCATTCCTTCTAAAAGGATTTGATTAAACAGAATAGTGAGGAAGGGAACGATTTCTGACTCCAGGAGTTTATATAACTCAGCTGGCAACCCATCTGGTCCGGACGCCTTCCACTTCTTACCCTTCCTAATGGCAGATCTCACCACATCCTCTGTAATGGGATTGTCCAAATATTGTGACTGTTCAAAGGAAAAAGATGGTCAAGTGATGTTATTCAACCAGCTCTTGATAGCCTCAGCAGTAATTACCTTATCTTCTTGATATATATCTTGGAAGAATTCCCTAAAAACCCTCCAAATTTCCTCGTCTGAAGTAAAGTTGTTATTTCCTACTTTTATAGATGCTATATTATTATGGAACTGATCTACTTTGGTCTTCCAAGCTAGTAATTTAACAGCGCCTTCACTATATTCGAAATGTGCCAATTTACTGGCTTCCCATCTTTGTTGAACCCTCAGATTTAAAATCGAAGCCAGGCTTCCTTTTAGAATCAACAGTTGATTCTGAAGAGGATCTAAAATAGACCCTGAAGCTGTACAGTTAATATCAATGTTGTGTTGAATACGAACCATTTCTGCTTCAATGGAAGAAATCTTTTCGTTATATTGCTTCCTACGATAGAATATTTTAGCTGTAATAAACCCTCTCAAGGGAGCCTTAAACGAGTCCCAGATGGTTTTCCCCTCCTGTGCAGATTCTAGCAGAACCCCATTGTTCATGACGAGCTCAGCTCGTCGTAAGCAGAGCTCCACTGTGCATGAGCAGCGAAGGGGTTAAGGCAGATTTGTTGTTTAATAGAAAGAAGTTCTGAGTTTCCGACTTTAGGTATAAGATATCTTCATCATTAGAAAGGAGAGAGCGATCAAAGGACCACGTACTCGGGGGTTTCTTAATACGGAGACCTAATTCCAATTTAACAGCAGAATGGTCTGAAAGGTGAGACGGAAGGTAGTCTATTGTTTTAAAAGAATCAACCAGTCTTTGACTTATTAAAATAAAGTCGATCCTTGACTTGTGATGGTATTTGAGGTTCCGAAAAGAAACCCCTTGTTGTTGTCCCGACCTTTGTCGCCAGACATCGACAAACCCATACTGCCTCATAGCGTCCAATAAGAAGAATATGGTCTTGGACAAAACCAAAGATCGACTATTAGGAGATTTGTCCAAGACAGGATCCAACACAATGTTAAAATCGCCGGCTAGTATGATGGGGCCTGAAACGGAAAGTAACTGCGAGAAAACGGTTTCCAAACAAGAAGGGTCATCCTGGTTCGGGCCATAATAGCCCACAATTGTAACTAAAAACCCAACCATGAGGACTGACGCCATGGCCCATCTACCAGAAGAATCTACAGCCTGTGAAACCAGCTTAGCTTTAGCTCCTTTTAAAAAAATAATCACCACCCCTCTAGTATGAAATGTTTGAGTGGTAGAGACCACAAAGTCGATCCATCTAATCTTCTTGGTAAGTGCAATCATTTCACTATCAGTTAAATGGGTCTCCTGCAACACCACAACCTGCACATCCAAGTCCTTCAGATATTTTAAAATTCTGTTGACACGGGGATTGGTGCGGGGCTTTAGGTTATTGAGGACTTTTTTATATTTTTGCCACCCCTCAGCACTCACCCACCCAAGGTGTGAGCCCCTCCCCCGTGAAAAACCCTTGCAATATTTAACCGAAACAATGTCCAGTAGATAGTGCCCCACCGATTGACTCCCGGCAAGAAAGATCACCCGCCTTCTTTTCAAATGACAAATGAAGAGTGAAAAGGGAAATAGGAGAATAACTAAGACTGTAATCATATTAAGCAATGCACTTAAGTAAACAAAAAAGAAAAGCTACGTCAACATCTAGATTTTCAGATCAAAATAGAGAAGTAAATGGGAAGTCTCCTTAAATACATAAGGTGGAATTATAGGTGCATGAAGTTATACCTTACAAGCCCCCTTGCCCAGTTCCATTAGTAGCTCATCGGCTGCGTGTATAGACCTGATGTTAGACATCTTATTATTGTACATTACTTTAAGGGCTGCCGGAAACATGAGCTGAGCAGTTGCACCTAATTTTCTAAAGGCATCCAGGCGCCTCCCAAATTCCCATTCCTTTTCAAGTGTAACTCTAGAAAGGTCTGATCTTATCAAAAAATGAAAACCTTTCCCAGCCAAAGACTTCTGTTTCAAAGCCATATTTAGGATACACTCCTTTAAAAGGTAAGTTTGAAAATTAACTAAGATTTTACAAGGTTTGGACCTCTGGGGGATCCGTTTAAAGGGATCCCTGTGAATCCTCTGAATGTCAGCCGACAATTCTTCGAGAGTGTGCTCTAAGCTCAGGGATTCCTTCAATAGAGACACGATGTATTGTTTAATATCTGACCCTTCAGATCCTTCAGGAACATTCAGGATATGAATGTTCCCCCGTCTTGCATTATTTTGAAGAGTCTCCATCCTCTCGCTAAGAGCCAGGACTTCCCTTGTAAGTTTCTGAATGTCCACTTTTGCTTGGTCCAAATAAACCGTTTCCTCTAGTACTCCGGTTCTTATAGTGAGCCCTTCAATTTTATTATCAAGTGTTTCACAGTAGTTTCTAAACTCTATTTGATTAGCAGATGATTCAGCGAATCCCTTTCTTATCTCCAGGGTAAGGGCCGAAAACATCTCCAGAACGGAGGCAGCCGTCATCAGAGAAGGAGAAGAAGAGACCAGTAATGAGTTAGAATCAAGTAGAGCAGGAGCAGAAGAAGTTTCTATATCTACACCCCCAGATGAGCCTCCTAGTTCAAGAAAATCTATCTCTTCGACCTCCTCAGCCAGCTCTGTAGTTGGGACTAGGCGTAAACTTTGCGCTATCACAGATGAAGATTGTGGCAGAGATTGCGCAAGCTGCACAGGCTGCATAGGCTGTTGTTCTCTCTCTAAGTCATGTAGACCCTGCAAGTCCCCTGCTAGACCAGTAGTTACAACATTTTCAATGATCTGACTAGAGCTCTTCTCAGCTGCATCTTTCACCTCCAGCGGCGGTGTAACTGCTGGCACGAAAGGTTGGCTATGAGAGGAGGAACTGGCCTCTGGGACCGATGCCATATCAGTATCGTCGATCTCTTCAGAAAGATGTAGAATCTGAGGAACGACCTTGAAGTAGGAGCGAAGTGAAGGAGTAATTCTCGAGCCTGTGGGGAGCACTGTTTTAAAATCTTTAGCCTTAACCTTAGTTTTACTCTTCACGTTAGTGTATTTAGACTTAATTTCTGTATTCAAAAAAGAAGAAGATTTTTTCTTAGATGGTGTGTTGACCCCTTTTCCGACCTCTGCACCCCCCTACGGGACCCCGGCTTTGCTTACTCCAGTTTTCTTTTTTCGCCCCCGACCTCGACCTCGTTTAAGCCCCCCTCTGGGTGTATAAGGTGAGGTATTAGGGGACTTTGAAGTATTAGGAGTATTAGGAGTCTTTATGGTAGGAGAAGTCTGTAATATGTCCTTAGCAGAGGGAGTGCAATCTAGGGAAGTAGGATTAGTCACTGTTTGAAACAGATCCGTAAGATTCCCATCACCAGGTTCATGTGCCTAGGACCCCTCCACTGTGGCAAATAAACCGCGATGCTGTAGCTGATGTTGCTGATCTTGTAAACCTTCCTTGCAGCAGGGGGCTACGATTGTAGGCGGAACATTCTCCGCATTTGCTATCCCCCGAAGGGAGATCAAGCTTCTTAGCTTCCTGCCTCTCCTTAGCTCCAGCGAGGCTGAGCAGATCCTCGGGCTGGGTTCAGGAGTGACCCGAGACTCTTGGGAGAAGGGAAAGGAGAGGGTCAAGTCCCCGCTCTCTGTTCGAGTCGGCGAACCTTTCAATGGGCCAAAATTCCTTAGCCCTGCAATTGCCCTGAAGTTCCCAATTGCCCGAGAACCACTTGCCTGCACCACAAAGTACGACTCGGGATCCCCCGCTACACCCACTACCTTTAAACTCCGGTCGGCGTCCTCCGTCTCCCTCTCCGTCCTCGGCTCCGTCTTCACCCCGGCCCAAGATCCATGGACACAGAGAGAGACACTACACAGGGAGGTATACCGCATCCCGCGCGGTGAAAACAGCTCGGTGAAAAAACAAGGTTACAGGCAAGCTACACTCTACTCCAAAGGAGCACAGGATACCATCACTTTTCAGGCAGCTGAATCCATGCTTAGACACTCTTACTGCATGGCAGGAGATGATCCTACTGGGAGTTCATTCCGGAGCACTGCGGCGAGCTAGTTTACTGCCGCCATGTTTTTCCCCATCTCGACCTTCAAAAGTCCCATCAAGATAGACAATTCTTACAAGATGTTCTAATGTTGTTTACATCATTGTACTGTAAGCAAGTTAACTTTGTGTTTTTCCTGTTTTTTCTGTCTTCGACGTGATGTTACATTAGTCTGTTGTGGAGTATGTAACCTGTTATTTGCAGGTGATATTATATTATTTTATCTCACACTATATAGCAGTAGCAACCATCTGAAGAAAGCATTGGCATAACTGCCATTAATGCTGAAACATGTCGACCGTCATTGCTCACAGATATTTTGTTAAATCTGTTCTTGCACATTTTTAGATTTGGAAGAGCTGAGAAGAAATATTAAAGTCAAACATCTACTCAGTCCTATCCAATTTAATTCACTTTCACGTACACTTTTTGCACTGCTTATTCAGTTGCCACCAATATTTATACATTTTCTGCACCTCCCATTTGTTAACACATCACGTAAAGGTTTATCACAGCCTTGAGAACACCTGTAGGCTGTGGACTTTGTCTCCTGGGTAAGGAGAACCCATATGATGTTAAAAAGGGTGGCACAGAATGGCTACTGATGGGAACATTTCTCCCATGCCCTTGACTCTAAGTTCACATATATTTTGTCACACTTAAGTGCACATTTGGTTTTTCACTTCCCATAGTAAATTAACATCCTGTCGTGTCGTGGTCTGTCTTTACAGTTGAACTTCACTTTTTTACCTGACCCCTAGATATCATTTTCGTTGTGATTATTGTTTTTTGGGGCATGTATTTAGATATGGGTCATTAAACTTGCCCTCGGACCCTCTTCCCAATTGTTGAGTTTAATATTTTTAGTGCGGCCACGGCTGTGGGTTCTCTGTAGTTTCTAAGACAATCATAATGCGATTAGTCTGTTTTACCGCTTACTATCTTCTTAATGTGAGACATTCATTTTCTTCTTAGTTGGACATTTCCCATAACAAAGAGCTTTTTCTGCTCTTTTTATATTGTGACATTTTGGCCCTGAAATGTCTACAAATTGGGGTTTGGCATTTGAAGACGCGGAAGTACAGAGCATCCTAGATGAGAACCCGAGTCTACTGGACTGTATTCCCGTAGCAGTCAGTAATAATGGAGACCAGTGGGCGAAAGTCCTTGTGCTGAAGAAGTCACACTCTATAACTATAGTCCATGGTATTACCATGGCAGAATACCTGTGCAGAAATTGTGCACCTTCAGGGCTCATTGTGAACAATGCTCCTAGATTATTTCTAGATGACAAGGAGTTTATAAAAGATTGGTCAATGATAGTAAAATCTTAGGGGCTGTTTTTACGATGGCGGTTGGACGAGCATCTGACCACCATTTCTTTGGGCTCAAGCCTGTCTGACAAGGAGTCGGCAGTCCTGACAGCTCAATTATAATATGAACAACATGCAGGCAGTCCTAAACATCCCTTTTTCAATTGTGGCTTGTGCTCCGGCACAGTGAAGGGCTGTAGTACAAGCCACAAGAGAAAATAGGATGTTTTCAAACATTCATGCACTGTATGTTTGGCACACTGTGCATGGATGTTTTTGGTGGGGTACCACATATGCCCCCTGGGCCTCACTGTGGAGGCCCATGGGGGCCCTGCTAGTGGTCACCTAAAGACTATTTCCATCTGCCTTTACATGGCAGTCGGACGACCATGTAAAGGTATAGGGGAATGGACAACATAATCCCTATGGCAGTGCCTGCAGAGGCAACTTCCCCATTGTAGGGATGACAGTCCGACCACCACCTTGATGGGCTCCTTGAGTCTGTTGGAGGTGACAGCTTCCCCCCCCACCCAAATAGCTTTCACCGTTGGGATTATTATCTGGTGGTCAGACCGATATTCTGGATGTCAGGTGGACTGCCACCGACAGCCGGTTGGTGGCGGTCCGCCCAATATTGCAATAAATTGGGTCCTTATTGTCTACACAAGATACCCTTCATTTCATCATGGTTTAGGTGGCCCCTAGGGCTCATCCATATTGTGCAACTTTTGTGTATTTTAACTGTGTTTTGTTTTAACGCTTGTTCTTCTGTGCTCATAAAGAGTATAGGGGATATTGTAGTTAATAAATATATATATATTTTCAATATATATCTGTGTGGTGTCCTTTCATTTGGTATTCAAGGGGGTTGTATATGGTAAAACAGCTTGCTTCACATGCCTTTCAGAGTTTAGCCTAAGACTGCTTTGTCCACGCTACCACTAGGATAGCTGGTCTATAAGATTGACTTACAACCAATCATCATAAGGGTTGCTTGGCATGGTACAAGAAGATCACTAGAACTAGTGAGCATCACATACCAGGCCAACTTCTCACAATGCCGACATATCATTTCTTACATGGGCATGTCATCAGATAAGTAAGGTTCTCGCTGTTGCAGTTTGTGAATCTGCATTGTTGCCATGGTCTGTTAGGTCCTATGTCTACAGTGAAAGATTTACAAGTTTGCGGACATACAGAACACATCCCACATGGATGGTGGCCCTGCACTGGTGGAAGAACCCAAAGGGTACCAACTTGTCTGGGTTCTCTACTTTTCGGTCTAGTATGGACTAATTGGTCCTCAAGATTTTTGCCTCTTTTAAATGCGAAGAGAGGCATTGGTATA
Source organism: Lissotriton vulgaris (assembly GCF_964263255.1). Classification (NCBI taxonomy): domain Eukaryota; kingdom Metazoa; phylum Chordata; class Amphibia; order Caudata; family Salamandridae; genus Lissotriton; species Lissotriton vulgaris. The sequence goes on from NC_141693.1 coordinate 591,878,122, forward strand.
CCATCTTAACCTTTTTTTAAATTGCCCAATGTTTTCGGATGATCTTTTGGACTTGGTTGGACCTTGTATTAAAGGTGTTAACAAACGTGATCCGGTTGGATTTCTCTTTAGGTGTCGTTGCTTCGAGAAGGGCATCACGATTATTATTAGATGCTTGCTTTTTCGACTGACAAATTCTTTTCTTTGGATATTTCTTTTCTTGAAGTTTCTCTTCCAGTTTTTTTAATGTATCATAAAAGCTTGTTTGTTGGAGCAGTTTTTCTGGACCCTCAGAAACTGGCCGAAAGGCACATTATTCTTAAGGGCCCTGGGGTGACAACTTTCGTAGCTCAACAGCGCATTTCGAGCCATAGGCTTCCTGTAGAGTTCAGACTCCAAACCTCCTACTGTGGCTAAGATTGTTAAGGCTAGGAAGGCTAAATTGGTCTTACTGTATTCCACAGTGAATTTTAAATAAGCATTACGGGTGTTCAACCACTGGTGGAAGGCAAGCAAATCCTCCACAGTACCCCGCCAGACGACAAAAATGTTGTCTATGTATCGCTTTCAAGTACGAAGCGATACTAGAAAGGGATTGGTCGATATTAGAACTTCTGCCTTCTCAAAGTTATCTACATACAGATTAGTGAGACTAGGAGCGAAGACACTACCCATATTGGTCCCAGATGTTTGTAGGTAGGTAGTGTCCTCGAACCTAAAGTAGTTCTCTTTCATCGCTATTTCGGCTAGACCCATGATGAAAGATACAGGCGTGATGGATTGCAGGTCTTTCTGTTCCAATAGATTCCCAACTACCTCAAGTGTTTCTGTTTGGGGTATCAAAGTGTACAATGATTCCACGTCAAAGGAAACAAGAATATCCGTGGTGATGTCAAATTGTATTTCAGGAAGCATCCTCAGGACATCTTTGGTGTCCTGAAGAAAAGTGGGCATTTCTCTGACCATTGGGTTCAAAAAGTGATCCACAAAAGTAGATAGTGGCTCAAGAATTGAACCAATTCCAGAAATAATTGGTCGCCCCGGTGGGGGTCTTTGGGGTTTGTGGACTTTAGGGAGGCAGTAAAAATAAGGAATAGTCGGTGGGAGGTTTGAATGTATTGACCCTCCTGCGGTGTAATCCACCCTTCTGATGTTGCTTCCTCCACTAGATGCCCAATGATAGTCTATAACCATTCTGTAGGATCCTCCAATAAAGGACGGTGTGCATTGGGGTCCTGCAACTGCCTCTAACACTCACTCAGATAAGTTTCAGTGTCAAGTATAACAATTGCACCATCTTTATCGGCAGGCTTTACTACAATACTTTCATTCCATGTCAATGAATGTAAAGCCTCTTGTTCCTTTCTCAGTAGATTTATGAAGAGCTTATTAGGAGTCTGGAAGAGGTTGTTTATATTATTTTCAACGGCCTCTTCAAAAGTTAATACCTTTGCAGGCAGACCGGCTACTGGTGGATTGAATGTAGAGGGTTTTTTTAAACGATAAAGATGGACTCAACGAACCAATACCTTGGATGTCGCTTTAGTTTCGGGGCCCTCTGAACTATTGAACTTTTCTTCATAGCCTTGCTTTTTCAGTTTTTTACTGACCATTGGTTGTCATCATTAAGGAAAGACACTTACACTTTTTCTATCAGTTGCCTATCAGTTGCCTTGACACTATCTTATTTAACTTGCAACTGACTCTTCCTACTGTGAGTGTGGGTCTTGAAACACAACTTGAGGATTAATGACAACTAATGTAGATTGCTCTATCGAACATATATCATGTGTTTTTTGGCTGTCCATCCACCAATAGCCACCATATAACCATATCAATATTGTGGTTATGGCTCTCAGAAAACGCCTTGGACGTAACACCCTGATACAACAGAACATGTGCATATGTTTTGTAATCAATGGGACTACAACTACTAAGTCTTATTAGTTCTTAGCACCGGGGAAAAATAGAAAAATAAAAAGACATTATGAATACAGATGATGTAACCATACAGATATGAGACAGTTCAATTTAATTTAATTTTATTGTAATCATTTAATCCAGAGTACTTAGAGAGGCGTATGTGTAATCAATCAAAATACTCTGACTTGTGATGAGGTAATTGTATCACTCCAATTGAGATCGGCACTATCTTGAACTACATTACCCATAATCTCAGAGATCATGTGACCACAAGTCACGCGTGCGGAAATACTCTGTCAACAAAAATGGCCCTAACTTAGCAGACGGTGCCTCCCCAGATAGCACAGAAGGACGTCTGGAGACACCAACGGTTAGGTAAGGCTGACATGGTTTGTGGAATACCAAGCTATGTTAAATGAATGCAACTAGTCAGTTTATGCCACCTGTACTACACGTGGCTCTGTGAGGGTGCAATCTCTAACTTTATTGCTAACCCCGAAAGAAGTTATGGCTATAGATACTTATGTGCGAACCATGACTAGAAGTGACAGGGTCTGTGGTGCACAGTATAACAAGAACTGAGCGGTACTAGCAGATAGATGCTGCGCACTCTACATGCGGCATAATGGAATTGTGACTTTAAAACTTTATTGTTTCATTGAATGAAACACTATGGGTTAAGGCTTCCAATAACTGTACTTATATAGCAGAGCGTTAAAGCAACTGAAGGGCATCAGCTGACATATGCCGCTCGTACTCAACGAGGCTCAACGCAGTTGTGATTTCAAATACTTTATTGCTACCCTGAATGAGACACAAGGGTTATGTCTTCCAATAACTGTGTGCAGTTGGGATTACGACAGTCTAGGATATCTCACACAACGGTTACGTTTTGATGCCAATATATTAGGCGGTCTAAGAAGATCGTGATACAATTAAATAACTGAATGAGCATGTTTAGTTAAGATATCAATTGTAACAGCATGGGTGATACCGTGCACTGCAGTAATTACTTTCAAAACTGGCATGATAATTCAAATAGTAGACAGTCAGTTATCTATTACAGCTGACCAGTAAAGAGTGAGACCGCACAATTCTAGTAGACTCGACATGCTTGAGTTTTTGTTGGGCGTCTTGTCTACCAACATCTAGCGGTGCTAAGATAATATCACATACATTTAGGAATACTACCTGGATGAATTCAACTACTAATGCTTTTGAATGTTTTCCTCATCACTTTTTAATCTAGAGCGGTGCTCCTCTATACCTGAGCTGCAGCCAGGTGGGGTGAAGCGCCATCCCCACAACTAATAGGTGAGTGGCTACTAAATTTTGCAATTGTATAAATAAGTAACGCATTCATATGATAGACAATTCTTTTTTTTTTTTTGGTGTCCTTATAACCACCATATAGACAAAGTACCGAAAGCAATTTACAGAGAGCAGCTGTCTCAGTTTATCTGGAAAACTGGAAGGGACACAAATCTAGTGGGGGCCGTCTATCCCTCAGCTGTCAACTGTATTCCAAGAAGGCACAGAGTCCATGATTTACCAATCTGCGGCAAACCTTGGGGTAGTTTAGCAGCCAATTGGGGCCGGGCATGAACCGGATAACGGCTGTTCCACAGGTGCAAGATTTAGAAGCACCGTAGGAGATCAAGCATTGGACCCGGGGAAAAAAAAACCCCAGATGAATCAATGAAGCCAAGATAGTAGATACTAGAACGCCCTTTTACTCTGATTACCAGATCTAGCCAGATCTCCCTTCTTGCAAGCAGGATTGCATAAAAAACTAGACACCTAGCTGGACATTGTACGCCTTCTAGAACACCAAATACTACTAGGGGCAGATCTATGGTGACAAGTCTTCCCAATGACTCTGTGAGGGAATTACTGATATCCTCCCAAATGTGGCTAACTGTGGGCATTCAAAAAACATATGTGTATCTGATGCAGCATTCAACCCGCATTTAGCACAAGACACTGACTCTCCTCCTGAAAATTTAGATAACCTAAGAGGGGAGTAGTATGCCCTATGCAGGGTAAAAATATGATTTCTGCATAGCCAGGAAGGCTTGCCAATGTTCCACAAAAGTTCAAAAGTAGTCATCCAAAGAACTTGTAGATTCTGGTCCATCAAGACAGAGCCCCATAACGACTCCGGCAGAACAAAGTCCCCATCCGACTCCTCCAGAATGAGATTATACCACTTGGACACTTCTTTTTTAACTGGACCCAAGTTTACTAAATCAGAGACCAATGGGCTATGCCCTCCAAGTTTGAATTTATTCCTGTTAGCAGGAGAAGTTTTGTAGGCTACAGTCCAGCTAAGAATCTGTAAGTATTTAAATCGTGAAAGATTGGGGCCAACCTTAGCTTGCAGATGTTCCCACGAGAGTAAATCCCCCTCATAAAAGAGGTCTCCCCAGACTTCCAGGCCTGCCTCTCTCAAAGGGATAGCTAGACTGTCTTCAAGCGAAGCAGGATTTTCAGGCAACCCCCACAGCGGAGTTTTTTCACAAAAGTAATTTAGTTTTATAGATTTCATGACTTCAGACCAAGTTCTGGCAAGACCTTGTAGAGTCTTCCGTTTAAGTTTTTTTTAAAAACTTAGGATTGCCAAATTTAAAAAGAAAACCCGAACGATTAATTCTTTCCCCATCCAACATAGCTGCAAACATAGGACCCACCCCCGAGACTGAGGGACCTTTCAAAAGCATTCGTGAATGGGATAATTGAAAGGCCCAAGCATAGATCTTTAGGTCTGGAGCCGCCAGGCCGCCTTTATCTCGTCGCCGTCTTAGTTTTTTCCAGGCGATCCGTGGAAGATGGTTATTCCAGATAAAGGATGAGATATTGGACTGGAACTTGGCTAAAGTAGTTTGATCAAAGTATAAAGGAATGATATTAAATAAAAAAGGAATTTTAGACAGGATCAACATTTTAATGAGATTGGCTCTACCTAGTAATGAAAGGGGCAGATGCGACCATGATTGGAGAAGCTTACGACAATCTTTGACAATAGTTGATAAGTTGACTTGGACAAGTTTATTATTGTCCTTCACTATCATCAAGCCTAGGTATCGCATTGAAATGCCTGCTTGAAGTTCTGTTACGGAGTCCTCATCATTCCATACAAGCATTTCAGTCTTGGCTGCATTTATCTCATATCCCGACACTTGTCCAAAGGCATGGGCCAATTTCAAGATAGCCAGGAGTGCAGTGGTGACCTCTGATGTTAAAATCAGCACGTCATCGGCATATAATGCTATCTTCCTCATCCAACCTTGATAGGAAAAAGGTTTGATGGTCACCTCCTCCCTTAGATGTTGCGCGAAGGGCTCAATGTAAAAATCAACAAGCAAGGGAGAGAGCGGGCATCCCTGCTGGATTCCCCTAGAGATGGAAAAGGGGTTCGAAAGGTCACCATTAACAAGAAGGCACGCAGATGGATTACTGTATAACAGGCCTATCACCCTACGGAATCTCTCCCCTACACCAAACTTGGCCAAGGCCTCCGACAGGTACACCCAATTGACCCTGTCGAAAGCCTTGGTTGCAGCCAGCGTGAGGGTGGCCAATGGGAGATTATTGGTTATTGCCATATCAATGGCGCCAATTAAATCATAAGTTAATTCATAAAGTTGTCTCCCTTTCAGGAATCCCTTCTGATCCGAATGAAGAACAGAGGGCGCAATAGAGGCTAACCTAGTAGATAGAACTGTGGTGAAGATTTTATAGTCCACATTCAAAATAGAGATCGGCCTATACGATCCACAGGCCTCCTTAGGTTTACCCGGTTTTAAAATAAGGGTGATAGAGGCATTTTCCAAGATACCGGAGGAAGCATTCCTTCTAAAAGGATTTGATTAAACAGAATAGTGAGGAAGGGAACGATTTCTGACTCCAGGAGTTTATATAACTCAGCTGGCAACCCATCCGGTCCGGACGCCTTCCACTTCTTACCCTTCCTAATGGCAGATCTCACCACATCCTCTGTAATGGGATTGTCCAAATATTGTGACTGTTCAAAGGAAAAAGATGGTCAAGTGATGTTATTCAACCAGCTCTTGATAGCCTCAGCAGTAATTACCTTATCTTCTTGATATATATCTTGGAAGAATTCCCTAAAAACCCTCCAAATTTCCTCGTCTGAAGTAAAGTTGTTATTTCCTACTTTTATAGATGCTATATTATTATGGAACTGATCTACTTTGGTCTTCCAAGCTAGTAATTTAACAGCGCCTTCACTATATTCGAAATGTGCCAATTTACTGGCTTCCCATCTTTGTTGAACCCTCAGATTTAAAATCGAAGCCAGGCTTCCTTTTAGAATCAACAGTTGATTCTGAAGAGGATCTAAAATAGACCCTGAAGCTGTACAGTTAATATCAATGTTGTGTTGAATACGAACCATTTCTGCTTCAATGGAAGAAATCTTTTCGTTATATTGCTTCCTACGATAGAATATTTTAGCTGTAATAAACCCTCTCAAGGGAGCCTTAAACGAGTCCCAGATGGTTTTCCCCTCCTGTGCAGATTCTAGCAGAACCCCATTGTTCATGACGAGCTCAGCTCGTCGTAAGCAGAGCTCCACTGTGCATGAGCAGCGAAGGGGTTAAGGCAGATTTGTTGTTTAATAGAAAGAAGTTCTGAGTTTCCGACTTTAGGTATAAGATATCTTCATCATTAGAAAGGAGAGAGCGATCAAAGGACCACGTACTCGGGGGTTTCTTAATACGGAGACCTAATTCCAATTTAACAGCAGAATGGTCTGAAAGGTGAGACGGAAGGTAGTCTATTGTTTTAAAAGAATCAACCAGTCTTTGACTTATTAAAATAAAGTCGATCCTTGACTTGTGATGGTATTTGAGGTTCCGAAAAGAAACCCCTTGTTGTTGTCCCGACCTTTGTCGCCAGACATCGACAAACCCATACTGCCTCATAGCGTCCAATAAGAAGAATATGGTCTTGGACAAAACCAAAGATCGACTATTAGGAGATTTGTCCAAGACAGGATCCAACACAATGTTAAAATCGCCGGCTAGTATGATGGGGCCTGAAACGGAAAGTAACTGCGAGAAAACGGTTTCCAAACAAGAAGGGTCATCCTGGTTCGGGCCATAATAGCCCACAATTGTAACTAAAAACCCAACCATGAGGACTGACGCCATGGCCCATCTACCAGAAGAATCTACAGCCTGTGAAACCAGCTTAGCTTTAGCTCCTTTAAAAAAAATAATCACCACCCCTCTAGTATGAAATGTTTGAGTGGTAGAGACCACAAAGTCGATCCATCTAATCTTCTTGGTAAGTGCAATCATTTCACTATCAGTTAAATGGGTCTCCTGCAACACCACAACCTGCACATCCAAGTCCTTCAGATATTTTAAAATTCTGTTGACACGGGGATTGGTGCGGGGCTTTAGGTTATTGAGGACTTTTTTATATTTTTGCCACCCCTCAGCACTCACCCACCCAAGGTGTGAGCCCCTCCCCCGTGAAAAACCCTTGCAATATTTAACCGAAACAATGTCCAGTAGATAGTGCCCCACCGATTGACTCCCGGCAAGAAAGATCACCCGCCTTCTTTTCAAATGACAAATGAAGAGTGAAAAGGGAAATAGGAGAATAACTAAGACTGTAATCATATTAAGCAATGCACTTAAGTAAACAAAAAAGAAAAGCTACGTCAACATCTAGATTTTCAGATCAAAATAGAGAAGTAAATGGGAAGTCTCCTTAAATACATAAGGTGGAATTATAGGTGCATGAAGTTATACCTTACAAGCCCCCTTGCCCAGTTCCATTAGTAGCTCATCGGCTGCGTGTATAGACCTGATGTTAGACATCTTATTATTGTACATTACTTTAAGGGCTGCCGGAAACATGAGCTGAGCAGTTGCACCTAATTTTCTAAAGGCATCCAGGCGCCTCCCAAATTCCCATTCCTTTTCAAGTGTAACTCTAGAAAGGTCTGATCTTATCAAAAAATGAAAACCTTTCCCAGCCAAAGACTTCTGTTTCAAAGCCATATTTAGGATACACTCCTTTAAAAGGTAAGTTTGAAAATTAACTAAGATTTTACAAGGTTTGGACCTCTGGGGGATCCGTTTAAAGGGATCCCTGTGAATCCTCTGAATGTCAGCCGACAATTCTTCGAGAGTGTGCTCTAAGCTCAGGGATTCCTTCAATAGAGACACGATGTATTGTTTAATATCTGACCCTTCAGATCCTTCAGGAACATTCAGGATATGAATGTTCCCCCGTCTTGCATTATTTTGAAGAGTCTCCATCCTCTCGCTAAGAGCCAGGACTTCCCTTGTAAGTTTCTGAATGTCCACTTTTGCTTGGTCCAAATAAACCGTTTCCTCTAGTACTCCGGTTCTTATAGTGAGCCCTTCAATTTTATTATCAAGTGTTTCACAGTAGTTTCTAAACTCTATTTGATTAGCAGATGATTCAGCGAATCCCTTTCTTATCTCCAGGGTAAGGGCCGAAAACATCTCCAGAACGGAGGCAGCCGTCATCAGAGAAGGAGAAGAAGAGACCAGTAATGAGTTAGAATCAAGTAGAGCAGGAGCAGAAGAAGTTTCTATATCTACACCCCCAGATGAGCCTCCTAGTTCAAGAAAATCTATCTCTTCGACCTCCTCAGCCAGCTCTGTAGTTGGGACTAGGCGTAAACTTTGCGCTATCACAGATGAAGATTGTGGCAGAGATTGCGCAAGCTGCACAGGCTGCATAGGCTGTTGTTCTCTCTCTAAGTCATGTAGACCCTGCAAGTCCCCTGCTAGACCAGTAGTTACAACATTTTCAATGATCTGACTAGAGCTCTTCTCAGCTGCATCTTTCACCTCCAGCGGCGGTGTAACTGCTGGCACGAAAGGTTGGCTATGAGAGGAGGAACTGGCCTCTGGGACCGATGCCATATCAGTATCGTCGATCTCTTCAGAAAGATGTAGAATCTGAGGAACGACCTTGAAGTAGGAGCGAAGTGAAGGAGTAATTCTCGAGCCTGTGGGGAGCACTGTTTTAAAATCTTTAGCCTTAACCTTAGTTTTACTCTTCACGTTAGTGTATTTAGACTTAATTTCTGTATTCAAAAAAGAAGAAGATTTTTTCTTAGATGGTGTGTTGACCCCTTTTCCGACCTCTGCACCCCCCTACGGGACCCCGGCTTTGCTTACTCCAGTTTTCTTTTTTCGCCCCCGACCTCGACCTCGTTTAAGCCCCCCTCTGGGTGTATAAGGTGAGGTATTAGGGGACTTTGAAGTATTAGGAGTATTAGGAGTCTTTATGGTAGGAGAAGTCTGTAATATGTCCTTAGCAGAGGGAGTGCAATCTAGGGAAGTAGGATTAGTCACTGTTTGAAACAGATCCGTAAGATTCCCATCACCAGGTTCATGTGCCTAGGACCCCTCCACTGTGGCAAATAAACCGCGATGCTGTAGCTGATGTTGCTGATCTTGTAAACCTTCCTTGCAGCAGGGGGCTACGATTGTAGGCGGAACATTCTCCGCATTTGCTATCCCCCGAAGGGAGATCAAGCTTCTTAGCTTCCTGCCTCTCCTTAGCTCCAGCGAGGCTGAGCAGATCCTCGGGCTGGGTTCAGGAGTGACCCGAGACTCTTGGGAGAAGGGAAAGGAGAGGGTCAAGTCCCCGCTCTCTGTTCGAGTCGGCGAACCTTTCAATGGGCCAAAATTCCTTAGCCCTGCAATTGCCCTGAAGTTCCCAATTGCCCGAGAACCACTTGCCTGCACCACAAAGTACGACTCGGGATCCCCCGCTACACCCACTACCTTTAAACTCCGGTCGGCGTCCTCCGTCTCCCTCTCCGTCCTCGGCTCCGTCTTCCCCCCGGCCCAAGATCCATGGACACAGAGAGAGACACTACACAGGGAGGTATACCGCATCCCGCGCGGTGAAAACAGCTCGGTGAAAAAACAAGGTTACAGGCAAGCTACACTCTACTCCAAAGGAGCACAGGATACCATCACTTTTCAGGCAGCTGAATCCATGCTTAGACACTCTTACTGCATGGCAGGAGATGATCCTACCGGGAGTTCATTCCGGAGCACTGCGGCGAGCTAGTTTACTGCCGCCATGTTTTTCCCCATCTCGACCTTCAAAAGTCCCATCAAGATAGACAATTCTTACAAGATGTTCTAATGTTGTTTACATCATTGTACTGTAAGCAAGTTAACTTTGTGTTTTTCCTGTTTTTTCTGTCTTCGACGTGATGTTACATTAGTCTGTTGTGGAGTATGTAACCTGTTATTTGCAGGTGATATTATATTATTTTATCTCACACTATATAGCAGTAGCAACCATCTGAAGAAAGCATTGGCATAACTGCCATTAATGCTGAAACATGTCGACCGTCATTGCTCACAGATATTTTGTTAAATCTGTTCTTGCACATTTTTAGATTTGGAAGAGCTGAGAAGAAATATTAAAGTCAAACATCTACTCAGTCCTATCCAATTTAATTCACTTTCACGTACACTTTTTGCACTGCTTATTCAGTTGCCACTAATATTTATACATTTTCTGCACCTCCCATTTGTTAACACATCACGTAAAGGTTTATCACAGCCTTGAGAACACCTGTAGGCTGTGGACTTTGTCTCCTGGGTAAGGAGAACCCATATGATGTTAAAAAGGGTGGCACAGAATGGCTACTGATGGGAACATTTCTCCCATGCCCTTGACTCTAAGTTCACATATATTTTGTCACACTTAAGTGCACATTTGGTTTTTCACTTCCCATAGTAAATTAACATCCTGTCGTGTCGTGGTCTGTCTTTACAGTTGAACTTCACTTTTTTACCTGACCCCTAGATATCATTTTCGTTGTGATTATTGTTTTTTGGGGCATGTATTTAGATATGGGTCATTAAACTTGCCCTCGGACCCTCTTCCCAATTGTTGAGTTTAATATTTTAGTGCGGCCACGGCTGTGGGTTCTCTGTAGTTTCTAAGACAATCATAATGCGATTAGTCTGTTTTACCGCTTACTATCTTCTTAATGTGAGACATTCATTTTCTTCTTAGTTGGACATTTCCCATAACAAAGAGCTTTTTCTGCTCTTTTTATATTGTGACATTTTGGCCCTGAAATGTCTACAAATTGGGGTTTGGCATTTGAAGACGCGGAAGTACAGAGCATCCTAGATGAGAACCCGAGTCTACTGGACTGTATTCCCGTAGCAGTCAGTAATAATGGAGACCAGTGGGCGAAAGTCCTTGTGCTGAAGAAGTCACACTCTATAACTATAGTCCATGGTATTACCATGGCAGAATACCTGTGCAGAAATTGTGCACCTTCAGGGCTCATTGTGAACAATGCTCCTAGATTATTTCTAGATGACAAGGAGTTTATAAAAGATTGGTCAATGATAGTAAAATCTTAGGGGCTGTTTTTACGATGGCGGTTGGACGAGCATCTGACCACCATTTCTTTGGGCTCAAGCCTGTCTGACAAGGAGTCGGCAGTCCTGACAGCTCAATTATAATATGAACAACATGCAGGCAGTCCTAAACATCCCTTTTTCAATTGTGGCTTGTGCTCCGGCACAGTGAAGGGCTGTAGTACAAGCCACAAGAGAAAATAGGATGTTTTCAAACATTCATGCACTGTATGTTTGGCACACTGTGCATGGATGTTTTTGGTGGGGTACCACATATGCCCCCTGGGCCTCACTGTGGAGGCCCATGGGGGCCCTGCTAGTGGTCACCTAAAGACTATTTCCATCTGCCTTTACATGGCAGTCGGACGACCATGTAAAGGTATAGGGGAATGGACAACATAATCCCTATGGCAGTGCCTGCAGAGGCAACTTCCCCATTGTAGGGATGACAGTCCGACCACCACCTTGATGGGCTCCTTGAGTCTGTTGGAGGTGACAGCTTCCCCCCCCACCCAAATAGCTTTCACCGTTGGGATTATTATCTGGTGGTCAGACCGATATTCTGGATGTCAGGTGGACTGCCACCGACAGCCGGTTGGTGGCGGTCCGCCCAATATTGCAATAAATTGGGTCCTTATTGTCTACACAAGATACCCTTCATTTCATCATATTTTGTATTTGTTATATTCAGCTTCTAAAATATTTGATTTTGCATTTATTGAACATTGGAGTTTTCTTTTGATCAAGTATATCAAGCTTTGGATGAATTCACTTTCAAATGGAGAAAATTACAATTTGAACACAGTTTGGTTCTTGATTTTAAACATTTGTGCATTGTTTTTTAGGATTTGTATATATATGAGCTTTTGTGGATTTGTATAATTTCTCTTTATAATGAAGATTTTACGGTGAATGTAGGTACACAAGAATTCTGCCTTTTAATTTCAGATTAAACTGAGTGCCCCTTACCCTGCCTTTTCCTAATTCACATGTAAGAAATACAAGCAGTGCTTATCCTCTGTTGACGCTGCAGATAATAACTCATGTCTGCACTGTGAGTGAACAATAAAAGATAACTTTAAATGAGTTCCAGTGCACTTTAGCTGCAGTAAGAGAAAGATATTCAGAATAACAGCCTTCACAAGATCAGTATTCCCATTTGTAATTTACAGAGAGAAATATACTGGACACATGATTAGGAAGGACACCTTTTGTAAAGAATTGGTCTTATAATAGCAGAATAAACATTTTAGAGTCCTTTAGGTTAACCTTTTGCAATGGCACTGTAGTTTATTAACCACAGTGGTGAAGGGTGAAGAGAGATGCACAGTGGTGTCATCAATGATTTCATTTCAGATGTCATCAGTGATGTTATCATTTATATCTTAGAACAGGTTCTGAGTGATGCAATATATGAGGTCATAAGTAGTACATGGGAAGGGTGTTATAGTTACTTAAGTTAACTATAATCAGGGCCACTGGAATGATGTCATTATGTGCCTTCTGCTTTTTTTGCATAATTATGGATTCACATTTTCCACATAATCCGTCATCAGCTGCATAATATACAGATTTTAACAAAACAAGTCCGCTCTACCTCAAATGCATTTAAAGTTACAAGAAATTGTTCTACATGCTTGTAAAGTGGAATACCTCCGCAAAGCTTATCATTTGTATTTGGGTATTAAATGGATTCTAATGAGGTGAACGCTTTGCTGAAGCACTGCAAAAGTTACAAAATAATGATGAAATCCTATCAGAAAATATGCAGTGTAATGCTGCATAATTGACCTTTTCTTGCTGCATAATTTGATCAACCCTGCCTCATAATTTGGTGCTACCCTGCAGCATAATTTCAGTAGCCCTGACTATAACTGGTTAATTTAAATATTTTTTTAGTTTCAAATGTTACATTTAAACTGACATTCCCCCCTTAACTATAATATCACTTTAACCTTTGATTTTTTGGGTGAATTTCTAGTTTTTTACAAATCGAAAGTAAGATTTCATTCCCTTACGTAAATAGGGTTTTGGCCATAACTGGTGTGAATTGGCTGTATGTAGAAATCTTCATGGGATAAAGGCGCCAATATTACCTGGCCAGCAAAGTACCTTCCTTTGGTGTGAATTTTAAATTTCTCCAACTCAAAGCTTTGCTGCCAAACGTGAACAGGTTCACCAGGACTTCAACTGACTGCTATCAGGCCATCTCAGCCACAGCTTGCTGCCTTGCCCCACTGAGGATTTTTAACTTCCTTATTCAGGTGGTGCTGCATGGCGGCGACATGTGCTGCAGCCAGTTACAGTAGCCACAGCATGCCACTGCTCCAGTTCCGACAGCATTGTGACCACCAACCTGGTGGCCACAATGAAATGTAGTGGTAGGACCGTGACCTGCTTGTCAGGCAGTGTCATGACCGCCACAAAGGGTGGCGCAACCCTACCAATTGCAATCATAATCAGTCCCTCAGTCAGAACCTAAAACGTTCAACCGGTAGAAACCTGGTCTCTGTATTTGACCAGTGCTTCCTCGCAGTCAACTTTAAACCTTACCACTGTCCCAGTCTTGAATGACCAGTTGCCCGCAGTTAGCTTTAATGCCCTTTTTGGCATTATTTTTGTCTTAAATTTATTTTAAATTACTATCTCCAGATAACCTTTTTTGGCTATGTGTCATTTTGGTGTCATTTTGTTAATTAAAATATTCTCTATTTTTGTACGTTGGAGTGGGATTTTTTTTGTGTTTTTAACATTTTGACTGTTTTGGTAGTTATATGAATGTCATCCTTTTTGCCCCATCACCACTCATTTTTGGACTGATGCTGGTGGTTACTAACTCTGATAGTACCTTGGGATTTGCCAACCTAGCCTAGGGCCAGTGCTGTGTCCTCTAAAGATATATTATGATTGGTATAATTAAATTTGTAAGGACAGCCTACCTATAAATCATGCCTTGCAGGCGGATTTTAAAGTAAAACTATGTTCAAATTTGACTTTGGAATTAAAAGCACTTTCAAACTCCAAACCTGCCTTTTAATTACTTATAGTTCACCCCAACGATCTGCCCTAGGTGCCCCAAAGGTGGGGTGCATGATATAGTTTTATTTAGCAGGGACTAATATGTTGTATATGCCCTAGTGCCCTTGTAGGGAACAACAGTAGCGTCACTATTATAGTGCTGCTAGCACCATAGACTGACAAGGGAAGGACTTTATTACATTTAATAAAGTCTACTTTTGGATTGGGGCTCGCAAGCCATATCATTAAAAGTACCAACTTAATTACAAAGGTCAGATTTCATTGAACTTTTATAGGAAATTAGATTTAGGACTTACTATCACGAAGTTTCTTAAAGCAGCCTGTAGCAGCCTCTTGTGATTGGCATGTCTTTGACAGCCTGAACCAAGCTGCTCCCTGAATAGGTGAGAGGAGGCATGAGACTGCATTAATACAAACAACAGTTAGAAAGGGGTCTCAGAGAATATTTAAAGACCTTGTGCGGATATATTCCCCATATAGAGCAAATACTAACACAAACCTATCCAAGGGTATGAACAAATAAACTAAAGAGAATCTGAAAGAACAAAATCTACCTCAATATCAAAGGGAAACTTATTCATGTCCTTAGAAAAATTGGAAGACCTAATCACAAGGACGGATTCCCATCAGTCACCAACGGTGCCATGCTTTGCCATCATCTGGGTCTCCTCCTGATGTCACTGTAGTGACTCTGAGGGCTACATCCCTATCAAGAGCAGAGGGAGATGACCCGTGGATGTAAGAATAAGGAACTGTTGATTATGTCCTAGTAATATCACGAGTAACTGATTGACCTACAGACGTGAACAGTTGCTAAGTGTGATAGGAAAAATGAAGTGCAAAAAACATATTCAAAAAGTAAGTTAAAATTGGGCAATGAGAGAAAAACTATTTAATGGTATCTCTCAGTAGTCAAATCTAAAAACAGTGCAAAAAGACAGCTTTCAACAAATAACTGTTGTGATGATTAACAGGGTCAACATGTTTCAGCTAATGAGGAAAAAACTCGTCCACTGCCTTCTTCAGGACCTTAATAATATTGCTACTGCAACATGGTAGAATAATACTAATATACCAAAGTGGAATATGCAGGTTGGAATCAATACAACCATGTGACCAGAAGTCCTAGCTGTACATCAAGTCCTCTGCGATTGACGTAATGTAAATAGCCACTGCAACATAAAACAAATCATTTGTTTAAACATCTTACCCTTATCTGTGAGGTAAATATACTTTCAAAATCCGAATTCTCAACATCATAACTCGACTCTATGCAATCTATTTCTGGCACTGATGTGTCTCACCATAATGTGCCTCATTACCAAATAATAAACAACCAACACATGCTTACCTGTCAAGCATTGGGATCAAACCTCATCTCACCTGGCTGCGGCTCAGGGAGAAGAAGCACTGCTCTATGAATAAACAAGAAACAAACATGAACACAATAATTAAAGTGCCCTGTTCACCTCATGTTACCTTGACTGATCAGTTAAAAATAGCATCAGCTGCATATTCACCAAAGACACATAAAACACAAAGTGCTTGTACTTGTAATTATTAGAAAAGCTGTTTTATGTAGCATGCTATGAAGGGGAACTCATACCAGCTGATGAATATTTATGCTGTCTTATACTCAAGTCAAGTCATAAGCCTTTATTCGATTTGAGAATACAAATCACACAAGCATAGACATAAACATAATTCATTACATACACAGTTAATATTAAAAACACAGAGACTCAAACGATCTCAGAAGTAATTCATAAGGGGAGAAATCTTAAACTAGTCATACACTGGGCAACAATACATGATTAAAGATATAAAAGCTAGAAATTAGAACAAATCATACATGTACAGACAGAAATAGTAATGATTATCATGCCAAATACTATTCCTGGCAGCTGTACATTATAGTATTATTTCGATGTGGATAAAACAGAATAAAATACAAAAGGAAAGATAGTTGGACCATACAATTACAGGCAATGGGCATAATACAAGTTTAAATACAATATGCAGATAAAAGAAAAAGAAAAATGTGTACAGACAGGAGTGCATATAATTATGGCAGCACTATACACTTCCTGGCAGCTGTACACTTCAGGATAAAAGTGGCAACAAAAAAACAGATATCCACATTCTCTAGGGAGGATAACAATTCTAGGGCAGTCTTAGAAGACCGAATATTGTATTTTATAAAAATAGGTTTTAGATACCTTATTCTTAGGAAACGATAAAATTTACAGAAAAGTAAAAAATGACTGCAGCTTTGGCGTGAGAAATTGTCGCATGGGCAGAGAGTCTCAGACCTTAATTTCTGTACTGGGAAGGCGACAAGATGATGTGCAATACCCGATCTAACTCGGGTAAGTACAAACTGGTGAGATGGACGGGAAATATTTGAAAGGTAGGCTTGAAACCCCGGAGTTAGGTTTAGTTCTTTATAAAACTTCACGGTGGCTAACTTGCCATACACCTTATCTCGCCCTTCTTTTTTGAGGTTAAGAAATGCTTGTTTAATTTCTTTTTTGGGGATTGCAACCGCCAGTTCGGGATCCAGAAGAACATCAATTTTGAAAAGGGTTTTATACCAAACTTGAATGTATTTCAGCCACTCAATACGAAGTGAATAATCCAAGCCTATACAATCAAGAATAATTTCTTGAGTGAATCGGGTCTCTGTCTTAGCCCAAATAGAACGCCACAATAAGAGTGGCCGAACGGCTGCTAAGTCAGAAATAAACTCGATCCCCACCTCGTCATGGATTAGTTGAACAGAGGCGGAAGGGGGGAGGCATAGCAATCTTTTTAAAAACTTATTTTCATCCTTTTGAAGTGATGGGCCCTCAGTATGACCCCATACACCCGCCCCATACAATGCAGAAGAGACACAACGTATGTTGTATATGTTAGTCATATCTAGAATGCTTCTGGATCCGAGCTTGGATGCAAAGCGAAAGATACTGCTAGTAGTTCGCAGCATTTTCATCCGGATATTATCAAACTCGGGTAACCATGACCCGTCATTGGCGTAGGTAATTCCCAGATAACAAAATGTTTTTACCTGCGTCATCTTGTCACTGTCTAAGAAAAAGCTGGACTTCAATTTATTAAAGGACTGCCCACACTGCATTACATACGTCTTGGTTTTATTCACGCGGAGCCTTCTGCTTTTGATAAACAGCATAAATCTATCAATTAGTCGCTGTAAACCAATCGGGGTACGAGATAAAAGAACAGCGTCGTCCACATATAATAGTATTGGGACGGGTTTTCCTCCGATCAGGGGAGCATCTGCTGGGGTATTAACCAAGGTGCCATCAATATAATTAATAAAAAAAGAAAATAAAAGGGGGGCCAACATGCATCCCTGGCGAATGCCTCGTGCAACTTTAAGGAATGGCGTACATTCGCCCAGGGTGCCATAACGAACTTTACAGGAAAGTCTTTCGTAGAGCCTGGCCAAAAAATGAACTATTTCCTTTGGTGCCCCTGACTCAAGTAAAACCTTCCAAAGAATGGCATGATCAACTAAATCGAACGCGCTGCTCAAGTCAGCAAAACATAAAAAAAGGTTACCCTCTTTTGCTACGGTATATTTCTTTAAAATAAGGTCCAAATTTACACATTGCTCCAAGGTGCCCATACCTTTCCTGAAGCCATATTGCACTTTTGTTAAAATATTCATATCTGTAGCCCAGGTTTCTAATCTTTTGAGCATAATTCTGCTCATGACCTTTACTGAAGCGTCCAACAAAGAAATTGGACGGTAATTTGAAGCCTCAGATTTGCTCCCTTTTTTAAATAGGGGGATAATAATTGATTGACCCCAGGAGGGGGAAATATTACCTTCTACTGCACAATTGAAAGTCCTCACCAAGATGGGGGCCCACAAGTTAGGTTCAGCTTTTAGTAGATCGATGGGGGGACCCCATCTCAAATCAGTGCTCAAATCTAAAAACAGTGCAAAAAGACAGCTTTCAACAAATAACTGTTGTGATGATTAACAGGGTCAACATGTTTCAGCTAATGAGGAAAAAACTCGTCCTCTGCCTTCTTCAGGACCTTAATAATATTGCTACTGCAACATGGTAGAATAATACTAATATACCAAAGTGGAATATACAGGTTGGAATCAATACAACCATGTGACCAGAAGTCCTAGGTGTACATCAAGTCCTCTGCGATTGACGTAATGTAAATAGCCACTGCAACATAAAACAAATCATTTGTTTAAACATCTTACCCTTATCTGTGAGGTAAATATACTTTCAAAATCCGAATTCTCAACATCATAACTCGACTCTATGCAATCTATTTCTGGCACTGATGTGTCTCACCATAATGTGCCTCATTACCAAATAATAAACAACCAACACATGCTTACCTGTCAAGCATCGGGATCAAACCTCATCTCACCTGGCTGCGGCTCAGGGAGAAGAAGCACTGCTCTATGAATAAACAAGAAACAAACATGAACACACTAATTAAAGTGCCCTGTTCACCTCATGTTACCTTGACTGATCAGTTAAAAATAGCATCAGCTGCATATTCACCAAAGACACATAAAACACAAAGTGCTTGTACTTGTAATTATTAGAAAAGCTGTTTTATGTAGCATGCTATGAAGGGGAACTCATACCAGCTGATGAATATTTATGCTGTCTTATACTCATATTACCATGCATATGCCAGATCACTCTCTGTTGTGATGATCTATCTAAGGACCCCAAACATCATAGTCCTCCTTCAGTTTCATTCTATATTGTTCTTGTTCGTAAGTTTGTGTGTAAAAAATGGGCTAACTGGACTTAATCACCCTTAATGGCATTTCTCACACGCATACTGGGGCGGCATCAAAGTCAGTTATCTTTAAGGTCACTGCGATAACTCTGCCGAGTGTGTGTTAGAAATTACACTGAACCGTCTGTCCTGGTTCGGAAGATCTAACAGCCTGCACTCAACTCCCACGCTGTGCCGACCCAGCGGTATGGATATTAAACTTTAGACACAGTCCGTTGATCCCTATATCTGTCAGGGTTCTTAAAAGTACACAACGGCATATGCTTACCTATCCCGCTGCGTCACCCTGGCAGTTTGAATATTCAATAAAACATAGTACAAGGATCTCTATGTGTGTCGCCCGGCCACTACCACTATGTTGCACCCTCGCCTACCTGTCTGTCAGTACTCCAGTCGGTCTTCTGAACCGTCTTGGGGAGGCATTTGTCCTCGGAGCTGCCATTGTTTTGAACAGTGATTGCGCCGCAGGTCGTCCATAGGGCTTCTGGGGATATAGTCCGCTATCTTCTCTTGCTCCAACTCGAGCACTACTGTGTGTCAAAACTACGTTGCCAGACTGTGTGTCTTAAAAGCCCCATTTGTGCAGTATTTACCATATTATATGTTGTGTCGACATCTGACAATGAAGAACTACGTAATGTAATTCTACACATATTTTGCTGATCCTACCGTCCCTAGGGTTTCTGGGTGATATAGTCGGTTATCTTCTCTCGCTCCGACTTGAGCACTACTAAGTGTCAAAACTATGTTGCCAGACTCCAAACCCAAGCTGTGTGTCTTAAAAGCCCCATTTACGCAATATTTACCATATTGTATGTCGTACCGACATCTGAGAATGAGGAACTATGTGGTATAATTCTGCAGATATTTGACTGATCCTACTGTCAATAGAGGAATCGGTCTGCTCTATATTGAGGTGCTGCCTTCAACAATCTTTGACTTATTTCAAAGTGCAGTGCCAGTAATTATGGAGCATTGATGCTCATATGGAGTAAGCCATTGGAACCTTACCGGTAAATGCTTTTAAAAAGCATTGGTCCCCCATGTGGGATGATCATTGCTATTCTTGTAAGGACCAAATTGAACATATTTCCCACTTGCTGTTTTGTTGTCCACAATATGCTACCCCCAGACGTAAATGGCTGAAGCCAGTGTGCCAAATTATTGGCACACGTAGTCAATCAACAGCCTTGAGAATACTTGAAACGGATAGCTCAACACTTTTTGTAGTTGCCGTAGCCAAATTTCTTGCCTGGGCATGGTCAATACGCACACGCACTTTAAAGACAAATGTTAATGTATTATGAAATAGTGTTGTCTTAAATTTTCCTATTGCATTGTATGAATTGTCTCTTTTTATAGAAATGATCTGAATTTTAACTGTATTGTATTTATCATGTAATATTCGGCTGTCAAAATGTTTAATATGTGTTTTAAAATTATTTTTAAATATAGTATTTATTGTATTAGGGATAGGAAGGATGCTTTTATGACAAATGTCGAATAAAGCTTTACAAATTGAAATTGAGTAAGCCACTATTCGTATTAATGGAAGAGATAATTGCAAGTTGATCTTCTTAATATAGCATTCAATCGCTCCACATCTATAGTGCCAACTGTTACAAACATGCCTTTTCCACATCTTCACAATGACCCATTGTTAGAGGGGTCTGCAGAAAAACAAACAATGAAAGGACACCTGTTGAACCTTACCATTGCTGAATCCCAAAAAGTAGCATAGGATACATCCTAATATAACTTCATTTTGGTTACCCATGCATACTGATATTGAGTGTGTAAATCAAGATTTGCTGAATCTATATTTATGGGTTAGTGTTACAACAACACTCATGGTATTTCATCAATCAAACCATGTTTGTCACTTCCTAATTTGAAGACCTATTTCTGTTCCTTTGTCAGTAGAAATTTTGAAATATCCGTGATATGGTCAGGGATGAATGGTTGCTCCAATACCGTTCATTGAAAGTCAGTTGGACCGTGATTGGCGTCGGGAAAGTGACTGGTCAATCTAGTCGCTTGTTTCTTACACCTCACGGTGCTTTTATGTTCTGAAATTCTCAACTTTACCTTCCAGGTAGTCTAGCCCACATATTTCAACTTACAAGGACATGTGATCAGATATATAAGTCTGTCGCTGTTACATTTCTTAAATTTCGTTTGTATTCATGGGCGCCTAGTACATATGTCATATGTCAATTGTGTGGGACTTCTGTGTCTGAGGGCATGACGCACATGATCCACATGGATAGTGGCCCTGTACAGCAGAAGAGTCCCATAAAGTCCCCACTTGATGGGAAATCTTCCTTTTTGGTCTGGTATGGACCAGCTGATCTCGCAAATTGGTACTTCTTTTCATCGAGAAGAGCGGTGGTGGAATACGATCTTGCCCGATGTTCAGTATCCATCAGTGTTTCCTCACACTCTTCTGTATGTCATTTGACATTGTACTAAAAGTATTGACAAAAGTGAGTATGGAAAGTTCTGCCTTTCATTCCGAAAGTTCTAAAAGGGCTTCTCTGTTGTTAGCTCGTTTCAAAGAGCGTCGTACCAATCTCTTGGGATATTTTCTAGCACATAGTTGTGACGCAAGTGAGGTCGCATGTTTCTCAAACCTTCCTTTAGTGGAACAGTTTCTCTGAACCCTAAAAAATTGACCATAAGGTAAATTATCCCTCAGGGATTTCGGGTGATGGCTATCATAACATACCAACAAATTCCTAGACATAGGTTTCCTATACAAAAGAATCAAGAGGAGACTAATAAAAACAACAAAGAATTTAAGGATGCCATATTGTTTGCTAAAATTGAGAAGTTCAAGAAAGACCTAGCACGGTTCACCCATGAGAAGGTGAATCCGTATACAAGTGATTCATATGCCCCCCCCCCCCCCTCCCAGTTTAACAGCAAAGGACGGAGGGTGGGCTCTTCTTATGGGACTTCTAGCTCAGAAGAAGGCTCTAGTGATTCTGACTCCTCTGCCAAGAGTGGCCAACATAATAGAAGATGTGGTAAGAATTACCAATAAAGGTGGAGAGCAGGACCACCAAACCGATACCAACAATGGTGGCAACCTAATCCTTGGAATTTTCCAGCTCCAACGTTCCATCCACCGATGGGAGCGTTCCAAACACCGCCTCCTCACGTTGGAGACAAGCTTTTTTAAATACATCACTACCCGCAGATAGAGGATTTTGTTGACCAAATCCTATATTCATACGCTTCGATGAAGCAAAATTAATATAAATATCTAAATACATGAAGTATCCCCTGTTTGAGCTACTATACAGTCAAAAAGGTTTTAACTGTTGGCCCTGGACCCTGAGAAGCAAGGACTTTCAATCTTAAAATTAAAACTACTGTTTACTGCATCCATATAAGAAAAAGTTGAGACGGGATTTCCTGACGGGGGCATGCACGCCGAAACACGCGTAGTATTCTCATCTACCACCAGCCTTTGAACTGCTTTACAGTTTACCCATGTTCTTTCATATTTTAATCCTATGTACAGTGTTGTTTTCTCATATTTATGTGTGTATTTATCTCTTCTTCATAGACATGAGTCTGTATATGTTTTTCACAGACCTACAATTATATATCAGCATGTTACGTATTTGAATTTTTGATGATCGAGAACATCAATATTAACAAATGTACATAAAATTGTATATTTGATATATTTCTTTTTAAAAAATTCAAAACCCCAAAAAAATGTCTTCACCAATGAGAAACCCTGAATAAAAATATATTTGTTTCAAAAAGAAAGGTACAGATTGTTTGGTCATGTGAATATGCCTATTATAGTTCACTCTATTGTGTTTTTTGAAAAATAATATATGGAAATATATAGCATATATAGCCTGAAATGCTTAACATGATTTTATAACTTGTACCTAGCATTTGTCTTAACCCCATAAGAAAGTAAGCCAACCACAGATCCCCTGTGAGGAAAAGGCAACTCCATAGAATGAAGGAGTAGATGACAACCTACACAATCTTCTTACCCCTTACTTTCCGACCCAACATCTGAGATCATCTGGAACGGGTCGAGTGACGATTCCTGGGCCAAAAGAGCGAGACTGGGATCCATATCTTTTAGCTATTTGGCCTCTAAGCATTGGAACGCACTCCCTCTCTTTCTGTGAAATGAACTATCAGAGCTACTCTTTTGGAAGAAGCTGAAAAATTGGCTCTTCCGCATATAGGCTCTTCAGGACTCTGATTCCTACAAAAGCTCTGGTGACGAGGCTGTACCATAGCGTGGGGATATACTAGTTAGTGTAACCAGGAGCTTTACAAACTTGCTTGCTTATTATAACCTTTCCAAACATGGATTCTTTGGTGCACCATCCAAGACTGGAGGCATAATGGGCTCTGCCAGCACAAACTCCCCTGGACAAGCCATCCATAAATTAGAGCTCAGTGACAGACAATCTGAAAGGGAGCTCCAGAACAAAACAGCAGCAATAACCCTGGAGGGAAGGAAACTGGCACTACAAGAATTGAAATTGTCCTTGGAGGAAAAGAAGGCCAGTCTGGGTTGATGCCTATTGAAGATGGTAGCAGCAATGGTGAAGTGCCAGCATAGGAGCTGCAATTGCCTCACTTGCCCAAGGGATTTTGCCTCATTTTGTGTTCTTGGCGACATTGAAAATTATTTGCCTCTTAAGAAAGAGCATTGAGAATGAGCTGTGTGGGTCAACAGCACTTGTGAGCATCACTGTGGGAGTTAAATGCACAGGGAAGGAATATAATTCAGACTTTAGAAGACAGGAAAGTTGGTTCGACAGGTAGGATTTTTTTCAAGCACAGAGAACATGCCCAAAGGTGGCAGGCTGAAGTCAAGAAGCAAGGGGATTCTAGTGGAATCCATGGGATCTACTCTGAGAAACAACTCTCTGGGGTCCAGCTTAGAGTAGTGTAGTTGTGATTGAAAGATGCCAAGCTTTTAATTATGACAAATGAGCTATCAAAATATTTGATGGGTCCACCAATGAGTGGCATAGTCATGACAAGTTTTAGATAGTTTTTCAGTCATGTAATGAGGCCCACTCTGGAATGATGTGTGTGTGTGTGTGTGTCACAGGAAGGTACAGACCCCAAAACAGATGTAGCCAATAGTTTTAGAGTATCCATCCAAGAATGTATAAGTGTGACCAAAACTTACATAAAAAGGCCATCACACCAATTGAAGAGAACTAACAAATAGCAGTATAGCTGCATTACAATTGAATCAAATATTAGTAAAAACATAGGTCAGGGAGGCAAATAGGGTTACAGGAGCACCAATTCCCAAAACAGAACTTCCAAATGTCACAGGAGTAGAGTTTGCAAAGGTTAGAACTCAAAGGACAAATAGAATCATAGTTCAATTGGCACTGATATATGTTTCACCTACTGTTCCAAAGCACCACAAATCTCAGAGGGGCACATAACAAGTCACTTAAAATCAAGAATGATGTGCACTTATGTATGACATCCATGCAATAAGCAGAACAGCATTGCTTATGGAGGAAGAAGGGGAGCACAGAAAAAAATAGTCCTCAAGATAACAACCAAAATTGCTATATATATTACACAAGATATGAAAAAGGTTGCAGTAGCTGTATCAGTTGGCTCCTAAATAGCTCCATATATAGGATGAAATGTGTCAAAGGTGGTCATTGATCCAATGTTGATTCCTACTGCTTATGGTGAGTTAATATGAAAAGGGACCAGGTGCTTGGCCCTGGGCCCATTCAAAATCAAAAAGAGAAGTGGAAATGAAGTTTATGATTTGACCAGGTCCAGTATCTCATACCATATCAGACTCCATTTAGCTTTATTTTGGAATCACCTCTCCTCCCAGAAGACCTGAAATGCTTAGCTAATGTATTCAAGGATATCCAGTCTTGGATGCTCCATTGCCACATGAAGTGTAACCTCTTGAAAACGAAATTTCTCTTGATATCACCTGGAAATTATACTATACCAATTAAATCATGACTACATTCTACTAGAGTACTTCCCAGCAACATCTCAGTTGTGAAATTCCCAAAATTCAGTTTCCAGACACACATAAAAAAGAAATGTCTAAAGGGGCATAATTTGAACTCACATTCCTATATGGAATCAGACCTTTTGATCCTGACACTGACTGGTCACTAATAACGAAAGATCTACTGTAGCTGAAACTATTGAAATACCTTTCCAGGTGGAATTCAGAGTACACATTTTACTCCTCTGAAAACAACCCACACGTCACTGCCACAATGGTGAAAGGCACTTGAAAGTTCAACTAAATATTATTGATCTGGTTCTCACTGTAGTATCTCCCTATTGAAGTAGGAAACAACTTTAAACATGCATCCATTAGAAATAAAGCTCTATTTTTAAAACAATTCAACAATTTACCACCACCTGACTCTCTCAGGGGGACAAAAGATCCTCACTAATCAAGGCAATTTGCTTAATGAAACATGAAGGTTTATGAGATGAAAAACCTTAAATCACTCCTTCAATGGAAGTGCTCAGAAGATTTGGAACTGAACTCCACCAATCCTTAGAACAATCCCATCCTATGACACCTTCAACGAAGAAGTAAAAACCATTCTGTTTCATTAACATTTCCAAATGTGAACCTGCCATACCTTTCTTTATGTAATCTGCCACATTACAGTATTCCCTATTTCTTTACAATGTAATAATATAAAAAGAAACACCTGGGAAGTGAAATGTTTTTACAGAAATATTATTTGATTATCATATTGGTTGTTATCATTCTTTTAAAGACTTTACATGTAAAATGTGCCTCTACTTGCCTCTTCACCTACTCAAGCACATGATAAATACCTATACTTCACAATTATTTATAGAAACATAATTTAACTATAATGTGATTTATAGTATATTTGTACATTAGTATTTTTGTAGAGCTGCTATAAGTTTTGTCCCATAAAAAATGCCTTTATGTAAACCCCTCTACCACCCATGTATTCTGTTTCCAATATACCCAACCTGATAACAAAAAAGGAAATATGTCATTATTAACTTCAATGCCTGACATTGACACTCTGGGAAGAGGGTCGACAACTCGTTTGCTTCTGGAGTGAATCAGAGCTGCCAGTTGAGTGAAAAATCAGTGACTGGCTCATACATGAGTTTGGGTCAGATGAGAAACTGATGTTCAATCACTGACATGCAAGGAGAGCAATGTAAACATTAAGTGTCACATTCAAAAAGGTAGATTAACACATTAATAGTAATGTTCCATGTTTTTGCAAGTCCATATTTCAGAGTGTAAGGTTACAATTCACACACTGCATTTTGTAGCAGTGGATTGGGGGTGCGCGAGTTATAGTGAGTCCAACTAACTATAATGTGGGAATTTCAATGGTTTTGTACGAGTAAAATGTTCAGATAACTATAACTGGTGTGAAACCTATGGTTTTTTCAGTGAATTTCAAAGGTTTTTTAAATGCTTATTCCTAACTATGAGTGTCAAACCTATGTTTTTTTTAGTGAATTTCAAAGGTTTTTTAAATGCTAATTCCTAACTATAACGAGTTTGAAACCTACGTTTTTTAAAGTGAGTTATTAAGTTTTTTAATAGTTAATTTTTATAGCTATTAATTATTATATTTTTTTCGAATTATTCTAATATTCTATATTTTTGTAATATTAATTCTTGAATTTATTTTTCTTGTTTTTTAAAAATATTTAAACCCTGGTGCGCTCAGGGTGCGCGCACCCGTAAAGGCACCCGTACACGTAGCATGAGCGCAAGTCCCGCGAACGAAAAAATATATATTTATGTATTTAAAGTGAATAATAATGCAAGACATTCAGTGGCATACCCATAATAGTAGTATTTTTGATTTTTATTAATAGTATTATAACATTAAACGCATTTCCGAAAATCGAGCGAAACGTCATTCGTACGTGCCGGGTAAGCGCCCCCGTAAGCGCCTCCATAAGCGCCTACGTACGTGCCGCGTAAGTGCCCCCATAAGCACCCTGGAGCGTGCAGCGTAAGCGCGCATCAAGCCATGTGACCTTAAAATAACACTTTTGATTGGTTAATCACAGTTTTTTTCACAACTATGGAAAGTCCCCACCCATTTCCCTCACTACCTCTTTGCAATTGCTGAGAGAACACCTCTTGACTGTTTCTGACACTAATACCACTTATTATTCAAGGATGTCTGCTTACCAGGACCCTTCCCAGGACCCCTCATCAGATTCTGATGTTGAATTCCTGCCTGAGGACCCCCCCAAAGAAAAGTTAAAGAGCACTTCTTATGGAAGTTCTTTACTTTCCCAGAGGGGGGAAAAGAATGTAATGCAGCTAAAGTAACAGGCCAGATATGTGACACAACTCTGTCATGTGGGGATCCCACCCACAAATACAGTTTTGGGAATGCCACCTTGATCCGGTATGTGGAGAGGAGACATCATAATAACTTTGCAAGGGGGAGCACCAGGGACCTGGCACACAATCCCCCAAGAGATGGCGCCTCCACCTCCACCGGAGCATCGACATCGGCTGTGAGAGGAACAACAGCAACTTTAATCCCTAACATACAGCCGGTGTTTGCTGATTTGAAAATACACTGCAAGCAGTGTGATCAACTGCTCTGCTATGGGGAGCAGAGCATTGAACTTACTATTCGAAAGAAGGTGGAACACAGCTGCTCCACCCAGCCCTATTTTTTCCCCTTTTTTTGCTCCTGTTAACCAGTTTTGCATTACCTGTTTTTGTTTTTGTCCTGAAAAAATCCCCCAAAAATTTAAAATCGTTCTTAAAAAGTATAAAAACAATTTAAAACTAAAAAAGAAGAAAAAAAAGTTATTTTCAGAACTACCTCCAATTCTCCCAAAAGAGCTATATTCCATATATATTGTGTCATTCTTTTTTTCAATGAATGTGTACTGCATAAATGAATGGATAAAATGACTGAATGAAGGGTGAGAAAGTGACTGAGGGAACAAATGACAGAAGGTGAGTGAAGGAAGGTGAGTTTTGAACGGGAGTGAGTCGAAGTGGAGTTAACGAAGGAGAGTGACCGGGAGTGAGGGAAGGGAATGAGTAACTATGAAAAAAGGGGATTGATATTGAGGGAAGGAGGGTGAGGGAGGATAAAGTAATGGGAGTGAGAGTAATGCAAGGGGAGTGAAGGAGAAGGAAGGGGGTGTGAGTGAGGGTGAGTTGATGACAGTGAGGGATGGAAGGTGAGTGAGGGTGAGTGAAGGGAAGTGAGAGAGTGAGGGGACAGAGGGAGTGAGGGTAAGACAGAGGGAGTGAGGGAAGAAGAGTGAGGAAGTGAGAGGACAGAGGTAGTGAGAGAAGGAGTGAGTGAAGTGGAGAAAGGTGAGTGAGGGAAGGAGAATGAGTGAGGGAGCGAAGGAAGGGAAGAGAGGGGAAGGGAAGTGAAGCTCTGCGTTTGTCATCTCATTCTGTGCCTGCACCATCTCTCTCTTTGCGTGTGTCATCTCACTCTCCTGTTTAGTATTAGTTGTAAAGGAAAGCTCCATCGGTGCACTATGAAGGGCTTTTTAAGTGAGGGCACGCAGCACCGTAGACGAATGCTCGGCGGCTGACATCGAGCTTGAAGGCTCGATAAAGAAATAGAGTAAGCAGAGCCGTTACGTAACAAAGCTCCCCAGCAGATAAACAATTGCCTTTTAAACGTGCCTAAGTCAGTGCACAGTGAGACTAATGAAACGCTAAACAGCGCTGGCAGATTTCAAACCGCCATGGGTCCGTGTTGAAGGCACGATAAATCAGGCTAAGGGGCTAAGAACTTCTTGCGTTGTAACATTCTTGGTATATGACATGATTTTCTGACAAACATAGCAAGCAGAAGCTCTGAACGATCGATTAGAGCACATCAGAGTGTACTAAGGTTTGAGAACACTGCAAACAGAATCAGGTGAAATCAAATGTAGTTGCACAAAGTCAAAAAGCTCTATTTATTCGACTCAAGTACATTAGAGCATGTTGATATTTAGAATAATACGAATTTTTTTAGGCAAAGTCACAAGATATTCTAGCTAATGCCTAAGTGGTAGAATGAAGTTAGAGATCTGACATGTCATACTAACCCTTGGATCATTATTCCTTCCCCTTTCATGCTCATCAGTGCGCGGCTCCATGTACCTGAGCTGTGGCCAGGTGGGGTGGAGCGTTTCTCTCCTACAACTTGGGTGAGTGAGAGCAACCATCTCAATATTAAAAAGTGTGGTGTACTCTGAGAGCCACTAAGTTTCGATTTTATAACGTTTCATTCAGTACATATAACTTATGTATATTGTAATCCAACTAACTGCCTGATCTGTTGGTTGTTGTCTCTTTGTATGTGTCTGCATGGTCATTACATCTCCGCTGGGATATTTTGGATTTCACTCAAGGTAGGAGAATGTTCTATTACTGAAAGACCCAGGTGATATTTTTTTCATTTATTTCACTTTTTAATGAGCAGTAGTGAACAAGGTCCTGAAGAAAGCAGCAGGATACATAATATGATCCACAAATTAGTCTGCAGAAGCATGTTGACCACATACTAAGCCTAGAGGCTATTTGTTAAAACCTCTAGCATCGCACGCTTTTTTATCTTTGGGAATAGAAAGGTGGTTATTAAAGTCAGTTTTCCATTCTATTACCCAATTTTATCTGTTCACATCACAGTTTATTCTTTTTTCACTTCACACATGCACTGCTCTTGAGCTGTCCTTCCTTACCCTGACACATGGAAACACACAATAGGTTTTCATATCTACCATCTTAATTAGTTTAAAATCTACCTTCCTGGTGTGAAGGAAACCCATATGATGAACAGGGCGTCCAGGATTGACAGCTGATGGGTATTTTTCCACACAGGAAAGATGCTCTACTTTTTACGTAGTCCATAGCCTACCTTCCAGACACATACTTGAGCCGCTTGCTTGTTAGACCCACTACTATCTTCTGTTTTGTAAGTCATCTCACTCTCTGCCTGCACCATCTCTCTCTTTGCGTGTGTCATCTCTCTCTTTGTGTGTGTCATCTCACTCTCTGCCTGTGATATCTCTCTCTTTGCGTGCGTCATTTCGCTCTGTGCCTGCACCATCTCTCTCTTTGTGCGTGTCATCTCTCTCTTTGCGTGTCATCTCATTCTATGCCTGCACCATCTCTCTCTTTGCGTGTGTCATCTCTCTCTTTGCATGTGTCATCTCGCTCTGTGCCTGCACCATCTCTCTCTTTGTATGTGTCATCTCTCTCTTTGCGTGTGTCATCTCACTCTGTGCCTGCACCATCTCTCTCTTTGTGTGCGTCATCTCTCTCTTTGTGTGTGTCATCCCACTGCTCTTTCTGTCTGTTACCATGGTAACGCTCCACACTTCACCTAACTGAGCACACAGGTGAAAAGTTCATCATACTATGTTGCAAATGAACCCAGCAAGGGTGTTTGACCTCTCAATACACTAGCTTATCCTGTGCAATGTTTCTTTCAATGACTTTTTCTCCACCATTAGAATTACATCTTTAAAAAAACAGAAGCATGCACCCTAATTTTCAGTGTTGAATTTTCAGAAACCACCAATCATTTCTTATTCTTCAAGTGCACTGAATCTCATTCACATTTTTTTCTAAACTCCTACTTTTCAAACTGCCATTTCATTTCCAGAGCCCATCTGAGTACAACAAAATCTCCCTTCAAGATGCCTAAAGTCTAGATTGTGGGACACAGCTATATTTACTGGAGTGAAAGGTATGCAGCAAACAGAGGTATTCCCAACCTTGATTTACCAAATGTGGATATTATGTGAATTGGCCAGAGAGGATTGAGATGTCACCAATTGATACCATTGAGGTTCTGTGACAACTATAAGTGGTGTTTTCGACTCGTTCGAATATGGACGAGTTTGGTGTCTATGAACCGCAAATGACGAGTTGAGCGGGTGTACGCGTTTTCGCTACACTAGCTTGAACCGTTCGTCTTATTCGTGGGTTTCTTTATCTGAACCCACGGGTTCCATTTTAGATACGGCCTCCATTTTGTCTCTTGCCCTCAAGTAGCCAGCGAACGGACACTGTCCGCTTCGTGACCCTGGGATTCCCAAACTCTTGCGGAAGACACGTGTTCCTTTGAGGGTGTCTGTATGATGAGGGGGATGATACTGTAAAGGCAGATGGCCCCGCTCAAGGCTCATCTTGCCGTGCCGGTCTATTGTTTCAGCCGTGCATTCATTAGGCACGACTCCTTTGATCCTGCAATCATGTTTCCGATATCGCCCCCTACACTCTTTTCAATCTGTTGTCTATCTTTGTCTTCACTTGCACCTGTTTCTGACTTTTTCCTTAACTCGTTTACAGCCGGAATGGAATGAACTTAATGGTGGGATAACGTACTTTTACAGTTGGGAACTGGCGATACTACTGTAATTATGTTCCAGGACTCTGGGTACATGAAAGCAACCCTTTTGAAGTTTACTGTGGGAACTGAGTTGTAACCTTTTGTTCACCATGTTGTGCTATGACAGAAATATGTATAAAAGGAGCGATCCACAGTTGCAATTTGAAGCAGTCTCCTAGAACCTACATGCGTTGTACTTCTTGTGACTTCTGTGTTCCCTGCAGTAAATAAACCTCGATCTTTAACGCCGAAGGAAGTGTCCCGTGTCTCTGTAAATTGTACACCAGAACAGGTAACCCACGAAGGTTTCAGGTGTTGTCCCCTGGCACCGCTGGGCCTTAGAATAGCCCAGTCCTTCAGTTGGCGCCCAATGTGGGGCGACATCAGCGGTACCGGTCCAAAGCCCGACGATCGTGAGGAAGTTTGTGTGAAATCTCAGAGGGAAGGTGCACCCCGCTTCATCGATCCTGTTGTCGAAATAAGTGGTCCGAAGACTTTTCCCGCGAAGATCCCCGCCTCCTGACGGCTGCGACGGACTGATGCCCTGACTGTCGACCTGTTTTGGCGCCTGGCGTAGTCCTCTGTACAGCGAGACGATAGACGGGCCTTCCTGGTGACGCCATTGTTCTTTCAGTTAAGTATTTGTGGGTCGCTCCCAGAGTCCTTGGTTGTTGTTGGTGCTTGGTTGTTTGCATGGTTCCATTGCATTTGTGGTTCTTAGTATTTGGTTCTTAGTTGTTGGGTTTTATTTGACGATTGCAATTGCCAAAAACCGAGGGTTTCGCATTTTTGCGACAATATCGTAATTCGATAACCCTTGAAGTTTGTGAAACTCGGTTAGTGTGCACGATGCCTGGCCGTAGTACTTTGTTTAGTTGTTTTAAAAGTTGTGGTGCGGATTCCCGATTGGAGGACTCATGTCCGATACCTCCAGTTGGAACTCCGGTCTATGAGTTATATAGTCGTTATATAATGATTGCTGGGTCCGCTACACTAAAGATGACGGTGTCCTAAGCTGGCCACCTCAAGGTAGTTTCGAAACAGCAATTTTGGATAATCTAGAAGCGAAATTGTTCAAAAGGAAATCTAGGGCGGCCATGTTTGATTCCTTTCGGTTATGGCGTAAAGAGGCCAAGCAGAAAGAAATCAAACAGCTTAAAAGAAATAAGGGGGAAGGTATCGTTACGACGATGAGAAATGCAGAGCAGTTTCAGCGAGACAAAGAAGAGAAGGAAAAGGAAGTTTTTGATAGACTACAACGTATGGCGGTGGATAAGTGTTATCCCGTTTTACCGTCGAGTACTGATAGGAGAGGAAGCAGTAGAGGACCCTTTGTTGTCCTACCTACTGAAGTCGCCACCCCCATACGCACAGGATACTACAGCTCCTATGGTTCCTCCTGTTCCTCAACCCGTCGTTACGGCAGCTGCTGGTCAATCTGTCGCTGGTCCTGTTCTTCTAAATCCTCTTGTTCCTATTCCCTTACCTGCTCCTGTTCCTACTGTTCCACTGCCTATACCTTCTCAGTCTGCTGTTCCCGATACTTCTGCTCTTTTGGCTACTCCTACTGCTCCTGTGTTTAGTCCCCATATTGTTGCACCGGTACTTCTCTCCTCCTCTCCGTCTGTCCGTAGTCGCATACCTAATGCTGTTGCTAATCTTTACTCTCCATTTGGACCGATCTTTGGGTCCGATGTTTCCGATGTCCCTCAACGTCGGAGTCAAATTCCTGGTGGTAGGGAGAGTGATACGTTAATGAAAATGGCCCGTAATTGGATTAGGTATCCGGTTAAAAACACCCCGCGCATAATTTTTGAGACATTTTCTCAATTCAATGAGCCTACACAGAGATTTGTGTTCGAGGAAATGTGTAAATGTTTACGGGAAGTGATGGATAATGATGGGGTAGACAATGTGCCGCCCGAAGTGACTGAACTTCAGCATCAGTTTTCGAGTGGTATGATTGTAGGCAGTAATTTTCGACGTGCTGTAGAACATCTTCTATCTTTTCGGCCTACTGTAATACCTCGAGCACTGTTTAAGGACGAAACTGAGGAGTGGATGGCAACACCTGGTCAGTATCCCATGCGAGAAGTTCCCCCAGTGTGGATGTCAGGTGATGCTACTGTCAATCCTGCTATTTTGCCACACTTCCAGAGAGTTTGGATACACCTCCCATGGAAGCGATCAGAAGTTTTGCAGGTGAAGCAATCTTTGTCTGACCCCCGCAAAAATCCGGCAGGATACTATAAGGAGTTATCCCAACTTGTGGATGCTACTATTATGAACCTTGCCGACATAGACATGTTGTTTGGTAACGTGGTTCCGCAACCGGTTTGGGCGAAAATACATCAAGAGAATCACGCAGCTGAGTTAGGCGGTGATTGGGCTGCACTTGTAGCGGCTGATGCATTGCAGGTTGGTGGGGCTAAGCCTGAGCAGTTAATTACGGCTCTGCCTCAGAGAATCATTACACTTATGAAGACACTTATGCCAGCAATGAAAGTTAATTGGGATAAACTGTCTGCGTGCAAGCAAAAGAAGGATGAGAGTGTCTCCAATTTCTTTACGAGATTTGAGGAGGCATTCATCGATCACAGTGGTCAGGATATGAGCACTGAGGGAGGTCAGCGATTGTTTGTTGATAAATTTGTATCGAATTTGTTGCCTGACCTTAGCAACAAATTAAAGAATTCTGAGAGTTTGTGGGCTGTTTCTACCTCTGCTCAGATATTAGCCACGGCTCAATATTACGAAAATAGGGTGAAGGAGGAAAATGATCGTGCGGATAAGAAAACAAAGGATCTCTGAACGAAAGTTTTGCTACAGCAAGCGTATCCTCCGCGCTCAAATCAAAATGCCTCTCAGCAACAGAATAGATCACAATCACAATTTTCTAGGTCACAGTCGCGTAATGACTCTTCCACGCCGAGATCTATGCTCGGATATAATCAATGTGCATACTGTAGAGGTGAGGGTCATTTAAAGTTCGATTGTCCGGTTTTGCGTGACTGAAATAGTGGTGGTTCGGCTAGAGGAGGTCGTAGTGGTCCTCAACAGGCTTCGCGAGGTAGAGGTCGTGGTGTTACTCAGAATCAAAATGAGCGTTCTAATAATTCGTCAGATTCAAATAATTGCTTTGATCAGCGTGGTTCATCGTCAGGTAGATCTGCACAGTATCATGTGGATGACTGTTACGTCGAGCATGATATTGAGGAAGGTCACTACTAGGACAGCCACAGACAAAGAGAGGGAGTAGTATCAGTTCCGGTTGATCAGAGAGGGCCTAACGTTGCAGTTGCCACATCGGGTGTAGTTGAGCCTTTTCTGTTGGACACTGGTGCAGCGAAAAGTTCCATCATGCATTCGAAACTCCCTGGCGCACCTTTGTCTGGCTTAACGAATGTTTCCGTTGGATTCTCTGGCGCCCCCGTTAGAAATCCGGTTTCCAGCCCTTTGCCCCTCACAATTGTGATCTGAAAGCTCCTTTGATTTTGACTACTGGTTGTGGTGAGAATCTTTTGGGCCTGGATTTGCTGAAACGGTTATATGTGACCCTGTACTGTTCTCCTGCGGGAGTGGAGCTTACTTTGGGTCAGAGAGTGATCTCTCCTATGTACTTGTCAACTGATAAGCTCCCACCGGAATTGAGTTCTCTTCCTGAATCTTTGTGGGCAACAGGTCCCAATGATGTGGTCCTGCTGGACATATCACCTTATGTTGTCCAATTGAAATCCGATGTGCGATTGCCACGTATTCCCCAGTATCGTATCTCTCTTGATGGTGAACGAGCGTTGTTAGCGATCATCTATGATTTGATCAAGAAAGATGTTATTGAGGAGACTCGAGGAAACGTGTGTAATAGTCCTGTGTTACCTATTCTGAAATGTACTGATCCATCCAAGCCTCCTGAGTATCGTTTTGTCATTGATTTAAGGGAGGTGAACAAAATTGTGGTTCCGCAATTTCCTGTTGTGCCTGACATTACGGCTTTACTGACTCTGATTCCAGCCTCCGCTTCTTGGTTCTCAGTGATCGATCTGAAGAATGCTTTCTTTAGCATTCCGATTGCTGAGGAAAGCAGAGATCTATTCGGTTTCTCATTAGGAGGTCGCAGCTTTAGGTTTAAACGCGCTCCTCAGGGCTACTGTGAAAGTCCATCGATATACAGCCAAGCCCTGAAGAGTCAACTCGATGCGTTTGTGTTACCGGCTGGTGCGCCTTGATCCAGTACGTTGATGATTTGCTGGTGGCTGCTGACACAAAAGAGATCTGCAAAACTGCTACAGTATCGCTGTTACAGCATCTCTGTGACTTACATCACAAGGTGTCACCTTCTAAAATGCAATATTGTTGTCAAGAAGTAACCTATCTAGGTCACTTATTGTCAAAGGAGGGAAGAAGGTTGACCCCAGAGAGAATTGCAGCGATCGCTCGAATGACTGTGCCAACAACTCAGAGAGATGTGCGTGCCTTTCTAGGTATCACGTCATACTGCAGGCAATGGATTCCAAATTTTTCATTGCGAGCAAAACCATTGGTAGCCCTCACGTGCAAGGATGTTCCAACTCCTTTGCCATGGACTGAAGAGTGTCAGAAAAGTTTTTCTGAATTGCGTGATGCGTTGTGTTCGGCTCCTGTGTTAGGTACTCCTGACTACAGTAAGCCGTTTACACTGTACGTTCACGAGAGAGAGGGTTGTGCGTTGAGTGTCTTGACGCAGCAATTTGGCGGTAAGCAGCGTCCATGTGCATATTTTTCCTCGACCTTGGACCCAGTAGCTAGAGCGTTGCCGAGTTGTTTAAGAGCGACAGCGGCGGCTGCGGTGTCCATTCGACAATCTGCAGGATTGGTCATGGATAATATGCTTACGGTAATGGTTCCGCATGCAGTTGACACTCTCTTAAATTGTACAAAAACTCAACACTTGACGAGCGCAAGGTTGTCCGGTTACGAGTTGACGCTTTTGGCACGTCATATACAAATAAAGCGCTGTAATGTCTTAAACCCGGCGACGTTGTTGCCAACTCATATGGAATCAGATGATGTGCCACCACATGATTGCTATTTACGAACTGAGGAAGAAACGAAGGGTCGTGTTGACCTAAAATACACTCCATTGGCAGATCCCGATGTTACCTTGTATGTTGATGGTTCGTGTTTTAAGTTGCCGAATGGTGATGTGACGACTTCGTATGCTGTGGTGACGTTGAGTACGGTTGTGGAAACTGCGAGATTGAGTCAGAATTCCGCGCAGGCGGCAGAGTTGATTGCGTTGACGAGAGCGTTTGTTTTGTCGAAGGGAAAGCGAGTGAATGTGTTTACTGATAGTCAATATGCTTTTGGCGTTGCACATAGCTTTGGTCATCTGTGGAGAGAAAGAGGGTTTATGACATCGCATGGTACGAAGATCCAACACGGACAGCTCGTGAACGATCTTTTGGACGCACTTACATTGCCTAAGCAGGTGGCGATTATTAAATGCAGCGCGCACCGAAAGGTGACTGATGATGTTGGTTGTGGTAACGCATTTGCGGATGAGATTGCTAGAAATCTTGCAACCTGAATGTATGTTACGACTTCAGTGAGGTGGCCGTCAGAGACTGGTATGTGTGAGGACACTGTTGAGAGCGTGAAAACGATTCAGGATGAGGCCACCGAAACTGAAAAGACTAAGTGGAAAGAAAGCACGGGAAAGTTAGATGGGCACGGATGTTGGATTGATTTGTCGGAAAATCAGAGATGGATGTTGCCGGATGCATATGTGCTAGCCGTTGTGACTATGGCTCACGGCTTGTCACATATTAGCGCGAAAGGTATCTGCAAGTTGCTGTCCCCTGTATGGAAGAATGATGGTATCGCTAAGTGTGCTGAGAGAGTGGTTAAGAATTGTATGGTATGCATGATGTACAATCCCGGTAAGGGCACCCCTACCCCACCTGGCCACTTTGCTCCTCCTGCATGTCCCTTTGAGGTTATCCAACTGGACTTCATCCATATGGAGAGATGCAATAATCTGAAGTATGCTTTAGTTGTGGTTTGCGCGTTCTCCAGATGGATTGAAGCCTATCCTCTCAAAGATAATACTGCCCTGTCCACAGCGAAAGTCCTACTGAAGGAATACTTTCCTCGGTATGGAATGCCACGGATTGTATGGTCAGATAATGGAAGTGAGTTTGTGGGGAGTGTGATGAAGAGTGTGTGTAAGGGCCTCGGAATTCGACAAAAATTCCATAGCGCCAATCATCCCCAGTCAGCAGGTTTTAGGGTACAATGGTACTCTGAAACTGAAACTTGCTAAGATTCAAGCTACGACTGGTTTGCCCTGGCCTGATGCCTTGCCTCTGGCTCTCTTGTCGACCAGGGCGACTGTACACTCTCGAGAAGGGATTAGCCCATATGAGATTGTGTTTGGCCGTGCTGCGAATGTTTGGGAAGTCCCTAGGCCTAAGGCCTTCGATAGTCTTGAATACCCAATGTTAATTGATTATCTTCATGATCTGACTGCTAAACTGAGGTTAATTCATCAACAGGTCTTTGAGGCACTGCCGGCACAGACAGAGAGTCCCGGACATCGGCTCCAACCGGGTGACTGGGTGGTTACCCGTAATTTCGGCAGGAAGCGAAATCTGGAGCCGAGATTCGTGGGCCCGTTTCAGGTCCTCCTTGCCACAAGAACTGCAGTTTGTTTGGAAGGCCGGGAAAATTGGGTGCATGCCACCCACACCAAAAAGGTGCCTATACCTTTACCAGCAGATTCGTGGGTGAGGACAGGAATCGCCGCAACAGAAACAGAAACTCCAGTAAAATTTGTGCCGTTCAGCGATGCTCAACTTGTAGGAGACACTTCATTTCAGTCAGATTCATTTGTTGAACCTTCGTCATTGAAAAACTCAAGACTTGAACTATCATCTGATCGACAGGACTCTGTTCCGCAACCTGAACAATTATTCGAAGAACAGACTTGTCCTGGGAGAAGCAGATATTTTCTTCGTTCTCACAACAAAGACTAATAAAGCAATTTTTTTTTTCTTTTTGAAATTCATATTACCCCTTATCATCATTTTGAACATTATGAACAATTGTAGCCTCTATTAATTTTTGAGTTCTTTTCCACGATTTCCACAGCTAGGAGATTTTGTATTACACTTGAATACTTGAGTAAAGAACCTACATCCGGGTTGACCGTAGGGCCGTGCCGGTACTTCCTTCTGTTTAGCAGGTTCCTGACACTAGGTCGGTACTTTTGTCGATTCCTAGGAACTCCTGGGAATTGATAATCGCTACTCAGAACGAAGTGCGTCAAGAACGTTGCGGACGGTTTTTAGAGGATGGAATTCTCAAAGTTGTCGGAAGTGGAGAAGACTCTAGCTCAAAGATCAACACTACACAGGGTTGTATGAACTAAATGCTTTCTGCTTCAGGTGTTCCTGCTGTTTTTAACTGTTTCCATGCTACTGGTGGGTGGAGTGTATTTCGGAATACAATCGTTACTGCCTTCTGCTTTACCTACTTCTTCTGCTGAACCAAAATCTACTCCCACTGTTTCTTCACATTCTTTTCATCCTCTACCCCAACACGAACAGGTTAGACGTGCAGAATTCATGAATAACTCTTTTGTCCAGCTTTTTCATCAACATCAGTTGGTGATGAACACTACTAACTGTTGGGTGTGTGGTCTAATGCCACATACCATGGATCGGGGAATTCCGTATTTGGTTCTTCCTTATAGCTCCCAGGGATCAGCTCGAGCATTCCAAACTATGCTTCGTAGCCCACTAGATTCCTACCCCCATCGAGAGCCACGCACTGCAGATCATGGTCCTGGCCCGTACCACAAGCCTTTGGCAAGAGCGATTGCTGATTTAGATAGAGATATTTTTGACGCATCGCTTATTCCAGAGGAAGAGGTGCGAGCATACAGAGATCTGAGTGAGGCTGAGTATAGCAAGTCAGTGGGTGATAGACAGCTTAAAAGCTCGTCTCTGATCTGGATCGTACCACATCTTGGTAATTTCTGCTTGAAAGGTCTTGGCCGAAGCCCGCGAGCTCAGCTCGGGAGGAGTGCTTGCACTGAAACGTATGTTTTACCAACGTCCTCTTCCCCTGTTCTTCTGACTGCCAAGGGTACATACTTCGTATGTTACGACCGCGCATATACATGGTTGCCTCGTGACTTCTCGGGCACCTGTTATATTGCGAATCTGTTGCCACCAACCTTTACAGTTGGGTCGGACTATCACAAGACTAGAGTTGTGAGAGGCGTTATTAGCGAAGAAGATACTGCCGGTCAAGAAGCAGGAGACTTCTTTAAGGGTTTCTTGACGTTTTGGGGGCCTATGATCAATAGCAGGCACCTGAGACAGTTGACTCGAGTGGTGGAATCGACAGCTAATATAACTGCCAGCGCTTTTGGCAATCTGACAGCAGAGCTTCAGGCGGACAGGCTTATGACGTTGCAAAACCGTATGGTTTTAGACGTTGTTCTTGCAGATAGAGGTGGTGTATGTAAGGTGATCCATTCGAGTTGCTGCATTTTCATCCCTGATAACGCTCCAACTGTCTATCAAGCCATCTCGAAGTTGCATAAAATCTCCAAATCCATACACGTGGACGTAGGTGATTGGACGCTACTAGGATGGTTTTGGGGCCTGATGTCGACATGGGGTTGGAAGATTCTGATGATCATTGGGGTTGTTGTAGCATTTCTGTTCACGTGTTGTCTTTGCATACAGTGTGGTCCTGCCTTATGTGGCCTCTGTGCTACGACGTGTATAAGACGGCCATCTGTTACCAAGGAAGCATTGATGGATAGAATGATGTTGCAGCAACATCTGAATGATTTCATGAATATCGAGATCGATTCTGATATTGACTAGTGCTTGCCTACATGAGGGCAAAAGGAGCGTCTGAGGTTCTGTGACAACTATAAGTGGTGTTTTCGACTCGTTCGAATATGGACGAGTTTGGTATCTATGAACCGCAAATGACGAGTTGAGCGGGTGTACGCGTTTTCGCTACACTAGCTTGAACCGTTCGTCTTATTCGTGGGTTTCTTTATCTGAACCCAAGGGTTCCATTTTAGATACGGCATCCATTTTGTCTCTTGCCCTCAAGTAGCCAGCGAACGGACACTGTCCGCTTCGTGACCCTGGGATTCCCAACATCTTGCGGAAAACACGTGTTCCTTTGAGGGTGTCTTTATGATGAGGGGGATGATACTGTAAAGGCAGATGGCCCCGCTCAAGGCTCATCTTGCCGTGCCGGTCTATTGTTTCAGCCGTGCATTCATTAGGCACGACTCCTTTGATCCTGCAATCATGTTTCCGATATCGCCCC
Source organism: Lissotriton vulgaris (assembly GCF_964263255.1). NCBI lineage: Eukaryota > Metazoa > Chordata > Amphibia > Caudata > Salamandridae > Lissotriton > Lissotriton vulgaris. Next base: position 591,919,013 of record NC_141693.1, read on the forward strand.
CTACACTCTTTTCAATCTGTTGTCTATCTTTGTCTTCACTTGCACCTGTTTCTGACTTTTTCCTTAACTCGTTTACAGCCGGAATGGAATGAACTTAATGGTGGGATAACGTACTTTTACAGTTGGGAACTGGCGATACTACTGTAATTATGTTCCGGGACTCAGGGTACATGAAAGCAACCCTTTTGAAGTTTACTGTGGGAACTGAGTTGTAACCTTTTGTTTACCATGTTGTGCTATGACAGAAATATGTATAAAAGGAGCGATCCACAGTTGCAATTTGAAGCAGTCTCCTAGAACCTACATGCGTTGTACTTCTTGTGACTTCTGTGTTCCCTGCAGTAAATAAACCTCGATCTTTGACACCGAAGGAAGTGTCCTGTGTCTCTGTAAATTGTACGCCGGAACAGGTAACCCACGAAGGTTTCAGGTGTTGACCGCTGGGCCTTAGAATAGCCCAGTCCTTCACCATTGGTAAAATCCTTTTTGTATCTACCACACCCTGACCTCATAATTGTGCACTGTGGTGGAAATGATCCAGGCACATTGACTGGGGTAGGTCTGGAAATGCTTTTAAAGGACACCTTTGGGTAATTGATGTCACTTTTTCCTCAAACTGCCTTTGTCTATTCCAAAATATGCCAAAGACAGAAATGGAACTGGTACAACCAATGTTGTCCGCAGATTGAGAAAGCAAGGAAACATGTTAATAAATATGTTTCTGCTTTCTTCAGAGACTATGCTGTGGGTTCCATATACCACAATAACTTGTGTTACAAAATTCAAGGTATCTATAGAGGAGACGGTGTACATTTCTCAGATGAGGGGAACAGAGTCTTCCTCTTGAATTTTAGACTCTGCATCGGTACCTACTTGTAGGTACTTAAATCACCCAGATAACACAACAGCTCTTTTCAGAGCTTCCCTACCTCTAAGCACTCTAAATTCTTATTTTACTTTAATTGTTTTCACTGTTTTTCCCCGTGGTACGCTCAGGGTATGCAAACAGGTAAACGCACATGTAAGCGTACATGTAAACGTGCCCTGAGCATACTCCGCAAAATTTTCAAAGCAAAATAATGGATTTTTTGCCCTTCAGGGTCCTCCTAGGCCCCCCTGAGATAACCTAGAGGGTCATGGGGTCTCTACCCGGCCCCCTTTTAAAGTTTTCCCCTTTTGTTTTTCACCTCTTGTGTCTCGGTTGGCGGACTCTCCGGACCATTTGGAATGTTCACAGACACCCGAGAGCCAATCAGCTTTCCGCTCGCGCACTTCCGTGTCGCGCTGGGTGTGCTTACCGGTACACGTACCCAAAGCGCTCGAAGCGCGCATATAGATATATAAAAAAAATTAAGTTCATTTTCATAAAAACCACTGGACCGATTATCACCAAATATAGAAAAGGCCCTACTGCGTAACAGTCCCTACCATTTTGCCAAGTTTGGTGTAATTCCGTTCAGGGGTTCGGGCTAATCGTCCTATGGAAATTAACATGGGGAAAACACGTTTTGGGACCCCCCTTTTTTCTTGGCCCCCGCTTCACAAAACCCCCTGACACTTTCAGGGAAGGAGCGGAGCGTAACTGGCCATCTTCTTTGAGAAAGTCACCAAGATTCATCAACCGGCGCCAAAGTTATTCCCAATAGAATGTTGTGGAAACTAGGTCCTAACTGTAGGTAATATATATATATATATATATATATATATATATATATATATATATATATATATATATATATATATATTACCTACTGGCGGTCGCCAGTAGGTATATATAGTTAGGATTTTTTCCCTATGGGATTTCTGAAAATTCTATGCCTAATAACTTTTGCGTTTGTGGACGGAATTGGCTGAAATTTTCAGGAAAATGGCACATTTTGTTTCTGAGCAGCCCTTGAAAATTTGGGGGGGTTTTGTGGAGGGGGGGCCGAGAAAAAAGGGGGGTCCCAAAACGCGTTTTTCCCATGTTAATTTCCATAGGGCGGTTGGACTCACTTTTAGCCCGAACGGCTGAATGGATTTTCACGAAACTTGGCAAAATTGTAGGGACTGTTAGCCCGATGTGCCTTTGCTAGGTCTCAATATATGTGCTTCAGTGGATTTTGAGAAATTAACGTTTAAATCAAGATATATATCTGTAACAGCGCTCCGGGCAGCGATCCGGTTAGCGAACCTTTCGCGTATCGGAACTTTGCGATGCGAAGCTGATTGGCCCTCCGGTGTCTGTCAACATTCTAAACAGTCCGGAGCGGCCGCCATCTTGTCTCTCGGTAGGATCGAGAGACAAGAGGAGGCCAAAACAAAGGGGGAAATTACCATAAGGGGGCATAGTAGATCCTCGTTGACCCCCTAGGTTTTATGTGGAGGTTTTAAAAGGGCCTAGGAGGGTCCAAAAAAAAAAATTTTTTTTTGCGTGGTAAGCGCCAAGTTCGCGAACCGGATAGCTTTCTGGGCAGCGAACTTTATGGATAAAAGAATGAAAGACTTTTCTAATTCTGTATGTTAATTGTTTGTTGTTTTTCTTGTTTTTTTTTGTTTTCTTTTTTTTTAAAGTGTTTTTTTTATTTTGATTCTTTTTCATAATTTATTAAACTTTCTAACATTTGAGTGTCTGAAATGTCATTATTTTCTTGAAATATTGTTTGCAATCTGTGAGGTTGCAAAATGTCCTCATTTGCAAGGAGGAGATCTACTGCTTGGACACATTGCAGCAGTTCATTATCCAAGCTTTCATCCATAAATTCGATGTCAATTGGTTCTATTAATTCCTGGCTGCTCTCTTCCAGGTCCATCTCAAATGAAACTTGCTGCTCGCCTTCCATTTTGCCTGAAATTTGGATTAAAAAAATATATATTAGTAGAGATAGGGCACTGTTGGGATTAATTTTAGATAGGCAGTTTTTATCAGTGAATTTATCTTTTGGCAGTGTATAGTATGAGAGTGGAAATAGGACTATAAAAAAGTGTATGTGATTTAACCAACACCAGCCTTACTCCATTGATAACTATAACAGAGAAGTCTATCTAAATACATTACTACTACAGAGGGATAGTGTATATCTAGCAGAAAAGTCTACTATATTAAGTCATAGTGCACAATATATTAAATTATAACTTACCTTCACAAAGAAGTTGAAGTTTTTTGAAGCTATTGAAATTGGAGGTACAACAAGAAGTAGTAGTCAAAATGGCTGTGTTTCCTTCTCTCCCTTTATATATATACAGGTATATAACCAATTAAATGTCAGGTAATAAAAGTAGAAAATGAAAGTAACATTTTCATTGGTTGTCAATTCCAACAATTCAGATGTGTTTTGTGAAGTAATTTACCTCATGGTACTTGGAGAGGTCTACAGGCTAAATGGCTAAATGGAATTTCAATGAAATTTGTGAGAATGGAAGGGAATGTTATGTAGTATGAGCTAATCTATATTTGGTGAGAGTGTCTCTAGTCGTTTTTCTGTAAATTACTTTCCCGCCTTTTTTTAGGACCGCTTTCCGGGAAGCTGCCCGGTTAGCGAACCTTAAGCGTCACGGGAGTCCACCATTTTGTGTTTCGTTCGCATTAAGATACAAGATGGAGGGCAAATAATGTTTAGAATGGGTAGAAGGGGTCATGGTAGACTTATCTTGACCCTCTAGGTTTTCTGAGGGTGGCTGAGGAGGCTTATATGTGCGGAAAAAAAAACTTTTTTTAAAAAAATTCCGCGAGGTTAGCTTTCGGTTAGCGAACCGGGTAGCGCTCCGGGGAGCGAATTTTGTGGAAAATTAGTGAAAAAAGTTAGAGAAAAATAATAATTGTGAGTGATCAGATGTAGGGTAGCTCTGAGAAGAGCTTTTGGGTTTATGGTACATTTAGGTACTTATAAGTAGGTACCAATGCACAGTCTTAAATTCAGAATGAAAATTCTGTTGCCCTCATCTGAGAAGTGAACTCCATCTCCTCTGTAGATATCTTGCATGTAGTAACGCAAGTTATTGTTGTAAAGAGAGCCCATTCCATGGTCTCTCATGTAAGCTGAAACAGATTTGTTTACATGCTTCCTCGCTTTCTCAATTTGTGGACAAAATTGGTTGGACCACCTCCATTTCTGTCTTTGGCATATATTGGAATATACCAAGGCAGTTTGAGGAAAAAGTGCCATTAATTGCTCCAAGGTGTCCTTTAAAAGCATTTCCAGACCTACCCCTGTCAAAGTGCCCAAATCATTACCTCCACAGTGCACTATTAACAGGTCAGGTTTTGGCAAATGCATAAAGGTTTTCACCAATGGTATCAATTGGTGACATTTTAATCCTCTTTGGCCCAACCAGTTAATTTCCACATCTTGTAAATTGAGGTTGTGTAAATTTCTGCTCTCAGCATACCTTTGAGCCCAGTGGATGTAACTATGTCCAACAATCCAGACGTTAAACATGGTGGAAGAAGGTTGTTCTGCAGTCAGATGAAGTGTGGTAATGAAAGGGCAGTTGAAACAGTAGGAGTTTCTAAAGAAAAAAAACTGTGGATTTACAATGCTAATGATTCATTAGCAGTGATTGGTGCATTTCCATTTCTGAAAACAGAAAGTTAGGGTGCATGGATGTGTTCTTTGAAAGATGTAATTTGAATGGTCAAGGAAGAAACAATTAATGAAAGATTGCACTGGATACGCAGGTGCACTGAGAGTTCAGAGTTCAATTGAAACATTGTTGTGTGAATTTGCAAACATCAGAGGTCTTCCAGGAGGTGGTTGCTATGGAAACAAGGCAGACAGGGCAGAGGGGGGAAGGGTTTTGATTTGAAAAAAGTGAGGGAAGAGGTATGATTGGCTAATATGAGAGATATGTGAAAAGAATATCTGTATTTCTGTGCTTTCAATAGCTGCAGCCTTTGGAGTGCATCCTTTTTCTTCTGCTGAAGACAATTTGGTGTATTTCTGAGACTGTTTTCAAAACTCAAACAATATTTGCTAAGGTGAGAAAAGATTTATTTAATTTAGATAGAGAATAGTATGATTTAAGGAGAAAATGATGAAGAAAGCTGTGTTTTTAAAATGTGGTTTTGTCTCTAGTGATATAGTAATAGAATTAGTTTCATAGAGAAATTATAATTGCATATTTGGTGTAACATTCTGGCATGCTGTAACACAAGATATTGTAATACATGGAGGCCATTTCATGGTCTGTTATGTAAGCTGAAACAGATATGTTGCTTTTAAAAACGATTTCAGAAATCAATTACATTTCTGGATATTTACTGCTAGAGCTTCATAGGTTGTTTTGGGCCATATTTATAAGGTATTTGAGTGTCTAAGATGTTATGTTCGCCTTTTAAAATGTAAAGTGTTCCTCATGGGGCAAGTGTCTTGTAAATACGCTCCCACTTGTGCTTGGCAAATTTAGATTTTGATTATGGGAGTTACCTAGCCATGTTAATAGTGTCCCAAAAATGGTGCTAGGGCATTCCAGAAAACACTTTCATGTGTCTCAAGGACATTTTTAGTTATTTCTTCATGAATGCAGATATACAATTGATTTATATGCTGTGTTTAAAAACGAATTTTGAAATGAATTAAATTTCAGGATATGTACTGTTAGAGCTTCATAGGTTGTTTGGGGTCATATTTAGAAGGCATTTTAGTGTCTTTGATGTTATTTTTCCCTTTTTAAATGGAAAGCGTTCCTCATGGGGCCCTGAGCAGTTCTTAGCCATGTTATTTCATAGGAAGTGGATAACATGGCTAAGAGCATTTGCTGGAAAATGCATGAATATCGCTGATTTTTCTGCTATATTCATGGATTGTGGCCGTTTTTTTTCACATTGCTTCATAGGTTGTTTGGGTTCATATTTAGAAGGCATTTTAGTGTCTTTGATGTTATTTTTCCCTTTTTAAATGGAAAGCGTTCCTCATGGGGCCCTGAGCAGTTCTTAGCCATGTTATTTAATAGGAAGTGGATAACATGGCTAAGAGCATTTGCTGGAAAATGCATGAATATCGCTGACTTTTCTGCGATGTTATTTTTCCCTTTTTAAATGGAAAGTGTTCCTCATGGGGCAAGTGTTTTGTAAATACGCTCCCACTTGTGCTTGGCAAATTTAGATTTTGATTATGGGAGTTACGTAGCCATGTTAATAGTGTCCCAAAAATGGTGCTAGGGCATTCCAGAAAACACTTTCATGTGTCTCAAGGACATTTTTAGTTATTTCTTCATGAATGCAGATATACAATTGATTTATATGCTGTGTTTAAAAACGAATTTTGAAATGAATTAAATTTCAGGATATGTACTGTTAGAGCTTCATAGGTTGTTTGGGGTCATATTTAGAAGGCATTTTAGTGTCTTTGATGTTATTTTTCCCTTTTTAAATGGAAAGCGTTCCTCATGGGGCCCTGAGCAGTTCTTAGCCATGTTATTTCATAGGAAGTGGATAACATGGCTAAGAGCATTTGCTGGAAAATGCATGAATATCGCTGATTTTTCTGCTATATTCATGGATTGTGGCCGTTTTTTTTCACATTGCTTCATAGGTTGTTTGGGTTCATATTTAGAAGGCATTTTAGTGTCTTTGATGTTATTTTTCCCTTTTTAAATGGAAAGCGTTCCTCATGGGGCCCTGAGCAGTTCTTAGCCATGTTATTTAATAGGAAGTGGATAACATGGCTAAGAGCATTTGCTGGAAAATGCATGAATATCGCTGACTTTTCTGCGATGTTATTTTTCCCTTTTTAAATGGAAAGTGTTCCTCATGGGGCAAGTGTCTTGTAAATACGCTCCCACTTGTGCTTGGCAAATTTAGATTTTGATTATGGGAGTTACGTAGCCATGTTAATAGTGTCCCAAAAATGGTGCTAGGGCATTCCAGAAAACACAATCATGTGTCTCAAGGACATTTTTAGTCATTTCTTCATGAATGCAGGTATACAATTGATTTATATGCTGTGTTTAAAAACGAATTTTGAAATCAATTAAATTTCAGGATATGTACTGTTAGAGCTTCATAGGTTGTTTGGGGTCATATTTAGAAGGCATTTTAGTGTCTTTGATGTTATTTTTCCCTTTTTAAATGGAAAGCGTTCCTCATGGTGCCCTGAGCAGTTCTTAGCCATGTTATTTAATAGGAAGTGGATAACATGGCTAAGAGCATTTGCTGGAAAATGCATGAATATCGCTGATTTTTCTGCGATATTCATGCATTGCAGGCCTTTTTTTATCACATTTGCAAGCACTTCTTAGCCATGTTATCCAATGGGAGGTGGATAACATGGCTAAGAGCATTTGCTACAAAGGTTGTTTGGGGTTATATACCATTTTTGGGAAATTATTAACATGCCTATCTAACTCCCATAATCAAAATCTAAATTTGCCAACCGCAGGTGGGAGCGTATTTACAATAAATTTGCACCATGAAGAATGTAAAATAGCATACTAGATACTCAAATAACTTATAAATATGACCCAAAACATCTTATGAAGCACTAGTAGTGCATATTTCCAGAAATGTATTGGTTTTCATTTAATGATTTACTTCATTGGTAGGCCTTCACATGTTTTTTTACCTTGGTTTTTTTTCAGTGAAAATCTTATCTGCAACCATGTGTTGGCCTCACCTCAAATAAACAAAACAGGTGATGGACTGAATGTGGATCAATGACACACATTCACCCCAGTCAAAAGATCTGGGCCTAAACAAACCTTTAGATAGGCTACATCTTATCGTCATCCTGAATTAATGATTTTAAATATTAGGGAGTGATTTATGAGTGTTGTATTCCTGTTTTGTACCATTGAGTGTCATTTTTGTGATGCAGTGCTGGTGGAAAATATTTGCTATGTTAAATAATTAGTACGGCATTAAGTTTTAGATGACTGTTATTTATTTACTGTTTGGTAATAGTGGTTAATAACATTTTATATTATATTTTTTCACAGATTCAACTGCAGATTCTTTCATAGTTTGGAAAATGCCTTCCAGAAGTCGAATACGAAAGGCTAGAAAACGTCAAAGACAGCAGGATGATGTTTTATTGCAGCAGTCCTCTTCCCCAAATACTTATCAAAACACCAAGAAAGGTCCGGGTAAGAGCACGAAATCATTCTTAAGAAATATTTGTAGTAAAAAAAATTTTGCTCAAAAAAATGTGTCTGTTTACAACAAGAAAAGTAATTTAAATGGAAAGGAGAGACCCATCACAAATGTTACTGGTAGAGGAAGAGATAACTCTGTGCATGATAGTAGAAGGAAACAACAGTTTAGGGACATTCGACAACGAATGTTCCGTAATAGGATATTAGTTAATTTATTGAAAAATATTAAAAAGAAAGGCCAACAGAAAACGGCATTTTATAGGAAGAAGAAAAATGTAGAGAAAATTATTGATCATGCTTTTGAAATCAAGCGAAAGTTGTTTATTTTGGTAATCAATAGAATTAGGAAACTAAGCAAGGTAATTTCTGATTTCAAAACAAAAAGTAGATGGAAGAGAGTAGTAAATCGTACTAACTTTTGTGAAGTTTTTTCTGGAGAATGGATGCATAGTTCAAGTTCTGAGGCATTTTTTAATGAGGAGACTTATTTTCAGGATAATGATTTGGTGCATGCAGTTGACATCAGTGGTCGAGCTTATGAAGTGAAGGATGGTTGTCCAGTTGAAAAAGAACAACTTGTGACAACAGAGACAGAAGAGGCGCTAAGTGATGAGGTTTTAGGAAGACGTCCTAAGGGTCCTGTGTACATTTGGAAGTGTAGTTCTATTTGCAGTGTGCGACAGGTTTCCATCAATTTGCTTTGTGATTTTATACGGACATTTAATAAGAAAAGTTTGAAGCAGAAAATGAAGTTGTTGCAAGATTTAGATCCTTGCAGAGTGAGACAAATGACAGGTTTGCGTGGTCATTCACTGGCTTGTCTTTCCAGGAGAGTATGCCAGAGTGTTTTTCATCATTTCAGGATGCTAGCAGTGCATCATAATAAAGTGAGAAAATTAGTGAGAATGTTGTATTATGCTAAGAGTCCAGCAATTATGCTTAAACAGTTATGTGCTGCTCTTTTGCATGGTTCTGAAATAGATGTGAAGAATATTTGTGAAGAAATTGAGTTTTGTTACTTTGGTAGTAAAGATGAGAATGTTCAAATTGACCCTGAAGTAGAGGGTAATGTGGAAGATAATGTACAGGTTTCCAGTACAGATAATTTTCAGAAGGAAATTGCCACGTTTCAGATGAAATCAAGTGAGAGGCCTAATTTCACTTGTGTATGTTGTCGACGCACTTATTATAAGAATCAGACTAAGGTAGTGGATTTATATGCAAAAAGTGAAAGGGAAAATAATAGTGAATGGAAGGATTTAGCCACATACTTGATGGTAGAAAATTATTTTGATTTGGGATCGGATCAACGTGTGTGTACTTATTGTTGTAATAAATTAAACCAAAACCAGATGCCTGCTAGGGCAGTTCATAATAATCTGGAATTGGTTGAGATTCCTTCTGAATTGAAGGATTTAAATACTTATGAATCTATTTTGATTCAAAGTATCCATCCCTTTCAGGCTATTGTAAGAATGGAGCCAAAGACAGGGAAGTTGCCTCCAGCAGATTTACAGAGAGGATTAAAGGGAAGAGTTGTTTATTTGCCTCTAGATTTGAACAAAAACATTAACACAATTGGAATAGAAAAAGTGGAAGAGGAACCTCTGGTTATCTTGGTTAATGGGGTTCCGACAAAGAATAAGAAAATATGGCAAGATTTAGTGGATGTTAGGAAAGTCAAAAAGGCAACAGTGTATTTGAAGAAAAATAATAAGTACTATAAGAATGTATATGTTGCAGAAGAGGAAGTAAGTGATGAAGAGGATAGCGATTTGTGTGCTGGCCAAATTGAGAAAGTAGAGGCCTCTAAAAGTGAAGAAATATATGAACATTATAGTGTTCATCCTTTGCATTCCAAGGAAGTCATGGGGAATGCTATTGAGTTGTTTCAAATGAAACAAGCCAAAGGGAGTCCCATTAGTGTTTGGGAGGAAAGTTTGGAAGCTCGGTGTTTCCCACAGCTATTTCCCACAGGTCAAGGAGGAAGATATGATGAGCGACCTCGTGAAATTCCTGCGTCTGAATACCGGACTTTACGATTGTATGCAGAATATCCTAGGTTTCGGCAATGTATTCCCTATTTGCTTCATCTCCTGTTTGAAAGCGATCTGTCTGGACTTTCATATGCAGTGAACCACATCTTAAAAAGTGGTATACAGATGCGAAACATCTCGGCAAGTGACTTTATGCATAAAGTCAATGTCCAAGACAGTATTTTGGATTCTCACTTAATTAATCTCATGGCGTGTCAGCGTGGTACTAATGAGTACTGGTACCGTCGTCATGGTGATTTAAAATGTATGCTGAGGAACTTAGGAACTCCGACATGGTTCCTCACTCTGAGCTGTGCTGAGTATGGCTGGGATGACTTACTTGAATTTCTACGAGAGGCAAATGGAAATATTGAAAACATTGAATTCAAGACACCTGGAGAACTGTGTTCTTTGGATCCTGTGAATGTATGCAGGTACTTCAATCATAGATTTGAAGCTATGATGTCTTTCATCACAAATAAAAAGAATCCACCTCTTGGAGAGGTGTTGGATTTCTTCTGGAGAAAGGAGTATCAAGCAAGAGGTGCCCCTCATATACATATGTTGCTGTGGATCAAGGATGCACCTAAATTTGGAACAGATCCGGATGACTTAGTGATGAATTTCATCGAACAGTATTCTACGTGTGCTGTTCCAAACGCAACGGAGAAGAAAAGTCTAAGAGAACAAGTTCTACGTTTTCAAAGCCATCGTTGTGGAAAGTACTGTCGTCGTAAATTCAGAAACAAGGACAAGTTCTACACCAAATGTCGTTTCAACTTTCCACGACCGGTGATTTCTAAAGGAAGAGTGAACAGTTTGATGTCTTCGCTGCGACATAATGTGACGAGGAAATCACCCAAGAATACATACAATTTGAAAAGGAATGAAGAGTCCAAGTACATCAATGACTACAACCCAGTGATTTTGTCCATGTGGAATGCCAACATGGATATACAGTTTGTGGCTGACAACTGTATGGCTGTGGCTCGGTATGTGACATCTTACATCACCAAAAAAGAAAAGACCGAACTGAAGGATATGTGGGAGGACATTTCCCATGAAAAGAGCCTCAGCAAGAAGTTGTACAGTTTCAGTCTGAAGATGTTGTCGCATCGAGAAATCGGAGCTTACGAATGTTCTGATCGATTGTCTTCAGCAAGTCTCTATGCCAAATCCAGGAGTCTCGTTTGGGCGAGTCTTGGTCTTGCTGCAACGCGAAATCGAGTTCTAAAACCTGTTCGGGAAATTGAGTATTTGGCAGAAAAGGAACCAAACAGTACCGACATTTTGAAGACCAACATGTTGGATACATATTATCCAAATCGAAGCAGTCACCTTGAGAATGTTTGTCTATATGAGGTTCTCCAAAATTATATATTCAAGAGGAACATCAAAGAAGATATTGAGAAAGGAGTGTATGCTGTAATTGGAAGTGAAGGATGCCTGGTCAAGCAAAGAAAATGCCAATTAGTAAACCATCGAAAATTAAGTGGCGAATCTCCAGAAAAAAAGGAGTTTTTCTATTTAGCACTTTTGCAACTTTTCAAGCCTTGGCGTGCAGAAGAGGAACTGCTTGGAGATTTCCTCTGTTACGAAGACTCTTTCAATGCAGCCAAGGAGTCCATAGAATGTCCTGCTTTTTCTAAATATCAAGAAATGCTAACTTTGGAAATTGAGCAGGAAGCAACGATTGCAGCCGAGATTGCCAGAGACAGTTCTCAGGACAGTCAGAGTTCTGTTTCATTGAGTCAAGATCCACTTGGAGGACCTATTATCGAAAATGAAGCTGCCACTGCTATGAATGAAGTAGAAAGAGCCATGGCACATGCTCAGGAGGATTCAGTTAACTTACAAGACTTGGAAAAACAACTCAACGTTGAGCAGAGGAAAATATATGATGAAGTTACCAAGGAAATTGAGCACGGATTAAGTCATGAGAAGAAAGAGTGCTCGTGTACGTCGTTGAAGCCTGTCCGACTGTACGTGAGTGGAGAAGCGGGAACTGGAAAAAGTTTCCTCATTAAAGCAATCTCTTGTTATTTGCAGGAAAGGACTGAGTCATCGCTGTCTTGTGTTGTGACCGCTCCTACTGGACTGGCAGCACATAATATTAAAGGTATTACTTTGCATCGTCTATTGATGCTGCCGGTGGAGCATGACAACAAATTACAATACAACAAGTTATCTGGAGATGCTTGCTGTGAAGTTTCAAGAGTCTTGAGGAAAATGAAACTACTTATCATTGACGAAGTAAGCATGGTTTCCAATGTCATGCTTGCCTTTGTGCATTTGAGAATGCAAGAAGTACTTAAAACTGAATATGATGTCTTATTTGGTGGGAAACACATTATTGTTTTCGGAGATCTTCTACAGCTGACACCAGTAAAAGGTCAACCTGTGTTCAAAATACTCACGCATGAAGATACCAGGAAGTGCCTAGGGAGCATTGGCAACGTCAATATATGGTTAAACTTCAATTATGCAGAACTGCATCAAAATATGCGTCAGGCAAAGGATGAAGATTACAAGAATATTCTACAAGATATTAGAATTGGAAAAGTGACCGAGCATGGGAAAGAAGCTTTAAATGCACGGTTACTGTCAAATTTGTATCCCAAACAAGAGATTGTGCCTGAGAATATTTTTCAGAAAATTACTGAGAAGAAATCCGGGATATGTCTCATGCCAACTCTTGCAGAATGTGCCATCTTCAACAACAAAATGTTGAATTTAGAAAAGCAAGACATTGTGAAACTGGAAGCTATCGACAAATTAGAGCATATGGGATCAACAATTATTTTGTCAGATAATTTGAAATCAAAATTGGATTCATTAGAGAAGACTATATCTAAGACAGCGGGTTTTGAAAAGACTCTGAATGTGTGTTTAAATTGCCGAATCATTTTGAGACGGAATTTACATGTAGAAAGAGGTCTGGTAAATGGATCAATGGGTAATGTTGTTGATTTTGAGAAATACAGAAATAGAGATGGAATAGAATTTTTAAGAATTAAATTTGATGGCATTGAGGAAGTACAGCAAATTGGTCGTTGTTCTGCTAGGTTTTTGCTTGTTAAAGACTTATATGTTCGCCGTAAACAGTTTCCTGTTTGCTTAGCATATGCGGTGACAATCCATAAATCGCAAGGTTTAAGTGTAGACTGTGCATTGGTGAATATTGGCAGTTCAGTGTTCAAGGAGGGTATGGCATATGTGGCATTGTCACGAGTTAGAACTTTATCGGGATTGTACTTGATTGACTGTGATGTCACAAACATTTGTGCGGATCTAGATTGTGTTAAGGAATACAATAGGTTAAGAAGAGAGTATGCGCCACATTTGCCTCAATATCCTTTGTTTGAGAAACGTGTGGTAGGCCGGAAACGTAGAAATAGCAGTAATAGTAGGGAGGTTGTTGCAAAAAGACTAAAAGTGAATGAACCGAAAGTTGTTAGCAGAAAGAAAGTGGATACTGTTGAAGAGATTGTTGGTTTTCAATTTGAAAACAGTTCTGGTGTCAACTGCTATGCAAATGTCGTTGTTAATGTTCTCTTTTCACTAGAGAGTTTAAAAGAACAGATTGTGTTCAATTCAGAACAAAGTTTATGCTGCTTGTTGAATTCTGTGTTAGAGAAATGTAGCACTGATCGTACAAAAGTAGAAAGTGTGTCTGAAGTTCGTTATCTGTTAGATGAATGTTCAGGTCAAACAGACTTCTCTGAAAATAATCAGCAAGATTGTCAGGAGTTTTTAATGTATATGCTTGATATATTGCAAGATGAGGGTGTAGATGTAGATCACCTGTTTGGGCTTTCTTATCAATGGCAGCATGACTGCGAGAACTGTATGGTATCAAGTACTACTAGTGTAGACTCAGAAAGATTTATATATTTAACTTTGCCAGACAGTAAATCAGTGTCCTTTAATAAGCTAGTAAAAGCAGCGGATCACAACATGGAGTGTAGCCAATGTAAATGTGATATGATGTCAACATTATTTATACGTAGATATGGCCAGTATGTCATTTTAATGATGCAACGATGTAGGCCTGATGGATCAAAATTGTCAACTTTAATAAAACATTTTGTGGCTTCTCAGCTGTCAATATCAGGGAGGACTTTTGTTACTGTAGCAATTATCTATCACGATGGTCCATCAACAACATCAGGACATTATACAGCTTACTTAAAGTCTAGAAACGGCTGGTCATTCTGTAATGATTCTGTTGTAACTTTCAAAAAAAAATTGCCGTTTGACCTTAAAAATTCTTACCTGGTGTTTTTAAAACCAAAATTTTAAGTAGAGGGAATGTAAGTCTGCAATGCTGTCTCGATTAAAAATCCAACTATATAAACCTGATGGAAGTAAGTCTGCTTCATAGTAAGCAGTATCAGTGTCATAGGAAAAGGAGAACATGAGTGACAAAGAAGAGTAAGATATTAGTAGTCCAGGATTGTGAAAATAATCTCAAATATTTTATTTTTGAAAGTTGCGAAAATAGAAAATGTCGGGATTTGATTGGAAGAATTACAAGACTTGCGAATCGCGGCAACATGATTTGGCCTAGTGGAAACATGTGATATAATGAGAGAAGTTTTTTTTCTATGTAACATATTTCACGTATCGATGGAGGTTTTCTTTCAGAAAGTGGCGGGCTGAAAATATTTAAAGCACAACAGAGTGGATGCTGTTTATAGGAGATCGTTTGACGTCATTGAAAGTAAGTTAATTTTAAGAAGTTTTGAAAACAGATTTCTTAGGTTGTATGGGTTTTTTAAACACAGTCATTTTGATTGTGTTTTTTTTTCCCTGCTGTTACATGATGAATACCTTCAAGTCACTGATTTAAGTGAAATTTGATACATTCTGAGAACAGCAAAAATAAACCATTTAACATGTATAATTAATGTTATGCTTTTTGTCCTTATGATATACATTTAGAAATGTGTGGTACATATGGGTAAGCTGAGTTCTGTAAATATCAATTTTAATGCTTAGAGTGCTGTACTTCTAGGTAGTGTTTTTTTTTTTATAAAAAAAAGAGGCCTCACCTCAAAGAAAGCTCTTGAAAGCACACATCTTATTTGCATCCTAAAACAATCATTTACAATGTTAGACACAATTTTATTATGGCTTTACATCTTTTTTGCGCTGCTATTGCATCACTATTGTGAGACATTAGCAGTGCAAGAAAAACATCATGTTCCAAAATAGGCCTCAGTTCAGCAACATCAAGATACAGTTTCTTTTGAATATATATGTTTAGGATTGTGTAGGTGACGTAGAGAAGCAGAGACTTCTGTAAATGTCAAAGTTGTTGAAAAACTGTTTGTTTTTGAACCTTTTCCCTTGTCTTTTCTAATTTTTAAATACATGTTTTAATATTTTTTTAAATGTTTGTTCTTTGTTTTACAGATTGAAAGTATGAAAAAATATTTAAAAAAGGTAACAAGAATTATAAGGTAAATGTTTTCCACTCTTTTTACCCGCAATGCACTGCTGATGATGTCATTGACACTATCTCTCATTTACTCTCTCTAGCTGTCTTTCTTTTTACATTATTCTCTGATTACTTCCCTTATACTAACTCTTCTTTTTTTTTTAAAAATATTTTTTTAGTTCGCTTAAAGTTCGCGAACCGGTCAGCGAACTTGAAGCGAACCAAAAGAAATAGAGCTTGCCAGAGTGATAAACATTCTAGCAATTTTGTTTGAAAGGGGAGGTAGTTCTGAAAAGAACTGTTTTTTTTTGTTTTTGTTGTTTTATATTTTTTTTTTATTTTTTGAACATTTTTTGATTTTTTTGTATTTTTAGAACTGTTTTATGTTTTTTTTGTTTTTTTTATGGTGGGGAGACAACAAAAAACAGGCTTTCAAAACGGCTCAACTGGAGCAAAAAAAAGAAAATTACTTTTTGGGTGCATTAGGGCATTTATGATTTTCATATGCAATGTTCATGAGGTTGACACTCATGTTGCCATATGATAGCATTTCACCACAGTAAACACAAGATAACTTTATGTGCTGGAAGTTAGGTTGGATGTTGGGCACAGTCTCTTGTGCCTCTCTTCCCGTCAAAGACAATGTGGATGTAGATCTTGCCACAGGAGTTGCCGTCGGATTGTCTACAAGATCCCTTAATTCAGCCCGGCTGTAGTTATTGGGATGCCACCTGCTCATGTGACGGTGCATTGTATAGTTCCCCATACTGTACTTCTTTTCTGTGCCTCTCGACAATCTGTAGTCACAGATGAGGCAGGTGGCATATTTTGCATTGACTTTCTTTGTTCCAGGAGGGATGGTGAAAAACTGCCAGATAAAACTGGATTTTCGTTTAGAAACCCGGGGCAACTCATCAAGAAATTGTTGTTCCTCTCTCTCCTCTTCTTCTTCTTCCTCATCTTCCTCCTCTCTGTTAGTCAGAATTTGACTAGGTGGTCCTCTCTTCTTATGAGGAGGTGGAGGTGGTGGTGGGGGTGCACCAGCTGCAGCAAGAATGGAAGCCATTGTGGATCTTCAAATAAATGGTCTTTCTCTCACCAAGATGAAAGTCAGAGTGAGGAAATAAGGAGGGGTTTACATGATTTGGGGAAAACAAAAGTTCTGAGCCAATGAAAAGTGTTATTTTTAGGTCACATGACCTAGTCATACATCATTTGGAAACCAAAAGTGAAATGAACCAATGAGAAGTTTGATAAACAAGTCACATGACCTGTTCCGCTTACGTTACGCGGCGCGCGCCGCGTCCCAGATCGCTTCCGGTTCGCGGTCCGGAGCACTTCCGGGAGCGCTAACGCGACGCGTCATTAGACGCATTACGCGATAACGTGATATGTCGCGCTTCCGCGACGCGTCACTGTTCCGCTAACGTAACGTTGACCGGTTCGCGGACTAGATCGCGGCATCAAGATGAGCTAACGGAAAGCTTCCCGGTTCGCGAACTAGAAGCGTAGAAAAAAATATTTAAAAAAAATTATCAATAAATATCTATATATATTTTGGGATTTAAAGAATAATACATTTTACAGCTACAGATGTTAGCTTTTAAAAAACCAATGAAATTCACTGAAAAAACCATAGGTTATAGACCATATATAGTTAGAAATTTGCATTTAAAAAACCATTGAAATTCAATGAAAAAACCATAGGTTATAGACCATATATAGTTAGGGATTTGCATTTACAAAACCTTATTTTACTCGCACAAAACCATTGAAATTCCATATATAGTTAGTTGCACTAACTATATATCGCGCACCCGCAATCCACTGCTGATGATGTCACATATTACATCATTCATGACATGGTCAGTGACATCACTGATGACATCACTGATGACATCTCAAATGACATCACTGATGACATCACTGATGACAACATCCAGTGACTGTATGTTTCTGTAAAGTTAAAATATGTCTTTCATATTGAAGAATGAGTGGATGTATAAGTGTCTGGATGAAGGATTTAGTAGGTGCATGACTGACTGTATGAGTGAGTGATTAACTGTGTCTCACTGAGTGCATGGGTTAGTGACTAAACTGTCTTAATTTGTGCATCATTATGTCTGTTGTTCTGTAAACTGTTGCATGTGTTGATCAGGAGATATATGAGTAACTATATGGGTTATTGATTGATTGCCCAAGTATTTGTATGGGAGACTGAGTGTGTGTGTGGGTGGCTGGGAGGTGTATGACTCTGTGCATAGATGTGTGAGCAGTTGATTCACTAGATGTATGGTTTCAAAAGTGCATGTGGAAACAGCTGTATGGGCGGTTGACTGTGTGCATGAGTGTATTGGTGAGTGAATGGATATCTCAGTGCTACATGTCAAAGTAAGTACATATGTAAAACACAGTACATGGGTGAGTTGACATATATAAATAACTGTGCATAAGAGCCAGTGAATGTGTGAGTGGCTGTATGGATCATTGTGAACTTGTATCAGGGATTGTATAAGAGAGTAAATATGTGTTAGTATATGTTTGAATAAGTAAAGTTTGTATAACTGTATAGTTGAGGAAATGGAGGTGTGATTGATTCTTTGCATGACTGACTAGGTGTGTGAGTAACTCCATGGATGAGTGACAGTCTGTGAGTGTCTGTTTACACTGATTGTATCTAAGGTTATATTAGAGTCTGAAGAGGTTCATCGTATTATCACATGAATGATATCATCAGTGATGTGATCAGTAATGTCAAATGAGATGTCATCAGTGATGTCATCAGTGATGTCATTTGAGATGTCATCAGTGATGTCATTTGAGATGTCATCAGTGATGTCATCAGTGATGTCATTTGAGATGTCATCAGTGATGTCATCAGTGATGTCACTGACCATGTCATGAATGATGTAATATGTGACATCATCAGCAGTGGATTGCGGGTGCGCGATATATAGTTAGTGCAACTAACTATATATGGAATTTCAATGGTTTTGTGCGAGTAAAATAAGGTTTTGTAAATGCAAATCCCTAACTATATATGGTCTATAACCTATGGGTTTTTCATTGAATATATATATATATATATATATATATATATATATATATATATATATATATATATATATATATATATATATATATATATATATATATCCTCCAGAAAAAGCCCCCACATTTAATACCCTTCCCTGTGTGGCTGTAAACATTGGTACAGCCTGTCCCAGCACGAGAGACGAACATTAAAAAGCGGCGCTTTGAAACCTGGGGCCCACTGGAGGGCAACAAAGAAAAAATTAACATTAAATTGGGCAGTTTTGAATTGGTTGACAAACGAACTACACCAAAGTGGAAAAATTAAGACTACGACTCCCGGCATGCTGTTCACTGGAGGACACGTGCCTGAAGGATATTAAATGTGGCAGTCTATTCACGTTTGCTTCAACTTGCCCCACCCCATGATTAAGGTGTAGGAGCACCGAAACGCGTAGGGGGACAGAAATTTACCGGGCTAGAAATGCCGCTTTTGCACAATAAAGGTTCTGTTGAATGGCCTCTCGTGGAGCGTATCTCGGAAGCTTGGGGCCGTTTCTGGAGGATATATATATATATATATATATATATATATATATTGTTTTAAATGTAATAAACTTTCATACATGTTCCCATGCTTTAATATGGGGAAACCTTCATCCAGGTGGCAAGAGCAGTCTTGGTCCTGCTCCAATAGGACCAATTCAGCTGGAACTGCCAAGCCAGGTACTCTCAACACACTCAAGACCAGTACTGCTAGATATGGAGGACAGTTTTCATATATGGCCCTATGGATCAAGATACAGAGCTTGAAACACCTTTCCCGCTACTACCCTCATTGCCCAACATCATGTGCTGTGGTGCCACACTGTTCCTACCTTCCGCACATTATCCTTGTCTCCTTCACCCATCCATGAATGTATGCACTCACTCAAACAATTATCAATTCATGTGCTCACTCCCTTGGTCAATCACCCTTGAACTCCTTCATCTACTGATCCATTCACCCAACCAGCCAATATTGAGCAGCATTTATTCAGCCACAGCAGCCATACATCCAAACATCAAGGAAGAACCTTTTACAGTTATAGGCCATAACTATTGGCTTTGCCTGTGCTTGGTAAAAGTTGCTGTGATGTTTGTTGAGAGTAACAATGATGGAATTGAGTATATGAAAAGATGAGGCCTTATTAAACAGGCACAGGATATGTCCTTAGTGTAGACAAAGAGGGTCTATGTTGTGTGCTAGAAGAATTTTTGTCACCCCCATGTCAATGCTTTACCTGAGAGACATCTCACAACTAGTTATAAACTTTCTTCATATTAGTCATCAGACAGCTTTGTAGTTATCTTTGCAGAGCTATATCTATCAAAATATTCGCAACATCATTAAAGTGATAGTTAGGATTGTCGATTCACATAAAGAGGAACTATTGTCATGATAGAGAGTAATGAAAACAAAGGGAAGCTTAGATAGTCAGTCATAGGCATGATAAAGCAACCAAACACTGAGAATCAAACATAGTAGTTGGAAGCACAAGAAAATGTTTTTGGGATTGAAAGGCTCTGTGAAGAAACATGAAGCCTCTAATGAGATTTAGGTTGACACCTGATAACACAAACACTGTCAGACACAGGGTCCTTGATATGTGGTGTAAATGATAGGAGGCATGTTAGACCTAACATTCGGATATAATATCCCACCAGACTTACTTGACTTCACTCCCTGATTGTTTCTAAATTTGATTGTGTTGACAATTACATAAGGACTCTCTGTAAGTTCTCCTGCTTACCAGTGGCAATGTTCTTGTGGTCTCAGTTCCACTCATGGTAAAGTTGGCCAACACCCAAATAGCACATTTAATTTACTTATAAGGCCCTAGTAAATGGTACCACATGGGGCCAGGGCCTGGAAATCAAATGCTACAAGTGGGCTGCAGCTCAAATTGTGCCATCCACTAAAGAAGCATTTTAAAACATGTCTCAGGCCTACCAATGCAGCCTGTAGTGCCGTTTTCAACTGACATTTGGACCTGGCAAAATACATCTTTTGCCAGGCTTAAACCTTCCTTTTTTAATGCTTATCAGTCACCACTAAGTTAGACACTGGCCACCTATTGGGCAATGTACATGGTATTTCAGGATGTGTGTGTTTAAGTTTTTACATGCCTGACTGTCAAAAACGTCAAAGTTGTTTTTCACTGTTGTACGGCTATCTCTCCAATAGACTGATGGGTTACTCTAATACACATAATAAGTGCTAACTACAGAATTGAAATAGATAGAGAATTATGTTTACACTCAACTGAAGTGCAAGTTAAAGTTCTTTATAATGGTAAAATTGGATTTTAAGTTACAATTTTGGAAATGTCTTTTGTGGGTTGTGTATTGCTTCCAGACAGACAAAAGAGGCCTAGGTGTGAGGGGAAAGGGTCTTCCTGACAGGATGGCTGGGGAGGGTTTGTGCCCTGCAGCATGAACAAAGGAACCTGATACCAGGCCTACCTTTGCCTTTGTCACCCTAGACAGTTTGGAGCCACGCTCAGGGAAAGAGAATTGACCACAACCAGTTTTGAGTGTAGGATATGGAATTCCCCCACAAAAGGCTGGACCCAGATTCAGACCCTCTTTACCAGAACACTCCTTAGCATTACAAAAGTAATGCTAATGCGATGTTAAACCTATTTTGGGGTTTAATGCTAACTGGTGTTAGCGTTGGTTAGTATGTAAAAGTAATGCAAAGCAGAGTTTAACATTAATTTGCATCAAGGGGTGTTAGATGGGTGGTACATGGGTGTTCCCATGCAACCACCCATGCCTTTTGGTTCTAAATCCTTTCTACTGGCAGTAGTAGACAAGGTTTAGTGCCAAAAATTTATGAAACTGTAAAGCAGGCATTAAAAGGAAATTGTTTTCATTTCTACTTGCTTTTCAGCACACATACAAAATAGGAAAAGCTTTGAATAGTAACTCGGCATAGTAATATGTACAGGAAAGGTACCTTCCCTGTACAAAACCTATGCTAGACTGAAGCACACACCCTAGCACTAGGCGCTAGAGAGAGAGGAGGAGCGTGCAATATATCTGTGAATATGGCGCTCGCCTGCTCTCTTTGTGTCACGCAATGCAGTGCAGCCTTTTTGGGGGCTACGCTGTATTCCATGACAGTTTTCAGAATCTGGGTGTCATGCACATGGTGGGATTGCTCATTTATTCCGTCTGACATTTCCTGGGTGTTCTGGAGCCAATGGAGGTGAGCCAGATGGCCACTTCTGATGTCTTTGCCACTTTCTCCAGCTCGCCTGATCAGGGTCGCTCCACTGCTCAAAATGAAAAATAAAATCATGATAACGTGTGCTTATTATCCTTTTATTTTTCCTATTGAAATCAATGGCTTGCGTGCGGGCTGGCCAGAGCAGGGAGAGGAGTGGTTTGCACTCCTTAGGTGCGCATGACAGTTTGGCGGGCCCTCTTGGGACAGATAAACAGTTATGCTCACTTTGCATCTTCCCCACCAGACTTTCTTTACTCGGCTTGGTGAGGAACATGCAAAACCCTCCAGTCCCTATCTGAGCACCGAAGCACAGAGCTCAGACTAATCACAATGCTGCATTGCAGAGTTGTGATTGGCTATGGGGAGCATGGGAGCCCGGGTGCTTCCTGCTGCTTTATGCTGCCAGAGGAGAGAGAAAGAAGGGGATGGAGGAGAGGCGGCAGCCAGCCAGTAAGGTCCAGGTAAATGTTTTTTTTCAGTTCATTCCCGCCTCTCCATTCCCGATCGGTAGCAGCCGCTAATGTGCTTGATAGAGAGGAGAGGGGAAAAGTAAAGACAAAGGGGCAGATTTACGAGGAAGTGCCGCAGTGCAGCAACGCAAGCCCTTTAGCTGTGCCACGCTGCAGCACTTCCAAAGCACAGGAATGCAACATATTTACAATGATATGTCATATTTCCTGTGCTCTCTCCTGCGCTGGCGCACAAACTGCTGCCATGCGCCGGCGCAGGCACCCTTGCACCATGGTGCAAGGATGCCTGCGTCATGGGCAGATTTTTTTTGTGCAGGAAGGGGCACCTACCTGCACAAAACAATCACTACAGGCATTTTCCTATTTCGATGTGTGCTGCAGAATGCAGCACGCGTTGAAAGAGAAAAAAACGAGGGGAAATGATAACGTTTCTCCTTGTTGAGCCTCCCTACGCCTCCCCTGGGAGGCGTAGCATTGACATGCATTTCCAGATTTCCGATTCCTCTTAAATCTGGAAATGTGCCTTGTTCCATGGGTGTTGCGTGGGAACACCCACAGCAACACCCATGGAATGCCCCTTTCACGCAAAGTGCTGCGTGTAGAGGGGCTTTTCCTGTCCTTGTAAATATGGAGCAGTAAAATATGCCACCATGACGTACTGGTGAGGTACTGGTGGCACAGGGGGCTTGTAAATCTGCCCCAAAGAGATGAGAAAAGAAAAAATCTGGCGCTAGTAATGAACAATCAAAAGTATACAGTCCAGGATACACGAAACTAACTCATTGGTAGAAAGGAAATCAGTAACTCACAAACAATTCTCAATCAAGAAACATTCACAAACTCCCGATGAAGAACCATGTCCTGTAACCGCAGAAAACACTGCCATAACTCACATAGCTAAGATCCCTTACAGAACATTAATTTAGGTGATAACCCATACCCTAAAGACCACATCTCCCACAATAATTCAGGCAAGAAAGAAATACTTCACGTCTGAGATTCCAAGCAGTACAAAGAGGCCAATAAATTGTTCAATGATGCACTACTAAAACCCAGGATACGACCTAGCACATTTTTCCAAATATAAACTCTTCACCATTTCACTCCACAATGAATATCTGAAATTAAGACATTCATCGTCACATTTACCTAGAAATTGCATTTTAGTTGTAAAATATGTTCTGGTCATCTTCAGTAGACCCATCAGCTATCCCGCACAGACTTCTAGAGGATATTCTTTGCATGAATACTTTATAAAAAGGACAACTCACCAAGCTTGCAGTAACATCACCTTTTCATTTGTTTTGGCACAATTCGTTCGATGGAGGTAAGGACATTCCAATTTACAGGACACAACTAGTTTACGAATAGGTATTTCATACGATATCTGACTATTGGCCTATAATTAACAAAACTCTTTTTCGGTGTTATTTTGGGATATGCACGGCAGTTTACAGATAGCATAAATATATTAAGTAAAATGCAGGTGGATTTTAAATCCTCATTTGCCTTGAAAGCGCAGTAACGAAAACAAAAAAAGTAATGAATGTCACTAAAACAAAAGTAGATATTTTTATTTAACATACCACGAACAGTTGGTCCTTAGGCATCGCCTTCAGAAACAAATTCTATGGAACAATATAAATGAAAGTTCAGGGTAAATGTTACAATCATATGATAAAATGAAAAAGGTCAAAGAGACTACACAAATACTTTACGATAAATTAAAAAAGAGGTCTGCTTTTCATCATGCATCTAATGGATGTTATTGAGCAATAAAATGTGTGTTCTCTTGAAACTCAAAATATATGTTAAGAAATGGAAGAACAGATAGCTTTCCGTCTTGGCATGTCCAAGGAAATTATTGGGTATTTAAATTCACTGAATAATCCGATGAATAAACACATTTCATGCGTATCCATTTTATTTTGCACTACACACATTGCTATGGCCAATGGATGGGTACCTGTATTAAAAAAACTCAGATGTTTGGGCCTGTTAATGCATCCCCAATTAAGGATGTGCATTGGTCCCAGACAAGGAACAGTGGGACCTGGGTGTAGCCGTGAGAGGGGGTATACTGGGCAGGATGGCTGGGGAAGAGAGTACTGTGCCCTGTTTATATTTCAAAAGGCCCTGCCTTCAACACACACAAAGGCCCCTGACACCAGACCTGCTCTGCCTGTTGCCACCATAGACAGTTTGGAGTCATACCCAGGGGAAGAACTGACCAGAACCAGGTTGTGGGGGGTAGGCCAGAAAATTCTCCCACAAAGGCTGGCACTAGTTATAAAAATAGAACCTTCAGAACCACACTTCAAAATGAATGAATGAATTGTTGAGCAATGTTATTGAGTGCAAACTACTGCCAGTGCTAAATAAGACAAGGAAGCATAGTTCTGATCTCCTGTTTCTGGACAAAGTTTCAAATTTTCAGGGACTTTCTAAAATCAGAGAGAGAGGGAGATGTTTTAAGTTCCAACTGTATACTGTTCCAAAGTATGGCTGTGGACCTGAAGAAACCTCTACCAGCCCAAGTGGTCCTTCTAAAACAGGAAACTACCAGTTTCTTGGCAGAATCTGAACGAAGAGTTCGTCTAGGGTGTTCTTAAAATAAGTAGGACCACGCTTATGAAGAGTCTTGTAGGCCACACATAAAGCTTTGAAGACAT
Source organism: Lissotriton vulgaris (assembly GCF_964263255.1). NCBI lineage: Eukaryota > Metazoa > Chordata > Amphibia > Caudata > Salamandridae > Lissotriton > Lissotriton vulgaris. The sequence continues at coordinate 591,944,011 of NC_141693.1, forward strand.
TGTGCTGCCTAACCGGCAACCAGTGAAGTTTACTGATGGCTTCTCTGGCTGATTAATTTTGGGAATTTTTAAAAGAAAACGTGCCACTGGATTTTGCAGAGTCTGAAGCTTCTTCAATGAGGCTAGCAATAGATTAAGATAGAGACTGTTGCAGTAGTCAAGTATTGCCGGTACAAGAGAGATGACCACTGTCTTCAAGAGATCAAATGGTAAGTATTTCTCAATTTTCTTGACCGGTCTCAAGGAACAGAGAGAGGTGAAGGTAACCTTATTCATTTGTTCCTTCAGCTCATTGTCTAGCATTATTCCAAGGTTTTTACCTTTTGGCATTGGGGTGGGGAATGAGCCTAATTTGGGTTTCCATCAAGGCATCCAAATAAAATGACCTCCATCTTAGATTAATTTAATTTCGGCCAGTTGCCATCCATCAATATTCTCACCTCCCTCACACACTTTCTAAAAGTGTCACCGGAGTTGACCTCATCTTTCGACAGTGACAAGACAATTGTTGACCATATCAAAGGCTGGGGAAAGGTCCAATAGGACCAGAGAAGCGTACCCTCCTCTGTCCAGAGTTGCTATAATTTCCTCTGTTGCTACAATCAGCACGGATTTGATGCTGTGATTTTTCCTAAAATTGAACTTGGTGTCATCAAGGAGAATGCTCATGGAGCAGTGGAAGTTTCAGAAGAAGCACAGCCTTGCTGTCAGAAGGACTGCTTTATTCAGGAAGGACTGAATTTCTGCCTAAAGAAGGAAGATAGGAGCTGCTTTCCCTGATCACAGGCAACACAGTGACTGCAAGGATCAGTTGGCTGACTTCCTGGGTGAGCTCTTGTCTAAGATTTGAAAGCTTTTCTGCAACTGCCCAGCTGACTAGCTGCAACGGACCTGCATGGGCCTGCCTGAGCCCTGCTTCTGGTCTCTGCTGGAGTGAGTTCTGATCCCCAAGATGAGCCCCGCAGGTCCTAGACCCCTGACTGGGATTTGTGAGAACTCTCTTGAAATAAAAGGTGAAAATCCTGACATGCGGGCTCCACGCTAGCACAAACGGGCCTGCTTGTGCCAAAACTCTGCCCCTGCAACAACCACTAATATCAAGCTCCAGGTATACCGGCTCTATACGCCGATAGCAATCGTCTACGATGACTAATAACACAATACCTTCCCTTCATGCTGAGAGCAACCATCTGCAAAGTTCAATCAATACAAGGCTCCAGTGATGGCCAGCTCTCCCCTCTCACTACAGCAACAACTGTCCTCAAATCTCGACCTGCTCTTTGAGTCAAAGCTTCCTCCTTATGGAGACATTCAATGCAAATGGATCTCTTCACACCAGGCTTTCAGAATCCAACTCTTCAGCAGCACTAACCTAGCCCCTATATCCGGTCCAAGCTCTCTAACGTTCGCCCTGAACTTGAGACTTTGATCTAGTGAGGCCAGATAACTTCAGGTGCCACTTAGTGCTTCTTGGTGTTATTTTTAGATAACATTTTAAAATTCAATCTCTACGGTTTTACTGATTTGATTTTTGTCATTCTGGTATCATTTTAATATTAACAATTTACTATATTTTCTAAATTGGGTTGTGTTGGAAACTGGTTTATTAGGAGTGATAAGTAGTGACTTACCACTAGTTATATGTCCTCAACCACAATAAAAGGTTCAGTTAGGGTCTCAAAAAAGTATTCCCTTGCTCAACCCTTGATAGCTGGCAATAGGAAGGCAGGCCACTAAGGAGAAAAGTGTATAAAGTGTTTAAAAACAGCAATACATTGAATAAGAATGATAGAACAGACAGTAAAAATCTAACACCAGATTATTGAAATAGGTTATATTTTTATGAACAAATAGACACCAAAAAGTCAAACATCCAATGTAAGGAACCAGAGATATGAATTTTTAAAGAATAAAAGTAAAACTAGTGCTTAGAAACAAATAGCACTGGATGGGTTAAAAAAGGTTCAGCTGGACCGGAACAAAGTCAAGAGTTGAGTACGCTTACTTCCAGAAGTGTTTTGTGAGGCAGGAAAGTGTCCCACAGCACCAGCCAAGTGTTCAAATGCTTTGGTTTGCCTCTTGGGATCTGGGACTACAACTCCCACAGTGCACTTGGTCAGCTTATGGAGTATTTTACAAAAGTTGCTTCAAACATCTGAAAATTCTTCCTGACGTTCCTGTTGAGGGTTCAAAGTGTCCAAAACATAAATCAAAGGTCTGGAATCTCCTAAATGTTCATTATGATGTCTGGACAACAATTTACACAATGCAGCTTGCAAAACCATTAAAAGTCAACTGAATGCACTCCAGGAGGGGGACTCTTGGTGTAGAAGATGCATGTGGGCTTTGTTAACCAGTAGCTTCCAGGGAGTCTACACCTTAATCCTTATTTAAGCAAGGTCAATATCTTATGGGGTGTAGTTCCCAGTGTGTAGCAGGTCCAATCCTTTGGAGAGCAATTCTTTGGGGGGCAGGCGAGGGTTCCAGCAGGGCAACTGTTTTTCTCCTTGTAGTTTCAGACAGCAGATCTGAAATGCAATGCAGCTCTCTCATATTTATTCAGTTTCACGGTGTCAAGCAGGGGGGTAGCCCAAGCAATGGGATGCAGAGTGCCATCCAGGTATAAAACCACTACCTCCAAAGTGTGGCATATTCAACATGGAGAATTTCTCTCCTTGAAGGTTAGACCAAGCTAAGCCAACGCACTGGGGTGGCTAAGATTCCCCAAAACTCCCCTTCTACTCCCTTAAATAATCTAATTGTAGGGGCTCCTGTGTGGGTGGGTTTGTGGGTTGTGGGGGTGAGTCTGTGCTCTCCCAAATGACATTCTCTCTTTGACGAACAGTTTCATTACTCCACCCTCCTTCCTGCCTTCCTACCTGTTGCCTCTGCAGTTTCATTTCTCCCCCCACAGGAAACCCACTGTCTCTCCAGCAGTCTATTTCACACCTCATTAATCCAGCCTGGCTTAGCCTGGCAGAGCTAGCCAGTCAGGAGACCTGGAAAGATGGATTTTGGCTTACAGACAAGTAAGTTTAAGAACTTATTTTCTGTGATATTATAAATTTAATAGTGGTAAGTTGTTGGATTTATCCTTGAAAGACATTTTTAGCTCCTTCCTTGCAACATTTATACTTAAATACAATATTCCAATGTTACCCTATAGAGATAATTATCTACAGTGGGGAAAAAGAAATGTGGTGGTTTTCCCTCAGCATGGCTTAAAAAACAAATATTATAATGTCCCTGCTTATAGTCACATGGCACCCTACATCCGGGGCACCCAGGGGAGACCTTAGGGGTGACATATGTAAACATAAGGTTTATTACTACATTGGGAGTACCTTTAATAACAAAGTAGAATTTGGATATATTTACAAATTAAAAGAAGCCTGAAAGGCAGGTCTGGCTTTTAAAATGACAGCAGGCAACACAGCAGTGAGCACTTTAATGCAGTTAATCTACTCGGCCTCTAAACCTCTCAGATCTATTATATACTAGTCATTTATAGGTAGTTTGATTCCCCCTTGCCTTATTATATGCCAGGGACTTACAGGGGTCTGCCATTGGCAATTATAAATATAACTCACTATGCACTTTTAATTAGATCACAGGCCATGGGTCTGGTTAGCAGAGCCAATGGCACAAACAGAGTCAGACAACCAGCACCTAATAGTCATAATGGGGGAAACAAGTGAAGGGACACCTCAAACAGGTCCGGATTTCTCACAGGTTTAGAATTTTCTTGGGGTGTTTTTTTACTTTATTACTGTTTGTGTGCTGCTTAAATACTTTACAAATTGCCTCTAAGTTAAGCTTGGCTGCTTTTGTACCAAACTACCTTAGAGTTAAGCAGCAGTTAATTTAAAGATTTCTATTGATTACCCAGACAGTGATTGTGTTTGTTGTGTGAGTGGGACATTAACCCCTCTCAGCCATTAACCCTATATCTTAATATACAGATCAGAACCCTAGGTTTTACATCTCATAAAACATGGAAACACCAGTATGTTACCCAGCAGAGGAAGGGTTGGATTGAGTTAAAAAATAAGCCCGGAGACCTTAGAAAATTGATCCACTGTCACAAATCATGCCCTTTTGTGAAATATTGCTTGGTTATTAACAGGGGACTCATTGTTGGAGAAAAGTGTGGACAATTAAACATTTTAACGCGTGCAGGATCCGTAACATGGGCCAAGACTAGAAAATTACAACTCTAAAAACTGAACACTTCCAGTCTCAATGTTTTGCACAAAAAAGTGAGGTACCCTCCCCTGTACCAATCATGCCCTGGACTCTAATAATTAAGTAAATCAGAAAGCTAGTGCAGAGTGAGGAGGGAGAGCATTGGCCTCAAATCTGTGGAAAATAAACCGAATACTGATGAACAAGAGAAAGAGCAACCCTGAAATTCTTCTTCTCTCAACATTTTACAGTGGATGGGTTTTGGTGGACATATTCTGTAATGGTAAAGAGTAAAGAAGTATGTCTTACATGTCATCCATAAAGCATCTTAGAAAACAGTCTTCGGAAACTATATTCTAGCCTCCTCACAATATTTGAACTTTAAGCTCAAAGTGTATATATTTTGGTAAAAGTCTTAACTGTGTTACATTTGTAGGGGCTAGAATGATCTTTACTAGCAGTGGGTATAAATTTCCTATGAGTAATGCCAGTCACAATCCACTGGAGATGATCTCAGATAAGGAAATACTGTAATACCAAGTCACCTTGTAAAAAACAAAATCTTAAACTCCAAAATATATAGAATAAATATAGATTCCCTCACAAATCTTGGATTTTGCTGAAAATAAGCAGCTTTTGACCAAAGTATTAGCCAATTCCTCTTGTGGTTCCAGGTCTACCAGTGGAGTATTGTAGCTCTGGATCGCTGGGAAGTAACAGCAATTGAATTTAGTTAAGTGCTCTGATAGAAACGATCAGCAATTTGAATGGGGCTGAAAACTGAAAAAAATCATACTTACTTGCAAGAAAACATCTTCCACAACATAGAAAGATATACACTCCAAACCAGTGCTGTCCTACACTTTGATCTTTAACTAAATCATAAATCTAGTACAACGGCAAGGGGAAACGAGTTGGCCAGAAACTCTTAGATTAGAACATACAATAACAGCAAGAAATAACAGATCTTAAATTATCATGGATCTTTTGGAGCTAATTAACAGTTGATCCGTTTTGGAGAAAAGAACCTGGAGCAACAAAGAGTAAAGTTCGAAAGTAAGTTTACTTTATAAATAAATGAAACAAAGATTATAAAATTAACAAAACAAATAAAATGCAGCTATCTGACAAATTCTTAAACGTTGTCTAAAAATACAGCTTCTGTTGGTAGCAAATATTCTCTAAATTCAGTTACTAATTCAATTTTTTCTAATTCAATATGAGAGAAGAGAACCTGTACCAAAAAAGAGAGGAAAAGGAATGTCACTCTACAGAAGAAAAAGCATACAAAATCACCAAATATTTACATTCATACATATTCGGTTATGCTCACATAGTCTGGTCTATTGCCAATATGTCAACTGGACGCGTTTCATAGGGCTTGAGTGGATTTGACGTTTTTATGAATCCTCTTCATGTGCTGATTCACAGAGCAAAGTTCATGGATTGACAAGATCTGTGGTGTAAGCATACCTGTCTATGACTGGTGGATGCTTGAGGGCAATACTCCGAATTCACAAGAGCTGCACATGTTTTGGGGAAGGAAAGGCTGATGGTCCGTTGGAATGTTGGCTTTTGGCTAAAGGCTTTGCTTCTTTGAAAGACATTCTACACATAGGTACACATAGACAGTAGAACACAATACGGGGAATCTACATTTCCATGAAGCTACTTAACTCTCACAAAAGTTTGGAAATTATGCTGCTCATCTGAAGATATTGAGTATAATTTTCTTCATGGTCCAACTTTGTATTTGCCGGGTAATCAAGATAATGTGGTGCTGCAGCCAGGACCTTGTTTCCAGACCTTTCAAAAAGTCCTTGGAGACTATATTCATTTGGAAGAGTGTTAGACGTTAAAGCTAAAAAGCAGAGAAGTATTCAGGAATTCAAGAATTCAATCATAATTAGGAAATGAACTTATACAATTAGTTTAAACTCCTCAAGAAGTATAAACTCAGAATTCCATTTGCAGGTTTGGATACTATGTTATACGAGTAACGGGAGGGATTCTCCTCTCTTTAAAGTCTTGATATTTTTCATTATTCATATATTGTATAAAAGTTGAAGTAACCAACTTGAATGTTTATTATAATCAGATAATGTGTACTAACAACATTCCAGGAAAGGCAGAAATACACTATAATCACTGATTTTTAGGAGCAGAGATATTCTGAAGATATCCACTACAGAATAAATGATGTCAGTACCCAGCGGAGTGGTAAGTCAGAAATGGCATGCCCAGCATCTTCATTTCCCTATTATCCAATTCCCTTTTCCTGAGTGTGCTGCTAAACAACAAATGTATGTTGTGTATGGCTGGTTATGGATGTGAAGAATTGTGGAAAAGTCCATTGCTTCTATTGGAGCGGGGTTGAGGTTAGTGTATTTTGACAGATTGCCTCAATCTCCCGGTAAAGCCTTAGAGCCAGCCCCGATGAGTCAGAAAAATATTTTGTGCAAAATAAGATCCGTTGCTAAATATCTATTTGAGATATGGGACATGATTGCTTCGCATGACCCTGTCCTATGCTTTTTCACCGAAACATGGTAGTGCCCTTCAAATCACCCTATGATAACCTTGGCCATCCCTGAGAATGTATTAATTTGTATAGAGAGACTAAAACAGGAGGAGGTATCACCATTGCTTTTAAAAATCACTTGGTCGTGAAGTGTGTTTTTACTGTCAGCAATGACTGTTTAGAATTTAGGAATTTTTAAGGTCTCTTTACTAACCCTGGGCGAAGAACTACGCTCCGTTCGCGGAGTTTGCGGAGTTTCGGCAACTCCGCGCTCCGCGGAGAACGCGAAGTTGTCGAATACTCCGCAAACTGCTGCGTAGCGTAGTTCTCGCGCGCTCAATAGCATTTTCGCGTGCGCGAGGATGCTTGTCGGTAAGATCGAGTTGCCGAACACGCAGAAACTGCAATCTGGCACAGAATAACTCGCGAACACGTTAGTAGTGACCGGAAATAAGGGGACGCGAGCGGGCGGGACAAACCTCATGGGTAACTTCGCGCGCTACACATCCCGAGCATGCAGGCAATCAATCAATCAATCAATCAGGATATTTGTATAGCGCGCTACTCACCCAGAGGGTCTCAAGGCGCTTGGGGGAGGGGGGTCCACTACTGCTCGAACAGCCATGTCTTGAGTTGCTTACTGAAGCAGAGGTGGTCTTGGGTCAGGCGGAGGTGGATGGGGAGGGAGTTCCAAGTCTTGGCTGCCAGGTAGGAGAAGGATCTTCCTCCCATGGTGGATCTTCGGATGCGTGGCACGGCCGCGAGGGCGTGGCTGGTCGATCGTAGCTGGCGGGTGGGAGTGTAGAAGGTCAGGCGGTTGTTGAGGTACCTGGGGCCCAGGTCGTTGAGGGCCTTGTGTGCGTGGTTGAGGAGTTGGAACGTAATTCTCTTGCTGACGGGGAGCCAGTGAAGGTCTCTCAGGTGTCCGGAGATGTGGCTGTGTCGGGGGATGTCCAAGATGAGTCGTGCGGAGGCGTTCTGGATGTGTTGGAGTCTTTTCTGGAGTTTGGCTGTGGTTCCGGTATAGAGGGTGTTCCGAAGTCCAGTAGGCTGGTAACGAGTGCCTGTGTGACCATCTTCCTTGGTTTCAGTGGGGAGCCATCGGAAGATCTTTCGGAGCATGCGTAGGATGTTGAAGCATGATGATGAGACGGTGTTGACTTGTCTGGTCATCGAGAGGGAGGAGACCAGGATGAAGCCCAGGTTGCGTGCGTGATCCGTTGGTTTCGGTGTGCTGCCCAGGGCAGGGGGCCACCAGGAGTCGTCCCAGGCAGAGGGTGATGATCCAAGGATGAGGACTTCCGTTCCGTCTTGTCTGAGTTCAGTTTCAGGCGGCTGTTCCTCATCCACTCGGCTACGTCTTTCATCCCTTCGTGTAGGTTGGTTCTGGCGGTGGCTGGGTCATTGGTGAGGGAGAGGATCAGCTGGGTGTCGTCGGCGTAGGAGATGATGTTGAGGTTGTGTTGGCGTATGATGGCTGCGAGGGGGCTCATGTAGACGTTGAAGAGGGTGGGGCTGAGTGATGATCCTTGTGGTACGCCGCAGATGACTTTGGTGGCCTTGAATCTGTACGGGGGAGACGGACTCTCTGGGTTATTCCGGTGAGGAACGAGATGATCCACTCCAGTGCCTTCTCTTGGATTCTGATGTTGCTGAGTCGCTGCACTAGGGTGCGGTGGCAGACAGTATCGAATGCTGCGGAGAGGTCCAGGAGGATGAGGGCCGCTGTTTCCCCGTTGTCGAGCAAGGCTCGGATGTCGTCAGTGGCTGCTATGAGGGCAGTCTCGGTGCTGTGGTGGGCGCGGATGCTGGACTGCGAGTGGTCGAGGGATCCGTTCGTCTCGAGGAAGGCAGCAAGCTGTCTGTTGATGGTCTTCTCGATGACTTTGGCAGGAAAGGGGAGGAGCGAGATGGGGCGGTAGTTCTTGAGGTCGGCGGGGTCCGCTGATGGTTTCTTCAGGAGGGCGCTGAGTTCGGCATGCTTCCAGATCTCTGGGAAGGTGGCGGTGCTGAAGGAGCAGTTGATGATGTCCCGGAGTTGGGGTGCGATGACGGAGTCGGCCTTGTTGAAGACGTGGTGGGGGCATGGGTCGGTTGGTGATCCGGAGTGGATGGTGTTCATCGTGTGGATGGTGTCTTCGGTGTTGACCGGGGTCCAGTCGCGGAGGGTGGTCGTGGGGGGTGTCGGTTCGGTGGTCTTGCGAGGGAGTGATGTCGTTGTTTCCGGCGCTGGGGTTGGAGAGCTCTTTGACGATGCTGAAGAGTTCCTTGCTGTTGTGTGCGTTGTTGTCGAGACGTTCCTTGAATGCTGTCTTCTTGGTGGTGTGGATCAGCTGGTGGTGTTAGCGGGTGGCGTGCTTGAGGGCGGTCATGTTGTCTGTAGTTAGGTTTTTTCGCCAGGCTTTCTCGAGGGTATGGCAGTTCTTGGAGTTCTTGAGGTCGTCGTTGAACCAGGAGGCTTTCTTGCTGCCGGGCCTGCTGGGATGGTTTTTCAGAAGTGCAAGGTCATCAGCGCAGTTGGTGATCCACTGTGTGAGGTTGTTGGCTGTTTGGTTGGGGTCCGTTGAGCTGGCGGGAGGGTTCTGGCTCAGTGAAGTGGTGAGCTGGTCGGTGGTGATCTTCTTCCAGCTCCTGCTGGGAACCTGTTGGGGGTGGTGGTGAGTCGTGGTCTTTCTGAAGCTGAAGTGGACGCAGCTGTGGTCTGTCCAGTGGAGTCCGGTGGAGTGGCTGAAGGAGATGTACTTGCTGGAGGAGAAGACTGGGTCAAGTGTGTCCAACGTAGTGGGTGGGGGTGTTCCCCAGTTGCTTGAGTCCGTGGTTGGCGAGGTTGTCCAGCATGGTGGTGCTGTTGTTGTCGTTATTGTTCTCCAGGTGGAAGTTGAGGTCTCCTAGGAGGATGTAGTCAGCGGAGGCGAGGGCGTGCGGGCTGATGAAGTCTGCGATGTCTTCGCTGAATTGTGTGCGAGGTCCTGGGGGTCTGTAGATGAGGGTGCCTCTGAGTGTGGTCTTGGGGTCAGTGTGTATCTGGAAGTGAAGATGTTTGGCGGCTGTGAGGGTGTCGTCTGAGTTGGTCGTGATGCGGATGGTGTTCTTGTGGACGATGGCGATGCCTCCTCCTGTCTGGTTGACGCAGTCTCTCCGGGTGATCTTGTATCCGTCTGGGATGGCGACGGCGATGTCGGGCGCTGAGGAGGCATTCATCCATGTTTCCGTGAGGAAGGCGAGGTCTGGAGATGTGGTGTCGAGCAGGTTCCAGAGTTCCACGGCGCTCCCGAAGATGAAAAACGGCTCGCGAACGGGTCAAGCATGCTACTACGCATGTTCGCGGAGTTATGCGTAGTTCGCGGAGTGCAAGTGCATCTTCGCGTAGCTCCGCGGAGTGCGGCTATGCGAACTACGCCCAGGCTTACTCTTTACCCCCTTCTGACAGCTGGTATGGTGCCTTAATTTATCAGCCCCCAGGACCTAGAGCCAAATTTACAGATTTCCTGGTGGAACATCTTGCATTACATGTACTCGCTTCAAATACATTTCTTTTGCTTGGAAATTTTAACTTCCACAAGGAAAATGTTATAGATCCTGAGGTTAACAAACTTCTCTCCTCCCTCGAATTAATGGGACTTACCCAAAGAGTTGAAGGAGCCACTCATAGAGCGGGCCACCTATTAGATCTGGTCTTTTCCAGCACAGACCAGTTGAGATGTGACCCCCAGATCACCTCCCTTGGACGGATCTTCCATGAACACGATCTCTGTTCAGCTGTCATACCAATAGAGCTCTAAACGACCCATTAGTCAAAATCCTGAACAGCGCAGGACTTGGCGCTATCTTTCCCTAGAAGCATTTTAATGAGGTTTTTTCCCCGGAACTGGTAACTAACATCATGGGAGTATCAAAAAAGTTGGAGGCTTTTAATAATGCCTTAGAAACAGCCTTCAATGCTGTTATACCAAAGAAAACACAGAAACACAGGGCTCCCTTCAAAGATGGCCCTCTGGTCCATAGTATACAGGGGAACTAAAAATGGAAAAAGCTGTATGCAGGCATTTGGAAAGAACCTGGCGCACTAGCAAGACCCATCAAAACAGACTTCTTTATAGACAGTCTCTGTCCAAATATCATTTGAATTTAAAAGTAGCCAGACGTCGGTTTATCATTAACCACATAGAAAATGCCAGCAATTCTCCAAAAACGTTGTTTGGCATAGTACAGGACTTTGCATCTCCTAAAGTAGGTAGAGAGGCGCCTATGGAATCCCAGGAATTTTGTAACTCCCTGGCGACCTATTATCATGCGAAGATTTAAAAAATGTATGAGAATTTTCTTCCACCAGCTTCTCATGACTTTGTATCTTCTACCAAATTAGAGGAGCAGGACAAGATAGCAGTCAGCTCCCTAAATAGCTTTGAACTGACCTCATTGGAGGAGGTCGCAAAAGGCCTGGCTACTGCCAAATCTGGGTCACCATAAGATCTTTGCCCACAAAAAACTATGGCACTTCTAGTCACAAGCTGTGCCCCGGCATTCCGAGACATATTTAATCATTCCATCCACACTGGCATTATCCCTGCCATCTGAAAGGAGGCATATGTACGCCCAATATTAAAAAAAACCACTGCTGACCCACAATTCTTGGCAACTATCATCCCATTTCCTTATTACCACTGCTGGGTAAATTATTGGAAAGTATCATTATTCGACAACTAAGTTCTTACCTGGAAAATAACCATATTTTTGATCCTGCGCAGTCGGGTTTCCGGACAGGTTTCAGAAATGAGACCGCCAATCTGGCTGTGACCGACTGTATCAGACAGACTATAGATGCAGGAGGCTCAGTAATTCTGATTCTCCTAGATCTCTCCACAGCTTTTGGTACCATCTCCCATTCTATACTGGCGGAGAGACTTCTTTCCTGTGGTATCAATGGGGTAGCTTTGAAATGGCTCAAACACTTCCTGTCTGAGAGAACCCAAACTGTCATGTTAGGACCCTATACCTTGGCAAAAATGCATCGCAACAAGGGCATCCCACAGGGCTCTTGTCTAAGCCCAACCCTCTTGAATATATATATGGCTCCACCGGCAAGGATTGTCGAGGGGCTGGGTTTTGAAATCATCTCATATGCTGATGATACGCAGCTTATGTTTACCATCGGATCAAACCCAGAGTTCGACAAAATCCGTTTTGCCACCGGCATGCTCGCCATTTCCAACTGGATGACAGTAAACTGTCTCCAGTTAAATCCAGAAAAAATGGAGGTTATGTTAATGGGTAAAGCCACAGACATTTCGTCAGATGATTGGTGGCCTGCTCAGTTGGGTAACTGCCCCCACCCCCAAACAGTCAGTAAAAATTGTAGGTCTAAAATTGGACCGGGCTTTGACCATAAAGGATCACATCGCGGCCACCATGAGTTCGTGCTATTATGGTCTGCGGCTTCTTAGGAAAATCCTTCCTCATATGCCCACCAGCCACCGCAGAACTCTAGTCCAGGCAATGGTAATTAGTCGTCTGGACTACAGCAATGCCTTGTTGGCCAAAGTGGTAGAGACCCTATTGGCCAAACTCCAAATAGTAAAGAACACTGCAGCGAGAATGACCTTAAACAATCCTGCAGGTTCCTCTTTGGCTCCTTGGCTAAGGGAACTGCATTGGTTATCAGTAAAAATTAGATCTTTTTTTTAAATGTTCGTTTTTACATATAATGCGCTGAATGAAAGAGGTCCCCTCTATCTGCGGAAAAAACTATTAAAATATTCTCCCTGCAGGAAACTCAGATCTAGCACCCTGGATCTCCTTCAGGTTCCTCGAATCCGTCTCATCCGCACTGGGTGTAGAGCCTTCTCATATCTGATGCCAAGATACTGGAATGAGCTCCCCCCAGCTTTGCACAAAATTCCAAGTTACAGCATTTTTATGAAACAGCTGAAAGCTTTTTTGTTTTAACTGAGATATCTATCATCTATCCGGGTTCACCAATTCTCAGAACACTATCCTAGGCAGCGCCGAGATGCCCCAGGGTGATTTCAGCGCTTTACAAAACAGATAACATAACATGAAAATTCTAGATAATCAAACTAAAGTAGCTTTTCTTTTTTTCATATTTAAGTATAAATTCAGATAATTCGGTTAGTCCATTAATAGAAAGAAATTATTCATTGTCATAAATACTTTTTCTACATTCTGCCAGCATATGTAGAAGTTGAACTACATGAAGTCACATACTCTTTCTCTGGATAACAAATTATTACGTTTAAATAGGGCCAACAAGATTTGTTTAATGCTCTTACCACTTTTAATTGTTTAGTTGTTGAGACTGGTTGGCCTGATGAGAAAAGGGCATAATTATTCATTCAGGGCTTAAAAATGAATTGAAGGATGTAATTGCACAGGCAGAAAAACCTCCTATAAAGAGTGCAGAGCATATACACTTAGAGGTGGGATTAGATCATCATTTAGCTCAACGCCATTGAGACAGATCAAAAGCAAGGACCAAATGACGAGTTTGGCGGTCTGACTGCCTAATCGCCATGGCAGCGGTCCCAAGAAGACTGCTGCAGTGATGGTTTCCTGCCATATTATGATGTTTCTGATGGGCCAGCGGCGGTATTTCTGATGGTTGTGTCTATGTTTTTATATGTGTTGATGCAAGAGTGTATTTTTTGACTGCAGTGTACACATATACATGACATGTGAAAAAATACCTACTACGAGTACTTTCCCATTGCTGGAGCCTGGACTCTATGTGCCCAGTCCAGTCAATTGGTAAATAGTACAAAACACACTTAGCTTGATTCCGGTGCCAACAGGGTCATTTTGTTACGGTCAAGATGCTGCTGTGAAGGGGAACCCTGGGAGAACGTATCCCCATCAATGACTAAAGGGAAGAAATGGAAATTGGTGAGTATGCACCCCAAATCCTTTGATTCCGCTGACTCGAAGCAAGCGATCCCTCCGCAAAAGCGGCCCCTTCGCAAACCGGTCGCAAACGGGAAGATTCTGTGAATCGTCCCATTTGCGACTGGTAAAAAGCTTGACACATGGCCCTAAGTATGTTAAATATATTCAATTACCTATGACTAAGAAAAAGGTCCCTGAGGATCTTCAGGTGGGTAATGTAGTTATTTTGTCATCAGGTCCAGTATGTTTTTCATAAATATTTGACTTCCTTAGTTTGTTTTGGGACTCATCATGAAAAGGTTTTTTTTTTTAGTAGATGCATCTCAGTTTAGATGGATTTTATAAAAGCTGTGGTTGACATTATATAACCCCAGTCAGAACAGTACAACTGTAATCAGATTAGCATTTGATGTTGTGTGAGGCATCCAGGAGCCAACCATCCATGGCTTTAGCGGAATTAAGAATACCTCATTTTATTGGGTGAGTCTATTTTACAATTTTCTTACTAAAGATTTAGGGATGTGTTTGACAAGAAACAAGCCAGTATATTGACTCCACACCAGAGTAATGACTACTAAATTGATTTAGAACATATCCCATCAAGTGCTTGTAGCTGAGCATATTCAGAATTTGAACCAGAAAATCCTAGACCATTTTTAGATGGCAATTTGGCAAATGGGTTTAATATGCCAGCATAGTTATTCACCTCTTCTCTATTAATATTTTCTAAAAAGAAAGTAGGCAAGTTAAGAATTTGATAGACTATAGAGCAATCAACACAATCACAATCAAAAACTGGTTCACATCGCCACTCATACCTGTTTTGTTCGATTAGATTAAAAATACTAACAGTTTCTCTAAACAAGACCATTCCATCTAGTCAGAGTCTGAGAGGGTAACAAGTGGAAAACTACATTTCACACATAGATTGTGTTGTTTGAATTTGAAGTCATGGATTTCAGACTCTGCAGCTTTTCAATACATCATAGATGATGTTTAAGATGATACTTGAATGTATGTGTGCATAATGTAATGCTGTATTCAAAGCGCCAGAGATATACATAGAACAAGTCAAGGCAGTCTCACAGAAATTAAGAGAATTTAATATTTTTGCTAAGGAGGATGATTGTGTTTTCATTATGCTACTGGAGAGTTCCTGGGTTACATAAATACATTAAGCATTAAGATGGATGAGAAGAAAGTGTGAGCAATTGTTCAGTGGCCTCTACTAAACACAGTTAAGGCTGTGCAAGTTTTTGTTGGCTTTGCCAGCTTTTATGGAATGTTCATATATATATATATTTTTTTTACAAAGTTTATATAGCGCAAACTCAACCCGAAGGTATAGGGTATCAGAGCACTTTACACGAGCACCAGTTGAGTTACATGAGGACACATTAATTTTTGTTAGGCACAGGGAGATTAACTGATTTGCCCAGGATCACAGGATGTTGTACGTCCTAGCCGAGACTCAAACACGGTTCACCAGATTGGAGGTCGACCCCTGTAGCCATTAGGCCAACTCCTATATCAGATCCATCAACAGGTTACTGATCAGATGTATTGCTACTAAAAATATCAGTTTTCAGATGCTTTGAGTTTGCAGCGTTATAAAGCAGAACATCAGTTTATTGGTGAAACGCATGCCTCCTCTCCTGGGATGAGAGATATTTTGCCTCAGGAAAATCTCAAAACTGGGAAGGTTCCTCCAGTGACTTATTTTTCTCAAAAGGTTTCTCAAGCTGAATTTAATGACACTATTGTAAGCAAATAGCTTCTGGGGATAAATAGGATAAATAGGTATTTGAAGAGTTGATACATTATTGATTTGTAGTCAAACACACTCTGAAGAAATATACTTACCATCCAAATATGCAGTTTAAAAATTGTTAGAACACCTACTACCAGAATACAGAGATGGACCTTGTTCTTTTTTATTATGATTCTGTATTTGATTACAGACACCATTCCAGTAATTAAAAAATAAGATGGCTTGTTTAGGAGATGCAAATTGAAAATGAAAACATTGAAACAATAATCCACCAGTAATGTTATCCAAAGCATTGATCAGTCATTTATAGCTTTATTAATGTTAAATCATTCTTTACAAATATATGCACTGAAATGTTAACAGACCAGGAAGCGTTGACCAAGCAACAGAAAGATAAAAGTGAGAAGGTTTGATTACTGAATCAAGAGAATTTTATATATTTATATATTTTGTCAGCTAAACAAAATAGCTGTGGTTAGACTTCATGATTCTAAAACTGCTAGGCACACAGGGATCGCTAAAACATTAACAGCAGTCAAAAGATATTTTTGGAAGCCAACCTAATTATAGGATGTAACGTATTGTATTGAAATATATTCCACTTTTTCTCAAATAAAAAGTTCCACCATTAAATGTGTGTATTTTTCCTGCCTCTCTCAAATTTTAGTGTACACTGTCAAAGGATTTTAAAGTAGAGTTACTGAAGAGGCAAAATTGATCACTGTTTGGCTACCGGCTCTCACTCTTCCCTCCCCTGCAGCCTTAGCTGATGGTCTCCAAGGAGGGAGGCCATTCAGACCCAGCCTATGTGTTCTCACAAGAGGGAGAGCGTAGTCTTCGGAAAATTGTCCAAAAAGGGCCATGACATCAAAAAAAACAGAGCTGGCCCTCAGCCACCGGCCCATCACCTGGTGCCAGAGAGCTTACATTGACAATACGGCTCATTGAAAAGGCATTAAGACTTCCTTTCCAGGCTTGCATGTGTCCATACATTGCTGCTAATACATCAAGCGGCCTCATATTTCAAACTCCATGCAGCTTTCCCCAAAAGTAGGCAGATTTGATTATTTCCCTTGTTGAGCTCCGCTGCAGAAAAGGTGGGACTGAATTTCCATTTGAGTGTCCTGGATTATTGACTCAGTTTTTAACCAGCATCTTTCATTCTCATTCTATGATCAGAAGGACCCACTTAGAAACCCAAGGATGCTGTAGTGACCATAATTCTAACATAAAGCCTCGCCCAGCCCTTTCTGAGTAGGGGCCCGATGTAGGTGACCCAAACACTAGGTGGTAATACCGAAAATCAGTAGATTTCTGCATTACAAACCGGTATATAGCAATCCCTAATGTAGGAAAGGAATTTGCAATAAGGAACCTGTAAATACCGATTCCTTATTACTGATTCCCCCATTCGGATTTAACAAACACCCAAATACCGAATCAGTAAATAAGAAACGAGAAACAAGATGTAGAAAAATTTGGTAATTCTGAATTTCAGAAAATTCGGTTTTTAAGAGTCGGTAATTACCACTGACTGAAAGCAGGTGGTAATCAGGTGCAGTGTATTTAAACAGTCCCAAAATGCAATAGTGTGATCACTATGGCAGCCATCTACGTTACTGCGAGGCGGCTACTGCTACAGGTAGCAGGAGTGAGGATCTGGAGACAGGAGGAGCACGTTTACGGACCAATCCATCCTGGACCTTATAAGGGACCTGCACCCACTCCAGGAGCATCCAACACCTAGTGCGCACGCTACACCACCACATGTTCAGGTGCTCTGTAGCCTACACCTACTTGAATCTGACAGTTACCAGGGGGTGATAGCTGCGGTAGGTGGGATGTCACAGAGTTGCTTGTCCCGTTTCTTTAACAAGTTCCTGGATGCCATGATGCAGAGAATGCATCACTACATAAGCTTCCCAACCACACAGGCGGAACTGCTGAAAACCAAGACAGACTTTTACCAAAAGGCACACTTCCCGCATGATATAGGGTGCATTGATGGGACACACATTCCAATCTGCCCACCTGCAACCACTGAGTACATCTACGGAAACAGAAAATCCACCCACTCCATTAATATGCAGGTAATCTGCGATGCAGCCAACTTAATCACCGAGTTTGTGGCCATATTTCTTGGGAGCACCCACGACTCATACATTTTCCTGAACAGTGGGATCTACACAAGCCTCGCTGCGGGAGAATTTGGAGAAGGATAACTGCTAGGTAAATCACTGTGACACAACCTGATGAATACTGCAGATGAATGTGTTGGTAACTGTTATTAATGGCACTCTCTTCCACACCTAGGTGATAGCGATTATGCTGTGCGGTCATTCATCCTCACTCCTTACCTAAACTCATCGACCCTAAGTGAGACACGATACAATGTGGGGCACAAATCAACACACAACGTTGTGGAGCGCATGTTTGGACTTTTAAAAAGCAGGTTCCTCTGCCTCCACAAAGTGGAGGTGCACGTCAGTACATTTCAATCATCTGCTGCAAGATCATCCCAACTTGTGCTGTGCTGCATAACCCTGCCGCTAAGAAAGGTACAGAAATCTAATTAACTGACTCTGAGGACGCTGATGAATTTGCACAGTTTGAGCCTAACGCAGCAGGAGTGGTGCCTGCGCCACATGGGAGACAAAGATGGGCTGTGATCACACGCAACTATTTTTGAGTAAGTAAGGAGACACAGCCAGTTGTTGCATTTGAATGACGTAGTTTAATATATTGGCACTACGCCACTACACGAAGGGCTCAACATGGCAGTCCAATTTGTAACCACCCTACTAGGATGTCATGGGTTCAGTCACCCAGTTAAGTACACAAAGTGTGGATTGCATTAATGCCTGCGGCCACGCACAACACTGCTGGATTCCCTCTGCAGACTGTCGTCACTGGCAATTGATCCAGTGCCAGTCCCATGATGTCTGCTGCTCCTCCTCGCCTCAGTTGCAGGGGGCGTTATACTGCTGTGACTTGTTGTCTCCTCACTGTCCCCCACATCACCTGCACCAGTACTGGCAGCCTGAGTAGTTAGGAGCACTTCAAGTGCAGTTGCAACTTTAACAAGCCCCCCTGAAACATCACAGCTGCAGTGTGCCATCTCTTCCTGCATGGCCATGGAGTGCCTGCAGAGCAGAGAAGTGGCAGTGGAGAGGCAGTTCACCGCCTTTGTATGATTCTCCATCTTCTACCTCTCCCTGTGCCATGCCATCCTGTCCTCATCAAGCTTGCTGCACTGCAGCATCACTGATTGGGACAGGTCCTTAATGCTCTCAGCCATTTCCTTCAGGCCCTCAGCCAGCGTCGTGTTCATTGAGCAGATGCCCTTCTCTTTGTTCTTCATGTTTGCAGTCACGTGTCTCATCTGCCGCTGTACTGATTGCAGGCGCTGAAATTTTAACATGTTCACCTCCAGCCCTGCAAACACATCATGCTCCTCACCCTGGGGTGAGACTTTTTACATTGAGTAGTTGCAGCAACACCCACTCGGGATGATTATGGTGAAACTACAGTGACCAGCATTCAAAGCGCACACGCCCACATGGGCGGGATATTTTAATGTGCGTAGGCAGTTTTGCTTCGTTGCTGCCTCCTACTGCCAGTGAACAAGGGTTGGTGAATACCCGAAACGCGTTTGGCTGAATGAACTGTGTTGGGGGCACCAGGCTGTTTTTCCTCACAATCTGCAAATAAAAGGATGAAACTTGTTAGCGTGTGGCTTCCTCTCTTTGTGGCAACTCGTGGAGTGGATATATATATATATATATATATATATATATATATATATATATATATATATATATATATATATATATATATATATATATATATATATATATATATATATATATATTACCTACTGGCGGTCGCCAGTAGGTAGTTATAGTTAGGATTTTTTTCAATGTTAAATCTCAAAATTCTATTTGGAATAACTTTAACACCGGTTGACGAATCTGCCTGAAAATTTCCTGAAAATGGCCTCGTCGAGCTCCGGTCCTTCCCTGAAAGTTTGGGGGGGATATGTCAAGCGGGGGCTGAGATAAAAGGGGGGTCCCAAAACGCGTTTTCCCCATGTTAATTTCCATAGGGCGGTCGATTTCACTTTTAGCCCGAACGGCTGAATGAATTTACACCAAACTTGGCAAAATTGTAGGGACTGGTAGCCCAATGTGCCTTTGCTATGTCTCAAGATATGTGCTCCAGTGGATTTTGAGTAATTTAGATTAAAAAAATATATATATCTATAGCCGCGCCCCGGTACGCACACCGGGGAGCACACCGGGGGCGCCACGCGACTTGCGCGCAGAAAGCTGATTGGCTCTCAGTTGTCTGTAAACATTCTAAACAGTCCGGAGCGGCCGCCATCTTGTGTCTCGGTAGGATCGAGACATGAGAGGTGGCCAAAACAAAGGGGGAAATGACCATAAGGGGGCAGAGTAGACACCCCCTGTACCCCTAGGTTTGATGTGGGGGCCATTAAAGGGCCCCGCGGGGTCTCAAATATTTTTTTTTTTTCAATTTTCCCGGGGGAAGCGCCCGGTACGCGCACCGGGGAGCGGAACGGGGAGCGGACTGAGGGAAAAAAATCACTTTAAATTTTTTTATGTTTAATAATTGTTTTTTTTGTTGTTTTTTTAATTTTATTGTTTTTTTAAATTTTTTTATTTAAAATTATTAACTAAAAATGTATTCCTCTGATTCTTTTTCATAATTTAATAAAACTTGTAACATAATATTGTCCGGTATTTCCTCATAATTATAAGTACATGATTCCATTTGTTCCAAACATTCTATGAACTGTTTATCCAAAGAGTCATCCATGAAATCTACTTCATCTTTTTGCTCTTCTGGTTTTTCCACCTTTACTTCGATAGAAGTAACATTTGCTTGATTTTCACCTTCCATTTTCTTTCTGAAAATTGCATACAAAATAACTATATTAGTAGAGTTAGGGTACTGTATACCAGAGAAGCCTAAGTCAATCCATAACTATTACAGAGAAGTCTATCTCAATCTATAACTATTACAGAGGGATAGTATATAACTAAAAGAATATTTTTTCTTAAATTAACTTAAAGTGTACAACATACTTCCAAAATAACAACTTACCTTGGAGAAATCAGTTGAAGTTGTCAGTGTTATTTGTTTTCAAATGTACTTCTGGAAGCAGTAGTCAAAATGGCTGTGTTTCCCTCTCTTCTTTTATATATATTCTTGTACTTAACCAATCAAACGTCAGGAAATAATCGAAGACAATGAAAGAAACTTTTTAATTGGTTGTAAATTCTCACACTTCATATGTGTTTTTGTCATGTAATTTACCTCAGGATATTTAGACAGGCCTGTAGCCTAAATGTCTCAATGGAATTCCACCAAATTTGGGCAAATGGTAGGGACTGCTATGTATTAGGACGTATTCTATATTTGATGAAAGTGTCTCCAGGGGTTTTTCTGAAAATTACTTTCCCACCTTTTTTTTTGGAGCGCTTACCGGTGCGCGCTCCGATACGCGCACCGGCAGCGTAACGGAAGTCCTCCATTTTGTGTTTCGGTACAATCGAGACACAAGATGGAGGGCAAACAATGTTCGGTATGGCTAGAAGGGGGCACGGTAGAGACTTCTTGACCCTCTAGGTTTTCTGTGGGGGGCTTAGGAGGCTCATAAACGTAAAAAAAAAAAAATCTTTAATTTTCTACGGGGGAAGCGCCTGGTACGCGCACAGGTAAGCGTACCGTAAAGCGTTCTTTGGTGAAAAATAGTGAAAAAAGTTAGAAAAAGATAAACGTTTTGAATGATCAGAGGTAGGGTAGCTCTGAAAAGAGCTTTTGGGTTCTGTGGCTGATTTAGGTACCTACAAGTAGGTTCCAATGCACATTCAGGAGGAATATTCTATTTCCTTCATCTGAGAAGTGCACACCATCTCCTCTGTAGATGTCTTGCATGTTGTAACGCAAGTTATTATTGTATATTGAACCCATTCCATAGTCTCTCATGTAAGCAGAAACAGATTTATTCATATGTTTCCGTGCTTTCTCAAATTGTGGACAAAATTGGTTGGACCAGTTCCATTTCTGTCTTTGGCATATATTTGAATATACCAAGGCAGTTTGTGGAAAAAGTATCATCAATTGATGAAAGGTGTCCTTTAAGAGCATTTCCAGACCAACCCCAGTCATAGTGCCCAAATCATTTCCACCACAGTGCACTATTAAAAGGTCTGGGCTTGGCAGATGCAAAAAGGTTTTCACCAATGGTATCAATTGATGACATTTTAATCCTCTCTGGCCAATCCACTTGATTTCCACATTTGATAAATCAAGGTTGTGATAATTTCTGCTTGTTGCATACCTTTGAGCCCAGTGGATGTAGCTATGTCCTATAATCCATACAGAATACATGATGTGAGAAGGTTCTGGTGCAGTCAGATGAAGTGTAGGAATGAAATGGCAGTTGGAACAGTAGGAGTTTACAAAAAAATAATTGTGGAGTTTCACTGCTCTTGAATCACAAGCAATGATTGGTGGATTCAGATAGTTGAAAACTGAAAGTTAGGGTGCATGGTTGTGTTGTGTTAAAGAAGCAATTTGAATGGTTAAAAAAAGTCACTAAAAGCTAAAATACCCTGGATAGGCTGGTGTATTGAGAGGTCAAACATCCTTACTGAGTTAATTTGCAACATTGTACAATAAACTTTTGAACCTGAGAGTTCAGTTAGGAGGGAGTTGCTATGGTAACAGATAGAAAAATCTGAGAGGGGGAAGGGTGTTAGTTTGAAAATAGTGAGGGAAGACTTTTGATTGGTTTAATTAAGGCATATGTGTACAAAGTTAGAGATTTTCTATGCCAGTCTTGGTTTCAGTGTATTGAGTGCACACTTTTTGCTCTGCTAAAGAGAAATTGGTGTGTGTGTCTGACACTGTTTTCAATATCCCAAAGTATTTGTAAAGGTAAGTAATGATTTATTTAATTTAGATAGAGACTTGTTTGCTCTATGGAGAATATTTAGAAGCAGATAGTTATGTTTTAGAAGTCAAATTGTATGCTAGTATATAAGTCCTGTGTTGTGTTTCTTATATGTTATTCAAAAAACGATTTTGGGTGCAAATGAATGGTATTTTCATTTGATCCTTATTTATGATTGCCTTATGCAACTGGTGCATCACTTTATACATGGGAAATAAGTGACGCACTGGTGGCGCAAGGCCTTCATAAATAAGGCTCTGACTTTGTTTGCTGTTGATTTGATTTTGGATTTTTGATAATGCTTGATATCAACATTTAAAAGATAGAGGATTTGTCTTTTAGGAAACAGTGACGTTTCAAAAGTGATATTCTGTGCTTGTACATAGGTTTTGCGCAGTGTTTCTTATATGTTATTCAAAAAGCGATTTTGGGTGCAAATGAATGGTATTTTTATTTGGCCCTTATTTATGATTGCCTTATGCAACTGGTGCATCACTTTATACATGGGAAATAAGTGACACTCTTGTGGCGCAAGACCTTCATAAATAAAGCCCTGACTTTGTTTGCTGATATTGGTGGTTGAACATAGGTTCTGCGCAGTGTTTCTTACATGTTATTCAAGAAACGATTTTTGGGTGCAATTGATTGGTATTTGCATTTGGCCCTTTTTTTTGATTGCCTTGTGCAGCTGATGCATCACTTTAAACATGGGTAATAAGTGACGCACTGGTGGCGCAAGGCCTTCATAAATAAGGCTCTGACTTTGTTTGCTGTTGATTTGATTTTGGATTTTTGATAATGCTTGATATCAACATTTGAAAGATAGAGGATTTGTCTTTGGGGAAACAGTGATGTTTCAAAAGTGATATTCTGTGCTTGTACATAGGTTCTGCGCAGTGTTTCTTATATGTTATTCAAAAAACGATTTTGGGTGCAAATGAATGGTATTTTTATTTGGCCCTTATTTATGATTGCCTTATGCAACTGGTGCATCACTTTATACATGGGAAATAAGTGACACTCTTGTGGCGCAAGATTTTCATAAATAAGGCCCTGACTTTGTTTGCTGATATTGAGTGGTTGTACATAGGTTCTGCGCAGTGTTTCTTACATGTTATTCAAAAAACGATTTTTGGGTGCAATTGATTGGTATTTGCATTTGGCCCTTTTTTATGATTGCCTTGTGCAGCTGATGCATCACTTTAAACATGGGTAATAAGTGACGCACTGGTGGCGCAAGGCCTTCATAAATAAGGCTCTGACTTTGTTTGCTGTTGATTTGATTTTGGATTTTTGATAATGCTTGATATCAACATTTGAAAGATAGAGGATTTGTCTTTGGGGAAACAGTGACGTTTCAAAAGTGATATTCTGTGCTTGTACATAGGTTCTGCGCAGTGTTTCTTATATGTTATTCAAAAAACGATTTTGGGTGCAAATGAATGGTATTTTTATTTGGCCCTTATTTATGATTGCCTTATGCAACTGGTGCATCACTTTATACATGGGAAATAAGTGACACTCTTGTGGCGCAAGACTTTCATAAATAAGGCCCTGACTTTGTTTGCTGATATTGAGTGGTTGTACATAGGTTCTGCGCAGTGTTTCTTACATGTTATTCAAAAAACGATTTTTGGGTGCAATTGATTGGTATTTGCATTTGGTCCTTTTTTTTGATTGCCTTGTGCAGCTGATGCATCACTTTAAACATGGGTAATAAGTGACGCACTGGTGGCGCAAGGCCTTCATAAATAAGGCTCTGACTTTGTTTGCTGTTGATTTGATTTTGGATTTTTGATAATGCTTGATATCAACATTTGAAAGATAGAGGATTTGTCTTTTAGGAAACAGTGACGTTTCAAAAGTGATATTCTGTGCTTGTACATAGGTTTTGCGCAGTGTTTCTTATATGTTATTCAAAAAGCGATTTTGGGTGCAAATGAATGGTATTTTTATTTGGCCCTTATTTATGATTGCCTTATGCAACTGGTGCATCACTTTATACATGGGAAATAAGTGACACTCTTGTGGCGCAAGACCTTCATAAATAAAGCCCTGACTTTGTTTGCTGATATTGGTGGTTGAACATAGGTTCTGCGCAGTGTTTCTTACATGTTATTCAAGAAACGATTTTTGGGTGCAATTGATTGGTATTTGCATTTGGCCCTTTTTTTGATTGCCTTGTGCAGCTGATGCATCACTTTAAACATGGGTAATAAGTGACGCACTGGTGGCGCAAGGCCTTCATAAATAAGGCTCTGACTTTGTTTGCTGTTGATTTGATTTTGGATTTTTGATAATGCTTGATATCAACATTTGAAAGATAGAGGATTTGTCTTTGGGGAAACAGTGACGTTTCAAAAGTGATATTCTGTGCTTGTACATAGGTTCTGCGCAGTGTTTCTTATATGTTATTCAAAAAACGATTTTGGGTGCAAATGAATGGTATTTTTATTTGGCCCTTATTTATGATTGCCTTATGCAACTGGTGCATCACTTTATACATGGGAAATAAGTGACACTCTTGTGGCGCAAGATTTTCATAAATAAGGCCCTGACTTTGTTTGCTGATATTGAGTGGTTGTACATAGGTTCTGCGCAGTGTTTCTTACATGTTATTCAAAAAACGATTTTTGGGTGCAATTGATTGGTATTTGCATTTGGCCCTTTTTTTTTGATTGCCTTGTGCAGCTGATGCATCACTTTAAACATGGGTAATAAGTGACGCACTGGTGGCGCAAGGCCTTCATAAATAAGGCTCTGACTTTGTTTGCTGTTGATTTGATTTTGGATTTTTGATAATGCTTGATATCAACATTTGAAAGATAGAGGATTTGTCTTTGGGGAAACAGTGACGTTTCAAAAGTGATATTCTGTGCTTGTACATAGGTTCTGCGCAGTGTTTCTTATATGTTATTCAAAAAACGATTTTGGGTGCAAATGAATGGTATTTTTATTTGGCCCTTATTTATGATTGCCTTATGCAACTAGTGCATCACTTTATACATGGGAAATAAGTGACACTCTTGTGGCGCAAGACTTTCATAAATCAGGCCCTGACTTTGTTTGCTGATATTGAGTGGTTGTACATAGGTTATGCGCAGTGTTTCTTACATGTTATTCAAAAAACGATTTTTGGGTGCAATTGATTGGTATTTGCATTTGGTCCTTTTTTTATGATTGCCTTGTGCAGCTGATGCATCACTTTAAACATGGGTAATAAGTGACGCACTGGTGGCGCAAGGCCTTCATAAATAAGGCTCTGACTTTGTTTGCTGTTGATTTGATTTTGGATTTTTGATAATGCTTGATATCAACATTTGAAAGATAGAGGATTTGTTCTTGGGGAAACAGTGACGTTTCAAAAGTGATATTCTGTGCTTGTACATAGGTTCTGCGCAGTGTTTCTTATATGTTATTCAAAAAACGATTTTGGGTGCAAATGAATGGTATTTTTATTTGGCCCTTATTTATGATTGCCTTATGCAACTGGTGCATCACTTTATACATGGGAAATAAGTGACACTCTTGTGGCACAAGACCTTCATAAATAAGGCCCTGACTTTGTTTGCTGATATTGAGTGGTTGTACATAGGTTCTGCGCAGTGAAACTTACATGTTATTCAAAAAACGATTTTTGGGTGCAATTGATTGGTATTTGCATTTGGCCCTTTTTTTTGATTGCCTTGTGCAGCTGATGCATCACTTTAAACATGGGTAATAAGTGACGCACTGGTGGCGCAAGGCCTTCATAAATAAGGCTCTGACTTTGTTTGCTGTTGATTTAATTTTGGATTTTTGATAATGCTTGATATCAACATTTGAAAGATAGAGGATTTTTCTTTGGGGAAACAGGGACGTTTCAAAAGTGATATTCTGTGCTTGTACATAGGTTCTGCGCAGTGTTTCTTATATGTTATTCAAAAAACGATTTTGGGTGCAAATGAATGGTATTTTTATTTGGCCCTTATTGATGAATGCCTTATGCAACTGGTGCATCACTTTATACATTGGAAATAAGTGACACTCTTGTGTCGCAAGACCTTCATAAATAAGGCCCTGACTTTGTTTGCTGATATTGAGAGTGGTTGTACATAGGTTCTGTGCAGTGAAACATACATGTTATTCAAAAAACGATTTTTGGGTGCAATTGATTGGTATTTGCATTTGGCCCTTTTTTTTGATTGCCTTGTGCAGCTGATGCATCACTTTAAACATGGGTAATAAGTGACGCACTGGTGGCGCAAGGCCTTCATAAATAAGGCTCTGACTTTGTTTGCTGTTGATTTAATTTTGGATTTTTGATAATGCTTGATATCAACATTTGAAAGATAGAGGATTTGTCTTTGGGGAAACAGTGATGTTTCAAAAGTGATATTCTGTGCTTGTACATAGGTTCTGCGCAGTGTTTCTTATATGTTATTCAAAAAATGATTTTGGGTGCAAATGAATGGTATTTTCATTTGGCTCTTATTTATGATTGCCTTATGCAACTGGTGCATCACTTTATACATGGGAAATAAGTGATACTCTTGTGGCGCAAGACCTTCATAAATAAAGCCCTGACTTCGTTTGCTGATATTGAGTGGTTGTACATAGGTTCTGCGCAGTGTTTCTTACATGTTATTTAAAAAACGATTTTTGGGTGCAATTGATTGGTATTTGCATTTGGCCCTTTTTTATGATTGCCTTGTGCAGCTGATGCATCACTTTAAACATGGGTAATAAGTGATGCCCTGGTGGCGCAAGGCCTTTATAAATAAAGCCCTGAGTTGCTATTGTATAAACTTAAATATGTTGCAATTTATTGTTTATATTGTTTGCTTTTTGACATTACTTTGTTGTTTGCTAATAGTGGTCTATCATGTGTTTTTTTTAACAGAACAACAGATTCAAATCAACTTCTGAAAAGCAAGCAAAAATGCCTTCAAGGCAAAGAATTATCAAAAATACCATACGGAAAAGGAGAACATCAACAACAGAGTTTATGGAATCCTCTACAACAACTACTTCAAAAAACACCAGAAAAGCTTCTGGTAAGCCAATTAAGTCTTTTCTTCGCAACATATGTCGTAGAAAAAAAAATGATATTGCTAATGTGAATATTCAGAAAAAGTCAACAAATCTAAAAAGGAAGGAGAGGCCCACAAAAAATGTCTCGATTGGAGCAGGAGAGAAGAGAATGGATAGTAATAGAAGGGTAAATCTTTTTAGGGACATTCGTCGGCGAATGTTTTGCAGTAGGGTAGTTTTAAATTTGCTAAAAAATGATAAGAAAAGTAAACTGAGAGCTGCTTTTTACAAGAAAAAGAAAAGTGTAGAAAAGATTGTTGATCAGGCTTTTGAAGTTAAGAAAAAATTATTTATTTTAATAATCAATAGAATTAGGATACTTAATAAGGCAATTGATGTTTTCAAATCGAACAGTAGATGGAAAAGAATTATTAATCGGACTAATTTTTGTGAAGTATTTTCTGGTGAATGGATGCATAGTTCAAGTTCTGAGCCTTTTTTCAATGAGGAGAGTTACTTTCAGGAAAATGATTTGATGCATGCAGTTGACACCAGTGGTCGAGCATATGAGGCGATAGATGGTTGTGTGATGGAAAAAGAGAAACTTGTATCTAGAGATGCAGAAGAGGTGTTAGCTGATGAAGTTTTAGGGAGATGTACTAAGGGTCCAGTGTACACATGGAAATGCAGTAGTATTTGTAGTGTGCGACAGGAATCAATCGATTTGCTTCGAAATTGCTTACGTACATATAGTAAGAAAAGTCTCAAGCAAAAAATGAAGATCTTGCAAGAGTTAGATCCTTGCAGAGTGAGAGAAAGCACAGGTTTGCATGGGCAATCATTAGCTTGTCTTTCTAGAAAAGTTTGTCGGAGTGTTTTTCATCATTTTAGGATGTTAGCAGTGCATCATAATAAGGTGAGGAAATTAGTGAGAAAGTTGTATTATGCAAAAAGTCCAGCACTTAAGCTTAAACAGTTAAACAGTGCTCTTTTGCATGGATCTGAAGTGGATGTGAAGACTATTGGTGAAGAAATTGAGTTTTGTTATTTTGGGAAGAAAGAGGACAGTGTAGAAATAGATATAGTAATGGATGGTAATGCAGAAGATAATGGACAGATTTCAAGTATAGAAAAGTTTGATGAGGAAATTATCAAGTTTAAGGTGAAATCAAGTGAAAGGCCTAATTTAACTTGTGTGTGTTGTCGACGGACTCATTATAAGATTCAGACTAGGTTAGTTGATTTATATGCAAAACGTGAATTGGAAAATAATAGTGAATGGAAGGATTTTGTAAGTTATTTGTTGGTGGAGAATTCTTTTGATTTGAGTTTGGATCAGCGTATTTGTATTTATTGTTTAAATAAATTAAATGAAAATAAAATGCCTGCTAGAGCAGTTTATAATAATCTTCAGGTGATAGATATTCCTTCTGAATTGATGGATCTAAATACTTATGAATCTATTTTGATTCAATGTGTCCATCCTTTTCAGGCTATTGTACACATGGAGCCTAAGACAGGGAAATTGCCTGCATCAGATTTACTGAGAGGATTAAAGGGAAGAGTTGTTTATTTGCCTCTAGATGTAAAGAAAAATATTGATAGAAAGAGTAGAAGAAGATCCTTTAGTTATTCTAGTTAATGGGGTTCCAACAAAGAGTAAGAAAATCTGGCAAGATTTAGTGGATGTTAAAAAAGTCAAAAAGGCAACGTTGTATTTGGTCAAAAACAATGAGTACTACAAAGATGTAAGTGTTGGAGCAGAGGAAACAGCTATAGAAGAAGATAGTGATTCTTCAGTTGGTCAAATTGAAAAAGTTGATGTGTCTAGAAGTGAAGAAATATATGAACAGTATACTGTTCATCCTTTGCATTCCAAAGAAGTAATGGGAAATGCAATTGACTTGTTTCAAATGAAAGCAGCAAAAGGAAGTCCCATTAGTGTATGGGAAGAAAGTTTGGAAGCTCGTTGTTTTCCACAATTATTTCCAACAGGTCGTGGTGGACGATATGATGATCGACCAGTTCAAATTCCTGCAGCTGAATAGCGGACTCTAAGATTATATGCTGAAGATCCAAGGTTTCGTCAATGCATTCCATATTTGTTTCATCTACTGTTTGAAAGTGATTTGTCTGGGCTTTCTTATGCAGTTAATCATATATTAAAAAGTGGAGCTCATTTGCAAAATGTTTGTGCAAGGGACTTTATGGAGAAAGTTAATCTGCAAGACAGTATTTTGGAATCTCAGCTAATCAATCTCATGGCATGTCAACGTGGAACAAACGAGTATTGGTTTCGTCGTCATGGAGAATTGAAATGTATGCTAAGAAACTTAGGAACTCCTACATGGTTCCTCACTCTTAGCTGTACGGAGTATGCATGGGACGATTTCCTTCAATTTCTACGAGAGGCAAATGAAAACATACCAAATATAGAATTGAAAACACCAGGAGAACTGTGTTCTTTGGATCCAGTGAATGTTTGCAGATATTTTAATCATAGATTTGAAGCTATGATGTCTTTTATTACCAACAAAAAAAATCCTCCCCTTGGAGAGGTTTTGGATTTCTTTTGGAGGAAGGAATATCAAGCGAGAGGTGCTCCTCATATACATATGTTGTTGTGGATTAAAGATGCACCCAAATTTGGATCAGATTCAGATGAAACAGTGATGAGTTTCATTGAAGAGTATTCAACATGTGCTGATCCAAAATCTACTGAAGAAAACAATTTAAGGCAACAAGTTTTACGTTTTCAATCTCATCGTTGTGGAAAGTACTGTTGTCGAAAATTTAAAAACAAGGAAAAGTAATCCACGAAATGTCGTTTTGCATTTCCTCGACCAGTGATTTCTAAGGGAAGAGTAAATAATTTGATGTCATCTCTACGACATACTGTGATGAGGAAATCTCCCAAAAATACATACAATTTGAAAAGAAATGAAGAATCTAAGTACATCAACGATTACAACCCAGTGATTTTGTCCATGTGGAATGCTAACATGGATATTCAGTTCGTTGCTGACAACTCTATTGCTGTGGCTCGATATGTGACATCTTACATCACAAAAAAAGAAAAGACAGAACTGAAGGAAATGTGGGAGGACATTTCACATGAAAAGAGTCTAAGCAAGAAATTATACAGTTTCAGTCTGAAGATGTTGTCGCATCGAGAAATTGGAGCATATGAATGTTCTGATCGGTTATCATCAGCAAGTCTCTATGCCAAATCAAGAACAATCATTTGGGTGAGTCTAGGTCTTGCTGCAACACGAAACCGAGTTTTGAAATCTGTACAAGAAATTGAATATTTGGCGGAGAAAGAACCAAACAGTACAGATATTTTGAAGACAAATATGTTGGATACATACTATCCAAATAGAAGTACTCACCTTGAGAACATTTGTTTGTATGAAGTTCTGCAAAACTACAGTTATAAGAGGAACATCACAGAAGATATCAATAATGGAAAATATGCACTCATTGGCTATGAAGGATGTCTAGTGAAACAGAAAAAAGGCCATTTGATTAATCATCGAAAATTGAGTTGTGAAGTTCCAGAGAAAAGAGAATTTTACTATTTAGCTCTTTTGCAACTCTTTAAGCCATGGCGTACAGAAGAGGAACTACTTGGAGATTTTCTCTGTTATGAAGACTCTTTTAATGCAACTAAGGATACCATAGAATGTCCTATTTTTGTAAATTATCTGCAAATGTTGAATGAAGAAATGGAGCAAGAAACCACAATTGCTGAAGAGATAGCTAGAGACAGTTCTCAAGATAGTCAGAGTTCTACTTCATTGAGCCAGGATCCACTAGGAGGACCAATTATCCAAAATGAAGCTGCCACTGCCATGGATGAGGTGGAAAGAGCTATGGAACAAGCTCAAGAGGATGGAGTTAACTTAGAAGATTTGGTAAAGCAACTAAACATTGAGCAGAAAAAGATATATGATGAAGTCACAGAGCAGATTGAACATGGATTCAGACATGAGAAAAAAGAGTGCTCATGTACATCATTTGACCCTGTGCGACTGTATGTAAGTGGAGAAGCGGGGACAGGAAAAAGTTTTCTAATTAAAGCCATTGCAAGTTATCTGCAGAAAAGGACAGATTCACCACTCTCTTGTGTTGTAACTGCTCCAACTGGTCTGGCAGCACATAACATTAAAGGGATTACTCTACATCGTTTACTGATGCTGCCAGTTGAACATGATAATAAATTGCATTACAACAAGTAATCTGGAGATGCGTGTTCTGAAGTTTTAAGAGTCTTGAAGATAATGAAACTTCTTATCATTGATGAAGTAAGCATGGTCTCAAATCTAATGCTTGCTTTTGTGCGTTTGAGAATGCAAGAAATTCTTAGAACAGAGTATGATGTGTTATTTGGAGGAAAACACATTATTGTTTTTGGAGATCTATTGCAGTTGACTCCAGTAAAAGGACAACCAGTGTTTAAAATGCTCACACATGAAGATACTAGGAAGTCCCTTGGAAGCATTGGAAACGTTAATTTATGGTTACATTTTAAATATGCTGAACTGCTTCAAAATATGCGACAGGCAAAGGATGAAGATTATAAAAATATTCTACAAGATGTAAGAATTGGAAAAGTGACTGAGCTTGGGAAAAAAGCTTTACATAGTCGATTAATTTCAAATTTGTTTCCAAATGAAAACATTCTTCCAGAGAATATTTTTAAAAAAATGACTGAGAAGAAATCTGGGATATGTTTGATGCCAACTCTCCAAGAATGTTCCATCTTCAACAACAAAATGTTAGAGTTAGAAAATGAAGAGATTGTGAAACTGGAAGCAATAGATAAAATAGAGCATATGGGTGCAACAATTGTTTTGTCTGAAAATTAGAAAATTAAATTGGATTCATTAGAGAAAAGTATTTCTAAAACAGCTGGTTTTGAAAAGACTCTGAATGTGTGTTTAAATTGTCGTATCATTTTGAGAAGGAATTTAAATGTTGAAAGAGGTCTGGTAAATGGAGCAATGGGTTATGTTGTTGATTTTGTGAATTACAGAAATAGAGATGGAATTGAATTTTTAAAAATAAAATTTGATGGCATTGAACAAGTACAACAAATAAGTTGTGGTTCTGCTAGATTTTTTCTTGTAAAAGACGTATATGTTCGCCGAAAACAGTTTCCTGTTTGTTTGGCATATGCAGTAACAATTCATAAATCTCAAGGTTTAAGTGTAGATAATGCTTTGGTGAACATTGGAAGATCTGTGTTTAAAGAGGGTATGGCATATGTGGCATTATCACGAGTCAGAACTTTATCAGGATTGTATTTGATTGCGTGTGATGAGACAAAGATTTCTGCAGATCTAGATTATGTAAAAGAATACAATAGGTTAAGAAGAGAGTATGCTCCACATTTGCCTCAATATCCTTTGTTTGAAAAACGTGTGGTAGGCCGTAAACGAAGAAATGAGGATAATTGTAGTGAGGTAGTTGCAAAAAGACAAAAAGTAGAGAAAACTGTAATTGAAAAGAGGAAGAAAAAGAATTGTGGAGAAAATGTTGTTGGATTTCAGTTTGAAAATAGTTCTGGTGTCAACTGCTATGCTAATGTAGTGGTTAATGTTGTTATTTTTCTTAAAAGTTTACAAGAACAGATTGTTGAAAATCGGGATCAAAGATGAAAGAGAAATGTAGCAGTGGTACAGCACAAATAGAAAGTGTAACAGAAATTCGAAATATTTTAGATATGTGTTCTGGTCAAGATAAATTTTCACAGAACATTCAGCAGGATTGTCAGGAATTTTTAATGTATATGTTTGGTGTTTTGGAAGATGAAGGTGTAGACGTAGATAATCTTTTCAGCCTTTCTTATCAATGGCAGCATGACTGCCACAATTGTAGTTTATCAAGTACTATTAGAATAGACACTGAAAAATGTATATATTTGACTTTACCTGACTGTAAATCAGTGTCTTTTAAAAATCTAGTTAAAGCAACAGATCATAATATGGTGTGTACCCAATGTAACTATCCAATGCTATCCACATTATTTATACAAAGTTATGGGCAGTATATCATTTTAGTTTTCCAACGATGTAGACCTGATGGAACTAAATTGACAACTTCTATCAAAAATTTTGTAGCTTCTCAGTTATCAATTTCAGGAAGAACCTTTACAACTGAAGCTATTATTTATCATGACGGTTCTTCGACAACCTCAGGACATTATACATGCTACTTAAAATCTGAAAATGGATGGAGTTACTGCAATGATTCTCATTTAACTTATAAACAACGTTTGCCTTATGACTCTACAAATTCTTATCTAGTGTTTTTAAAACCAAAGTTTTAGTAAAGGGAATTGGCCTTTGAAGTCGGGAATAGATACTAAAAGTTAGTTAGTTAGTTAGTTAATCTAATATTTTAAATTATTTATCTCATGTAGATACTTTAAGTGGATCTCAAAGTAAAAAATACTGATATATCTGACACAAATTGGCCGTGAGGAAAGTGTAAAGTATGATGTTCTTAGATCTTTTTTCATAGGAAGTCGATGAAATGGAAGTTATAGAGTACAGCAGACTTTTTTTCCACCAAAAGGACCTTCACTATCTTCTATTTGGCCTCACGGAAAAGTAAGTGAATCAAACATTAGTGTACATTCATGAGATGTATGTTTGAATGGGTTTTTTTAAACACAATCTTTTAGATTGTGTTTTTTTTCCCGCTGTTATATGATGAAGACTTTGAACTCACTAATTTAAGTGAAATTCAATATATTCTGAGAACAGCAAAAATAAATAATGTAACATATTGTAGAAGTTATTGTGTAGTTTGCATTGTGTAATTTATATTGTGTTCACATTGTCTCACACTCATTTTCCTTTTTCACCCTTATTTACCTCTCTTTACTAATTTACACTATTTTTTCATCGCTGTTTCTTTACTGCACTTCATTCACAACTTCTCAATCTAATAGGAACTGTCTGAATTTCATCTGTTGCTTCCACCACTTTTTATCTTTTTCATATTCTCTCAGTACCACTGCTTTAGTTTCCTAACCCTCTCTTTCTTTTTCTCCATTTTTTTTTCTTTTGCACTCATTGTACTGTAGTTCAGTTAGTTCTTCCTTTTGTTTTTCTGTGTACTTACTCTCTCCTGTTTTTTCATCGTTGTATAATAACCTCATTCCTTTCATCCCTTAACTCTGTGACTTCACTTCACTCACTCTCAGTCATCTTCTATTCCTCTTTTTTATTAATAGTTTCTCATTCAGACTCCTCTCCTTTTCACTCATTTTCCTTTTACTTTCTTATCTTTACTGATTTTGTTTTGATATCTTACATTCTTTTAGTATCTTACTTACCTTTAGGAATTTGTTCTCTTTGTATTTCTTTTTCCTTTTTTTTCTCTTTCTACATTACTTTCTTTCTGTTTTTGTATCCTTCACTTTTGTTTCATTTCTTAGTAAACTTTGGTAGATTTTTAAACCTCATGAACTGTTTCTTCTATTTTATAATATATTTTTAAGTAATTATAACATGTTTTTCTTTTATTTTTCATTGATTATATGGTAAGTGTGTTTACAAAATATTTTTTGTTATCACCTTTTGTTTTATTTTCACTATTTTTCTCTCACCCTACCTCACCCCTGTTTCCTTACTTTGCTTCCCTCACTTATTCTTTTCTTGCATGTTTACTTCCTACCACATTCAACTTCTTTCAGTGCCTCTGCTTATCCACACTCCTTCACTTACCTTTTTTACTGGTTCACTTAGTCCCTTTGTGACACTCCTTCTTTTACTCTCTCTCTTCTTTCTCTCTGTTACTCCCCATGTCTTACCCTTATTCACTTATATGTACCCTCTTTCACTCCTCTTTACTTACACTCACTGCTATTTTCTTTCCTTCCGTCACCGCTGTTCCTTTTCTCTGGTTCCGTCACTATCTGTCATTCCCCATACTTAACTGTCCTTCCTTTTACTTTCATCATCCATTCACATTCTCCCAGAACCTCTGCTTTAGTCTTCTTCCTATTTCTTCTCTTCTTTTGCTCCCTTATTCTTTTTCTTTTTCTCAGTTACTTCCTCTTACACTTTTTCTCTGTTTTACTATCTATTACACAGTCCCTCTGTGTTCCTCCCTCTAGCTCTCTTTCTCTTAACACCACTCTCTCTGTCCCCATTCCTCATAGTCACTCCTTCATACTTTTTTTTTGTTGGTGCGCTGACGGGACGCGCACCGGTATGCGCACCGGGAGCGCTCCAGAGTCAAATATAAAAAAAAAGTAAAATACTATTTTAAAATAAAAATATTATCTTAATATACATTATAGTGTTCATTTTTAGAAAAACATACCTTTCTCAGCTAAAGACATTTGTGAAAAAAAAAGCTTAGAAATTCACTAAAAAGTACATAGGTATGAAGCCCTATAAAAAGTTAAAAATTAGCATAAAAAAACCTATGAAATTCACTGAAAAAACCATAGGTTTCACACCAGTTATAGTTAGGAATTAGCATTTAAAAAACCTTTGAAATTCACTGAAAAAACCATAGGTTTCACACCAGTTATAGTTAGGAATTAGCATTTAAAAAACCTATTAAATTCACTGAAAAAAACATAGGTTTCACACCAGTTATAGTTAGCTGGAAATTTTACTGACATAAAACCATTGAAATTCCCACGTTATAGTTAGTCGGACTCACTATAACTTGCGCGTGCAATGCACTGCTGATGACATCACATATTACATCACTCATGACATGGTCAGTGACATCACTCATGACATCACTGATGACACCATCCAGTGAATGTGTGCCTTTCAGAAAAATAAACATGTTTTATATATGTATATGTAAAGGTCGATGGAAGAATAAATGTTTAAATAAGTGTCTAAATGGATGTTTTTTTAAAAAAAATTGATTGGTTAACTGGCTTATTAAGTGTATCTTAGTGAATACATAAATTAGCGAGTAATGTTTAAATATTTAAATATATGTATCAGTGTTTTACTTTGTGTATAAGTGGCTGCATGGGTTGGTGAGTAGCTACATGTGTGTGTATATGGGTTATTAGATGTTTTTTTAGTATCAGTATGAGTGTCTGTATGGTTTGGTGGGGCTGTTACTTAGCACATAGATACATCAATGACTGACTCACTGTTTGTATGTGTTTTGAAGACAGCATATGTGCAGGACTGTATGGGTGGATGAGTGTGTATATGTGTGTGTTAGTGAGTGAATGCCTCTCTCACTAGTGTCTTTATGAGTAACTACATATGTTTTAATCTTGTCTATATGAGCATTGATGTATATAAGTAAGTATATGTGAGAATGAGAGATTGAAAGAGTTCCTGTTTAAATAAGTATGTGTTTCTATAAGTGATTGTTTAAGAGAGTAAGTGTGTGTAAGTTTCCTTAGAAGTAATGTGCTAATGTGTGTATAGTTGTATATGCAAATAAATGGATGTTTATTAGTTTATTTGCATGTGTGAGTATATGTATGAGTAAGTTTTTGATGACTGTCGGTGTGTAACAGAATGAATAGGGGTATCACTACATATGATGAGTGAGTATATGTATAAGTGAATACATAAAACTGTTGGTGAATATGTGAATTTGTATATAGATGGTGAAATTACTAAATTGGTTGTTGTAACTGGTATGGGTATATGCACTTTTTTGAAAATGTTAGTTTCTATTTTTGAATATGTGTTTCAAAGGTTACTTTACAGTGAGAGGAGGTCTGTCACTGTGTCACAAGGATGGTGTCATCAGTGATGTCATGAGTGATGTCACTGACCATGTCATGAGTGATGTAATATGTGATGTCATCAGCAGTGCATTGCACGCGCAAGTTATAGTGAGTCCAACTAACTATAACGTGGGAATTTCAATGGTTTTATGTCAGTAAAATTTCCAGCTAACTATAACTGGTGTGAAACCTATGTTTTTTCAGTGAATTTAATAGGTTTTTTAAATGCTAATTCCTAACTATAACTGGTGTGAAACCTATGGTTTTTTCAGTGAATATATATATATACACACACACACATTACCTACAGGCGGTCATGAGTAGGTAGTTATAGTTAGGACCTAGTTTCCATAGGAAAAGCATTTTTTATTTGCCAATATCTTTGGCGCCGTTTGATGAATCTTCACAAAATCTTCAAAAGTTATGCCCTGCTTCGGTCAGCTCCTGTCATCAAAGTTTCCGGGTGAGTCATCAAGTGGGGGCTGAGAAAATAGAGGAGTCCCAAAACGTGTTTTCTTCATCTTATTTACCATAGAAACTTTAGACAAAGCTACAGCTTGAACTGCTAAACGGAATTACACCAAATTTGACAAAAAGGTAGCTCTTGGTTCAGAAAGCAAACTTTTTAATAAATGGTGTAAATCCATTTAGTAGTCCTTGAAATATTCATATTTAAAATATTTATGGGGGCGTGGCAAAGATGGCGCCTGAGTAGGATGTGCCTGCTCGCCACTCCGGTCCTTCACCTGGGCCCCAATTCAACAGCTTCATATAGCTGACCAGGAGGGGTGTAGAAATATTGCAGACACCCCGGCACTCGACCTTGCGGTAGTTTGGGCCAGGGAATGGCAAAGAGGAGGGGTGCAGGATCTGGAGGACAGTGCCTCCTGAACCCATGATGCCGGGCCTTCGGGGCAATCGCCAGATGCCGAAGTACATCACCGAGCTGTAGAGTGCATGGGCTCGAGCACCCAGACTGTGGGGTGCTGAGTAGCGACAGACCCATGCCGAAGTGAGCAGGAAACCCCGACAAGGCGGACTGAGTCCTGAGGCGAGATCAGGCCCAAAGAGAAGGAGAAGCAGGTCGGCCCTGCAGTGGAAAGAAATGAGCTCCTTCAAACCTGGGACCCCAGGGGCCGGTCTGAAGAAGCACGAGGCCTGAAAGAGGTGAGCTGGGCCAAGAGGGGGACAGGAAGAGGGGGCCTCCTCTCCCTCAGCGACCCTAATCCCCAGCCGGCACAGCTACACGAGCCTGGGGACTGAGTGCGCCATTGAACACCGGCCGCAGAGCCGTGGGGGCAGCTTAGGGCGGCTAGAGTTGGTGCAGGGGGCTTGTGCTCTGAACATCGGGCATGAGGGGGACAGCAGGGCCCACTCCCTGAAGCACAAGAGTGGGCTGGACTGTGTCACGGCATGGCGTTCCCCCCTAGATACGCAGCTGGAGGCAGCGGTGCACAGGAAAGGCCTGGTAGTCCCAAAGACATTGGAGGCCAACCCCGGTAATGAGAGAAACCACATAGCCCCATTAACAACCCCATAGCACATCTGCTGTCCCTGAGGAGAGCGACAGCCAGGAAGATTTAGCGCTGATAGTTCATGGCGGCGTGGGATTACAACTGCGGGAAGACCCGGGAGTAGGAAGACTTGTGCAGCGGACCCTGAGATAGTCTGGGTAGACCCTGTGTGCCTGCCAGGGCCGACTGTCAGGCAACGACTGGGAGAACAGAGTGAGCGGGTGGACTGGCTCGTAAGTATTACTTCCTATAAAAGAGCAGAAAGTGCACAGCCAGGAGGGAAGACTGCCTCTGCAGGCCCTGAAGCTTTTGCGGCCTAGCTTCTGTGAAGTGCAGAGTTGGATGGTGCAGGGGATGCTTGATCTGAGGAACTGTATCTCCCTTTCTTAATGCTGCTGCTCTGGACCCCGAGCTCTGAAACCAAAGCACTAAGTACGGATATAAGAGGAGGTGGAGTGATTCTTAGCCATGGTGGCCAACAAAGCAAAGAAGGATCGTTCAGTAAAGTATTTCCTCCTTAGAACCAGCGCTGGAGGGGCCAAGGCAGCGAGTGGACACTCAGTGGACCACGAGCAAGGTGATGCCAAAGGCCCTGTCACAGGCACCTTTCTTGAAACCTTATTTGGCTCTTTGAAAGAGGAATTCCATGCTATGAAGAAAGAGATGTCTCTGGAACTCCGGGATTTGCGAAGGGACATAGACTCAGTTGACGAAAGAATGGATACGCTGGAGGAAGGCAAGATGGACGCTGATAAGGGAGGCAAGATGGCCGCTGATAGCCCTTGAGAGCGGTCGCACTTTCCCGTCTCTCCCGTGACTAAGACGGATGGAAGGTCTGGTGATTGCGGACCATTGACGGAATGAGTATTGGTATAAAACTTACTCTGCAAGCTTGGACATGGCGCTTTGCTGAGGGTGGAAGTACTCAGCCAGCATATTCATGGCCGGTTGTAGCTGGCGCGGCATTCCTGAAGTAGTTTTGAAATGCCTACGTTCACGTTTGCAGTCATAGTCGGACGACTATCAAGGCACAAAAGGGGGCAAGAACCCTGAAAACAAAGGAAAAAGAGACCGAGCCCACTGAACAAAGGGACTCAGGTTTTCCCTCTTCCAATTTAAGGAGGAAAACACAGACACAGACACGGAAAGCCCTAACAAAGACGAAAGATGATCTTAATGCCGGGCAACAAAGGGAAAAAAAGACAAAGACAAAGAGAAAATTATCACTGGCAAGAGAGAACTAAAACAGCGGGCCAACGAAGAAAGCGTATTAAGGCAGCCTACCTTGATGGAACCTTTTGCAGGCAGCCACATCCCAAATGCTGATGCAGGCTCTTCCGCGGATACCAACACGAACACGCAGGAACCGAACCTGGAGCTGGAGACGCAGAATGACGGTCAGCTGGTCTCTACGACGCTGCAGGCTATGGAGACGGGTTAAGAGGTGCGGATTGACGTTGTGGTGGTGGAAAACGGACTACAATCAACTCACTGCCTGTGACAGAGGAGGTAGGGACGCCTGCAGATGGAGTGGCTGGGACTGATGGAGGATTATTACGGCAGGACCCAGTATCAGGTACAGAACACGCTGAGCACGCTGAGCAGAGAGAGCTGCTGGAGCATACTGAGCATATTGAGGAACAGGTTTCCCAGTCAGGGGGTGAAGGCGGCATTGAGTTAGACAGTAATTTTGAAAAAGGTAACGACTCTGACACCAGTTTTGAGGGGAGCACCGTCCTGAATGCTGAGGGGACAGAGACTATGGGATCCCCGGGAGCAGAATCCAGTAAGGGAGTGAAAGTGAGAGTGGGTGGCCGCGATGACGGACAGCCTAAAGTAGCAAGGATGCCTCAGTCTGTTCGGCCTAAAGACTTGGCTGGCTTATCTACACTAACAGGAAGTGTGAGAGGGGAAACTGCTCCCCCCCGGCAAAGTGTCGCAGCCCGAACCCCCAAGACCACAGCTGCAGTGCCTGGCTCTCCCAGTGATGAGTGTTTTTTCTCACTAAATGATGCTGAAAGTGGTGATGAGGAGTCAGATATTACATCAACCCCAGGAGAAAGTTCTCTAGAGGTCTCTGAGGAAGACACTACGGATGGGGGTGTGGAGGATAATACATCACATAGGGCAAATATGTATCGTAAAATGCGTACAGTCAATAGTAGATCACGAAGCAGTTCAAAAAGAGCTGAGAGCCCCACACAAGTGTCAAAAAACTGGACTGGGATTATTCTGCCACCTCCCAAACCTACCCTGAGGGCAGTGCAAGCAACCATCAACAGGCGCACCTGCACTCTCAGTCTCATACCCCTAATCAACCTACTACTATGGATATACTGTATAACACCTTAAAGCAAATACAGCTAGAGGCCAGATCATAGAGTCGGAGGGCGAAGAACGCAAATCTGAAACTACAGGGGTTGTTAAGGAAGGTTAACAAGTTATATGCTGACATGGCTTTAAGAGTCGCTTTCCCAGAGGCTAAAATGTGGAATTGGGAAATAGAGGTGCAGCGCGCCCATCGCTTTCCATTTGTACAAAAACGAGGGAATTCTGCGTCCGATAAGCCAAGAGCTATTTTGGTCTACGTAGGAAATTTTTTGTTGAGACAGGAAATAATGGACAAGGCTAAGCCAGATGCAAGGCGTACTTTTACCGGGGTAAGATTCTTTGCTAGGCCAGACTTCTGCCACGCCACAGTTGAGCGAAGGTGGCGAATGCGCCAGTTACGTAATCCATTTCAAAACCTGGGCTGTGAGGCATTCTTGCTTTTTCCTTGCAGGCTGAAAGTAGTGTTGAAGGGGCATGCTTGATTCTTTATGTCAGAAATCAAGGCTCAGGACTATATGGAGGAGTTAAAAGGGCAGACAAACAAAAACACAATGGTAGTAGCTGTAAGACAAGGAACCTCTAAAGAACACAGAAAATGAAAAAGTTATATACGAGACACACTGTGGGATGGCAGGATGTTATCAATTTGGGATTTGTTAATGTGTTAATGTGTTAATGTTTTGAGAAACTTTTTTCTCTTGTTTAGGAGTAGGCCTGGTAGCAAAAAACTAAGCAAGCTGAATGACGAAAAGTCTGTTGGTTACAAACAAGAGAAAATAGTTCAACTTTTAGGTTTTCGTAAGGGGAGGGGCGGGACGCTCTGGGCTAGGAGCTGTCACACTTGGGACAGGATTGACCCAATTGCCTGTAATGGGGGGGGTAGGGCTGTGGGGCAGATGGGTGTGGGGTGGAGGTGGGTACAAGGCATGATAAAAAGACACAACAGTGGGAAAAATCCAGGAGCTTGTCACAAAAGAAATTGTTTTTGGGATGGGCGGGGACACAAATTCAGGTAAAGGAAGTCAGTACAAAGGAAAATCAGGATGTAACGAATGCGGTGTATGGAGATCTATATGAATGGCAATCATTTGAAATTAAATGGGAACACGAGTAGTCACGTGGAACGTTTGTGGACTAAATGATAGGCAGAAGAGGCAGCGGGTGGCAACACTGTTGAAGACTATGAGGCCCGATTTCGTGTTTCTACATGAAACCCATATAGCAGGGACAAGCGCGTATTAGAACAGCTAGGATTCAATCTTCTGGCTTATTCAAAGCAGGGGACTAGAAATAGAGGTGTAGCTATTTTGGCGAGGCGTACTGACATTGTAATAAGAAGGAAACTGGAGGATCAATGGCAGAGATGGCTCTTGCTAGAGTGTATGATTGGAGAGGAATGGGCTACTTTGGTATCTGTTTATGGCTCAACAGAAGATGATCCAGAGGTTATGGAGTTCCTGGATCTTGAACTAGCTACATGGCCCCCTCGGGTTATTATGGCTGGGGATTTTAATATAAACGGGGCTGGAGGTCTCTGGGGGAATGGAAGAAATACGTATTTTGGGAGAAAGAAGAGGGTTTAACTAGCCTTGTACACAACAATTCACTCAGCGATGCAAGGCCATATCTGAAACCGGATGATCTAGGATTCACTTATTATTCTGCTCCACACAGGTTGTGTGTAAGGTTGGATTATTTTTTTGTATCCAATTCCTTGCTGTCAGGGACTAAGATCCAGAGGCTGCCCCGGATCCTTTCGGATCATAACCCGCTGATTTTAACCTTGTCAGTAGCAATTAAGCAGAAAATAGAAAAAGTATGGACGTTTGAAAGAGCTTTGCTGAAGGATGACAAGTAAATTGAACACATGACGCAGTGGATCAAGTCATTTTTTGAGATAAACAGAGGGACTGCGAAGACAGGTGTACATTGGGACGCGTTTAAAATCGCTGCATGGGGGGAAACCCTACGTTTTAGCGTCTTTAAGCAAAAGGAGTAGAAAAAGAAATTGGAAAAATGAATAAAGACAGTAGAAGAAGCAGAGGGGGAGTTAGCTAGAGCCGTATCGGTAGGGGATCCATTGGATCAAGTTCTTATTAAAGTGGCCAAAGCGAGAATGGAAGCAAATGAGAGTATCACAGAAAAGACGGCTAAGATATATCTTACAAATAGACAAAGATGCTATGAATGTAGTGAAACGGTAGGGCGCACATTGGCAATTCTGGCAAGGCAGAAGGCTGCTATAGGGGAAATCAGAGAGATTAAAGATTTTGCAGGGAATTCTCTCAAAGAGACAGAGGCGATAAGGGAGGTGTTTAGGCAGTTTTAGATTAAATTATATGATGGGGGACACCCTATAAATACAAGTAAAATAACCGACTACTTATGTGGAATACCTGGTGAGACCCTCTCAGAAGAGGACAGAGAGACTTTAGAAATAGTTTGTGATATGAAGGAGGTTGAGCTGGCCATGCTAAGTCTCCCATCAGGTATGGCGGCGGGCCCGATCAGCTCTCTGTAGAGTTCTATAAGACATTTCGGGGAATACTCAGGCAGGATCTTCTGGATACAATCCAACAAGCTCAGAGTGGGGTATCGATACCAGCATCATGGGCTGGGGCAGACATTGTAGTGATTTTAAAGTAAGGTAAGCCAGCCGATGAACCAGGGTCATATAGACCATTAACACTGATGAATGCGGGTACTAAGATATTCTCTAAAATGTTGGCCTTGAGGTTTGCTAAAATGATTGGGAAGCTGGTTAGTATTAATCAGCATGGGTTTATACCCGGGAGAGGCACAACCCACCATACAAGGAAAGTTATCACCCTGCTCGACGCCATGGAGATCCCAGGGGACCCGATGGCAACAATGCTACTGGATGCCGAGAAAGCATTCGATCAGGTCTCCTGGGATTATTTATGGGTTATTTTAGAAAGAGCTAATTGTGGAGCAGGTTTTATTGCAGCAATGAAAGTTTTATACATAACGCAAACCGCTAGCGTATGGGTCAATGCAGGATACACTCTCCCACTACAAATTAGGCCGGGGACACGGCAGGGATGTCCGTGCTCGCCGCTGCTGTTTGCCTTATATATGGACCCCTACATACGTAAAACGGAAGCCAACAATAATATCCCCCCAATTAGGACCCATAAGGGAGACTGCAAAGTACTGGCGTATGCAGATGATGTGGCGATCGTCACCTCAGATCCCACAGGAGCCATAAGGGAAGTGGAGGCTGAGGCGATACAGTTTGGCCAGGTATCAGGTTATGCCCTGAACACTTCTAAAACTCAAATCATACAAAACACCAAAGCGGGCTCTAATGATCCAAGGGTAGTAGTAGCAGGTACATATTTTGGGGTTATAATTACGTCAGAACTAGACAAACTGGTGGAATTGAATATAGCACCAATATTCGCTAAAACTAAAAGAGAGTTAGATAGATTGAATAATCTACATCTGTCAATAGTGGGATGGGTAAATAATATTAAAATGGTATTTTTGCCTATATTTTTGTACATTTTTAGGGTGATTCCACTGTTATTCGAGGCAAAACGGTTTAAGATCTGGGAGCACATGATAAATAGGTTTATATGGGCACATGGAAAGACAAGAAGGGCATTGAGATTCATGGAGTGGCCTAGGGAGAGAGGTGGGTGGGCTGTACCGGACCTTAAATTATATTACTGGGCGGCCGCATTGCAATATATGGCTGGGCTACTGGGAGGGGCAGAAGCGGAAGTACAGGACCTGTTGGGAACGGTTGCCATTTACACACTGGTTTTGGATGCCGAAGCAGAGAACGTATTTCCGAAACAAACTGATTCTTCTTACTATAAAAGAACAAAATTTAAGACCGTACTGGCAGCCTATAATATCTGGAAGGCCTTTACGAAAAGA
The DNA here is from genome assembly GCF_964263255.1 of Lissotriton vulgaris. Lineage (NCBI taxonomy): Eukaryota > Metazoa > Chordata > Amphibia > Caudata > Salamandridae > Lissotriton > Lissotriton vulgaris. The sequence continues at coordinate 591,988,870 of NC_141693.1, forward strand.
TTTGGATTAGGGAAATATAATAGGTATACTAGGGTGACCGACAATGAGCCACTTCCACGTGAAATTTTTTCAGACACAGTGTTCGCTGGATTGGGGCAGGCGGGGGATAAGTAAATTGGGAGATATAATCGGGACTCAGGGAACGCTGCAATTTTCTGAAATTCAAGTAAAATATGATCTGGATCAGAGACATTTTTTTAAGTTTTTGCAAGTTAGGAGTTTTATGGCCGCAAAGAAAGGAGGCTCGAACGGATTTAACACAAATTCAGTATTGGATCTGATACAGGGAGGAGTAGGGGGTACAATTAAAAATTTGTATGCTGACCTGACTAAGAATAAAGTAGATGACCTGGAGAAACAAGAACAGAAATGGGCACATAAGTTGGGTATAGCTAAAGAAACATTTCAACTGTCCCTAAAGTGGGGCAGGACATCCTTTGCTCAGCCCCACTTCAGGCACAACATTTATTTAAAAACCCTTTACTCATTATATTACACCCCGGCAAGGATAGCACAGTGGAGGGGAAGCACGGGAGTTACTTGTCCCTGGTGTAGCGCAGACCAAGCTGATATTGTGCACATGTTTGCGTCCTGCGTCCATTTACAAAAGGTCTGGGAAGAAATTGAGATATTTCTTAAAAGATCCCTAGGAGTAGAACTGAAACTCACACCCCAAATTATTATCTTTGGTGTAGTAGATGCAGGATTCCAACTGGACTATAGCTACTTCTTGTTTGTCGCTATGGCGATATTACGGTTAGCAATTGCATTGGCCTGGCTGAATTAAACACCTCAAACTTATCAGGAATGGTTAGGTAGACTCTTATCAGCCTACAGTCTAGAAAAGGCAATATACGCTAGGAAAGGGAGAAGAGGGAAAAAGTTAGGATTAAACATTTGTGGCCCGGTGATGAAATGGAGGGAACAAGAATCTGAGTTTACCCCATATAGAGGTCACTATATGTAACATTGATCCTGATTGTTGTGACTTTCTGCTCGTCTTTGTTATTGTATTTTGCTTTATTTGTGCTACTGTCTCGTTTTTGCTTCGTTGTATAAATGATTCTTGGATAAGTGATAGTACAGCAGAACTGCTATATAATAACTTATGTTTTCTTTTTATGTTTGGTTTTTTTTGTCTTTTTTTCTGTATTTTGAATTATTTATGAATGTAAAAATGTAATTGATAGTACATGCCTTGTACCAGGGGGGAAAAAAGGGGGAACATTTTTTCAATAAAAAGAATTTAAAAAATAATAAAAAGAATGGATACGCTGGAGAAGCAGGCATCAACGAGGGATGAAGAGATTGACCAGCTCCAGCAGGAGGTCCTCCACCTTCATGACCAGCAACTGGACCTTCAGTCCCACATGGAGGACCTTGAGAACTGCTTGCCTTAAAACAACATAAGAATTTGAGCGGTCCCTCAGGGAGCGAAAGAACAGGACATAGAAGCTTTCTTGGAAGAACTCTTCATATTCATCTTGGGAGCCCCTCAGGAGCAGCGGATCAAATTGGATCAGACCCATCGAGTAGGGCCTAAGAGACCGCCAACAGCTCCCCCCGGACATCCTCCCGTGCGTCCACGACTTGCAGCTAAAGGAACGGATTCTTCGGGAAACACGCGCCAAGCACCTTATAAACCTTAGCTCATCCGGACTTCTCCTGTATCAGGACTTGCAGCCTCCACCCTGCAGAAAAGAAGGGAGTTCAGGCCGATCACAACATTCTTGCAATCCATGGACATTTTATATTCCAGGGGGCACCCCTTCCGAATAATTTTTGAGTGGGATTGCCAGCTCCGTCAAATTCGCTCACTGCAGGAAGCCAAAACACTAATCAATCTGCCTGAAGACGATGGGGGGCTCCAACGCAGGGCAACGTACTGGAGCAGAGAGATGGCAACAGGTGGGAGGCTTTCCGCTGCGCCTCCAACCGGACCCCGAGACAATAGACAAAGAAAGGAAAGCAGTTATCGCAACGTTGGAAGAGGACTCTCTTTTGTATGTCCTGTTCTTGGGTTAAAGTGGAGAAGTGTGGATCACTGGTTAGAGGAGGCAGACCTGAAAGCAGAGGTCAGCCCGGGAGCAGGGTTCAATTCTCGGCTCAGCGGTGTCTTGAGTCCTAAAATGTCCATGGACTCAGCAATTCTCGCTCCGGTGCCTACTCGATTCAATGGTTCACACTCTGCGACTCGGGGCAATAGCTTGCTTAATCTCCACAACGGCCCCTTGCGGCTGGATGCCTGGCTTTCATCTTGCGGATACCCTGCCGGGGTTATCTCACAGGAGAATACCAGGACGGGTTCCCGAAGCAAGCGCTTAGAAACCGCTCGGTGATTTGCGCTATATAAATTCCTGTACATTTACATTACATTAAGGGGTTCCTTCTTCCTCCTTCTACATGTGCAAGAGCTTGGAGGCACAGTTGTAAGGGTGACTATTGGGCACGCTCGATGGACACAAGCATGGCATCCCCAAGGTTTGGGTTGGGTCTGGGTACACAGTTCCTCCATGCGCATTCCAATATCCACCACTATGGTAGCCGACATTACAATGTTATCACTTAATGTAAAAGGCCTTAATGGTAATGGCCAAGTTAAGAGGTGAGAAGTCTTGTTGTTCTTAGAAAACTCTGACACCCACATCTGCCTCCTCCAGGAGATGCACCTCCTGGCAAAGGACACCCATAGATTATGGTCAAGGGCATTCCCTCACCAATTGTTTTCATCCCATTCCTCTTAGAAGCACACTGGGGCAACTTTCTTTTACACTAGTGGCAGTCTATGCCCCAATGCTGGACAGGAGGGGTTCCTAAGACACGTGATTCGAGAATTGTCTGGCTTCCCTGACAGAGCAATACTCCTGGGTAAGACTGTAATTTGGCCTTCAACAACGAACTGGACACATCATGTTGGAGCTCATGGCAGACTGGGGCCAACACTAAGGAAGGGAGGCAACTACTATCCAAGGCAGAATTCACAGATGTTTGGTGGTTACACCACCCTTCATCCAGAGAGTACACATTCTACTCGCATTTCTACAAAACGTGCGCTAGAATAGATTACATGTTAACTTCGGACACACTGACACAACAGACGCAAAAGGTGGAGATTCTCCTATGCCCCATGTCTGACCACTCAGCCATGTGTATATCTCTGTCGCTTCCCCACTATGGCTTGCCTCGTCGCCTCTGGCACCTTAGAAAAATTATGTTACAGCGTACCTCCATAATTAGGTAGATTACCCAAGATATAACTGAATACCTGGCCATTAACTACACTCCGGATACACCAAATGCTATCCAATGGAACTCTCTGAAGGCAGTGGTCAGGGGGAGTTCATAGCAATGTCTGCAGCTGATAACAAGACTAACAAGACTAAGAGAGAGAAAAGAGAGCAGTTCGCAAATGCAGTAATAGAATTAGAGCCCATTCACCAGTGAACCGGTGCACCTAAGGTCTGGAAACAACTCAAAGCAGCGAGAGCCCAACTAGCGGGCCTTGACATAGACAGAGCTGAGTATGCTGCTCTCCGACTTTGACATGCCTTTTATGTGGGGGTGGGGACAGAAGTGGGAGGCTCTTAGCCAATGAATTACGGGTGCAGAGGCAGACATCTCCATGGTAATAGACCAACTAGGACATGAACAGACCACTGATCAGGGCATTGCAGAGACATTTTAGGCAGTTTTATTCATCATTGTACGGGGCTCAGAAATTACCTGGGGAGGGCCCAATCCAATATTTACAGGGAAAACACTGCCAAGCTAGTCCTGAGTCAAGTAGCAAACCTTGAATCCCCCATTAAACTGGAGGAAGTTATCTCTGCCATATCTAAATTGAAAATGCATAAGTCACCGGGCCCTGGTGGAATTTCTTCTACCTTTTTTAAAACCTTTTGCGCTACATTGGTCCTGTTGCTGCTGAGGGTATATTACTTGATTAGGGCATCCACCCTCATTCCGCCATTGATGTTGGAGGCATTGGTGACAGTAATTCCTAAAGCGGGTAAGGATATCCTAAAGCGGGTAAGGATAAGCGACAGTGCGCATCATATCGCCCTATTTCCCTCCTCAATGTAGATCTAATAAAATTACTGGGATTTTGGCACAGAGACTCTCCCCTCATCTACCAGGGTTGATAGACCCTGATCAGTCAGGGCTACGTCCCTGGACTAAAGTGCTCCGACACTACAAAGCGCCTCTTACACTTAATAGATCTGAACGCTTCAATGCAGAGCGCATGATATTCTCTGTCCACTCTGAGAAAGCGTTCAACAGAGTTCACTGGCTGTATCTCAATGTAACCCTAATCCATTTCAACCTGTTGCATTGTTTTATTGAATGGGTGCTAGCCAGCTACACGAATCCCTGTGCCTCAGGGCGGTTGAACGGTCTCACTTTAATCACCTTCCCTATCCAACAAGGAACAAGACAGGGGTGCCCACTGTCACCACTTGCACAAGAGGTTTTCCTTTTACACGCCTCATCGTGCTCTTCGATCGGCCAATCTTCGTCTGATGTCTATGCCTAAAATCAGATATGCGAGACTGGGCGGTCAGTCAATTTCAGTCCAAACAGCACGGGCCTGGAATGCCTTGCCGCTCTCTCTGCGATCAGCAACTACATTGGCAGGATTTAAGAAAGGGCTAAAAACCCATCTTTTTAATCTTAGTATTTAGTTCTCTGCTTCTTTCTTTTTGGACTGGGTCAGTTTAGTGCCTACATATCGCGCCAGGATACTCTGTAGTAGCAGAGCGCGTAATAAAATATTTTATAACATAACATAACATAACATAACTCATGTGCGCCTTCTACATGGATCCCATGGCTCAGCGGGAATGGGACAGCTTAACTTCAGGGGTACAGTTTGTGGGCGAAGAGCACAAAATTATACTGAATGCTTTGCCCAAGCGTCAGGCTTCAGGTCAATATGCGTAAGTCCCAAGCCCTCGGCTTATCTTTTGCCCGGATTCCCTAGGAGTACTTCAGCGGTCACTTTAAATTCATTGGGCGCAGGATACAATTCCCTACCTGGGTTTGGCACTCATAGCCAGCATCCAAGAAACTAACTTGCTGAATTATACGATGCTGCTGGGGCACGTGAGAGACTGCCTTCATAAGTGAAGGGCCCCACTCGCTGTTGTGGTTGGGCCATATAGCGGCGATAAAAATGACTATACTCCCCAAGATAATATATTTATTTCAGACACTCCCATTAGTTCCCCCTTAGTTGTACTACACTCACTACAGAGGGACTTAGAGGGCATTATATGGCAAGACCAGCGGCCTAGACTGTGAAGGGAGTTAAGCTGCATGGACCCTGATGAGGCAGGACTGGGAGTCCCAATCTGCAAGTTTACTGGTGGGCGGTTCAGCTGAGACCACTGGTAGAGTGGTCTCATGTGGAGTCCGAGAAACACTGGTTGTTTATGGATATGGCTCTAGCCAAGCAGCCCCTGTGGGGTGTCCTTACTAAATCTGCCAGACCCCAGAACGTATACCTTTCTAAAGTGACACACTCCACCCTACTGGCTTGGGACAGGGTGGCTGGCTCCTGGGTTCTCACAACCTTTCCATCCCCAATTACAACAATAGTTAACAATCCAGACTTGTCAGGGTTCATCCACTGACCCCGGGAAGGCCAACACCCATTAGGATATCTCTTCAACACAACAGGATCTCTGACTTTTGTAGGGAGCACAACCTCCCGGAGATGGAGCGATATTGCTACTTACAGAACCTGCATTGGGTGAGGCACCCAGAGGTGCGGGTAGGTGCAGAAATACACCTCACACATTTTGAGAAGTGGATACTCCTGAGGTACACAGATGCTTGCCTAAGGTCAGATTTGTACAAACTCATTAAGCGCAACCCTGGTTCGGGGAAATCTCCAGGTCAGCTGCGATGGGAAGGGGAACTGGGCAGATCACTGTTGCAGACAGAATGGTCAGACATATATTATAGAGCCCGGCATACATTGCGTAACATACCAAACATTGAAATGGCCACGAAAATAGCCACCTACTGATATCTAACTCCCCCCGACTTTATTGAGGTAATCCTTCATGAAGTCCTCAATATTGGAGGGCATGTGGCTCACTGGGCATGGTGACCCACTTGTTATGGGAATGTCCCACTTGGCAGGCTATTGGAAGCAGATATTAGACCACATTGATTCTATCTTCAACACCCACATTCCCCGTTACCCAGTTTACACTCTTCTGGGTCTCCCAACCCAATCACCTTCCAACTCAGGGCACGGAGAGGTAGACAAATGGCATTAGCATTGGGGGCTACTCTACAAAACATCCTCTCCCACTGGGGTACTACAATCACCTGGACTCGCTTGGGATGACTGTGGAGTATACTTGGGATTGAGAAAATTTCATTATCACTCACGAACCCTGGTGCTTCTTTCCATGACTTGTGGGAACACTTCCTAAAACTGTTGACCTCGGAGTTCATGGAACTTACCTGCCCAAAATACCTGAGACTATTACGGCTGGCGGATCTACCTCATAAGGCAGTGCAAGATGCACATGCATAACACAAAACCCAAACTACTGGAGATAATTGATTAATGCAGAGACTGTAACAACATTGTACTCGCTTGAGCCTTTTGACAGGAGGGGGGAGTGGAGTTTCCTTCATGTTTCTTAGTTCCTTGTCCTTCAATTACAGCAGTCCTCTAGGTGGATTAAACAACAATAAGTACAGCACATGTTCTTTTTTGTATGTCGTTTAATTGAATTGAAAACCAATCAAAGAAATGTAAACTTAAAATATTTATATATCTGGTGACCGCTGTGGATCCGCAAACCCTCCTGAGCACGAGCTTGGTTCTGATTGGCTGGCAACACTCCAAACCAAAATGTGTTGGCAGCCATCTTGTGACTCGATAAAACTGAGTCACAAGAAAAAAAGGTCATAAAATAAGAAAAGGGGGCAGGGTAGAAACACCCCGACCTCTAGGCCTTTTCAGGGGGTCCCACAGGGACCCAAGGGATAAAAAAAGCATTTTTTTAAAACTAAATTGGTGAGATTCGCATAGGGTCCGTGAATCCAGCTGAAAATTTAAAAAAATAACTGTGCTTTGTTTGTTTTAAGCCCCTGGGTACGCCAGGTTCCGGGGCAATGCTTTAATATGTAGTGGGGGCTGTGGGGGCCCCCATAGCCACGGGGTCCACCACCTCCATGGGGCTTCAATTTATTAGGGGCGATGGCCCTTGTGGGCCTCCCAAGCCCCGGAGACCGCCACCTTCCTGAGGCTTTGTTATTATGTGCACGGGGCACACAGCCCCCTGCAGCCCCGGGGACCACTACTTCCCTGGGGATTTTTAAAACAAATATGTGAGGCGGGGCTACTGGTCCCAAATGCTGTCCCAGTGGATTTCAACCTCCCCGGGGCTTTAATTAATTAGGATGTGGGGCCTCACAGGTCCCCCAAGCTCGAGAGACCACCACCTGTTCGGGACTTAATTTAAAAACAAAGTGTGAGGGAGGCTCAAGTCCCCTGCATTGCCCTGGGGACCACCACCTTACTGGGGCACTAATTATTCAAATACAAGGGTCCGTTATGGGCCCCTGGCCCGGGGACCACCACCTCCTGGGGCTGTGTTCAGGTTGGGAGGGGGCCATACGACCCCCCTCCTGGAACCTTCAATGGGCCTGGGAACCGCCATCCCCCAGGGCCAGCTCCAGCAATGTCCTGGGGTGCCCAACCCCGGGACATTGTAGTTAGCAATGGCAGGGCGGCAGCACTGCTCCCGCTCAGTCATTGCAAACTCTTGCTTCATTTCATGGAAGCGAGAGTAGAAAAACTGCTTTTGCTTCCATGAAGCGAAGCAGAATTGCTCTTAGAAAAGGGAGCTGTGTGCTAGCAGCTCCCCTTGTCCAAAAGCAATGCCGGCTCCAGCAGGAGGCGGTGAGACGACAGGGACCGCGGGGGCATTGGGACTCCCCCGTGGTCCCCAACATTGAGGACAGACCCTCAATAGCCCCCTCCTTTTCAATAATAAAAAAATGGCACAGGTCCCAGTGGATGGGGTCCCTGGTGCCCAAAAGGCTCAAGAGAAGGGGGCCACACAGCCCACCTTCTTAAAAAACAAAAACAAAGAAAAATCGCAACTCGCCGGTGGCTCCCCTCTCTGCAACACTCTTTAAACACACCTCATGGTGCGCCCTGCTTTGGGGGAATTAGTCCAGATAACTACTGAGGGTCCCTGTGGGCCAACTAGGCCACCAGGTACCTCCATTAAGCCCCACACAGTGGCATTGCTGAAAGGGGCTCTGAGGCCACGCCCCTTTTTACACCACTTTGCAAATGAGCCTCTTGGTGCACTACTGGTAGGGTGATGTCCTCTTGTGTCCTGAGGGCCTCATGACAAAAGTGGACTTCATCCCCTGAGCCGCTGTGTGCCAAGAGGCATGTTTGCAGAGTGGTGTATAAAGGGGGCATGGCCTCAGACCACTCTCAGTCATCCAGCTCTATGGGGCTTACTAGAGATACTAGTTGGTCCCAGGGACCCTCAGGAGGCAAGGGGACTTCATCCCCCAACCATGAGTGCACCAGGAGGCACGTTTGCAGAGTGGTGGAGAAAGGGGACATGGCCTGTGCCCACCTCTCAGCAATCCCACTCTGTGGGGTTTGCTGGCGGTAACAGATAGGCGTATTGGCCCTTAAGGACCCCCAGCAGTGAAGTAAACTTCATTTCACAACCATGAGCACGCCAGGGAGCGCATTTGCAGAATGGTGGGCAAAGGGGGCGTGATCTGCTATGAGAATTTACCAATGCTGCTGTGTGTGACCTACTGGAGTTAATCAGAGGGATTGTTGGACCCCAAGGTTGTCCTTGGGTGCCAACTACACCTCCTGTTACCTCCAGTAAGTCTGACACAGTGGGATTGCCAAGAGGTCTTCAGAGGCCACACTCCCCTTTCTCCACCACTCTGCAAACGCGCCACCTGGCACACTACTGATTGGGGGATGAAGCCCTCCTGGTACCTCCTGTAAGTCCTACACAGCAGAATTCCTGAGTGCTGGTCAGACACCCGGCCCCTTTCTGTACCACTCTGCAAACATGACTACCAGTTAAAGAAGGATTTGCAATGTAATAGGTCTCGCATTTGCAAGAGTTAGAGCTATTGGCTTTGTAAATGTTAACGTTTTTTATTAATGTTTTTTGCAGTGCAGTCGATGTAGGTTATGTGTAGTGGAATTATGTGGTATGTTGTGCAGTGAAATTATATGGATAGAAAGTATGTGATATTTAATCTATAGGAATTATGCAGAGTGGAATTATGTGTTATGGAGAGTAATAATGTGGTATGGTAGTCTGTGTTCTGGACTGGTAACCTCAGGTTTAGTGTTCCTCATTTCTATAGAAGCTAAACTATACACTCAATGAGACAAAAAAAGAAGGACCCACAGAGGATCACTTCTGGACCTAGTCAGAGGTATGAGCAGGGCGACTGGAATTATGCAACTGTTTCGCTGCACCAACTTTCGAACAATTATACATTGTCCACATTTGCCACATTAGCCATCATCTCTTGCATATTCTGCAGATATGAAAAGTAAAACCTTGTTTCTAGCTTAAACCACTCAAACGTTACCAAAAATGCAGTGACAAGTATTACAGTGTAGTGAAAGACCCTTTGGAAACCTAGAATGGTCACCTGTTACGTATTGCTAAATGCGGGTGTTAAATTGGGACTAATGGTGTGCAAACCACTCTTGCTTCTTTCTGCACCTCTCTTACCTCTTTCTGCATTACTTTTGCTTCTTTCTGCATCTTTCTTTCTTATTATGTACTTCTCTTGTCTCTTTCTGCACATCTCTTCTACTTTCTGCACCTCTCTTGCCTCTTTCTGTACCTCTGTTGCTTCTTTCTGGACCTCACTTGCTTCTTTCTGTATCCCTCTCATTACTCACGTGACCTTGGAGATCAGCGCTAGTCGCGCTGCAACGTTTCTTTTTGTTTTGTTTTTTGGAGCCTCCAAGTATTCAGCGATGGTATCGCTGCAACTGTAACGGTTACCTTATAAACTCCGCATTTCAAGGTGCCTATAGTGTGCCATATTAGTATAGGCTAGGATTCTGTTGCCTGCATCTGAGTGCTTCCTGACCCTGCTTATAACCGCAGCCTGAGGAGTATCACCGGAGCGTATCCTTGACTTTGTCTGCCAGCGCCGATAGCGGCAAACTAAGGGCTTCGCTCGTGACGTGGAGGAGACCAGGGACTCGGGACTGCGAGGTCCAGCGGGCCTTGCTCCCTCGATATTGGCCACAGCCGGGGCCTCTTCCCGAGCCCGCCCACTGATCACTGATTGAGGTTCATTAGCAGCATAAATCACGCCCAGGTACGCGCACGCGGGACGCGCACCGGGGCGAGGACCGGAACGAAGCCCGGACAAAGGGGGGACAGTCTTAGACAGTCCGCGACAGGACGCGACTGGACTGGGCCAAGAACTCTACCCAAAAATAGCGTGAGTCGCACTATCTTTAATCCTGTTAGACTCCGAAAACTGTTGCAGCTTTGCGGACAAATTAATTATATGTGTAGCTTAGAACTCTATTATATTCTTGGGGATTAAACCATTAAGTGCCTAGCGGACTAACATACTAGCATAGGTTGTCATGTCCAAACTAAAGAATACTATTGCACCTAATAATACCATGGATAATTACCTTGTACAGGTTGTTCTAAAAATCAATAATGAGAGAAGATCTTCATTGGGCCTGAGCCGGTCCCCTATTTTCCCCTTGTCTGAACCTATTAGAGGAGATTTACTGGAGCTGGATACTAGTTACGAGGCTCCTGTGGCTGACCAGACTAATAATGACTGAAATGGTAGCTGAGGATGATCTAGATTCAGAAGAGGAACAATCACCACCCCCAGTGCCCGTGCCTGCACCTAGAATCACCAGAGGGAGTAATAAGGGCCAACCCAAACGAGGTGGGCTACGTTCGAGTAGAAAATGACCAGCCTCCCCACCTAAAAAATGTGATATAGCCGAAGGAAGGGGGCGGGACGCGGGAGTATTTCCTTGGATGATGCCCAGCTTAAGAAATTAGTAAGCATGTTCGACTCAAAGCTGAAGGGCATTATTAAACCATTAGTAGCAAAAATTGACCAACTTACAGAAGATGTTCGTAGACTAGGGGGGCTTTTAAAGAAAACTATAGAGGAGGTGGGAGACATTCCGAACCAAGTGGTATGTAGAGTTGAGTCAAAAATAGCACCTGTGGGTCCGGTGGTGGGGGGTGGTGAGAAAACAGTACCTAACCCTCCCCCTGGTCATTATCAAGAGGTAGGGGACCATGTACCATCTGAGGACGGTTCCTCTGCAAGGCTAGCGGGGCAAATTACATCGTGTCCAGAGAAAGGCCCAGTAGAGCTCATTGTAGAGTCCTCCCCCCTTGTTTTGGTTTTGGCTAATGTACCACCCCTGAAGCCTGGCCAGATGGAAACTACACCGTCCTCAGTAAGTAAAGCACTACATTGGCTATCCAATAACATGGCTATATCCCCATGGGGTAAGCTGCAGCTAGCAGGGGAAATAATCATGGCAAGAAAAGTTGATTGGATAGGGAACAGCCCCCAAAAATGTGGGGGTGACTATGTAGTGTTGCATTTTTCAGGGCCTGAAGTACTCCCCAACATCCTGCCAAACTTATTTCCCCCTCAACGTAGAACTGCAGATATAATCCCACTAACTCTTGAAGTCTTTTACCCTAGAAGGGGAAATATTCTGAATTCAAGCACACTGAGGACTAAGTGGAATTTGGTGTCAAAGGGAAGGGCTAGGGGTGGTCAAACCTGTGACTGGGGTCTGAGTCTTGAAAATAGGTTCGCAGCACTATCCAATCTTAATGAATGCGATTGACTTGGTTGTGGTGAAAGTACTGAATTCTATGATTTAATAGGGCTTGATGACCTTTGTACTACTGCTGATAAGGGCAATGTGGTTACTGTGCCCCTAGTAAGAAGGAGGGAACTACCTAACTTAAAAGAAAAAGGACTCAACAGGGAACTCCCTGTACTGCTGAATGTGAGCAACTTGGAGAGAAATACTGGTCTTGGGCTTGTAGCCTCTTCTTTCGAAATATTAGACCATCTCCCTACTAATCTAGATCCTGAAGCTGATATGGTATCTGTAAGTCTAGACAGTGTCATCTGCAGGGCAGGCATGTCTACCTACAGATAAGTCGAGGCTGTCTTTCCTCTCTTAGAATCTCGCCGGGATAGCTAATAAACTGATCTCCCCAGAATGGTGCGACTTTATTGACCAACATGATATTATCTTGTTTCAGGAAACATGGTCATTGAGCCCAGTTTATCGGGTTGGGTTTCTTAATTTTCATATTCCAGCTATCAAAAATCCCAAAGGGCGCCCATCTGCAGGCTTGATTATATAATGGTACGCCAATCGTTACACTGTAAAATCCAACAAAGGACCCTTATGTCGCATGATATATTACCAGTGAACATTACATGGGCCAATGGCCAAGGGATGACTATTTTTAACATCTATGCCAGTGGGGTCGGGGAGGGGGGGAACACATCTGAAGTAATATCTGTCCTTGATCAGGAGCTTGAACTGGCTATGGTCAAGAGATGGTCTGCTGTGGCCATCCAAACAAAGAGTTTATGCTTAACAAGGGGTCTTAGAGCAGCAAATGGCCGCACCCCATCTGATTGTCAAGGGAATAATACATTTGATAATGGAAGGACAACCAGCCGAATAGACTACTTTCTTGTGGATATTAGGGACTGGCATAGGCTGCAATATATGATTGTAAAAAGTAGAATTGAAAGTGATCACAACCCACTTTGCATGGATTTTCTAATTAATCTAGGGGTGAGAGAAACAAGCCTTGGGAGTAGCAAGGTGACCCTAGATATAGTTTCCTCAAACAATCAGCGCCATGTAAAATGGGGTAGATTGGTAGAAGACCCTAAGCAGATCGAGGATCTTAAGAGAGTGGTGGCTGAGGAAGTAAATATTTTGAAACCACATAGTGATAAACCAAATTTCCCTGAAATTATGGCTGAGTCTTACCCTAATCTTTTTACTAAACTCCAGGGGTTCTTTTTGAAAACAGTAGTGCAAAGCAAGGTTAAGAAAAAGCTTCCTAAGCTAGCATGGTATGATCAATCTTGTAGAATAGCCCGCCAGATTCTAGGAACCGAGCTTAGGTCTAGGAATATCATAGGAGTAAGGAAGGCCAGGGATATATATAGGTTATCCCCAAAAAAAGCTAAGAAACAGTGGGACGAGGATCATTGGCGTGACTTGAAATCTGCTTGTGCCGCCAAAAATCACAAGCAATTTTCGGCAATCGTTAAGTGGGACAGAGGAGGGTCACCAGATGCACCTCAAAATAATGTTGCCAAAAATCAGTAGATAGATTTTTTCAAGCCTCACTATGCCTGTAACTTAGCTGCAGATTGTTATCCCCTACCCCCACGGTCTTCTACAGCTGCCAAGTATTTACTACAAAAGATGTCAGCATTGCATTAGACTGTGTGACAGGGGGAAGAGCGCCATGCATGGATGGCATCCCTGCTGATGTGTTTCTAAGTGATCGGGAATCATGGTGTCAGTACTTTTCATGGCTAGCCAACTCTGTGGCTCAGGGTGCTCCTATACCCACTTCTTGGAAGGGTGCGGAAATAATTCCAGTATTTAAAAAGGGCGACAAAATGCTACCCAGTAACTATAGACCCATCAGTCTGATAGATTCAGCACAAAAACTGATGGGTCGATTAGTGCAGAACAAGCTTCAATCTTGGATAGTTGAAAAATATATCTTGTCTCCTTACCAAGCTGGTTTCTGTCCCCTGACTGGTTCAATTGACCAGGTTTTCTATTTTATAGCCCTCTATTGGAGGAATGTGACCTTGATTAATGGCCCGCTGTATGCTGTATTTGTTGACTTAAAATCAGCTTTTGATTTAGTCCCCTGGCCAAAATTATGGAGTGTACTTGCTGAAGCTGGTATAAGTCTAGAATTGTTAACGCTGCTTGTCCGCTTACATGAAAACAACTTCGCTAGAATTAGGTGGGGGGCACAGGGTGAAGTGATTGATCCTTTCCCTGTGGAACGTGGGGTTAGACAGGGGTGTGTCCTGGCCCCTACACTGTTTTCTATATACATTAATGGTATTGTGGACCATTTAAGAAGGTTCCCCACTGATGCATCAGTGCTAGCCAGTCCTCATGTTTGCGGACGATACGCTAATAGTATAACAAACTCCTAGTGGGCTTCAGAAGGCAGTTAATGCTTTTGGTGAGTTTTGTCAGATTTGTGGGCTAGAGTTGAATACTTCTAAGACCAAGTTCATGTGTATGAATCAACGGAAGGCATTCAAAGGCTCAATTACTTTCAATGGTACCCCCTTAGAGGAGGTAGAGGCTTTTACATACTTAGGAATATCCCTTCAGGGTAATATGAGATGGAATAGTCATATTGATATGGCAATCTTAAAATTCCACCAACTAGCAGGTGTGGTAGCGCTTAAACATAGAGCCTCACTGACTAAACCAATCATCCCTGCTTTACAAATTTACAACATGAAGGTGATAAGTGCCTCACTGTATGGATCGGAGTTATGGGGATTCTCTAATTTGAAGGACTTGTCATTGGCAGAGAAGAGGTTCTTGCAGCGCCTAGTTGGGGCACCACAAAGTACTCCTACTGTTCCTCTGCTGCTCGATCTTGGCAGGAAAAGTATAGAGGACCTAGCTCATCTACACCCTCTGTTATATTGGAGATGGATAATGACAACCACGGAACTAGCTCACTATGCTGCCACGCTAACTGACATTATTAATGCTGACCGCTTCCATACCATCTTGTGGCTTAAAGAAATTAAGGGCCTATTATCCAAGCTGGGTCTCGACCATCTATGGGCTAACACAAATGCATCATGTTTTCCATCAAAGTCTATTTTGAAGAAAATGTATTGGGACATGGTTCAATCATCTGCTTCTTGTATTGGATCCAATTCCAAATTAACCCGACGTTTTCTTGACATCAAAACAGGACCATCATGTGAACCCTACTGGGATACCATTTAAAAGCCGTTTGATAGGAAACTGTATTTCCAATTTAGAATTGGAATTCTTCCCTTAAACGGATTTACACAAAACTGGTCTGCAAACCGAGAAGAGAAATGCCATTATTGAAAAGATCTAACAGAGAATGTTCCCCATTTACTGATTGTTTGCCCTCTCTATGACTGTCCACGCCGCAAATGGATAAAACCAGTGTGTCTTAACCTAGGGACACGCAGACACACAGAGGCGCTTAGAATACTGGAAACAGATTGTACACCTTACTTTGCGATCGTTGTTGGAAATGTTTTAGGATGGGCTTGGATTATTCACACCCGTAGTTTACAATCACTTGATGCAGCCAAATGAATTATTGTAACCATGGTTTTTATATATATTTAGTTCTTATAATAATTCTAGATGGAATATTTTATATCATGTATTCTAAGTGACAGCACAAAGTGTTTAATGTTTGTTTTAAACATAATGATTTATATGAATTGTAAGTTTAGTATTTATTGTGTAGAGGTAGGATATAACTGCTTTTATGACTTGCTGTCGAATAAAGCTTTTGAATTTGCAATTTGTATCGCTCTTGCCTCTTTTTGCACCCTTCTACCCTCTTTCTGCACCTCTCTTGTATTTTTCTGCATCCCTTGTGCCTCTTTCTGCACCTTTCCTACCTGTTTGTGTACCTCTCTTGCCTTTTTCCCCAGTCCTCTTGCCTCTTTCTGCATCTCTGTTGCATCTTCCTATACTTATCTTACCTCTTTCTGTACTCCTGTTGTCTCTTTCTATACCTCCTTTACTTTTTATGCACTTCTCTTGCTTCTTTCTGCACTTCTCTTGCCTCTTCCTGCACCCTTCTTTACTCCTTTTTGCAGCTCTCGTAGGCGTAGCATCGTATTTTGACATTTGTTGTTGCAAGTAGCACTGCTGGAGCATGCTACCTACACTTGTCTCCTACAAACTCACAAAAGGGGCAGAACCTGTGGGGGATAAACCACCAACATGAACTGTGGAGGAAGTGGCGTGACATTGTTTATTAACTCTTCATAATCTTGATATTTGAAACCTTATCTAGACTGTGTTAGTTGTTGGGGAACCCGTTTACTCCTAGGAGGAAGGTTCTTCAGGTTTAGTCTATATACCTTAGATTGTAAACAGGTGAAGATAGGGTCATGATTATTCCACTGCCCCTCTTGTTTAACCACCAGTAATTATGGGGAAACAAAAAGCTGTTGATGCCACCACTATCCCTATTAAACCCACCAGATGTGCTAAGAAAAACAAACAAGTATCTAAAGACAAAACTACAAATGAAATAAATGGGTTAATAGAAGAGATTGAGACCATCCTGAACCCATCCTTACCATTTCGGACTAGAGGCCCTAAAAAGGGCCAGATATCATGATACAACCAACATTGTCAAGTTTTCTTTTACAAAGATCTGGGAGGGTAAGGCTTAATACTGGTAGGTTACCTCCTAGTTCTGCACATGCCCCCACACCAGTAACAGCAGAGGAGATTACTGACGCCCCGCCAGTCTGTCCACCTCTATCTTTTGAAATTGTGGTGATTTTCTCTAACATATTTTTGCCCTTGATGCAGGATATTCCAGAGGCCCACCAGTAATAAAAAGCAGGTGGGAGGAGGCTAGCATTATTACTAGGCCACAAGACTCTACAACTAATTTGTATGAAATAGTGCTCGCCCTGCGTAATGAAGTATAGGGTCTAAAAGAGTTGGTAAAGTCTTTAGAAAGTAAGCTGAACACCACAGTTGATATCCCCTCCAGCCTTTTGCTGATGGCCTGTCTGGTTCTGTACTCCCTTGTCAATCATTGCCACCTGTTGAAAAAAACACAGTAGTACCCACTCTGTATACCAAATGTAACTACCGGATTCAGGAAGGTCTTGGCATGTTGCTCAGCCTTTACAATCAAAGAGATATCAGGAGGACCAGTGAGGCTTGGGCTATGGAAATATTGAGCCTATCACATAAAGTTTCTCTAAGGTACTTTATGGAGGGCATGTAAGGAATGGTCAATTGGATAGGGATGTGTGTGGATCTAACAATAGTAGATCTTTCATTGCCAGACCCTGAAAGGGTAACTATACTTTCAAATTCATCAAGGTCCCTAAGTTGGACAAAGGTAGATTCGAGAGCAGGAAATCATTAGCTAACAAAGGTCCCAAATTGGCTTAGGAGTAATTATAAATAAAAGTCAATCATTGTGCTGGATATCTTGAAAGTATGAAGGATTCACTTGAACTCCAGCCACAGGATACAATTGAGGTAGCATCCAGGGAAATTATTGACAGGCTACAGGCAATTGAAGCCTGTGACAATCGTACTTCTGGTACAGGAATACAGTTTGATTTTTTTAAGGATCCTGACTGCAGATACCATACTGGCACAGTGGGGAGAGATTACAGGAGAGAGAGGACCCTATTTGGGGTTGACACTATTGGTAAGGCCCTCGCCCCTGAAAGTATTTCAGTAGATGCTGAGGGATTATATCCACAGTTAGGAAAACTGATAGCCTGTACCCAGGGAGGGGGTGTTCCTATTAGATCAATTCCTTAGTTATGTTGTTATCATAATGGCCAGCTACAAGTCATTTTATGGAATAATGCAGGCATAAGCAGTACGTTGGTTGATCCATTATGGAGAGACTGCATTGACACCTTTCATGTATGCTTTTTCCAAGACACATGGGCTATATAACCCCTGAATAGTTCAGTGTTCACACCATATGCTATGGACGCCCTCCCCTCTTGATCTGGTCACTCTGCTGGGGGTGTCCTGATATGGATAAAAGTATCTCCTGGTTGGATCATTAAGTAATTGATAATTGATTCACCTGAAATACTAGGACTAACTGTAAGGGCCAGTAATGGGTTTACTATTAACATCTATAACATCTATGTCCACAGTTTGTCTAACTCATATGCCCATAAACACCCTCTCTGTGACCATAAGCACCAGGGACCACCACCTAATGTCACAATCTAATCAGCTAAAAGCTCTCATTGGGGGTGACTTCAATACAACCTATGAGCTTCTGGATTTCATTTCTTGGGTTACTGATCGAGAAGAGTTGTCTATGGTTATTTTGGAACAAAATGCCCTCCTATTTAAAATCTTGCACTGCAGTTGCTACCCAGTTGGCCTTGATTACCTTCTCTCATAGAGTCCAGGCATGCAACGGCTAATTAGTGTCTGATGTGTGTCAACGACTTATACCTTCCACAGAGGAACTGCTAAAAGCAGAATAGATAACTGTCATGATTCTGCCACGTCGGATTCCTGGTGCACCTTGTCTGGCACCTGTTTACTCTTTTCCTATTGTCTTTGCCAATGCTTGTTGTGATTTTGCCACTTGTCTGTGCCACTGTTTGTTGCAGACTATGATGTTATCAAGGCCTTTAGTCCCTTCTTAGCTCTAGTAGTTTACCTGTGAGATGGAATCAGGAAGCCAATAGGGACACACCCTGTTCTAGAAGCTTCTTCCTGAGCCCTTTAAATACGGGCCACACCCTTTTCTCATTGCTGGTTTTTGAGAATCCTGAGCTTGAGCAGCAGGTGTTCCTGTTCTCCAGTTGCTGAAAGAAGATTCCAGTTGCAGCAAGAAGACGTCTGTTTTCTTTTCCCAGGTTCTAGATACTCTCTCAGCTACAATCAGGTAGGATTGTTCCTTTCTTAACCAACAGCATTGTGAAAGAAACTTTGTCAGTCAGTCAGTCAAGTATGCTTTATTCGAGGTAAAAAAACTCATAAAAGCAGAACACATATAAAACCATACGTTCATAGCAATGATGTTAAAAACGTATTTACAATCACAGAGATGTTAAAAAATAAAGCTTCAAGACTTCCATTAAAATTCACTATAAAACCACAAAATTCATACAGATACAACACCAATATGTAGGCAGATTCTCTATAGCTAATTGGAGGGGCAGAAAAAGGGCTACATTTCTCTAAACATCCTGTTGTTGTGCCAGACAAGTTCTTCTAATTGCCCATACCCAGTCTAAATATTTTGCAGCAGCCACAGCAATGGTGGAGGAAGAATTAGTACGTCTTATTCTAAGGGCCACAACACTGTCCCTTGTACCAAGCTGTTTGCTCATGGCCCTCAACCAGACACGTCGGGGTAGACGGTAGGCCACACATACAAACAGTAGGTGGGCAATGGTCTCTGTGCAGACTTTACAAGATGGACAAGTATAAGAGTTACCTTCAGCCCATCTTCCAGTTAGTGATCTAATAGGAATAGACCCCACCCTGAGCTTTGTGCTCTTTTTGTTATTTTGCATTTTGAAAGAAAGTTGCATATCGTGCAGAAGTGCTTTTGACCATTTACATGTTTTGTAATTTTGGCACTGTTGTACATCTCGCTGAAGCGCTCTTTAGTCATTTACATGTTTAGTAATTTTGACATTTTCTACATTGCACTTAATCGCTCTCTGCTCATTTACATGTTTGGTGATTTTGGCAACTTGGCACATCGCCCTAAAGCGCTCTTAGGGGCATTTGCATACCATGACTTTGGCATTGTGTCACATTGCGCTGAAGCGCTTCTTGGACATTTGCATATTTTGAACTCTGATACATCGCGCTGAAGAGCTCCCTTGGGTGTTTGAATATTAATCTTTCTCATCAGCATATATAACGTGTTGTGTGTTTTTAAGTGGTTAAAGCCCATAATTACGGAAACATTGTGTCTAAAAGCCAAGTAGCTCTTTATATGAATGTGTGCTTCATTTTGAAACATGGTTGTTTAACCATAATATTGTATCCTTGAGAATTATAGGAACAGAAATTGTCAGTGAAGCCTGAGAAGACGTACACAACGGCTGTTCTATGCATAACCTGCTTTTCTTTTACAGGTATGTTGTCATTGCTTAACCTATGTTAAATATCGTCAAAGAGTTTACGAAGCACGAAAGGAAAGTTAATAAAGGACAATGTTTTGTTCCAGGTCTCCCTCCCCACAGTACCCACCCTAATTCCCTTCCCCTGTACAGCCACTTTGATACTCAGTGCAGTTAAGCTTGAGTCAAGGGTGCTGGAAGGTGGACTTCTTGTGGGCACTGCTCCTGAGGAACCCAACGGAATTTTACCAGTTCTGACAGATAACATATTCTCTGGTAACGATCCCACTATCTGGAACTCTATCCCAAAAGATATCCGTTGCAACCCCTCCTACCCTCTCTTAAAAAAAGAACTAAAAATACTTCTTCTCAACAAATATTGGGGTATCTAATGTTAATGACACTGTACATGATCCAAGTATTAGGATATCTTATGTTAATGACTCCTTACCTGCTCACTCCCCTCTCCTCTACTATGCACTCCTCCCAACTCCCCCTCTCTATTCCCTCATACGCTTACTCCCCCTCTCTTCACTCCCCTCTTCCTCCTAACTTTCGTTATCCATCTCCATCTCCATCTCTATCTCTATCTCTATTCTCCCTGCCCCTTTAGACATGCTGGCAAAGCATCATCACCATACTGCTTAAAAACCTGCAATAATCTCTTATAGTAAACCTGAATTGTCTCTCTCGGTTCCTGAGTCATGCGGTCAACCTTGACCCAATCATTATCTTGAAATGGCACTTTGGACTTCAACTATGTCTTTACCTGGTCATACTTTCTCATTACTATAGCCAAAGGACAATTAGTCATCCTCAAAGATCTCAACTGGCTTCCCATCGAAGGCAGAAGCCTCTACAAGAATGCTTCACATTACGCATAAAGCCTTGCATCATCATATCCCATTGTATTTTTCAGACAAACTCCACAAAGCAGGCTGTTCTAGCGAAATGTGTAGCACAAATACTCTCATGCTAGTACCTCCCTTGGTAAACAAGAACTCTACCCAATTACGCTCTTTTTCCGGAAATGCGCCTACTATCTGGAACTCACTCCCCAAAGATCTACATTACAACCCCTCCCACCTCAGCTTCAAAAAAGATCTCAAGCAGCACCTTCTCAACAAACATTGGGATCCTTAATCCTGCCACCTAACAGAGTTTCACAATCCGCCCATGACTGTGCTATGTTCTCACCACATTATACCTGACTTACTACCCTCCCTCCTCTCATTCTTACATATTCTTCCACCCTCCCCCTACTAGTTCTCTTCTAATCTCTGCCCAATCCTACATGCTATCTCCTCTCCCATCACCCTCCTCAGTTTCCCCCTACCTCCTTACTCCCCCCCATCCCTGACCACCCACGCTACATCAACTATCCAATTCGGGTTATGGACTTATTGTGCACCTTATTTTCTTATAAATGGGTAAATGGTGGTAGTGTTTCTCTAACAGAGAAAGCGTCCGCACATACAGGTAATACAACTCTCAAAGCATATCTACGCATATCTACGCATATCTACGCATATCTACGCGTAATGTAAATTATATAAATATATTTATATGAGGTGCACTATTGTCCTGTTAAACACCCACCACCAGGGGTGTCAAACTAGCAAGAATTGCTAATATCAAGAACCAAGGAAAAAACAGGTCTATCAAGCACTCTCAAGATTATTTAGTATTTCAAACGATTGTTATTATCATTCACAAGTTCTAAGGCCAATAGACCAAATTATTCATTGACAATTATGCTTCAATTTTAGTAAGTGTAAAGTTCATTTGCAGAAAGTAGATTTCCAAAATACGGATCCAGACAAGATGTTAGGCTTCAAATTCTTTATTTCATACACATTAAAGGTATTTCCAGCTCACACCGCCGACACGTGTTTCGTCTCATGAAGACTTTTTCAAGGCAAAAGATGTTATGAAGGGATGTTAATTTAACACGAGTCTTGTCTCCCAGTGTAGGTATGGATAAAGTCAAGAGTCACACAATCAATATGAGTCCGAATGAAATATTCCATGGGGAAGCGATCCTTACAATCCTGGTCACTTAACCCAACTTGTATATGGAATATAAAGAGGAGTCCAATCTCTCGATCAATGGCTCAGGTAGTGTTCTTAGTAAGTTCAGAAGTCTTGCTGCATGGAGGTGGGTTCGTTATTTCATAATTTGTGGGGGGGCCATGATAAGTCTCTCCTTCAGAGCGTCGTCACGAAGAAACCTCCACTGCTGCTACTAAAATTGAAGCATAATTGTCAATGAATAATTTGGTCTATTGGCCATAGAACTTGTGAACGATAATAACAATCGTTTGAAATACAAAATAATCTTGAGGGTGCTTGATAGACCTGTTTTTTCCTTGGCACCTTATTTTCTTGTCCATGTATTTACTGTTCTTTACATTTTATTCTTATTATATTGCACTTTTCCTTTTTTTTACACATGTTATATTGCAATTTGTTCCACTCCCAACCCTTGTAAAGCACCCTGATACCTTTGGGTCTAGCCAGCGCTATATATAAAACTGTTTAAATTAATAAATAAATAAAAATCCCTTGGTGGCTTTGTCTCTGGCCACTCCACAAATATCTTATATGCTGTCCACAAATCACCAAACAAAGGGCCCCATTAGGATAGCGGGCGGAAAATCACCCCGACCGCCATGGAGGCGGGAAACAACCGCCCGCCCGGACCACGGATAAACCGGCGGTCAAATTAGGATCAACCGCCAAAAAAGACCGACCGCGGCGGTAGCGGGCAAACTAAAGCCGCCTGACGCTGGCGTTGACATCCAAAAACCGACCGCGATGGTTGGAAACGCTGGGGAAAAGCTACAATCCACCGCAAGCAAAGCGGAGACACCGCACTGGAAATTAGGATATCCCCGATGGTCCCGCAGTACGATCTGCTGTTTCCGACCGGCGCGGTCGCACAAAGGAGTGAATGGGAGAGACAGCGGAAGAGCTGCAGCATAGCCACCGCAGCGGACGGTACATGAGAAACATGGCGGACGATGCCAAAATACTGCAACAATGCCAAACTTTGCACAAATCAAAGTAGCCATGCCCTCCTAATACACAAAACACACACCAATGAAAAATAAAAGCCAAAAAACAAATACATACAATTCCCAGGACAACACCCACAACACACCTGACCCACACAGCTGAGTATAAAACCAGCCCCTTTACCGGCCACAATCCTTTGCAACACTCCAGAAGAGAAGGGCACACACCAGATCTGACAGGATAGGCAAAAGAACACAGCACACACACCACCACCATCACTACCACCATCACACCAGCACCAACAATCCCCCACTACACAACACACCACACCCACCACAAACACCCCTGCACCGACAAACACCTCAAACACCATGCACCATTGCATCACAGAAAATGCCCAAATTCACAGAGAGTGAGTTGACAGTCATGGTAAATGAGATAGTGAGAGTGGAACCACAACTGTTTGGTAGCCTGGTCCAACAGACACCATTAGCCACAAGGACGCAACTGTGGGAAAGGATAGATCAAAGGGTCAATGCAGTAGGGACCACCCCATGATCTAAGAAGGAGATCATGAAGCGGTGGCATGATCTCAAGAGGGTTGTCAAAGAGAGGAGGAACAAGAACTGGGAGCTGGCTAACCGGACTGGCAGTGGCCCTCTCATCCCACTGAAAACATTCACACCACAGGAGGAGAAGGTGCTTGCCATACTGCATCCTGAGCGCCTCACATGAGTATTCAGGTGAACGGAGGCTGGTAAGTACAAACAAATATCAACCAACACACTGATATGTACTTCCTTGCACAACCCAAACATCATTTCATTGTTCACCCTCACCTAACAGGTAGCTAGCCATCTTGCTTGGGAGGCTTGTTTGTATGTGAGAGGCTGTACCATGACTCCCACCATGCTCCCTGTCCAGCACCCCAACAGGATAGAGGCCTCCCCCACCAAAAAGCATGTGTCAGCCATTGCACTGTTCGTCCTCACCTAACAGGTATGTAGCCATCTTGCTTGAGAGGCTTGTTTGTGGGTGGGATGCCTGCACCACGACTCCCACCATGCCCCCTGTCCAACACCCCAGCAGGATAGAGGCCTTCCCCACCCAGGAGCATGTGTCAGCCATTGCACTGTTCACCAAACAAACTTACAGGTAGGTAGCCATCTTGCTCGGGAGGCTTATTCGGGGGTTGGAGGATTACACTCCTACACTCACCATGCCCCCTGTCCCACACCCCAGCAGCATAGAACCCTCCCCGATCCAGGAGCATGTGTCAGCCATTGCACTGTTCATCCTCACCTAACATGTAGGTAGCCATCTTTCATGGGAGGCTTGTTTGTGGGTGGGAGGCCTGTACCACGACTCCACGATTCCCCCTGTCCCATACCCCAGCAGGATAAAGGCCTTCCTCACCCAGGAGCATGTGTTAGCCATTGCACTGTTCACCAAAAAAAATTACAGGTAGGTGGCCATCTTGCTTGGGAGGCTTGTTTGGGGGTAAGAGGCATGTACCACAACTCCCACCATGCCCCCTGTCCCACACCCCAGCAGGATAGAGGCCTCCCCCACCCAGGAGCATGTGTCAGCCATTGCACTGTTCACCCTCACCTAACAGGTAGGTAGCCATCTTGTTTGGGAGGCTTGTTTGTGGGTGGGAGGCCTGTACCACCACTCCCATCATGCCCCCGTCCCACACCCCAGCAGGATAGAGGCCTCCCCCACCCAGGAGCATGTGTCAGCCATTGCACTGTGCACCAAACAAACTTACAGGCAGGTAGCCATCTTCCCTGGGCTGGCTGTTTGGGGGGTGGGAGACCTGCATCACTACACACAGCAACAATTGCATGCAATGCATCGATACCTGACATGTATGAGTTATTGATATTCCTCTGCACCATGTATTTAAGCCCAGTATTGCACTTAATTATAATAGTGAAGATCTCTCAATTGTGTAGTGTACAGACAGTCGATGACACGCAGTTAACAGAATACTTGCACAGTGTCCAACACTGAACATTTCCCATCTAATCCACAGGTGATGAAGAACTCGCTGCTGAGGACAGCAACGACCAGCAGAGCCAGTCACCACTCCCGGTACATGGACTCTCAGATGTTGACTTCCAGGATAGTTTGGATGATGAACTCCAGGCTGGCCCATCTGGTGTGCCAGGGATCAACAGGTCCCAGGCCCCCATCCTCCCCACCACCACTTCTGCTGCAACAACAACAGCACAGCAGACCCCTGCAGTCACAGCCTGTGCCTCCACCGCTGCCACCTCTGCCACCACCACCACCAGTACCACCTGCAGCACCCTTCCTGTCCCAGGGGATGACCAGGACACACCAACAACTGTGGAGGGCAGGGAGAGTGTGTGTGGACCCACAGTGGCGAGGCAACAGGTCCGTGGCAGCAGACCAGGTGGGAGGACCAGGGTCACCCCAGACCCCAGGATGTTGGCATACCATACCTGGACCACTTCACAAGAGTAATCGGGGCATATGAACAGGTCCAGGGACAAAGTGGCCGGTCCGACAAACTATTACGTGATCTCCTCCTGCTGATGAGGTCCATTGACACACGCATTGGACAAATGGTGGACCTCATGGCCCAGCAAGTGGCGTTACTGAGGGACAGGCCTGTGTCCCAAACAACACCTCTGCCCCCTCTGTTGTGCTGCAGGATGACAGTGCACCATCCTCCCCTGCAGCCACAGAAAGGGGTGAGTCCTCAAATACCGCTAGCCATGAAGCAGGCCCCCCGCCAAAGCGATCAAGGGGGCATCCAAAGAAGAGCCTGGGAGTCTCTGGAGGCACGGCACCAGCCACACGCCAGTCACTGAGCCAGCCCTGATGGCAGCCATCTTCCCCACTGCATTGACTGTTTGGACTGTCCTTCCCCACACTGCCTTGTGAATGGCACTGTCTGTTGCATCGATGTTGTGTCTACTCTTGCATCTCTTTTACGATGACTGTCAACTCACTGCTCCATCACCACCTTCATGTAAATATGCCCGCACCCCTCACATGTCAACCTTTTTAAAAATACCTTACACACTTGAATTTGTGCAGTTTTGTTTTTAGTGCTATATTTACAGTGTTGAAAAGTCCATGATGTATCCAAAAGATGTACAGTATGTAGGCCTGGACAATATTGCGGCACCTAGGGAGACACAACAGAACAACAGTCACTGGCATTAGTGTGGCATCACAGACATAACACTATACCAAACATCCACATAAGTCTACAGGCAGACAACACAATGTGCAGCAAGTGTCAACAAACAGAGTTCTGTAAACGTTCACATGTGAAATGTCACTGCCACGTTTCCACACACGTCACTCAACATATGCCTGTCTGTACCATCCACGCATATCCCTTCACAACAAAACCAATAACACCAGACAATGTACAAGTCGTACCTCGTCACCCACCTTCAAGTGAAGTAATGGGTGATGAGTTGTTAACGCATGTCAACTCCTTCCTCCTCTCCACTGTCCTCATCACTCGACTCAGGGCCCTGAACAGGCGAGGGCCTTGCGTCATCACCATCATCCAGGAGCAGGGGAATCCCCTTGTGAATGGCCATGTTGTGCAGCATGCAGCATGCCACAATGATCTTGTAGACCTTCCCAGGCAAGTATGACAGTGCACCTCTGGTCCTGTCAAGGCAGCGGAATCTTGACTTGAGCAGGCCAAAAGTCCACTGAATGACACGTAGTATCCTGCCATGGGCCTCATTGTACCTGATGTCAGCCGGGATCCTGGGATTCCGTAGTGGGCTCAGCAACCATGGACGGCTGGGATATGCAGAGTCACCTGTGAATGACAAACACACATTGCAATGTTGTACAGGCAGAGGGCAGCAGGTCACACACACAGCACGCCATATCACTAGGCATACCCACCCACAATCCAAGCATGCTCGGGAAGCAGATTTGCCATCATCCGGAGCACCATGCTGTTCCTCAGGATGTACGAATCATGGGCTGAGCCTGGGAATCTTGCACACACATGTGATATTCACATGTCCGCAAGGCACACCACCTGCACATTGATTGAATGATAATGTTTACTATTTCAAAAAAATTGTGCTCACTCGCCTGTGGTGGCACCTGACCTACATGGGTGCAATCGATGGCACCAACAACATGGGGAATGTGCCCAAGGGGATAGAAGTCACCCTTCACACCGGCCAATTCTGCTCCCCTGGGGAAATGTATGTATTGATCCTTATATATCATCATGGCTGCAAGAACATCCCTCAGCACCAGGCTGCGGATAACAGTAAATAAACCAGGCGAAAGTATGTAGAACAAACAAGGCACGCAAGGACCAATTGAAAGGGCAAATATAGTATAGTAGCATTCAGTAGCTACGCACAGTCATAGTGCATATATAGTATCAG
This sequence comes from Lissotriton vulgaris, assembly GCF_964263255.1. Lineage (NCBI taxonomy): Eukaryota > Metazoa > Chordata > Amphibia > Caudata > Salamandridae > Lissotriton > Lissotriton vulgaris. The sequence continues at coordinate 592,016,244 of NC_141693.1, forward strand.
CATGATAAATATATGACATATGAGGGTAAAGCAGAACAATCTAGTTAATGGGAACATCTTTACCACAAATTCCCTCTCTCTATCAACAGTGTCAGGAGAATACCTGCCAACATATGAATGCTGCCTTCAACACAAGCCAATTGAAAAAGCTCGTGTAATATTGAGTTGCCAGTGATTAAAATCTGGGTAAGTGTGAATGAGGGAATCCCCTAGGATTTTTGGGAGTCACCCCTGGAAAAGCAATATAGTAATTTATCTCTACTTATCTACAGTTTAACAGAAAACCAATATCGGTGGCTCCTACTACCAGAGCGTGACCCTGCCTATTGAAAGCACAAGGTAGATACATTATATACACACTCTCGGCTTATCACTCTTAAACGCTTTGTTAATTAAAGGAAACAATACATTGACGATGGCCCTATTGCCATTCACCTACAGGCATTATAACTGCCCAAACTATATCTGAATCCTTGAAAATATGCAGTACAGCTAAGACCCGAAAATTGCATTCGGGCGGCTAGTCCTCCTTGATTTATCTGGATGACAGTTTTCTAATTCAGGTAATCAATGCCATTTTTATTAACCATCTACTAAGTGATAACAGAGTACCAACCTCTCTCTGTAAACATATGCTGGTATTTGTTAATGGTGACCATTACAGAAGCTGGTATGTTTTGACAATACCAATAATATTACCAACAACTGGATTTTGACTAGTGCCAACTGCTAAGTAGTCGTAGTATGTTCTGCATCTCTAGATAACAGGAATTGTTTTAGGTTAATGTGTTTGTTTCAAAAAACGATCTGTAAACACAAAAAAGTAACTGTGTGTTTCTTTTTAGAACTTGGTCCTGAAGAAGGTTTTAATTGTTTCTCCAAAACCGAAACGCCGCGTCGACCCCCGTTCTTGTGAACATTTTAACTTTATAATGTATAAATTGTTTGTTTTTTGTTTATAGCTATGATTCTGGATGTTTTTAATTGCGATATTGTATGATTTTTTGATTTTTTAATTAATTGTTATCGCTGTGATTATCTTATGACTCTGAAATAAACATACAAATGTTATATTTTCCTAAAAACAATTTTCCTGTTCTTTCTAATTCTGACCAAAGATTGGTAATATGTGTGCCTTATAGGTATTAATGGTATCTGATAGTTTTTCTACAATTGTTGGCCTATCTCTAGCTGAATAAGGTATACAGGACGTTTGGTAATATATTACTGTGCGATTGGTATTGGTAAAAAAACAAGATTCTGGGCACCTATAATATAACTTTAACCATCTTTGAGGGTTACCAGTGGGACTTCCCTGTTTCTGAACATTGGTTGCGACATCCTTGCAGCGCTGGCCACGGTCTCCTGGAAGGAACCAGTTGCAAAAAAGTGGAGGGCTGCCATCACTTTGTATGTGGGTGTGAATGCTGTTTAGGTAGTGGCGACGAGGCTGCAGGTGGGGCTCCAACAGATCACAAAGGGTCTTCAGTGTCGATCTGCCAAGGCGTAATTTACAAATGATCTCTATATCCTCCATGTCCTCCAGCACTGTCAGCTGACGTATGAGATTAGGCCTCCTCCTAGTTGAGATGTAAATGGACAAATGTCACTGACAACCATCATGAGATGGCCACAGCACATACAGTTAAGGATGTCACGGAAAACCACACACTGCCATGAGAGATGCGTGGCACACCAGGTTACATGAGTGGACATTTGAGACACACAGAGGGCAGACCTCTCCATTTACAATACACAAGTGCTGCAAACTTAACACTATGAAGCCTCATCAACCATCAAATGCATAAGTGACATGGCAGGGACCACAGACCAATGTGCTTCACACATAACCTGCGTCCACCTGTGGATTATATGGAATAATGGCATTGTGTGCCAAATGATGTGCCCTTAACCATGTTGCTGCTGTGTACTGATGCAGTGTTCACGATGGACATTGGCATTGCATGTGCCACAAATGGCGGTAGCTACCGCCTGGCCACGGCGGTGTGACACCAGCACCAGCACCACCCCTTCACAAGTGTGGTAGCCATTGACATGGAGACATGGGTAGATGGTGGTGGGCATGCTCCGCCACCCAAATTGCGGTAGCTACCGCATGGCCACGGCAGTGTGACACCAGCACCACCCCCTTCAAAAGTGCGGTAGCCATTGACATGGAGACATGGGTAGATGGCTCCGAGACCCAAATTGAGGTAGCTACCGCATAGGCCATGGCAGTGCGACACCACCATGGGGCATTGCCTACAGCCAATGGGAGCGATGGCGGTCATTGAATGGGTTTGAAAGATGAACCATAGGGGTAGCGCACCCCGGGCCCCTTGGGTGCATCACCACCATGGAGCATTGCCTACTGCCAATGGGTGCGATGATTGCGGTAGCATGATGCAGTTTTGAAAATCGCAGAAGGCGTGCTCCACCACCACGGAGGCGGTCATTGGATGCATTTGAACGATGCACCCTTGCGGTAGCACACCCCAGGCCCCTGTGGTGCATCATCGCCATGGAGCATTGCCTACAGCCAATCGGAGCGATGATTGCGGTGGCATGATGCAGTTTTGAAAATCGCGGAAGGCGTGCTCCACCATCGCGGAGGTGGTCATTGGATGCATTTGAATGAGGCAGACCTGGACAACAAATTGTTGCAGCTTTGCACCTTACAAATGACCCCAGGGAGCTATGAATTTGTGGGAGTGAGCCTCTCATTTCGACTGATCACAGAGCCTGCTGTCTGGAACCCTCTCCTGCCGCTGCCTCAAGTGCCTGCTTCCTGGGACCCTCTCCTGCTGCTGCCTCAAGTGCCTGCTGCCTGGGACCACTCACTTCCACCACAGGTGTTCCATGTCCACAGGGATGGCAAGGACAGAGAAGATCCGTGCCAGATCATTCACAAGCGAGGAGCTGGGGGTCCTAGTGGATGAGGCTGTATGGTGGCCCCAATGTAGTGGTAAGTCATCATTAAGTATCGATGAGTATTGACACACCTCTCTAAGCACCTGGAGACCAATGATCTGTTAGAGCGAAATCAAGCTGGTTTTAGGGTACATCACAGTACGGAGCTGGTGATGGTTTCCATTTTGGACGAACTGAGATGTAGAGCTGATAAAAAGATCCCCGGGGCCCTGGTGCTGCTTTATCTCTCTGCGGCATTCAACACGGTGTGTCATTGTCAACTGCTGTCGCGTGTGAGAGATCTAAGCATCGGGGGAACTGCACTAGGCTGGCTTACTTCTTTCCTGCAGGATAGATCGCAGAAAGTACAGCTTTCAGACCTAGTATCAGCAGCAGCGGCCATCACCTGTGGAGTGCCGCAAGGGTCAGCGCTCTCTCCGCTCCTTTTTAATATTCATCTCAAGGCTCTGATTTCAGCGCTCAATCAGATGGATTGTCAGATTTATAATTATGCTGATGACACACAGATCATCATTCAAATAGAGGATACTCCTGGAGCTCAAGCACGCTTGCATAACATTCTGAGATACACAGTAAACTGGATGACTGCCAACTCCCTGAAGATCAATCCTGACAAAACAGAGGTGCTGCCAATTACCACCGCAGGCAGCCCCTGGCACAATGGATTTTGGCCCAGGGAGTTGGGCAGGATGCCGGCTCCAGCTACCGTGGTAAAAAGCCTGGGCATCCTCATTGATGGCAATTTGACCATGAGAAAGCAGGTGTCCACAGTGGTGGGTACATGCATAGGCCTCCTTATGCAACTTCGCAAAATCTCCAATCTACTGTCCTTTTCTATCCTAAGGAGAGCAGTGACAGCCATGATTCTGGGGCGACTGGACTACGGTAATGCGTTGTACTTGGGTCTGCCCCGGCAACAACTGTCGAGGCTTCAAACAGTGATGAACGATGCAGCAAGACTAATCCATAGGAAGCCCAGGAAGGCGCATGCATCTCCTCTTCTGCGCCAGCTGCATTGGCTTCCTGTTAGACAGAGGGCATTTTTCAAAGGCCTGTGTATCTCCCATAAAGCTATTTATGGCAACGCACCAAACTACATTAAAAGTAGACTATCGAGCTACATTCCTGGCAGGGCATTGAGGTCTTCAGAGGCCACGCTCCTGACTAACCCACGCTATCATCTGTCGACCCAGGGCGGTCGAGCTTTCTCCACTCTGCTCCCGGCAGCATGGAATAAACTTCCACCAGATCTCCGTAAGGAAACAAAGCTGCTGCCATTTCGACGGATGCTAAAAACAATACTGTTCCAAGAAGCTTGGGGAGAGTTGTAGTTGAGCTGCCTGTTCTATGGAGTTGTCTTTTTGCCTGGTACAAGCGCTTAGAGACCCCCGGGTGATAATGCACTATATAAATTGAAATAAATAAATAAATAAATAAATAAGGGAGTTGGAGGGCAGGGGGGTGTCAGACACGTAGTTGTGCAGCTGCAGTATGTGCCTGAGGGTGTGGGGTTGTGTCATACACTGATAAACAAGCTGTCTCCAGGGCGAGGGAGTGTGTGTGTCCCAAAGTCACTGTTTTCCCTGCTTGCAGTTGTATGTGAGAGTAGAATGCATTACATTTTCAGCCATACAGAGACACAAGATGTTGGACATGTAGGTGCCAGGACAGTAATTGCTCGGGTGAATGTTTCTGTATGCCCCTGTTGTCCGACTCAGTGTGAACCCAGAGACTAGGCCCAGTGCCTGCCCACCCAAACGACAATACACCACTGAACTTACATGGTCCTTGCTCCTGTTCATTCACACTAAATAGAAGAAATGCACCATCTCAGCCCTGTATAAATGCACACAAACACACTTCTAAAGATGCCTATTGTGTTGTTGAGTCCATGTGCCCGAGGCCATACACATTACAAACACATATGTTCACAGGACATGCTCATTGAATGCTTCCCAGTCATGCACACAGTGCTTCTACACACAGACACAGGTCGATATGTGAGGTATGTAGTTGGCAGACATGCAACGGACTGGTGATGTCTAAAAGCCACTGAGGGGGTACAGTGCAGTCATCCAGCATGTGTGTGGGATTATCAGGGACCCTCTACGCCCTCATGAATGCATGCAATCACATCTGTTTGGCCCATGCAGAGTGCCCTTGTGAGGTGTCCCCCAGTTTGGGATGGATGGAGATTACAATAAGTCCTGAGTCTGTGTCTTGCTGCTGTACTGATAGATGTTGGTACATGACACTGTGTAACTGGTCATTTACCCTTCTTTTACCCCATACCTGCAGCTCAAGGTACACCAGCGTAAGGCCATGTGGAGGGCCATTGCAGCAAAGGTGCGAGCCCTGGGGGTATCCAACTGATGACGCACCCACTGCCACAAGAGGTGGGACGACATCAGCTGGCTGAAAAAGAACATGGCAGAGATTACATTGGGGCTGCTACCACGCACTGGGCGGTTGGCATGGTGCAACATAACACCACTGATGGTCCACATATTGGCAGTGACTAATCTGGAGCTGGATGCACATCTGAAGGAGCATGGCCGGCAAGGCAGGGGTGAGTATTTGTGTAGGGTGACTTTGGCTGGGAGCGGATGCATGTGTACAGGGACTGTGTCAGCGGTGGCCCATGTGATGTTCGTGTGGTGGTGCTGTGCTCTGTCATGTGAGTGGCTGCTGGGATGTGTGCCGGTGTCAGGCATTGGGCCAAACTGGCCTTACAAAACGGATCCTCCCTGCTGTGCTTTCTCATAGCCAGATGTGTTAGGATCTACATGGTCATTCAGCATTGGGCTAGTGTGGGGAATCTATTAGGGGGTGAACAGCAGGGTCCACTATCTGAGTGTGACTTCATGTATGCCTACTTTGCATGCACCATGATCAGAGAGGCCCACCCATCTGACAACAAGGTGTCCCAGAGTACCACATGGTGCTTGGTATGGCCTACTTGGCATTGTGGACTGGCATGTCCTAATAGGTGTGTGTGTTGTCCCCTCCTGTTCCCTGCAGGTTTGTCAGTGGCAATGAGTGTTGTCCCCACATCATGTCCCTAGGTGTGGGCAGGGCAAGTTTTGTGTCTGGTACACTTCATCCACGGGCAGGGTGTTGTGCTGTGTGGCCTCAAACTTGTCTCAGTCATGGCAGATATTCAGGGTTACAGCCACTGTTGTGGTCTATGAGTGTGTTGCTGCAATTAGATTTCAGGTTGTGGTGGTCACCATGTTGATTTGGGCATCTCCTGTACTGCGTGGATTGGATTGCTTTGTCCTGATGATGACAGTGACACTAACACAACCCTGCATCTTTCTCTCATGCAGAATCGCCAGTGGACACGGAGGAATGGGAGCCGGAAACCAGTGGTGGCAAGAGTAGCACCACAGCTGCACCAGAGGCCAGTGACACAGAACTCACCAGCGCATCTGAGAGGGGGGCAGTAGTATACAGGAGGAATCTGTGGCTGAGGCACAGAGTACTACATCATCTGATGCCAGCGGTGATACATCTATGTTGGCAGGCACAGGGGATGGTGAGTCTGCAACAGCATCTACCACACAGCGGCCAGTGCCCAGCCTCCCATCCACTTCATCTGGTGCTGCCCGTGTCTGTGTCAGTAACAGGGGACGAGTTATATTCATACCTGGCACCGCTGAGCCTGCACCTGTCCCCCCTTCTGCCCTCAGTGCAGAGTCTATAGAGCTTCTGCACCAACATTATGAGGGCCAGACCGCCCTGCTCAATGCCTTCAGTGACCATGACAAGAAATTAGGCCAGGTGGTTGCCTACATGGAGGGCATACACTCTGACGTGGGAGGGCTACACCGTACAGTCCATGCTTTGTCATCCGCAGTGACGTCTGACCTTCAACAGACACATGCTCCCATTCCTGCTCAGGTGCCTCTGTCCACCCCCCAGTCAGTGGCCACATCAGATGTAAGTATGGGCGGAAAATTTGTTCCGCTCGCGGAATTTGCGGATTTTCCACAATTTCGTGATCCGCGAATCGCGCGAAATCGCAGCAAAATCAGCGAATCCTCGAGCGGGATGAATGTTGCTCAGGAAGCACTTACAAGGTTACTGCAGGTGCCCAAGTTGAAGCTAAATTCTTTGTAACAATTTACAAAATGGTTACAAAGAAATGAACTTCAACTTGGGCACCTTCTGTATCCCTGTAAGTGCTTCCTGAGCGGCGCCTCGTTACCTACTTGCAACTATTCTCTGACCGTGCTCTGACCCTTGAAGCAGGGTCAGAGAATAGTTACAATTAGGCAACAAGGTGCCTGTCCCAACAATTAAACCTCAGTAGGAAGCACTTACGGAAATAAATAAAGTAGTTGCCCGAGTTGAAGCTCAAATTCAGTAATGCATTATAATCAGCCCAAGAATCTAGTGAGCACGGTCGATGCTAGGCAGGTGTGCTTTCTCCCCAGATCTACCGTCTACAATTAGCTGTAATCCGTGATGGGGGTCTAGGCATCCACAAGTTTCTCGAGCGCAATCCCCCTGCACTTCAAGTGACCTGCACTTACTGCTTGCTGCATCTTCCCACATGCACTAGGCTATGCAACCTCTTCCCTCCCTTTCCCCCACTGTGATGGACAGCTCACTTGAGGGACCTCGGCACCTATGGGTGCGGTGGCAAAGTTACAGACACACGTGGTCACTGAAGACAGCTCTTCTGGACCTTTACGCAGCTGTAATGTAGGAAAAGCACAATACATTTACCCAACGAGGTAGCACTTACTGCTTTCTCCTCATCTGCTGCTCTGATCGGTCTCTGAACTTTATAAACAAGAGGCTTGTGGACTCGCACAGAAGCCCGGCCCCACACATGCTAGGCTATGCAACCTCTTCCCGCCCTTTCTCCCACTGTGATGGACAGCTCACTCGAGGGACCTCAGAGCCTATGGGCGTGGTGGCAAAGTTACAGACACACAGGGTCAACTCTTCTGGGCATTTATGCAGCTGTAGTGCAGGAAAAGCACAATACATTTACCCAACGAGGTAGCACGTACTGCTTTCTCCTCATCTGCTGCTCTTATCTGTCTCTGACCTTTCTAAACAAGAGGCATGAGAACTCGCACAGAAGACCGGCCCCACACACACTAGGCTATGCAACCTCTTCCCGCACTTTCCCCCACTGTGATGAACAGCTCACTCGAGGGACCTCGGCGCCTATGGGCGCGGTGGCAAAGTTACAGACACACGGGTCAATTCTTCTGGGCATTTACGCAGCTGTGGTGCAGGAAAAGCACAATACATTTACCCAAAGAGTTAGCACTTACTTCTTTCTTCTCATCTGCTGCTCTGATCGGTCTCTGACCTTTATAAACAAGAGGCATGTGAACTCGAACAGAAGCCCGGCCCCACACACACTAGGCTATACAAACTCTTCCTGCCCTTTCCCCCACTGTGATGGACAGCTTACTTGAGGGACCTCGGCGTATATGGGCGCGGTGGCAAAGTTACAGACATACGGGGTCAACTCTTCTGGGCATTTACGCAGCTGTAGTGTAGGAAAAGCACTATACATTTACCAAACGAGGTAGCACTTACTGATTAGCCAGTAGAAACTACTCCAGTTGAGTATAGTGCAATTGCCCAAAAATCTGTATTTCGTGTGGAAATCTACGAATTCGCATTTTTTTTGCCAATTCGTGCGAATTTGCGGTTTGCGAATTCGGAAAATTCACCCATGCCTAATCAGATGGCAGTGACCACGGTTCGCATGCATCACAGACACGATACAGCACAAGGAGCACTCAGCAGACACAACCCAAGCGGTCCCGCCCACAGACACCATCCCCACAGAAGAGTAGAGCCAGCCCAGAATGCAAAGACAAGAGCCCGTCAGGGAAGAGCAAGGCTGAAAAAGCTATGGGGCTGACATCAGGCTCACACGCCTCAGAGGCATCACCAGCAAAGGACTCTACTGTCCCTAAAAATTCACGCAGAGCTAGGCGTGCAGTGTCTGTGCCCACTGAGGAGGTGTTGTATGGCAAGGGTACACCTAGGAAGGGCACAGGCCCACATCCTCCCACCACATCAACTCCAATTCCAAGCCAAGTGAAGCAGGTGGAGGAGGGCACTGATATCCCTACCTGACCTGAGCCTCTGTCTCCCCAGTCAAGTGTTCCTGCTGTCCCTGACACATAGCCAGCTCCAAATTCGCCCGACAGCCAAATTTGAGTGGCAGTCCCCCTTATACACCTGTCTCTCATACAGGTGTGCTAGTCCTGCCCATTGTTCAGCACCTGGGTGTGTTGCTGGTCAGGGAAAGGTACGGTCAAACACACTCACTGTGCAGCTTCTCATGTCCTGACTCCGCATTTCTCCCTGGCAACTTAACTTGTCATTCACAGCTGTGTTGTACTCTCACCTGTGCCATGGCCACTGGCCCTGTTGCTCTGCTGTGTTGGAGTCTCACCTGTGCAGCCTCTCATGTACTTGCTGTGCCACCTGCCATGGACACTGGCCCTGTTGCTCTGCTGTGTTGTACTCTCCCCTGTGCAATAGACACTGGCCCTGTTGCACTGCTGTGTTGGAGTCTCACCTGTGCCATGGACACTGGCCCTGTTGCTCTGCTGTGTTGGAGTGCCGCCTGTGCAATGGACACTGGCCCTGATGCTCTGCTGTGTTGGACTTTCCCCTGTGCAGCCTCTCATGTACTTGCTGTGCCACCTGCCATGGACACTGGCCCTGTTGCTCTGCTGTGTAGTACTCTCCCCTGTGCCAATGACACTGGCCCTGCTGCTCTGCTGTGTTGTACTCCCCCATGTGCCATGGACACTGGCCCTGTTGCTCTGCCGTGTTGGAGTCTCCCCTGTGCATCCTCTCATGTACATGCTGTGCCACCTGCCATGGACACTAGCCTTCCTGTTTGGAGTTTGCCTGTGCAGATTATCTTGCATTTGATAAGCATTTTGTGCCTTGCTTTTGTCTACTGTTGTTCTATTGTCACATCTGTGCAATATGTGAATAAAGACAGTTATTCCTGTTGTGTGTTTTGTCAGTGTCCTTGCTGATTACAATTATTTTTGTGTGTGCATTTGGTTGCCTGTGCCCCATGCTCTATGTGTCACTTCAACATTGACAAGCTCTTTGCATGCAACTAAATTTTAAACAGGGGTGACAGGGTCTTCAGTCCATTCAGACTCTGATACTTGTGTTATCTGTGTTGGCTCTTTTGCCTGTCATGCAGTTCTCTTTTTGGTGGTCTGCTATTGTTGGCTACATTGTTGCCATGTCAGCTTGGGGTACACTGCCAGCACAGGGTGTGATATTGTGCACAGGTTTGCATGCAGGCTGGGCAATGTCATGATGTATGTGTGTTATTCCTGTATATGTGCCAAGCTGTGTATGTTTATGGTCATTTTGTGTTGGCCCTTAGTCCTGGTCCCCTGCCCTACATGAGATGTGTGCTCTTGGGTGATGAAGAGGTGTGCAGTGTGAAGGGTGTGACTTTGTAGTGGTTGTGGATGTGTGTGTGCCCCTGGATTGTGATAGACACACACGTGTCACCCAGGACTTGTGTGCCTGTTGTTTGGTTTGTCCTGCCCTGTGTAAATCATTGTATGCACTTGTGTGAGTTGTCTGTTGTGCACTATGCAGTGTGTTGGTGTGTCCATGCAGTTCTGTGTGACTCATCCTTGTTGTTTTGGTCACTTACGAGTGTGCAATGTGTGTGACTTGCACATCAGTGTTGTGTTTGTTTGATCATCAATGTGCCTTGAGTGTGTTTGTGTAGACTGTGTGGCCCTGCTGCTCTTCACTGGCATTGTGTTTGTGTTTGTCATGCATTGCAGGCACATGGTGCCTTTTCTCCTCCTGTGAGGCATGGTGTGTGTGGTGTAATACCATCACCTATGTGTGCCACTTGTGCCTAGCCGTTGTGGGTCTGCACTCCCTCTATTTGTGAATGGTACACCCCTTACATGTCTACTACTGACATGCTAGTCAGTTGACTTGGATGTCAGCTGTCCCCTTGGATTACATATGTATGTGCCTCCCCATCACTTCATTTGTGACACTGTGCCTTGTGGTGCAGTTATTGGCCAAGAGTGATGTTCCACTTTGGACATGGCCACAATGGTTTATGTGTGATGTTCTTGTGCTATTTATCAGTGAGGATTGCTCATGTGCACTTCAGCTGTGTGTGCTGCCCTGTGCTCTGGTGAAAATGGTTCTGCTCTTGTATCCCAGAGTGGTGCATCCTGTTGTTGTTGTTGTGTTGGATGTATGTGTGTTGGCTGTCGTATTGCTTCACATCCTGTGTGTGCTGTTGTATTTGTGCTGTGTTAATTTGTGGTGTGTATTTAGGTTGTATCAGTCATGTCTGTGTGTGTAGCTGTTGTGCTTGGTGTGCACAGACTGCTTGTTGTGCATACAGTGATGTGTGTATGTGGGCTTGGCATTGCCTGATGTGCATCCCCTTATGTCCTGTGGTGGTTGTTGATTTTTTCACAAAGGGAAGCCTGTAGCTCACTTTTCTCCACCTCCAAGTGGCTCTGTCCTCATTCTCTAAGGAGTAACCCTTTTGGGCCATTTAGCCTCCATTTCTCTAATTCACTCCAAACCCTCATATTGTGAGTCCTTTCTCAAAGAAACATTTTCATTCCTGTTATTCACATATGCTCCATGTCCTGATCACTGAAGGTGAGTCGATGGCTCTTCTGCTAAGCCTTTGTCCATTGCAAATCAATCTAATATTTTTGGGCCAAATCAGGTAATTTATCATGTGCTTGCCTTCCTCTTCTGGTAACATCCTTACTCATGAACAAAAGTTTATCCAGTTGAAATGTTTCTATTCGATCCAATTCAAGACACCCACTAATCATCTTATCCAGTTCCAGTTTTACGTTCCCAACATCAACAAAATGTACTTTTAATGTGGACAGTAGCATTCCCTGGCTTACTTCTGTACTCACATTCAATGTGGTATTAAGAACTTTCAAAAGTTATTGCAATTTGCAGAACTTAGGAACAAAACGTTCATCTGGAGGTTTAGATACCACCTTAGGCATGCTATTCTGTAGGTTTAAAAGTGGTTCCCAAGTAAGTAAACTCAAGGCTGGTAACCCAGGGAAGGGCATCAATGGTCCAAATCCACCCTAATGTACAGATGGATGAGTACTAGCAGGATAAGGAGAACTTGCATCAATTGGGTCTAAAAATTACCCAACCTTTTGTCCCCCGAACGCAACCTCTGGAGTTTTATTGTTGAGTAGAGGTAACTGAATTCTGTGTTTTGTCTACTCCTAAACCTGGCTTATATATGAAAACCACAGGTCCAATCGTAACAGGAATTGTAAGTGCATCTGGAATAACACAACATGTGGAGGTCTCTGGAGTGAAAGTTCCTGAGGGCCTCATTTACAAGACCATTGCTCTGCCAGTGCTTCACATTTTTTAGATGCAAAAGCAGCACAGTGTGCCTGCCTATTTTTACAAGGCCACATAAAGTCACCCTGTGCAAAAGGGGCATTCCATGGGTGTTGTTGTGGGTATTCCAGGGGAGGCAGATGAGCGTTACAATGAGGAGAATTACTTGTAATTCTCCTCATGTTTTGCTCTTTCTAAATGTGCTGAATTCTGCAGCACTCATAGAAAGAGCAAATAACATCTAATGATTGTTTATGTGCAGGAAGGTACACCTTCCTGAACATAAACTATCATTTCTGCAGCATAGGCACCCTTTCAACATGGAGCAGGGGAGAAGGACAGGAATGCACCATATCTTGTAAATACGGCACATTCCTGCACTTTTATTTTAATGCACAACAGCGCAGCAGGATGGCTTTCTGTGCTGTCATGTGTCAAAATATTGTGAGGCCCTGAGTATCCACCCATCCTTCTTTAATTTACTGTAACAGTTCCCCTCACACTCAATTTGTTCTGCTCAGGAGAGATCCCAATGACATTAAAGCTTGTACTCAACTGTGGCTGAGTGAGCGCCTGCAGATCACCGTCCTTTACAATTCCCCCAAAGCTTTTCTCGGGCTCAATACAGCCAAAATGTTGACATAGCCGGGATCATTATGTCCTAAAACACAGACTTGTGAAAGCTTCTTGAGAGTGGCAGGTACACAGTGTCTGCATTTGGGAAATGCTCTGAAGTATACTCACACATCAGATCCCATCTCTGCCGGGCTTCTGGACTCGGCTCCTGCGGCTGAAGTGGTTTTCAGTTCAGGGAGGCCGCCGGACTACCAATAGGTTTGGGCATGGAGTAGTCGGAGCGGCGATGCCTCCCAAGAGCACCCGAGGAGCTAAGCAGTGCAGTGAAGTCCCCGCAGCAACTGCAATGCCGAAACAGGCAGGAAGTGTCCAAGAGATACATTGACAGGGAGAGGCTGCAGTAGACCCAGAAAGTAACTAACCTGGGAGCACCATGAACTGCAGGGCCTGGGAAGAAAACCATGCCTGCTATTTTCCTCTCTGTCAGGAAAGGAAAGACCAGTAAATTGGAGGTGCACAGGGAGGAGAATGGAGAGAAGACTTCATGCCAGGACGAGGTGAGCTCTGAGAACGTAGGGGCTACTAATAATACTTTGAAAGCAGCAGGGAACAAGCCTAATCATGGAGAGCAGGGGGATACTGACCCGGCATTGGTCACCCTGGGAGCTGGTAATGGGATAGGGGGACAGTGTGTTGTAACCCACATTATGGTAGGGGCAGAACATGGTGTAAATACTACAGAATCAGGGATGGATAAAAGAGCCTGTGATATGCCACTAATGGGAAATCATAATGATCAGAGTAACTCGCAAGAATTACAAGAACTGCGTGAAGCAGAATTGGGCGATCACTTTTTTTTCACTATCTGATGATTCTAACCCATCAGGTGATGAGTCTGTACAAATATCTGATGGCCCCTCCGGCTCGTCAAGTGGACGGTGGAGTGAGACTTGCAGTATATATATCAAGATGAGACTCCGGTGAACTCTGGTCCAGATACTATATGGAAATAACACGAACAGCAATGCATAGAGAGACATCTGTCACAGCGCCCTCAACGAGTCAAACACTGTCCCCTACGCTCAAGCCAGGTCCAACTGAGACTTTAGAGGTAATATGACAAAGGCAGTATGAATCACCAGATTACACAGAAGAAATTTCTTTGGCTGTTATCTATGAGAAAATAATGTCACACAGACAGGAAACCCGGCCAGAGAGCCAGAAAACGAATAGAGCATATCGGAAATTGCAAAACTCACTTTGGCAAGTGGCCAAATCCTGTTCTGAGTTTGCTGAGTGGATAACGGAGGTTGAGAATTGGATTTCCAATCTTGAGGATGAAATGACCGCTGAAAAAGCTGTGACAGATGACCAGACGATGCAGCGCAGTGATAGAAGTGGAGAAGTGTGGCTCAGGGGTTAGAGGCGGCAGACCCGGAAGTTGAGATCGGTCCTGGACCAGGGTTCAATTCCCCGCCTCGGCGGGTCTTGGGCTAAAAATTCCACAGACTCGATAATTCTCGCTACGGTGCCTTCTCGACTCACAGGTTCACACTCTGCGACTCTGGGCAATAGCTTGCTTAATCTCCACAACGGCCCCTCGCGGCGGGATGCCTGACTTTCACCTTGTGGATACCCGCTGGGGCTATCACACAGGGGAATATCAGGACGGGTTCCCTAAGCAACCTCCGGGACACCCACTGCGGGTAGCTGTGCGCTATATAAGCTCAACTACATTTACATATAAGCTCAACTACATTTACATATGGCGTGGAAGCTTGAAGATATGGAAAATCTATGCTCCTCCGAAATAACGTAAGAATTTTAGGAGTCCTTGAAGGCACTGAGTGGTCTGATCCACGGAAATGTGTGGTAGGGCTGTTTACAGAAGCTTTCCTTGAGCCGGCACATTGGGCGTGGGACAATGAGGTGTAACGGGCCCACCGGTTCCCCTTTCGGCAGAATTTCAACCGGGGGGCCAGTAATTCTGCTCAGCCCAGAGCAATCCTTATCGCTCTGTCTAACTTTTTCTCTTGGCAGGCTCTGTCGGATCTGGCTAGGCCAGATAGAAAGAGAAGGGGAAACAGGTTTGAATTATTTGTTCACCCTGACTACTGTCATCAAACAGTGGGAAAATGGTGGCAACTATGGCATCTAATTTCTCCATTTCAGATCAAAGGTGCCCAAGCATTTCCTCTGAATCCTGCCAAACTAAAGGTCATACACAAGGATAGTACCCGGTTTTTCACTTCTGCACTTAAGGCCAACGAATATCTCCAGGACATCAAATCATATCTCTTTTAGCTTTTAGCTGATTAAGATTGTATTTACAACAGAAGGATGCTATATTTACATATTTGTAGCATGTGAAAACATCTATAAGTATAAGCTTTAATTGTGTTCTCCTCTCCCCTTTTTTTGTCTTTTTTGTTTTGCTGGGATGAGCTTGAATACTCAGACTCAAAAGTACACTGGTGGAAGAACTGTGGGAGGAAAGAGGGGCGGGCAGGGCTCTCCATCATCTAAGACCCACGGGTCTTGCAGCCTCTATGGTTGGGTGGATAGGGGGGTCTCTGCTGGCAGCAGAGACAAAGGGGTGGGGAAGGTTGGGGCACTGGGGGGTGGATGCTGGGGGGTACGTGGACTAAAAAATGGGTTACAAAAAAACAATAAATTAGTTAATGCAAATGAGAAAAAGCGATCTGTTATGTTGGGAGAGAGGGGGCTATCTTTTTAGTTTTGAAGTAGGCTAATGATTAATATGTTTTCGGTATGTTCATTTAATGTTCGGGCCATAGTGGGAGGGCTAAGTGGCAAGGGGCACAAGAATTTAAAAATATGTCCCCCGATGTGATCTGTCTTCAGGAGCGTTGGGTAATTGTTGAATGTGTTGTTGCTAATAAAAGGTTTAAAATCTGCTCGGTATATGGATCAAATCATGTTGAAGCTCAGATAGAAGATTATTTGAACCTAAAACTAGCCTCTTGGGTATCTCCCCTGATACTGTATGGGGATCTTAACATTCAGCTTGAAGAAATCACCAAGGGCCCCTTTGGAGAAAATATCATGGTTGATAACCCAAGGTTTTTAAGGCATTACAACAACTCATATATGTGAATGGGCTGGATGATGCTTGGCCCAGATTAAATCAATCAGATCCTGGCTATATGCACTTTTCCTGTCCGCACCAGAAGTTAGCAAGGCTTGACTACTTTTTGGTCACTAGAACATTTTTATCCGAAGCACAAATACAGATTTTTTCAAGAATTTCCTCGGACCGTAATCCATTACCACTAAAGATTAAAATGCAAGGAGTGGTTTGAATCCGGGGGACCTTTTCTTTTGATTGAAAACTGTTGCTAAATGACCAGTTTGTTAGTCATATACAACAGTGGCTAAAACAATTTCTTGTCATAAATCGGAACTCCACTAGCAGTGGTATTATGTGGGATGCTTTAAAGGATATACTCTGAGGTGAAATACTGTGCTTTGGATTGTATGCTCAAAAACAGCAGTGAGTTTATTCAGGGACTGTACAACAACCTTAAATAGTTGAATATTTGTTAATGCTTGCCGTGAGGGAGAAGGTGGACAGTTCTCAGGCAAAAACGGAGGTAGCACGTTGTAAAACTAAGATAAATGGGGAATGGGCTAAAGATAATGCTAGTAAATATCAAACATTTAGAAGGGAATGTTATGAGTATGGGCAGACAATGGGAAAGTGCATGGCAAAGAAAATCACGAGCAGAGAAATAAAATATGTAATTACTGCAATTAAAGATGTTAATGGGAAAATTGTAGAAACACCGGCTGAGATCTTAGAAGTTTTTAGAGTTTTCTATGAGGGATTATATACAGAGGAGTATGTTAATCAGGATAGATCTAGAGAATTTTATAATGACCCACATAGGAAGATATTAAGTGTGGCAGATAGTGCACATCTTGAAGAACCCATAACCTTGGAAGAATTAGAGGAGGCTGTTGGATCGTTAGCAACAGGGAAAGCTGCCGGGCCTGATAAGCTGCCGCTTGAATTTTATAAGATTTTTCTAACTGAGATACAATTAAATTTGCTTACGCTTCTCCGCGAGGCACAGAAAGGGGAAACACCAGCGAATCAAGTATAGTTATCTTTTTTTTAAAAAGATAAGCCATCTATGTTGCAGCATCATATCGACCCATCTTGCTTTTAAACTGTGATGGGAAGATATATGCGAAAATGTTGGCAACACGCCTCTCCCGAGTGTTAACTCCAAAAGTTTCTGTCTGTCAACATGGCTTTATTCCAGGAAGAGGCACGGTCAACCAAGCTAGCTGGGTAGTCACCATGTTGGACTCTGCTAATGTAAGGAAAACACTGTGTGGTGTGGTGCTACTCGATGTAGAGAAAGCATTTGACCTTTTCTCCTATGGGCAGAGATGCCATGGCAAGGCTTTGGATCTGGGTTTATTCATGCTCTCCGGACTATGTATAGATCACCAAAGGCAAAAATATGCACGCTTAGACTTGAGTCGCACTCTGTCACAATATCAAGAGGTACCCGGCAAGGATGCCACTGTTCCCCTTCATTATTTTTCCTTTATATTAATCACTTTTTGAATTTATTGGAAAATAGGTTAAATGCTCTGCTGGCTAGACCCGGGTTGGACGTTACTATATTAGCATATGCAGACAATATTGCGGTTATCTCACCTGATCCAATTAAAACTTTGAAAGACATTGAACTACTAGCAGTTATATTTGGTTAAAGATCAGGATTTAAATTAAATATGACAAAAACACAAATAATTTGTACTGAACAAGTACGTATTAATGATTCTAGGGTTACAGAGGTGGCTACATATCTGGGAATTTGTATTAATGCATGCTTGGACAAGATGTTCTAACTGGGAACCCCTGGTGCCTAAAATAAAAAAAGATCTGGACAGAATAGAAGGCTTGCATCTTTCAATAGTTGGCAGATGTAATGTTTTAAAAATGGATGCTTTGCATAAAGTGCTGTATTATTTCAGATGTGTCCCCTTGGAACTTATGTTGAAGCAACTTCAGAAGTTGCAATCTTTTTGTAATAGCTTCCTGCAGGCGCAAGGTAAGCCCCGGCGAGCAATGAGGTACATGATCTTCCCACGATCTCAAGGGGGATGGGCTATTCCTAATTTTGTGTTCTATTATTGGGTGTGTGTATTAAAACAAATGGGCATCTTGTTGGTTGGGGAAGGGGAGGGAAAGGTAGAAGAGTTTCCAAATATTTTTCAGATGCTGTTGGGCTCAAAAACAGAGGCAAATTTCTTACTAAACTTCGAGCCCAGCTATTATAAAAAAAAATGATTTAAGGTGCTCCAAGCTACCCATAAAGTATGGCTACAGATTCGAAAATATCTGAAGATTGGTAATCTTAATTTTTATATAGCCACCTCTTCTTTAGCACTACCTCCCCTTATTTGTTCCGATACTGACATGGCTAGATGGAGAAGGATGGGACTTATGACCTTGGGGGACTTAATTGACAGCAGTGGCATTAAGACCGATTCCTCGCTGGTATCCGAATATGATCTCCCCAAAACAGATTTTTTTTAAATATCTACACATTAAAGATTATTTAAAAAAGAGAGTAGATGTAATGAATCTGGTTAAAAAAGTAATTTGCTGGAGGCAATTAGGAATCACGGGAGAATTGGCACTTTATATAAGAGTCTTATTGAACTACAATGGAATGATCTTGAAATTCAAAATTTCAAGTGGAATAATAGAGTAAATCAGGGAGGGAATTGTGAGGAGGAGGACCCCCCCTTGTTCGTAACAACCCTGATAATAGCTCTACGCTGTGGACACCTTACCAATATGAGGTCCCTGTAGCTGGAATAGTCTCACTAACGCGCAACTCTGCCCTCCTCCCACAGCCTTCTCAGTGTTACCCGGAAGTACAACAATCGAGGATAGGCGGAGTCAACGCCTTGGCCGACCAATCGAATGACTCCAGACTTCCGTCTTCACCGGTAGAAAATCAGGGTGGGAGCTCATTGGTCTCGTCGACGGAGAAGCACCCGGAAGAGGACGCCGACCAGACGCAGAAGCTTGTTGAAAGAAGAAGCCAACATCGGAGAAGACGCTGACCCTGGGGAAGATGAAGAGACCTGGACGGACGAGTGGTGGATCCCAGAGGACGTACGAGCCGGTGCGACTCAGGAGAGTTGTGGCTCCTAGTGGTACGTGACGGGACAAGGGCTTAGGGAAGGGGTGGGAATGTTGCGAGAGGAAGGGCGGGTGTTGGGTGGAATTTGATTCTCCACTACGCCTTTACCTCACTCCTAAACCTTGACACCTGCAATATTAGTCCTTAAGACACCGCATTAGTGGTACTTGTGAATCTGACCCCGACGCATAACACCTTTGCCTTTTTCTTTTCCCTACTCACTTTGGACGGTTGTCCAACAAATCGTTCACAGACCATACCCTCCCTCACTTCCTGGTTACGGTGACGGTAATACTGAGTTAAGAGTATAGTTTCGTAAGCCACTCTCTTTCTGTTTGAGGTACTCCTGGAACCGGGTGACGCCCAGAAACCCGTAATAGGTTTCCGACGAAAGACAAGACTTCCAGGAACCATAGAAGACCTCCTGACATTCGCGGCCTTCCAGAACCTCCAAAACCTTGAACTTCAATCTAGTTGTAACTTGATAACCCTCCTGACTGTAACTCTTATACCCAAATAAAACCTCACTATTCAACCTCTACGGCCTCCCCGCTTCTGCTTCCGACCATCCCTCTGACATTTGGAGTCAGAAGTGGGATCGGAAGCTATGAAGGCTGTTATTAAGAAAATGACCGAAGGACAAGAACGCTTAGAGAAAATCATGGCCAAATTCTTAGAGACTGCGGAAACCGATAGGGAAGCATTACACAAGACTATCACAGGACAACAGCAGTCGCAAGAAACGACATTAGGAAAGTTAGCAGAAACATTGGGACAGCCACAAGGATATACTGCTCCTCCTTCAGTGGTGGTACAAAAATACGTACCCGGTGAAGACCCCGATTTTTTTCTCTCTAACTTTGAAAGAATGGCCTGTGCTGCACAGTGGCCCGAAGACCGGTGGGGACAATATCTCGGCCCTCTCCTAAGTGGGGATCTTCAGGCAGCTTATCAAGCACAAAATCCCCTAGGAACCACTCCCTATCCTGACATTAAACGTTGTGTCCCTAGAGAATGGGCATAGATGAAGAAACCTATAGAATATGGCTGTGACAAATTAAGGAAGGCCCACAAGAGAGCCCCAGAGCCCTTTGTTACCGTATAAAAGACGCTGCGGATCGGTGGTTAAAGCTGTTGGTCGCTACAAAAGAAGCTATCCTAGAGAAGATTTATTTGGAACAATTCCTCTCTTCCTTACATTCCCCTATTCAAAAGTGGGTCCGTCAACACACTGATTTGAACTTATAAAGAGCAGTGGAGATCGCCTTGGCCTACTTCAGGGCACAAGAACTTCAAAAAGGGAAGGATGAGAGTACATGGAAACCCTCTAACCACCCCCCTGTCAGAACCCCACGACCTTTTGTGGTCCCCAAGAAACCAGAGACAGTAACTCTAGTACCACAACACCTTCCAATTAACCCCAGACCTGTAGCCCCTTTAGGACCCCAGTGTTACCATTGTGGGGGATTTGGACATATTGCCAGAGTATGTCCGCAGAAAGACGAACCTATGGAGGTCGGCTTTACCAGGGTTCTATACAATGGACCCAAGAATGAGTCCTTTCATCGCACAATCGCTGTCAATGGAGCACCCCGTGAGGCTTTAGTAGATACAGGAAGCAAACAGACCTTGATGAGACCTCATTTAGTTCCTGGTTCTACCTCTCTCCCTACAGGAATGGTAAACATTTAGTGCATTCACGGTGATAACAAGTTATATCTCTTAACAGATCTAGACATACAACATTGTCCCACCCAGACTCCTATTAAAATGAGAGTTGGACTCCTTCCTCAATTACCTGAACCCATGATTCTAGGGACAGACTACCCGCGATTCAATCAGCTTTTAACCGGAGAGGGAGAAGATGTTACTGAGTGCAGGGAAGAAGCACCGTATTTTACTGAACCCGATACTGATGGGGAACAGGGTAAAAATAGGAAAAGAAGACGACAACGACGACAAGAAAAACAAAAAGGGAAACCTGTCCTCTTGACCAACCCGGATTCCTCCCTATGGGAACACGACCGAAGTTTTCGGGCTGCGCAAAGGGAGGACAATACGCTACAAGAGACATGGAAACAAGCCAACGAACAAGAAGACCCCCTTCATTTAGGTCCACAATTTTTTTTAAAGAAAGGACTGTTGTACAGAAAGGCTGACAAAACACAACCGTCACAACTTCTAGTGCCGGTACCCTTTTGAGAGAAAGTACTGTATTTAGCCAACAGTCATCTGTTAGGAGGGCACTTTGGAGGTGAAAAAACTGAGAAAGCTATCTTGGAAAGGTTCTATTGGCCAGGAATATATCACCAAGTGATTTTACATTCTGTAGAAGGGAAGTTGTTAAGATCTATATCCTCTCTTAACACCGCTTGCTCTGCTGCTGCCTGCAGACTTGAATATGGCCTTCGCAGTAGCTGGGTGCAGGGCCTAGCAGCTGTAGTTCGGTGGGTTGCCAGTTTGGCTAGAGGAGAAATGGGCTCATTAAGAAATCTTAGGAAGGTTGAACTGTTGGGCAGCCTAAAGGAGTACTCGCAAATTGTTAAGAATTTCAGAAAGGCGGCCGCCCTTCTCCAATTGGAAGAGAGCACTCTCTTTACTGTTTCCGCTGCACGGTTAAAATTACTTGTGAAAGAGGCATCTTGGGATCCTAGCTTTAAAATGGACAAGGAGGCTATTTATTTTAAGAAGGGAGCTAACCATCTTACTGACTCGTATGTTAGGAAAGCTATGCAACCTTGTGTCACCTGGAATTTATGGCATTCGGCGATTTTGGTTTCTCCTAAGACAGGATTTGTTGCCATTAAACAATCTATTGGCAAAGTGGTATGGTGCTCATGCAATTTGTAATTTTTGCAACTTGTCCACCCAGGGTTGCTTGCATGTTCTCTTCATATGCCCTGCATTGTGCCCATTTCGGCGTAAGTGGTTTAGATATGTATGTTTGCAATTGGGTAGTTTAAATGCTAACTCTTTCTTACTTGCACTGTATAATCCCCCAAATTAAATTTTCTGCTTTAATATTTTTAACTTTTTTAAATGCTTTTTAGCTATTTATTGACGGCTTTTTGTAGTATGTGAATCTGATTACTCTGTATTTTTTGTAAACATTGTAGATGTCTTTCTTGCATTGAATGGGTCTTGTATTGTGTATGGTTTTTTTATGTGGATCTCCTCGGAGTTCCAAAACATAATAAAGAATTTAATTGAATTGGAAATATCACCAAGTGAGGAAATACTGTAAAGAATGTGTGGTATGTAAAAAAAACAGTCAGAGCCTTCCGTCTCGGGTCCCCTTGAAACCTCTTCCCGTGATAGACGTACCGGTTTCACGGGTCGATATGGATATTATAGGACCCCTACTTCCCTCCTGTAGTGGGTGTAGGTATGTGTTAGAACTAGTGGACTATGTGACAAGATTCCCTGAGGCACTAGCATTGAGACAACCGAACACCACACAGGTAGCCAAGGCCATGATCAATATCTTTACCCGGGTGGGGTTTCCAAAAGAAATATTGACTGACCAGGGAACACCATTTACATCTCGTCTCATGAAAGAAGTGTGTCAGCAGTTGCATATTAAACAATTTCGCACTGCAGCGTACCACCCCCAAACTGATGGGTTGGTGGAGCGGTATAATTCCACCCTAAAGACCACCTTAAAAAAATTGCTCAACCTAGAAGCTCGCAAGTGGGAAGACATGCTTCCCCTAGCTCTTTTTGCTATCAGGTGCCACCAACAAAAAAGCTTAGGGTATTCTCCATTTGAATTGCTTTATGGTAGAAGTCCTGCACTCTTATGGATATGGCTAGAGAGGAGTGGGAAGAGGAAACAGATACCTCTAAACCCTTATTAGACTACATGGCTAGTCTTAAATCCCATCTGAATTAAGTACTGGAAATCCTACGCACTAATTTAGAGCAAGTTCAAACGGCGCAGAAAAAACAGTATGGCAAATCCACTAAAGAACGTACTCTGGAAGTTGGAGACCAGGTTCTCCTGTTGCGGCCCTCTTCCGAACATAAACTATTGAGCCAGTGGCCAGGTCCCTTTTTAGTGGTAGAAAAAGTCACTCCTGTTACATATAAGCTAGAAATGGACCCACAGAATAAGAACACCCAAATCTTCCATATAAACCTATAAAAAAAATGGGAAGGACCTACTCCAGCACTGATGGCCCAACAACCTGTGGCCCTGACCGAACAAAGTATAAGTCAGGATCTTGCTGATGACTTAAAAAAAGACTTAAGAGAGACTCTAGCTCCGCTACAAGGTGTCTTTTCTTTATCGCCAGGTAGAACTACCTTGATAGAACACGAGATCCACACCCCCCCAGACAAACAGTATGGTTAAAACCATACCGTGTTCCCGAAACACGGAGGGCAGCCATCGAAGACAAAATACAGCAAATGCTGCGTATGGACCTTATAGAACCGTCCACTAGCGAATGGTGCTCTCCGGTGGTACTAGTACCCAAAGCAGATGGTTCTATCAGCTTTTGTATCGACTTTAGGGAGGTGAACAAAATAACACAGTTTGATGTCTACCCCCTCCCTAGAGTCGACGAGATGGTGGAAAAATGAGGTAAGGCCCAGAATGTCAGTACCCTGGACTTGTGTAAAGGGTACTGGCAAGTTCCTTTAAGACCTCGGGATAGGGAGAAAACTGCCTTTTGCACACCCAACGGATTATATCATTTTAAGGTCCTGCCTTTCGGCCTCCATGGCGCCCCAGCAACCTTCCAAAGATTAATAAATATAATCCTACAACCCCATCAACAATATGCTGCTGCATATTTGGATGATATCATCATTTACAGCAACTCATGGAAGGAACATCTGTATCACTTGTTCCAAGTTATTCGGGCCCTACAAAATGCTGGTCTTACTATCAACCTTGCTAAAAGCCATTTAGCTTCCAAAAACGTAAAATATCTGGGGTTTCTCCTGGGAGGCGGCTCTGTGAGGCCACAAGAAGAAAAAGTGGCCACAATAGACCGATTTCCTTTTCCTAAAAATAAAAAGGTTTTATGCGCCTTTTTGGGCCTGTTAGGCTATTATAGAAGATTCATTCCACATTTTTCTGAGATTGCGAGTCCCTTAACAGATCTGTTACGAAAGACAGGACAGGCTGAGAAGACCCTAAAGAATACCACCCCCGTAGAATTAGCGGCCTTCCACCAGCTAAAACGAGCCATTACTTCTCATCCAGTCCTTACTAATCCTGATCACAACAGACTCTTTATACTACAGACAGATGCCTCAGATCATGGCATTGGCGCTGTATTGTCACAGGAGGGGGAGGAAGGAAAAGAATATCCAGTTCTCTTCATTAGTAGGAAACTATTTCCTAGAGAAACCAAGTATGCTGTGATCGAAAAGGAGGCCCTAGCCATTAAATGGGCTGTAGAAGCCCTCAGATATTACTTGGATGGCCGAGACTTCTTACTGTATATGGACCATGCAACCCTTGAGTGGCTCTCGAGGAATAAAGGTCAAAACCAAAGAATCTTAAGGTGGTTCCTTGCCTTACAACCTGTTAGATACACTGTACATCATAGGAAAGGAAAAGACCATGCAAATGTCGATTTCATGTCCTGATATCCATGTGAACCCCCTTCTTGTAGACAAGAATGCTAGGGAAGGGGGATGTGAGGAGGAGGACCCCCCCCTTGTTGGTAACAACCCTGATAATAGCTCTATGCCGTGGACACCTTACCAATGCGAGGTCCCCGAAGCTGGAACCGTCTCGCTAACCCGCAACTCTGCCCTCCTCCCACAGCCTTCCCAGTGTTACTCGGAAGTACAACAATCAAGGATAGGCGGAGTCAACGTCTTGGTCGACCAATCGAATGACTCCAGACTTCCGTCTTCACCGGTAGAAAAGCAGGGCGGGAGCTCATTGGTCTCGTCGATGGAAAAGCACACGGAAGAGGACGCCGACCAGACGTAGAAGCTGTTGAAGGAAGACACCGACATCGGAGAAGACGCCGACACTGGGGAAGACGAAGAGACCTGGACGGACGAGTGGTGGATCCCGGAGGACGTACAAACCGCCATGACTCAGGAGAGTTGTGGCTCCTAGTGGTACGTGATGGGACAAGGGCTTAGGGAAGGGGTGGGAGTGTTGCGAGAGGAAGGGCGGGTGTTGGGTGGAATTTGATTCTCCACAACGCCTTTACCTCACTCCTAAACCTTGAAACCCGCAATGTTAGTCCTTAAGACACCGCATTAATGGTGCTTGTGAATCTGACCCGACGCGTAAAACCTTTGCCTTTTTCTTTTCCCTACTTACTTTGGACGGTTGTCCACCAAATCGTTCACAGCCCATACCCTCCCTCACTTCCTGGTTACGGTGACGGTAATACTAAGTTAAGAGTATAGTTTCTTAAACCACTCTCTTTCTGTTTGAGGTACTCCTGCCCAGAAACCCCTAATAGGTTTCCGATGAAAGACAAGACTTCCAGGAACCATAGAAGACCTCCTGACATTCGCGGCCCTCCAGAACCTCCGAAACCTTGAACTTCAATCTAGTTGTAACTTGATAACCCTCCTGACTGTAACTCTTATACCAAAATAAAACCTCACTATTCAACCTCTACTGCCTCCCCGCGTCTGCTTCCGACCATCCCTCCGACAGGAATATTCTACAAAATTCAATTGCATTGGCAAATAAGATTCTGGTTTCCTCTAGTCTCAAATTGCAACATTATTAAACCATATTGAATGTATATTATAGGCCTGATAAAATTGCACAGTGGGGGGGCTAAATGAGGGTAAATGCATGCGCTGTGAGTCTGATCAAGCTGATAGTCTTCATATGTTTTTCGACTGTCCAGACCTGAGACAAGTGATAAATAAAATGAAGGCTTTCTTGACAGAGTGACAGGGGTACAGATTGTGATTACATCAATGGGGATGATGTTGGGAGTACTGAAGGTATCATTAGCCGCACAGGGAATGCATTAATTCAGGTATCTTATATACACAGCTGTGGTGGTGGCTAGACTATGTATAGCGTCATTATAAAGAGAGAAAGAAGCTCCATTCTTTGAAATGTGAAGGGGCCGATTTTTTGCTATATTTAACCTAGAATATAGTCTCTCTGCCCTCAAGGGATTACAGAAACGTTGATTAGGTATTAGGATATAGGGGTGCTAGTGGAGTATTTGAAATAAATCTGTTTGGTTAATGTATGTGCTATGCATGCCTCGGCTTACAATATAACTGTATATAATTGTTAAACATAAGTCATGATTCCTCTTACATATTTATTTGTCCTGGTTACCTCCTTCTCTGTTCGCTATTTTCATATTTTTATTTTCTTTGCTTTCCTCTTGTCCCAGGATGATCTTGATTATGCTGTTGTGTCTTTGTCTCTGACACAATGTATATCTTTGTGTAATGTTTAAAAATGCAGGGTGAAGAAAAGTATACTCTGATCCATCTCATTTTGCTTTTTATCTGTTCAAATGATCTTGATGTAAATGTGCATGGATTATATTGGCTTCATAAAAAAAACAAAAAAGAAAACATCTTTCTCACCTCCTATTCGAGTTTCATTACACAGAGCTGGACGTTCAGACATTAGTACATTTAAAAGACTATCACGAGTGTCACTATCACTATCTTTAGTTTTTTCCCTCGCTTCGTTAGTATTGTGTCAATTTTCTTCACGTCAATGGACCTTTGGTGTAGCTTGAGAAGAAAAGGGGTTACTGACAATTTAGATCAATAAACTGTGTGACCAAATGTGACCACAAGTTAAGCATCAGAGTCAGTATCTTTGAGTTGAAAAATGATTTATAATAAACTCAAAGCCAAAATAATGTAAATCAGATGCAAAAACATACTGTAAATATATCTAATTACTAAAGGAAGAGCAAATCGACATACAATATTGATCCTTAACAGGAAAGAACAAATCAAGATTTCTGCAATTACAATGCAAAAGATTAGGAACAAAGGGTTCCATTAGGGTGGCGGGCGGACAGTCCGCTCGCCACATTAGCTGTGCTGGTACCGGCCGCCAGTGGTGCAGCGGTCCTGCATCGCCAATTAGGAGGTGACCGCCCTGGTGGTCCCATCCCGCATATTCAACAATGTGGGGGGCGGTGCTGTAAGCTGCACCCGCCACAATGTTGAAAAGACAAGTTGTGCATTAGCATGCACAACTTGACAGGCACTGCGGTGCCTGCCAACTTGTGGATGCCAAAGTTGGGGGGTACCGTAGATACACACCAAGTGCAGCCCCCCCAGCCCCCCGGAGGCTCACAACGGGCCCCTGTAGCGAACTCCGCATGCCTTTCCATGGCCAACCAATATACAAAAGTGGCCCCCAAGACAATCCTGCAAATTATCGCTTAATCGCCTTAACAGATGTGGAAGCGAAAATATTTGCTAGTTGTCTTTTGGAAGAACTAGAAGCATGGGCCCTGAGAGAGGATCTGATTCCTAATTTACAAACTGGTTTTAGAAAGGGTGAATCTACTAACACTTATTTGATTTTATTAATATTATTGGGTGATAGAGCCAAATATAGGAAACATAAGTTGTATATTTGTTTCATTGACTTAAAAGCTGCCTTTGATTCTGTGCCGCGAAATGTATTATGGTCAAACTTAATTAATTGGGGCATACCTAGCACTTTATTAAAAATGATTAAACTATTATACTCTTATATATGGGTACAGATCAAAGTCGGTGACGGAAGACACACTGCTCGTCGCCTTGAGACCAATATTAGCTTGAGACAAGGCTGCGTCTTGGCACCTTGCCTTTTTGATCTTTTTATGTCTGATCTCCCAGCACATTTTGAACATGTTAATGCCCACTCCCCTGCTATTATGGGCAAAGAGATTAAATATCTACAATATGCTGACAACACCATTTTATTAAGCCAACCTGTTATAGGATTAAAGAGATTAATAGATTCTTTTAACCAATATATTTCTCAAAATGGTCTAAAAATAAATACAAAAAAGACAAAAATAATGACAGTGGGAAAAAGTAAATTAGGATCAAAAGAATGGAACATCAATGGTCTGGTCGTTGAAAGTGTAAAATTGTACAAATACTTGGGAATCACATTTGACAATAGTATGTCATTTAGGCAGCACTTTAATAACCTTGAAGCTAAGGAAACATCACTATCATTTGCTTTTAGAAAATTGAGAGATAAGCTATTATGCCCAAATAATAACCATCTGCTGAAAGTTATGAAAGCAAAGTTAATTCCATCCTTGGATTATGGTTCCATTTATTTTCGCAGCAAAGACACAAACATTCTTGATGACATTGAAATAAGGACATATAAATCAGTTTTTAGGATTCCTAGCTATATTAGCAGTGCCAATATAAGACTAGAATTTGGTTTAAAAAAACAAATATTGGCCCGACAGTCTACATTTTTAAAGACCTTATTGTCATTGTAACGTGCTGAAGAGGATTCTCTTGCAAATCAGTGCTGGCAAGAGATGATGAGAAGTAAATATGCGAATAGTTAGCAAACATACTTAAATGAGTGTCTACATAATTTTGATTGCCCAAATTTAGAAGATGAAGTCAGGAGTAAAGTGGATTATAAAAAAATCAATCAACCAATCATCTACCTTACTGTCAATTATAATAGATAAAGATGAACTAAGGGAAAAAAACATCTATGGTCAATTGTTAACTTCTTTGGTAAACGGATTCGCCAACCTTATTTGTTGTTTCATTTAAAACACTTGATTAAGAATAAATTCATGCTACTACGGTTTGGGAGATATCCAACTAAAGACGGAATACCAAAATGGAAAAACAAGTGGCCTTCCAACCTATGTAGGTTATGTGGTTCTTGTGAGGAAACCTTAATGCATATAGTAACTTTATGCCCAAAATTGTTAGAAGATCGGAAGACCATCTTAAAGTCTATTTTTAATTAATTTGGAGTAAGATCTTGTAGAAACGCTATCATTTTATGTTTAAATGGAGCCAATACCCGCCTTATTTCCCGATTTGTTAAGTTGATCTTTTTAGCTGAAAAGAAACTTTGTAAAATAGACAATTTAAGTGAAGATACATATGCTACGAAAGTTATTTAAACATCTGCAATGATTTTCTTTGGTTATGTCTTTAGACCACAGTTGTTAGGGTTTGATAGCCCAAGTGCCGTTTCTATATTACTATCAAATGTTTTTGGGGATAGTGTTGGCATTTTGAAGTCCGGCTAAAGTCTGATACAACAAATGCACATTATTGCTAATGTCGTTTCTTACGCAATTTTACTATGCTTGTTTCTCAGGTCTTTTTACTCCAAAGTTTATTTGGTATACTGACAACTTTAGCTACTAGCACAAGGCATCTTAGTATCTGCTACTAAAAGTTTATTTGTTTAATTGCACTTTATTGTCAAATCTGTTTTAAATGTATCCCTGTGTGCCATTTGTAATTTCGTATCTTTTATTGTTTGAAAGTATTGTATATTGTTAATGATAGCTGCTTGCACAATGCACTTTACTTTTGTTATCTGATAATTTGCAAATAGTCAAACAAACTATGTTAAGGGCTTAGCTGTAGATTTTGGCTTGGTTATAAATGCACACTGTATCTGCATATTTTTAATCTAATTCTGTTTTGGACATTTACTTTGATGATTGTAATGATTTGAAGTAATCAACAAATAAATATTTACACACGCCTTTCCATGGCAGAGTCTCCGCCACGGAATGGTATTGAAAATGCCACATACTAATATGGATGGCGGTGTCTGCAAGGCACCACCACCATATCATGGGCCTTTTCTGCCTGGTAGGCAATTGTGACGGCAGAAAAGCGGTGGACAGTGTTTCCCTTCGCCGCAGTACCCCCGCCATGCTAATGTGGTGGGGGTAAAAGGCGATCAGCCAGGGTGTTTTGGCAGGCGGATCACCTCCGCTGGTCGGGCGGTGGCGATCCGCCCGCCATGCTAATGGGCCCCAAAGTCTGATGAGTGGACAAATGTTTTTGGAAGAATTGCAGTATCTAGCTAGCTCTTCGCTAATTTAAGAGTTAAGGAACCCCTATTAATCCAGAATCAAGAAAAGGTGTCAGCATCAGCACTTCAGTAGACGTTTTGTACGCAAAAGATCATGCTAGCCTAAAGCCACATAATAAAAAGTATGGATAGATCTGTACCTCTCAAAGTCTAGAAGACATCTCTCTGACAACAAGGTAAGTTCACTAATCAGAAATGCACAAAAAGTTCAAGACACATGTCCTCACATTATTCAACCTCATTATTTCCATTTCCATTGAACAGTTCCAATCCCTGGTATAATAGTCCCATTTTCCAGTCTTCACTCTTAGGCGTCCTTGAATTCCTCCCTTTGATAGATATCGCCAACTAATAGTCAATAATACTTTTATTTGATTTTGTTAAAAATCATAAAAGAGTGGTAAAATCACTGGTATACATAATACATTGGGAAGATGTTTATAAAGGCTAAAAGTGAAAAACACGAATAGGTCCTATCCTCAGACAATAATCATCTAATTAGGCTGGGAAACAATCTTAAAAGGTAAAATCAGTACAAATAAAAAATATGCTAACCGTTTAGTAGAAAGTGGGCAAACAGTTCAATTTAGGGATACTCATGTTAGATTGCTTTTTTTTTGCCAGTTTTTTTGCCGCAATTTTACCAAAATTTGATAGCTCTGCAGGACAGTGGGATTGACGAACCTCCGAGGCATTTTATGAGCGCCACTCTGCATGTCCTTATTTGTTCTTTCCTTATTGACTCTCGAAGGACAATTTTTCGAATGTCCAGTAATGAGGGGCAAATGCATTAGAGAGGTAATAATGTCTCTTCACCCTGACCGCAGAGGCAGCATTCTTTTGTCGGCAGGTCTGCTTCCATTTTGGGATCAAGTCTTTCAAGGGGAATGACCCCAGCCGCAGCAGCGTCAAATAATGCTGTTTTTTAAATGAGAGGTGCTCAGACAAGTACGGTTGAGGTTTTAGCATCTGGTAAGATTGTATCACTACCCATGCATGATGTTTATTTGAAAAGTCTATTTTATCCATTAATAGCGAGATCCGTTTGGTTGCATTATTGACACCAGTTTTAAATCCGGAGTATGTAGTAATGGTGTGGCAGGATTTCTCTAGCTGTAATGCAGAGAGAGATTCTTTTAATACTGTTAAGATAGAATTGTTTAGCCAGGCTTGGTTTTTAATCTCTTCCCAGCAATATTGGGATACGGTGTTACCTTTTGCTGCTCGCATTCTCCAAGAGTATTTGGCGATGGCCCCTTGTCTCGCTGGTTCCTGTTTTTTTTGCCCATATTCTAGACACATTTGACCCTGTGAAATATGTCTTAGAATTAAAAACAATCTCTTAAAAAAGCTTGATTGTGATGGGTTGAGGGTTAATGGCGTCTTTTGTGTTCAGCATTTCTGAGCCGTATGATATGGAAGGGAGAAATTGTGCTGCGATTACGTTAAGCAAATGACCAGATGAGCAGTCTTTGAGCTTCTTCTGAAAGATTTTAAGTGCAAAGAGCAATTGTTTCGCTTTAGTTTTCCCTTGGTCTATATGTAGCTTAAAATTGAGGTTGCTGTCAAGTTGAAACCCTAAATATTTATACAAATCCACCCGGGATAGTGTTTTTTTGTCTAGTAACCAAGTGAATATGCATATTTTTCCTTGTTTTGTGATGTTTGGAAAAACACATAACCTTGGTTTTTTGGTGAGTAATTATTAGATGATCTGAGATGATGGAGGCACCTAGTTGGGTGATCAAACGCTGCAGGCCTATAGTTGTTTGGGCAAGGAGGACAATGTCATCCGGTATTGGAGGCTGGGAATTGGTGTTTTGCCCAATTTTGGGGGGTCAGCTTGAATTAAACGAAGATGCTTCTTGAGGTCCATAGTATAAATGTTAAATAGACAGGGGGCTAACACACACCACTGTTTTAGCCCGTTGATTGTTGGTATCTTGTTAGTTATGCTGCGCCCATCTCCTTTCCTTATTTGAACCCATGTATGTGAGTAAAGGTTGATTATATCTTCCAAGAATTTAGTTGGAAGTTCCCAACCTTGCATTTTAGCCCATAGCTTTGCTCTCAATACTTTGTCAAAGGCCGCTTTAAGGTCAATGAAGCACGCGTACAGAGTACTGGATTTTTTGTAGGCTTGGTTAGCTAGAAGAGTAATCGTGGAAATATTTGTGAGGGTACCCATTCCCACCCGAAAACCAGTTCGCCTGTTCGCTATCAATTTTGTTTGGCTCACCCAGTCCTCTAATTCTACCAACAAATCCGCTGCATACATTTTAGCCTCAACATCGATTAACGCTATCATTCTGTAGTTGGAAAGGTCTGAGCGTACGCCCAATTTATATGTTGGAGTTATGATACTTCCTCGCCACGAGTCAGGGATCGTACCAGACGCTAAGTCATGAGAAAAAAGCAGAGTGAGGAGGTCTGCCCAAAATGATGGATCATGCCAGAATAGTATAGGGCCTTTGAAAGGCCATTGGTCCCTTAGGCTCCCTCTGAACTTAATTTTTGTATATTTTAAGGACCTGTTCTTGTTGAAACCGCAGAGAGAGATCCTGTGATTTTAACTTGGGTATAAAGTGTAATATTCCTATGCTTGGGTCCCTCTTCCCTTTTGGCGTTTCATGTTTTTTGATGCCTGAAGATGGAATTGCGTTGTATGTGAGTTCAATGTGGGCTCTCCAGGTGCCCTCCATTATGTCCGAGTTGTAGTGTCAGTTCTTGCCATTTGATAACTGGTTAATATTTTCCCAGAAGAGTTTGGAGTCTCTTTGTTTACTGGCGTGGAGTAGTTTCGCCCAAAACTGTTCATTGAACTCTTTCTTAACCATCTTAATGTCCCTTTTTAAGTCTTTTTTTGTTCTTGATATTAGGGTAAGGATTTCCTGGGGGGATCTGAACCCCAGGTTCGTAGTTGTCTTAGGTATTTATTTAGTTGTTTTTTTGTTTCCTGAAGCTGCTGGAGAACCAAATGACCCCTATTGGTCTTCCTGTTTTTCGGCCATTGCCCTGGCTTGAAAATTCGTTATTTAGTTTGTGAATAAAGGATTCCCAGGCCTCTAAACAGGATGGTTCAACATTGAGTTGCTCCAAGAGGCTATTGCATGTGCCCATGATGTCAACTATGATTTCTTTTTTCCAGATTTGGCGTTTTAAGTAGCATTGAGATGGTTGGGACATTGCGTTGTCTTTTACTGGTAATGCCGGGCATATATCCAGTGTGAAAGTTTGAGGTTGATGATCTCTTTCAGCCCTTTCTTTTATTTGGTAGTTCGAGATGTGAGGGAGGAGGTCATAGTCTGTGAATGTATAATCAATGATTGATCCTGTGTTTTGTGTAACCCTTATGAATGCTGTGTGGCTATCTGTCACGCCACGCCCATTCAGAGCGCACATTGATAGATCTTCCAGAAGAGCCACTCATTTGTTACCGTGTGTGTCTCGTCATTTGGAGTCTTGTGTATGGCCAGTTTTCCTTTTTTTCCTTCCTGGTAATAAAATTATGTTGAAATCTCCATGCATTATTGTGTTGGCATGTGGGTGAGCAAGTTTTAGTGTGACTAGTGTTGCTATTTATTTCTTGATTCTTCCCCTCTTTTGTTTTGATGCTGGGTGGATGTAGACGTTAAATATTAGCAAGCTGTTAGAGGGAGAGATGTCCAATTTGATGCAAAGCATCCTAGTCTAGTCCAGATCTATAGCAGAAACCATGAGATGTCAGTCGAGATCAAAATAGAAGGCCGCCTTTTGCTCTGCCGTGTTTTGTGTCTCTCTTAGCCGGGTTCTGGTATTCCTTGAAACCTACTATTAGTGAGGAATTTATTTGGCATGTTTCTTGAAGAAGGAATATATCATGATGTATAATGAATTCCATAAAGTCAGGGTCTTCTAGTTATGAGTTTAGTCCGTTCACATTCCAGGAGCATCCATTGCAACGCTGGTTCGGTATTAAGACTTCAGTTAAATTTGTTCATGCTTCTCCATGGGTGATTCCTGTAATATTCAACTGCCTCTAGTCAGAGTACGTAGTTGCTTTGGAGTGAGCAAAGGTGATGGTAAATTTCCTTGCTGTTTGAGCTAAATCCTTTGTTAGACTGCGATGGTCTGGGCCTTTGGCACCGCTTAGTAAGCCCACTATCTGGTTTAATAGGTGTAGCGGGCTGGGTTAACAAAGGGGGAGGGGCTTTTTTACTTCAATGCCCCATTTTGCAAATGAGTCCTGCTGCTGCCAGATCAGCTCAGTAAGAGAGTTATCAAAAAATGTAACTGTAGTGATTTCATGGCCTGGGAGATTGGCATTTTGTCTAAACTCTATGCTTTCTAACTCACAGGTATTGATTTTGCTCACGGAGGAAAGAGCATTAAATAGTTTAACCACTTGGATGCTAGGCGTTTTCCCGCTGTGTGCTGGAAAATGCCATTTTAGTGGCACCATGACGAGCTCAGCTCGTCATCAGCACACGACCCCCGTGGGTGATGACGAGCTGAGCTCGTCATCAGCATCGAAGGGGTTAAGTAGTACACTACTTTTGAGGATGATGTGAATTACCCCCGAGACGTAGTGGGGGATAAAATCCAGCTTGAGGTTAATATCAAGGACGTCGAGCCCTAGGTCGTTATCTGAGCTCTTTTCAGTTTCTTTATCAACCTTGATTTGTTCGAGTGAGACGGAGGTGTAGTCACAAAGTTATGTGAGTTTATTTGTGGCTGTGTTTCATTGTTCATTGCCAAGATAGCTGCGCTGCTTGCTGGGCGGTGACTGAATATTGTTTCAGGGTTACACCTCTCTTCTCTATGATTTGCCTTAAGCAGGGTGTTTGTACATGTTTCTATCAAATTATGCCCTGATGTGGATGTAGTTTTCGTAGTTTGAAGGGGCCTGAGTTGTTGCATTCTGTTTCTCTTTCCTTGCAAGAGGCTTGAATATACTATATATACACCCTTGTGTCTTGATTTTGACTGCTTGGAGCAATGAGCAGATTGGAGGGTGAAATCCCGTGCTCCTTCTTGTTCGCTACATCTGTAGTATTTAGAGTGGCGTTGTCTTCGCTATGGTTCCTATCATGCACAATCGCAACACTGATTGCATTAAGTGCCTGTCTGGTTTGTTTACTTTTTCTGGCCTTTCCCAGATGTTTTCTCTCCCGCTTACTTAATAACGTTGTTACTTTTGATTGCCTAAATGGTGACAGGTTGCATTGATCGGTGGGTAGAGTGGCCAAGGCACCTGTATTGTCAGGAGTACTTGATGGTTTTAATTTGGATATACGTGCCTCTGTTTGAACTAAGCTTGCCCTCATCGCTATTGCATTTTGCTCGGTATACAGTCAAAATATCGAGTTTTTATTATTGATTTGCATTAATATTGATTAAAAAATATAGAATGGACACAATATCGACTGGACAGAATATAGACTACAAAAATATCGAATAGGAGAGCATTAATATCGAATTAAAAAATATAGAATGGACATAATTTCGAATGGACAGAATATAGACTACAAAAATATAGAATGGACAGAATCTAGACTACAAAAATATAGAATGGACAGAATATAGACTACAAAAATATCG
Source organism: Lissotriton vulgaris (assembly GCF_964263255.1). NCBI lineage: Eukaryota > Metazoa > Chordata > Amphibia > Caudata > Salamandridae > Lissotriton > Lissotriton vulgaris. The sequence continues at coordinate 592,051,932 of NC_141693.1, forward strand.
AATTTGAGGTAAGTAGGTTAATATCAATTTTTAAAGAGTTTTTATGTTAGAATATGTTTGAAAAGTGTATATTTATTTTATTATTTATATTAATTAATTATTTTTAGGTATTTCATTTTTGCGCAATATAATTCTGTAGCGGGTTGGGGGTTTATAGGGGAATAGGGTGGGAAGTATTCTAATTATAATTAATTAAATATGTGAATTTATTTATTGGTAGTTATTTTGAAATAATTGTTAATTAATTATTAATTGGTAATTAATTAAAATATAATTGGTCATTATTTTTAGTTAATTGATTAATTGATAATTATGGTAATTTTAGTAATTTATTTTCTGTAGCGGGTTGTGGGTTTATAGGGGAATAGGGTCGGAAGTAACTTAATTATAGTTGATTAAATATGTTAATTTATTTATTGGTATTCATTTTGAATTAATTAATAATTAATTGATAATTGGTAATTAATTAAAATATAAATGGTAATTATTCAAAATTAATAGATTAATTGATAAATATGTTAATTTTAGTAATTATTTTCAGTAGCAGGTTGTGGGTTTATAGGGGAATAGGGTGGAGAGTAATTTAATTGTAAGTAATTATTTAAAAAAATATTTTTTAATTTCATCAAATTGTTTATTATTTTCTAATTGTTAATTAATTTATTGTTAATTATTAAATAATGTGTATTAGTAGGTAATTATTTTTATTAATTCATTTTTATTTGCATTTTTAATTGATTAATTAATATATTATATAAAAGTGTTAAGTATTTTAATTAATTTGTAATTGGTATTATCATTTATTTTATTTTTATTTATATATGAAGTATTTACTTTCCCTACTGTTGCACTCACTGGAGTGGGAATAGTAATTTTTACCCCTACGCTATCCAACGCTTTCCCTACTGTTGCACTCTCTGGAATGAGAATAGTAATTTTTATCTCTACACTATCTAACGCTTTCCCTACTGTTGCACTCTCTGGAATGGGAATAGTAAATTTTACCCCTACGCTATCCTAAGCTTTCCCTACTGTTACACTCTCTGGAGTGGGAATAGTAATTTTTACCCGTACGCTATCCAACGCTTTCCCTACTGTTGCACTCTGTGGAGTGGGAATAGTAATTGTTACCCCTACGCTATCCAGCGCTTTCCCTACTGTTGCACTCTCTGGAGTTGGAATAGTAAGTTTTTACCCCTACGCTATCCAATGCTTTCACTATTGTTGCACTCTCTGGAGTGGGAATAGTAATTTTTACCCCTGCGCTATCCAACACTTTCCCTACTGTTGTACTCTCCGGAGTTGGAATAAAATTTTTTACCACTACGCTATCTAACGCTTTCCCTACTGTTGCACTCTCTGGAGTGGGAATAGTAATTTTTACCTGTACACTATCCAACGCTTTCCCTACTGTTGCACTTTCTGGAGTGGGAATAGTAATTCTTACCCCTACGCAATCCAACGCTTTCCCTACTGTTGCACTCTCTGGAGTGGGAATAATAATTTTTAACCCTACGCTATCCAACGCTTTCTATACTGCTGCACTCTCTGGAGTGGGAATGGTAATTTTTACCCCTACGCTATCCAACGCTTTCCCTACTGTTGCACTCTGTGGAGTGGAAATAGTAATTGTTACCCCTACTCTATCCAGTGCTTTCCCTACTGTTGCACACTCTGGAGTTGGAATAGTAATTTTTACCCCTACGCTATCCAACGATTTCCCTACTGTTGCGCTCTCTGGAGTGGGAATAGTAATTTTTACCTCTACGCTATCCAACGCTTCCCCTACTGTTGCACTCTCTGGAGTGGGAATAGTAATTTTTACCCCTACGCTATCCAGCGCTTTCCCTACTGTTGCACTCTCTGGAGGTGGAATAGTAAGTTTTACCACTAAGCTATCTAACGCTTTCCCTACTGTTGCACTCTCTGGAGTGGGAATAGTAATTTTTACCTCTACGCTATCCAATGCTTTCCCTACTGTTGCACTTTCTGGAGTGGGAATAGTAATTTTTACCCCTACGCTATCCAACGCTTTCCCTACTGTTGCACTCTCTGGAGTGGCAATAGTAATTTTTACCCCTACGCTATCCAACGCTTTCCCTACTGTTGCACTCTCTGGAATGAGAATAGTAATTTTTATCTCTACACTATCCAACGCTTTCCCTACTGTTGCACTCTCTGGAATGGGAATAGTAAATTTTACCCCTACACTATCCTAAACTTTCCCTACTGTTACACTCTCTGGAGTGGGAATAGTAATTTTTATCCGTACGCTATCCAACGCTTTCCCTACTGTTGCACTCTGTGGAGTGGGAATAGTAATTGTTACCCCTACGTTATCCAGCGCTTTCCCTACTGTTGCACTCTCTGGAGTTGAAATAGTAAGTTTTTACCCCTACGCTATCCAATGCTTTCACTATTGTTGCACTCTCTGGAGTGGGAATAGTAATTTTTACCCCTGCGCTATCCAACACTTTCCCTACTATTGCACTCTCCGGAGTTGGAATAGTAATTTTTACCACTACGCTATCTAACGCTTTCCCTACTGTTGCACTCTCTGGAGTGGGAATAGTAATTTTTACCTCTACACTATCCAACGCTTTCCCTACTGTTGCACTTTCTGGAGTGGGAATAGTAGTTCTTACCCATACGCAATCCAACGCTTTCCCTACTGTTGCACTCTCTGGAGTGGGAATAATAATTTTTACCCCTACGCTATCCAACGCTTTCCCTAATGCTGCACTCTCTGGAGTGGGAATAGTAATTTTTACCCCTACGCTATCCAACGCTTTCCCTACTGTTGCACTCTGTGGAGTGGGAATAGTAATTTTTACCCCTACTCTATCCAGTGCTTTCCCTACTGTTGCACTCTCTGGAGTTGGAATAGTAATGTTTACCCCTACGCTATCCAACGATTTCCCTACTGTTGCGCTCTCTGGAGTGGGAATAGTAATTTTTACCTCTACGCTATCCAACGCTTTCCCAACTGTTGCACTCTCTGGAGTGGGAATAGTAAATTTTTACCCCTACGCTATCCAGCGCTTTCCCTACTGTTGCACTCTCTGGAGTTGGAATAGTAAGTTTTACCACTAAGCTATCTAACGCTTTCCCTACTGTTGCACTCTCTGGAGTGGGAATAGTAATTTTTACCTCTACGCTATCCAATGCTTTCCCTACTGTTGCACTTTCTGGAGTGGGAATAGTAATTTTTACCCCTACGCTATCCAACGCTTTCCCTACTGTTGCACTCTGTGGAGTGGGAATAGTCATTTTTACCCCTACGCTATCCAATGCTTTCCCTACTGTTGCACTCTCTGGAATGAGAATAGTAATTTTTATCTCTACACTATCCAACACTTTCCCTACTGTTGCACTCTCTGGAGTGGAAATAGTAATTTTTACCCCTACGCTATCCAACGCTTTCCCTACTGTTGCACTCTCTGGAATGAGAATAGTAATTTTTATCTCTACACTATCCAACACTTTCCCTACTGTTGCACTCTCTGGAATGGGAATAGTAAATTTTACCCCTACGCTATCTAAAGCTTTCCCTACTGTTACACTCTCTGGAGTGGGAATAGTAATTTTTACCCGAACGCTATCCAATGCTTTCCCTACCGTTGCACTCACTCTCCGGAGTTGGAATAGTAATTTTTACCACTACGCTATCTAATGCTTTCCATACTGTTGCACTTTCTGGAGTGGGAATAGTAATTTTTACCTCTACACTATCCAACGCTTTCCCTACTGTTGCACTTTCTGGAGTGGGAATAGTAATTCTTACCCCTACGCAATCCAACACTTTCCCTACTGTTGCACTCTCTGGAGTGGGAATAGTAATTTTTACCCCTACGCTATCCAACGCTTTCCCTACTGCTGCACTCTCTGGAGTGGGAATAGTAATTTTTACCTCTACGCTATCCAATGCTTTCCCTACTGTTGCACTTTCTGGAGTGGGAATAGTAATTTTTACCCCTACGCTATCCAACGCTTTCCCTACTGTTGCACTCTGTGGAGTGGGAATAGTAATTTTTACCCCTACGCTATCCAACGCTTTCCCTACTGTTGCACTCTCTGGAATGAGAATAGTAATTTTTATCTCTACACTATCCAACGCTTTCCCTACTGTTGCACTCTCTGGAGTGGAAATAGTAATTTTTACCACTACGCTATCTAACGCTTTCCCTACTGTTGCACTTTCTGGAGTGGGAATAGTAATTTTTACCTCTACACTATCCAACGCTTTCCCTACTGTTGCACTTTCTGGAGTGGGAATAGTAATTCTTACCCCTACGCAATCCAACACTTTCCCTACTGTTGCACTCTCTGGAGTGGGAATAGTAATTTTTACCCCTACGCTATCCAATGCTTTCCCTACTGCTGCACTCTCTGGAGTGGGAATAGTAATTTTTACCCCTACACTATCCAACGCTTTCCCTACTGTTGCACTCTGTGGAGTGGGAATAGTAATTTTTACCCCTACTCTATCCAGCGCTTTCCCTACTGTTGCACTCTCTGGAGTTGGACTAGTAATTTTTACCCCTACGCTATCCAACGCTTTCCCTACTGTTGCACTCTCTGGAGTGGGAATAGTAATTTTTACCCCTACGCTATCCAGCGCTTTCCCTACTGTTGCACTCTCTGGAGTTGGTATAGTAAGTTTTACCACTACGCTATCTAACGCTTTCCCTACTGTTGCACTCTCTGGAGTGGGAATAGTAATTTTTACCTCTACGCTATCCAACGCTTTCCCTACTGTTGCACTTTCTGGAGTGGGAATAGTAATTTTTACCTCTACGCTATCCAACGCTTTCCCTACTGTTGCACTCTCTGGTGTGGGAATAGTAATTTTTACCCCTACGCTATCCAACGCTTTCCCTACTGTTGCACTCTCTGGAGTGGGAATAGTAATTTTTACCCCTACGCTATCCAACGCTTTCCCTACTGTTGCACTCTGTGGAGTGGGAATAGTAATTTTTACCCCTACCCTATCCAGCGCTTTCCCTACTGTTGCACTCGCTGGAGTTGGAATAGTAATTTTTACACCTATGCTATAATAATAATAATAATAATAAAAACATTTGTAAAGCGCAATGGTTACGCCATCTCGGCGTGTCCCCGCGCTGGGTGAGAAGGAGGCAGCAAAAGACTCCTCATTAAATCCCCTACTCGCTGCTAGCGAATAGAAAGGTTTTCAGCAATTTCCTAAATGTGCTCTCAGAGCTTTCCAGCCTAAGGGATTATGGGAGCTTGTTCCAATCCTGAGCGCCCCTCACCCTAAAGGATTGGCCACCCATCCTGGCTCTCTTAAAGTTAGGGATCACCACTAACCCAGTACCTTTAGACAGCAACAATCTCTTGGGCAGGTATACAGTAATCAGGTCACTCAAATAGGAGGGACCAGCATCATTGAGGATGCGATGAGACATGCATAAGGACTTGAATACCACTCTTTGCTTAACTGGAAGCCAGTGTAGTACGCTGAGAGCCTTCTTCGAGGCTGCCCTCCTGGGTAGGTTCAAAAACAGCCGTGCTGTGGCATTCTGCAAAACCTGCAGATGATCCAGACTCTTTACGGTAGTCCTTAGATAGAGAATGTTAGCATAGTCGAGTCGTGAGGTAATGAGTGCATGTACCATGGTCTTTCTTGCCCCAGTTGGTAGCGATTTTAGAATAGCAAAACACTTGCCAACTACCCTTCTTATGTGTACTTCATAAGAAAGAGCCGGGTCAACCCAAACCCCCAGATTTTTAGCCTCATTACAAGGTTTAGGGGTGGGACCAAGGCTCGGGGGCCACTACTCAGTCGACCAGCTTGATGAACTGCCCCCCACCACCATCACCTCCGTTTTGCTGCCATTTAATTTCAAGCAGTTATTATCCATTCAGGAGGCAAGCTCCTGTATGCAGGTCCTGAAATTCGAGGCAGCCAAACTTAGAGACTGCGGTAGGGAGATCAACAACTGGGTGTCGTCCGCATAAGAGACGACCCCCACACCGAAATCCTGTAGCAATTTGGCAAGCGGGGCCATGTACAAATTAAATAGCGTGGGGCTCAGAGCCGAGCCCTGAGGCACCCCTTGTTGTAACTCAAAGTCTTTGGAGTGGTGAGCACCCAGCCTAACCTGGAAACTACGTTGACTTAAGCCATTTTAGAGCAGGTCCTGAGACACCACCTTTGTTTAGAGACTGCAGCAAGGTGTAATGCGCTACAGTGTTGAAGGCTGCGCTCAGATCTAGCATTATCAGAGCCATAGTATGCCCTGCGTCTGACGCCTGCCTGATGGTTTCAGTGGCCCTTAACAGGGCAGTTTCAGTGGAATATCCTGCCCGGAAACCGGATTGAGATGGATGAAGAAGTCCCGACTTTTCCACATGTGCCACCAATTGGCGGTTGACAATTTTCTCTGCTATCTTCGCAAGCAGCGGAAGGAGCGAGATAGGCCTCAAGTTGACCAATTTGTCTAGGCCCACATTCAGCTTTTTCCTGACTGGAAGAACAATAGCACGCTTCCAGCTTTCCAGTAGCGTGTGTGTGCTAAACGAAAGATCTAGCACATGTCGGATAGAAGGCTCGAGAACAGTCAGGCTATCAGATATCACCTTCGCAGGAGCAGGATCCCTAGGTGATCCAGATTTAACACTGCGGCAGATAGCCTTGAGAATCTCAGGGGTCGGAACAGTGAAGGTATTGAGTCTAGAGTCTACCTTAGATTCAGTCAATGCTACTTCATAATCTGCCCCACTAATCACAATCCCAGAGAAGGAAGAAAATATCTTCACCACCTTCTCCGAGAAGTAGGTCGCAATGCGATTGCATTCATCTACATCGCCACTGGTAGGTGCGGCCATCTCTGCCAAGGTTGAAATTTCTTTGTATATTTTAGGAGTAAATATTTTTATTGAGCATGTCAAGACAGGATGGATACATGCAATACAGCCATATAAGGTCACTCACCACACCGACAAGTGACGGGCAAAATAATGCATTGGGTGGGGGTAAGGCACAGGTCTCAGCTACCTGGGTGCAGTTATACACAGCAAGCCGCCTACAACCCAGTTTGGGCCGGCCGCATTGAAAAACAGGGCGACTTGCAAACTCGACTGAACATGGCAACCTGCACCAACCTGGTGGAAAACCAAAGGTAAGAAACTGCGACTCGCAGCCTGAAGGACTGGGTTATTTAAGACCCAGCGGTGCCAGGGGACAACACCTGAAACCTTCGTGGGTAACCTGCTCCGGCGTACGAATGACAGAGACACGGGACACTTCCTTCGGCGTCAAAGATTCGAGGTTTATTACTGCAGGGAACACAGAAGTCACAGCAAGTACAACACGTGCAACTTGGGGAGACTGCTTCGAATTGCTGCAAGTTGGTCGTTCCTTTTATACATGTTTCTCCCATAGGGTTACACGGTACACAAAGGTTTACAACTCGGTTCCCATAATTATCCCCGAGAGGGGTCGCTTTGGTCACTTTGATAAATTCAGAGTCCGAAACATAAGTGCGGAAACATTTGGTGGTTCCCAACTGTAAAAAAACCATCTTCCCACCATTAGTACATTCCAATCGGCAGTAAAACAGATCGAAGAAGGAACAGGGACAGGTGCAGAGGAAGATGGAAACAGGGGGGAGATCGGAAAGGGTGTAAAAGAGGAAGTATCGGGAAACACGAGCTACAGGCATCAAAGGGACGTGCCTAATGAGATGCACGGCTGAGACAATAAACCGGCACGGCAAGATGAACCTCGAGGGGGGCCATCTGCCTTACAGTATCATCCCCCTCATCATAAAGAAGCTTTCAAAGGACATGTGTCTTCCGCAGATATCTTGAGAATCCCAGGGTCGCGAAGCGGACAACGTCCGTTCGCTGGCTACTTGAGGGCAAGAAACAAAATGGATGCCGTATCTAAGATGGAACACGTGGGTACAGATAGAAAAACCCACGAAACAGACAAACGGTTTAGGTTAATGCAGCGAAACTGCGTACACCCACTAAACTCGTCATTTGCGGTTCGTAGATACCAGACTCGACCATATTCGTGCGAGTCGAAAACACCACTTACAATTGTCACGGAACCTCAGACGCTCCTTTTGCCCTCATGTAGGCAAGCACTAGTCGGAATCATACTCGATATTCATCAGACCATCTGGATGTTGTTGTAACATAGCTCTGTCCAACCGAGCTCCTTTGGTAACAGGCGGCTGTCTTATACACGTTGTAGCACAGAGGCCACATAAGGCAGGACCACACTGCACACAAAGGCAACACGTGAACAGGAACACTACAACAACTCCGATAATCATCAGAATCTTCCAACCCCAAGTCGACATCAGGCCCCAAAACCACCCAAGTAGCATCCAATCCCCTACGTCCACGTGTATGGACTCAGAGATCTTATGCAACTTTGAGATGGCTTGATAAACAGTCGGAGCATTATCTGGAATGAAAATACAGCAGCTCGAATGGATCACCTTACATACCCCACCTCGATCTGCTAAGATCACGTCTAAAACCATACGATTTTGTAACGTCATAAGTCTATCCGCCTGAAGTTCTGTGGTGATATTACCAAGGGCACTGGCAGTAATATTAGCTGTCGATTCCACCACCCGAGTCAACTGTCTCAGGTTCCTACTATTAGCCATAGGCCTCCAAAACGGGAGGAAACGCTTGAAAAAGTCTCCTGCCTCTTGACCGGCAGTGTCCTCTTCGCTAATTACGCCTCTCACAACTCTAGTCTTGTGATAATCGGCATCTACAGTGAACGTCGGAGGCAACAAATTTGCGATAAAACATGAGCCCACAAAGTCGGAGGGCAACCATGCATACGCACGATCATGGCAGATAAAGTATGTACCCTTGGCAGCCAGAAACACAGGGGACAAGACCATCGGCAGAATGTAATTCTCGGTGCAAGCACTCTCTCCAAGTCGAGCCTTAGATCTTCGGCCACGACCCATTAGACAAAAATTACCAATGTGGGGTACGACCGATATGGGAGGCGAGCTTCTAAGCTGTTTTTCACTCGTAAGCGCACTATACTCGACCTTACTCAGGACCCTATAGGCTTGTACCTCTTCCTCTGGGACGAGCGACGGCTTATAGATATCTCTATCCAAATCTTCTATCGCTATCGACAAAGGCTTATGATACGAGCCAGGGCCAAAGTAGGGAGATCGTGGCTCTCGACTGGGGTAAGAATCTAGTGCGCTTCGAAACATTGTTTGGAATGCTCGAGCTGAACCCTGAGAACTATACGGTAAGACCAGATATGGAATTCCCTTATCCGTGGTATGTGGCATCAACCCACACACCCAACAATTAGTAGTGATAACCACTAACTGGTGCTGGTGAAGGAGCTGAATAAAGGAATTATTACGGAATTCTGCACGTCTAGCCTGCTCGTGTTCGGGTAAGATATGGAAAGAATGAGGGGATGCAGTGGAGGTAAGTTTAGGGTCAGAAGTAGGAGTAGGTATGGCAGAAGGTAAGAAGTACGACATCATGTAATACACCCCACCCGCCAATAGTGCAGAAACAATCAAAAGCAACACGAATATTTGAAACATAAAACATTTGGTACGACTAAGTTGTTGTAGCTTGAATCTTTGCGCCTGAGCTTCTTCCAAGTCCATCAGCTTCGAAAACGCCATCCCCTATGACCGTCCGCAACGTTTCTTGACGCACTTCGTTCTGTGTAGCAGTAGTCAGTTCCTAGGAGTTCCCAGGAACCAACGGTCTTCAACCTAGTGTCAAGACCAACTAAGAAGGAAGTACAAGCGCGGCCCTACGGCCTTTATTTATAATATATATACAAAATGTCTCTCAGCTGTGGAAGCAAAAATACATGTGGAACAAAACTTCAATATATACAAAAATAATTACAATGATACGGATATTCAGACTGATCGTGGAAAACGGGATAATGCAATTGTCAAGGGACAGAACGAAATCTTTTTATTTGTCCTTAGTGCTGGATCGCAAAAAGTATCGAGTTTTCTTAGGACGTGTCTGTTCATCAAACAAAGGATCCGTTGAGGGAACAGAGTTCTGCTGATCAGTCGAATGTTCTGGTCTTGAGTCTTTTGGTAACAAATGTTCAACAGTGTCTTTCTGCTGCACTGAGGATTCTCCGACAGGTTGTGCGTCGCTAAAAGGTACAAAAGCCGACAATCCTTCGGATTCAGCTGAAGCAATGCCACTCCTCACCCACGAGTCTGCCGGTAACGGTATAGGAACTTTCTTCGTATGGGTGGCATGCACCCAATTTTTCCGGCCCTCTAGACAAACAGCAGTTCTCGTGGCGAGGAGAACCTGGTAGGGTCCAGTGAAGCGGGGTTCCAAATTCTTCTTACGGGCAAAATTGCGCGTCACCACCTAATCTCCGGGCTGGAGCTGGTGGCCTGGACCCTCCGTCTGCGTAGGCAATGCTTCGTAAACCTGTTGGTGAATTAACCTCAGTTTAGCAGTCAGATCATGAAGATAGTCAATCAACATTGGGTACTCAAGATTACAGAACACACCCGGTCTAGGGACCCCCCAAACATTTGCAGGACGACCGAACACTATCTCGTAGGGACTGAGCCCCGATTCGGGAGTGTACTGACGCCCTTGTTGACAATAAAGCTAAGGGTAAAGCGTCAGGCCACGAAAGACCAGTCGTAGCCTGAATCTTCGCTAGCTTTAGTTTAAGGGTGCCGTTATACCCTTCAACCAAACCAGCTGACTGGGGATGATTGGCGCTATGGAATTTTTGATTAATTCCAAGGCCCTTACACACATTCTTCATCACACTCCCCACAAACTCACTTCCGTTATCAGACCATACAATCCGAGCTATTCCATACCGAGGAAAATATTCCTTCAGTAGGATTTTCGCAGTTGACAGAGCAGTGTTGTCTTTGAGAGGATAGGCTTCAATCCATCGGGAGAATGCGCAAACCACAACTAAAACGTATTTCAGGTTATTGCATCGCTCCATATGGATGAAGTCTAATTGAATCACCTCAAAAGGACATGAAGGGGGAGCAAAACTACCAGGGGGTGTTGGGGTTCCCTTACCAGGATTGTATAACATACATACCATACAATTCTTAACCAGACGTTCAGCACATTTCATGATACCATCATTCTTCCACACAGGGGACAGCAACTTACAGATACCGTTCACGCTAATATGTGCTAACCCATGTGCCATTGTCACAACAGCCAGCACATACGCATCTGGCAACATCCATCTCTTATGTTCCGACAAATCGATCCAACAACCATTCGCATCCAACTTTCCCGTACTTTCTTTCCACTTCGCCTTTTCAGTCTCGGTGGCCTCATTCTGTATCGCTTTCACACTCTCGATAGTATCCTCACACATACTCGTCTCTGCAGGCCACCTAACCGAACTCGTCACATACATTCGGGTGCTAAGGTTCCGGGCAGTCTCCTTAGCAGTCTCATCCGCAAATGCATTACCACGACCGACATCATCCGTCACCTTACGATGCGCACTACATTTAACAATCGCTACCTGCTTAGGCAGCGTAAGTGCATCCAAAAGATCATTCACAAGCTGACCATGCTGAATTTTCGTGCCATGCGACGTCATAAAACCTCTCTCTCTCCACAACCGTCCAAAGCTATTATCGACGCCAAATGCATATTGGCTGTCGGTAAACACATTCACACGTTTCCCTTTCGCTAACACACACGCTCTAGTGAGAGCAATCAGTTCTGCAGCCTGGGCAGAATTCTGATTCAATCTCGCAGCTTCCACAACAGTATTCAAAGTTACAACAGCATATGCAGTAGTCACATCACCATTCGGCAATTTAAAACATGAACCATCCACATACAAAGTTCCATCCGGGTTTTCCAAAGGAGTGTTTTAAGGTCCACGCGACCTTTCGTTTCTTCTTCAGTCCTCAAATAGCAGTCATGCTCTGCTATTTCATCTGACTCTGTGCTAATTGGTAACAAAGTTGCCGGGTTCAGGACATTGCAACGTTTTATCTGAATATGACTTGCCAGCAACGTCAACTCGTATCCAGACAACTTCGCACTCGTCAAGTGCTGAGTTTTTGTACGATTCAAAAGAGTATCGACTGCATGCGGAACCATCACCCTACGCATATTATCCATGACCAATCCTGCTGATTGTCGGATGGACACCGCAGCTGCCGCTGTTGCTCTCAGGCAACTTGGCAATGCTCTAGCTACCGGGTCCAAGGTCGAGGAAAAATATGCACATGGACGTTGCTTTCCACCAAAAGGTTGCGTTAAGACACTCAAATCACAACCTTCCCTCTCGTGAACATATAATGTAAACGGCTTACTGTAGTCAGGGGTACCTAACACAGGAGCCGAACACAATGAATCACGCAATTCAGAAAAACTTTTCTGACATTCTTCCGTCCATGGTAAAGGAGTTGAAACATCCTTGCACGTGAGAGCCACCAATGGTTTCGCTAACAATGAAAAATTTGGAATCCATTGCCTGCAATACGACGTGATACCTAGAAAGGCACGCACATCTCTTTGGGTTGTTGGCACAGTCATTCGCGCAATTGCTGCAATTCTCTCTGGGGTCAACCGCCTTCCCTCCTTTGACAATAAGTGACCTAGATAGGTTACTTCTTGACAACAATATTGGAGTTTAGAAGGTGACACCTTGTGATGTAAGTCACAGAGATGTTGCAGCAACAACACCGTAGCAATTTTGCAAATGTCCTGAGTATCTGCAGCTACCAATAAGTCATCGACATATTGGATCAGGGCTGCACCAACCGGCAACGTAAACGCATCCAGTTGACCCTTCAAGGCTTGACTGTAAATCGATGGACTCTCACAGTAGCCCTGAGGAGCACGTTTAAACCGGAAGCTGCGACCACCAAGAGAGAAACCGAAAAGGTCCCTGCTTTCTTCGGCAATCGGAATGCTGAAGAACGCATTCTTCAGATCGATCACCGAAAACCAAGATGCTGAAGCCGGAATCAGAGTCAGTAGCGCCGTGATGTCAGGCACAACGGGAAACTGAGGAATCACAATTTTATTTACCTCCCGTAAATCAATAACAAAACGATAAACAGGTGGTTTCGAAGGATCAGTACGTTTTAAAATAGGCAGTACAGGGCTGTTGCACACGTTTCCCCGAGTTTCTTCAATAACATCTTTCTCGGTCAGATCATAGATGATTGCTAACAATGCACGTTCACCATCAAGAGAGATACGATACTGGGGAATACGTGGCAATCGCACGTTAGATTTCAGTTGAACAACGTAAGGGGAGATGTCAAGCAGGCCCACATCATTGGGACCTGTTGCCCACAAAGATGTAGAAAGAGAACTCAATTCCGGTGGAAGCTTATCGAGAAACAAGTACATAGGAGAGACAACCCTCTCTCCTAACTTAAGCTTTACTCCTGCAGGAGAACAATACAAAGTTGCATACAAACGTTTTAGCAAATCCAGGCCCAAAAGATTTTCACCACAACCAGTAGTCAAAATCAACGGAGCTTCAAGCTCACAAGGCCCAATTGTAAGAGGCAAAGGGCGCAAAACTGGATTGCTAACGGGGGCGCCAGAGAATCCAACGGAAACATTTGTTAAGCCAGACAAAGGTGCGCCAGGGAGTTTCGAATGCATAATAGAACTTTTCGCTGCACCAGTGTCCAACAGAAAAGGCTCAACGACGCCCGATGTAGCAACTGCGACGTAAGGCCCTCTCTGATCAACCGGAACTGATACCACTCCCTCTCCTTGTCTATGGCTGTCCTAGGAATTACTGTCGTCAGTTCCCTGATCGACGTAATAATCGTCTACATTTTACTGCGCAGATCGTCCTTGCGATGATCCACGTTGATCAAAACAGTTATTGGAATTCGATGAGTTGTCTGAACGATCATTTTGAGCACCACGACCTCTACCACGTGATGTCTGCTGAGAACCACCACGACCTCCCCTAGAGGAGTTACCACTATTACGATCATTTAGAACAGGACAATTGAATTTTAAGTGACCCTCCTGTCTACAATAGGCACACTGATTGTATCCTAACGAAGACCTTTGGGAGGAGGAGTAATTTCGAGATTGTGATCTATTCGATTGTGGCTGCGATCGATTTTGCTGTGAAGCATTCTGATTCGAACGCGGAGGATAGGCCTGCTGCAACAACACTTTTGTTTTGAGTTCTTTCGTCTTTTTATCAGCGCGGTCGTTCTCCTCTTTTTCTCTGTTCTCATAATACTGTGCCGTAGCCAGTATTTGAGCCGAGGTAGAAACGGCCCACGCACTCTCAGAGTTTTTCAATTTATTGCTCAAGTCGGGCAGTAAGTTAGAGACAAATTTATCCACAAACAACCGTTGACCACCCTCAGTGCCCATATCCTGACCACTATGATCGATGAATGCCTCCTCAAGTCTCGTAAAGAAATCAGAGACACTCTCATCCTTTTTCTGCTTGCAAGCTGACAATTTGTCCCAGTTCACCCTCATAGCTGGCATAAGTGTTTTCATTAGCGTAATTATTCTCTGTGGGAGAGCCGTAATGAGCTGCTCGGGCTTAGCCCCACCAATTTGTCGTGTATCTGCCGCCGTAAGGGCAGCCCAATCACCACCCAATTCGTTTGCATGATCTTCCTGACGAATCTTAGCCCATACCGGTTGCGGTACGACATTGCCAAACAGCATATCAATATCGGCAAGATTCATTATCGTAGCGTCTACGAGCTGCGACAATTCTTTATAGTACCCTGCAGGATTTTTGCGAGGGTCAGGCAAGGATTGCTTCACCTGTAAAACTTCCGATCGTTTCCATGGGAGATGTATCCATACTCTCTGGAAATGTGCCAGAATCGGTGGCTGAGCTTGAGGATTAGCTGGCATCCATACTGGAGGGACTTCACGCATGGGAAACTGACCGGACGCATCGAACTGACTCTCAACATCCTCAACAAACAAGGCTTGAGGTATAGGAGTGGGACGGAAAGATAACAACCGCTCAACAGCACGTCGAACGTTGGTATCCACTATCAGTCCGTTCGAGAACTGAAGCTGTAGATCAGACAAAGCAGTCAACACATCGTCAGGTGCATCGGCCGATATCTGATCGCGCAAAACCTTGCACATTTCTTCGAAAACGTACCTCTGTGTCGGAATATTAAACTGACAGAACGTTTCAAGTACAGCACGTGGAGGATTTCTCAGAGGATATGTCATCCAACCCATCGCCATATTATACAACGCGGCACGCTCCCTATTACCGGGAAGCTGGCTACGCCTTTGAGGACCGTCCGAACCAGCGGACCCAAGAACAGGCCCAAGAGAATTAAAGAAGCTAGCCGCAACAGGAGAGGTACGACTTCGAGTAGATGGAGAAGTATAGCACAAAGGACTAACAAGAGAAGGGGTAGAAACAGAAGAAGCAACAGGAGTAAGTAGAGCAGGAGCAGTAGCGGGAGCAGGAGTATGTGGAAGTGGAGGAGCAGTAGGAATAGCAGTAGGCAAAGGAGCAGGAACAGTCGGAAGAACGGGTGCAGGTTGAGGAACAGGTTGAGGAGCAGGTACAGGGGGAACCACAGGAGCTGCGGTACCCTGTACATACGGAGGTGGCGACTTCATAAGATAAGACATTAAAGGATCCTCAACTGATTCTTCCTTCTTGTCCGACTCCGTAAGCAAAGCAGGATAGCATTTATCTATGGACATACGCTGTAGCCTATCAAACACTTCCTTTTCCTTATCCTCCTTATCACGCTGAAACTGCTCTGCTTTCTTTACAATGGTAGCCACACCATCTCTCTGATTACGTTTAGTCTGCCTGATCTCTCTCTGTCGGGCTTCTTTACGCCACAACCGAAAAGCATCAAACATGGCCGGCCTTGACTTTTTCGTAAACAATTTAGCTTCAAGATTATCTAAAATCGGGGTCTCAAAACTACCATGAGGTAGCCAACTAAGGACACCGTCTTTTTTAGTGTAACGAATCCAGTATTCATTAAAAGTAATAGGACCTAGTCCGTGCTTACTGTAGAGCTCATAAGTGGGAGTTCCAACCGGAGGTATCGGACAAGAGTCCTCCAGTCGGGAATCCGTACCACAACGTCTGAAACAACTAAACAAAGTACAGCGACCAGGCATCTTGCACACTAGCCGTGTTTCACAAACTTCAAGGGTTACGGGATTTACCAAGTCCCAGCAAAGAGCAAAAACCCTCGGTTTTTGGCGGCTGCAGTCGTCAAATAACACAACAAAGTACCAAGAACCACAAATGCAATGGAACCATGCAACAACTAAGTAACCACAACCAAGAACTCTGGGAGCGACCCACAAATACTTATCTCAAAGATCAATGGCGTCACCAGGAAGGCCCGTCAATCGTCTCGCTATACCAAGGTCTACGCCAGGCGCCAAAACAGGTCTACAGTCAGGGCAGCAGTCCGTCGCAGCCGTCAGGAGGCGGGAATCTTCGCGGGAAAAGTCTTCGGGCCACTTGTTTCGACAACAGGATCGATGAAGCGGAGTGCACCTTCCCTCGGAGATTTCACACGAAGTTCCTCACGATCGTCGGGCTTGGACCGGTACCACTGATGCAGCCCCACGTTGGGCGCCAACTGAAGGACTAGGTTAATTAAGACCCAGCGGTGCCAGGGGACAACACCTGAAACCTTCGTGGGTAACCTGCTCCGGCGTACGAATGACAGAGACACGGGACACTTCCTTCGGCGTCAAAGATTCGAGGTTTATTACTGCAGGGAACACAGAAGTCACAGCAAGTACAACACGTGCAACTTGGGGAGACTGCTTCGAATTGCTGCAAGTGGGTCGTTCCTTTTATACATGTTTCTCCCATAGGGTTACACGGTACACAAAGGTTTACAACTCGGTTCCCATAATTATCCCCGAGAGGGGTCACTTTGGTCACTTTGATACATTCAGAGTCCGAAACATAAGTGCGGAAACATTTGGTGGTTCCCAACTGTAAAAAACCCATCTTCCCACCATTAGTACATTCCAATCGGCAGTAAAACAGATCGAAGAAGGAACAGGGACAGGTGCAGAGGAAGATGGAAACAGGGGGGAGATCGGAAAGGGTGTAAAAGAGGAAGTATCGGGAAACACGAGCTACAGGCATCAAAGGGACGTGCCTAATGAGATGCACGGCTGAGACAATAAACCGGCACGGCAAGATGAACCTCGAGGGGGGCCATCTGCCTTACAGTATCATCCCCCTCATCATAAAGACACTTTCAAAGGACATGTGTCTTCCGCAGATATCTTGAGAATCCCAGGGTCGCGAAGCGGACAACGTCCGTTCGCTGGCTACTTGAGGGCAAGAAACAAAATGGATGCCGTATCTTAGATGGAACCCGTGGGTACAGATAGAAAAACCCACGAAACAGACAAACGGTTTAGGTTAATGCAGCGAAACTGCGTACACCCACTAAACTCGTCATTTGCGGTTCGTAGATACCAGACTCGACCATATTCGTGCGAGTCGAAAACACCACTTACAATTGTCACGGAACCTCAAGCCCGCTGCCCACCACTCCGGATCACCATACCACGTTGTTAGAAGCTGCATAGTCTGCCAGGTGCTGGTGCATCCTCATCTGTGACATACAATTAAACAACCCACCCGCTCGGAACCCCACCAACCACCCCTAAATAAAAACCAAGTCCTCCGTCCCCCCTACCACACCCCAACCCTGGAAAAACCCCAACAATCCCCCACCTCCCCTCCCTTCCCACCCCCCAGGTGGTCCATGGTCCGTTCGCCAGGCCTTTCTCCTGCACCTCTTCTACCCTCGGGCGGATCCACCCTGTACCCCTATCTGCTCTGTGTCGGTTAGCCGCAACAGTCTCAGAAACCTCTGGCACGTTACCTCCACAAATTCAGACGACAAGAGGAACAAGAATGGTTTCCAGAGCTCCGTATACTTGGCTCCCTCACCTGCTTTATATAGGGAGAGCCGTTCCATGCCCAGGACCGTCCAGAGGTGGTGGAGCCAGCCCTGACGCGTAGGGATCTGCGCCGACCGTCCGTGCGCCAAGATATTCTGCATCGCCGACCCCAGCGCAATGGCTATCAAGCGGCCCCTCCTAGACCTCAGTGGATAAGTCAACGCGTTAGGCAGCCCCAGAATGACATACACAGGAAAGAGGGGAATGTCTGTATCAAAGTGGGCATCCACATCGCTCAAGACCTGCCGCCAATAGTCCTGCAGAAACTTGCAATCCCAAAGGATGTGCGTTAACGTTCCCAGCTGACCACAGCCCCGCCAGCATAGAGGATCTTTACTACTATCCATCTCATAGAGGCGCTCCGGAGTGTAATACCAATAGGTCGCCACTTTCGTGAGCGTGTCTGTGAGCCCCATGTGATAGGCCGAATGTCGCACTCTATGATATATCCCATCCTATTCCTTGTGTGAGAGAGTTCTCCGTAATTCCCGCTCCCAGCGCGCCCTACTCGCGCTGTACGTGTATTTGTGCTTGAGCATGAGTGTTTTGTAAAGGTCTGAGATCAGTTGCTTGTCAGATGTCCGTGAAATCAGCCAGTGCTGCCTATCTGCTGTAGATCTAATCGCGGGGTTAAGGGCCCAATGTCTTACCTGGAAATATCTGAGCCTCTCAGACTCGGGGAGACCATACTCCTGACGAAACTGTGGGAAGGGGACGGCTCCCTCCGGCCCGTACACATGGCAAAGAGCCCGGCAGCCCGCCGTCTTCCAACGTTCGAAGGCCTTCTTATCCATCCCCGGTTGGAAGTCAGGGTTGTCAAGGACGTGCGTGAGCGGCAACGGCAAGGTGGTAAGACCAAGCGAGACTCCCACCCGGTCCCATATCTCAAGCGGGACTCGCATGATGAATGACACATAAAGATTGGGAGGCCTGTGTATACGGTGCATGAAAGGGATCTCCTGCAGGGTCCTTCCGGCGACCGCCTGGTCCTGAAACAACCAGTGTTTCCCAGACTCCCAGTGGACCCATTCTGCCAGGAAGCGTAGCTGCGATGCTTGGAAGTATGTTGCCAAGTTCGGGATACCGATCCCGCCATGTTCCGGAGCAAGCATCGCTATCTGAGCCTTCAGGTGGGGTTTCCTCCCGTTCCAGATAAATTGTGAGAGCTCCGACTGTGTCTGCCTGATCCACCCCCTGGGCGGGGAAAGGGGTATGGTGCGAAAAATTTACAGGATTTGGGGGAGCACTGTCATCTTGATTGCCGCCACTCGGCCTAGCCACGACAGCGGATAGTGTTTTCACTGTCCTAGCTCCCGCCTGATTCTCTGCCTCAAGTAGATAGAGTAGTTGATGTCCACTGTGGTCTGAAGAGAGGGAGCCAAACGAATCCCGAGGTACGGGACCGCCTCCTTGGCCCACTGTAGAGGAAACTTGTCTTGCAAAGCTGCGCGAGTGCCCGGGTGTAAGGAAATGTCTAACGCTTCTGACTTCGTCATGTTGACTTTGAAGCCGGACACTCGACCAAACTTAAGTAAGTCGTCTAGGCATGCCGCAAGGAACAGGAGAACATCATCGGCGTACAGGCTGATCGTGTGTACGTCTCCTCCGAATTTGATCCCCTTGACCTCAGGATCCATGCGGATCAACTGCGCCAATGGCTCCATATAGAGCGCGAACAGCAGGGGGGATAATGGGCACCCCTGTCTGGTGCCCCGTTCGATCTTGAAACACGGCGGGGAGCAACCGTTCACCCGGACCGTGGCCGAGGGGTATTTATAGCAGTTCAGTACCCTGGTCCTGAATTTGGGACCCATACCTGCCCTAACCAGGACCTTCTCTAAGTAGGGCCAGTGCACCCTATCAAATGCCTTCTCGGCGTCAATGGCCAGTAGCATATATTCCCCTTGCGTTCTAGATGCTTTTTCCAAGAGGTGGAGGGCCCGTTTGGTGTTATAGGAGGTCTGGCGCTCCGGTATGAATCCGGACTGGTCCGGATTGATCAGTCCCCCCATGTAGGGGGCCAACCTGGCAGCAAGGATCCCCGTGTAAAGCTTGAAGTCCACGTTTAGAAGAGAAATGGGCCGAAACGCTCCACAATCCCCGTGGTCCTTACCTGGCTTAGGTATAACCACGATGGAGGCCTCAAGTAGATCTCCAGAGATCATCTCTTCCTCCTCAAAAGAGGTGAAGAGCTTAGAAAGCAGTGGGGCAAGCTGTACGCAGAAGGTCTTATAGAAGCTCGCCGGGAAGCCATCCGGGCCAGGCGCCTTGCCCAGCTTTAGCCGGGAGATAGCCGAAATAACCTCCTCCAGCCGGATGTCGGTCTCCAAACTATCAATCTGTTCTTGGGTCAGAGCTGGCAGTGGAATTGACGCCAAGAAGTCCAGTTCCACCTCTGGGTCAGACGGACTGGCCTCGTAGAGCTCCGTGTAGTGGTCACTAAAGGCCTCAGCTATTGCCCGATCCCCTGTGACAGGTAGACCGTCTCTTCCCCGCAACTCCCTAACCTCCTGGTTCTGTGTAACTGTGCCCAGCTTGTGCGCCAGAAGGTGCCCACACCTGTCACCGCCAGTGTAGTAGAGATGTTTGAGCCTCAATGCCGCGTATTCCGCTCTGTCTAAATCTAATGCCGCCAATTGCTGACGAGCAGCTTTCAGCTGGCGCCATATTCGAGGATCCCCGGTCTGTCTATGGATCTGTTCTAGTTCCCTGGTCTTCTGGGTGAGTTTGTCCCTTTTAATTTGGCGTTCCGCATTCTCCGCTGCTGAGATGGAGATAAATTGTCCCCGTAAAACCGCCTTCATTGCTGCCCACTGGGTGGCCAAAATGGTGTCCCCTGTACTATTGTGCGAAAGATAGTCTTGTATAGCCTTTTGGATTGTGGCGACCGTTTCCGCTTTGTGGAGCAATGCGTCTCGAAGCCGCCACACTCTATCAGCCCGTGGTGTCAATGATCCGGTAAGAGCGATGGTGACTGGCACGAGATCAGAGAGAGACGCTGTGCCAATATCAACGTCTGTGACAAGAGACTGTGTGCACAGTGAGACAAGCAAATAATTAAGGGTGGGCGTAAAATCCGTTTCGGGGGCGATATTGCGAATTTTCCACGATTTCGCGATCCGCGAATCTCGCGAAATCACTGTAAAATCCGCGAATCAGCAGGGACGAATTTTCAGCCAAGCAAGGGATACAGCAGCAGGTGCAAAAGTTGAACCTAATTTCTTTGTAACCTTTTACAAAAGGGTTACAAACAAATTAACTTCAACTTGGACACCTGCTGCTAATTGCTTCCTGGTGCCTCGTTGACTACTTGCAACTATTCTCTGACCCTGCTCTGACCCTTGAAGCAGGGTCAGAGAATAGTTACAAGTAGGCAACGAGGCACCTGTCCAAGGAATTAAACCTCATCAGGAAGCACTTACAGATATAAAAAACAGGAAGAAGGGAGAGGATGGCAAATACACCCATTTTGAGTTGTCAGGAGGGGTTAAACTAAAAGAGACCTTTACAGCACAATTTTCATATGCATTTTGCTAAAAATAAAAAGCTGTATGTTCTGTAGGGGCAACTCAGGAATCTGGCCCTTCAGAGATCCGGCCTCTCTTTCTTTCTCTCGTTCTCTCTCTCCCTCTCTCTTTCCCTCTCTTTCTCTCTCTTTCTATCTATCTATCTATCTATCTATCTATCTATCTATCTATCTATCTATCTATCTATCTATCTATCTATCTCTCTCTCTCTCCTGCTCCCATAAACGACTGCATGGGTAACTTCGCTATGCAAGCGGCTCGCGAAGAAGCAAAAAGCCCCGCGAACATGCAAAAAACCCTGCGAACACGCAAAAAACCCTGCAAACACGCAAAAAAACAAAAATCCGCAAATTTGCACAAATTGGGGAATTTTGCGAATCGCGAATTCGCAAATCCGCAAATTCGCAGATAGCGAGTTCGCAAAATTCGCCCATGCTTACAAATAATCTAGGCGAGCGTATGTTTTGTGTGCTGCCGAAAAGTGTGTGTAGTGCGGTTCCCCTGGGTGGAGCATGCGCCAAGCATCCACTAGCCCCAGCTCCTTCAGACGAAGCACCCCCGCCTGTGAAAGCGCCCCCACCTGACTAGTGAGCTGGCAAGATCTATCTAACAGGTTGTCAAAGACTAGATTGAGGTCCCCTCCCAGCAAGAAATGACGATCTATTGAATCAGTGGCTTCGGCCAGGGCTTTATGCAGGAATTTCTCTTGCCCCTCGTTGGGCCCGTAAATGGAGCCAATCGTGTAGTGCATGCCGCCAAGTGCAAACCTGTAGCCTAACAATCTACCCTTAATTTCTGCAATTTTACTCAAAACCTTGCCCTTAAACTTGTGTGCAACTAGAATAGCTACTCCAGCTCTCTTATCTGGGCAGGAGGAGTAAAACTGGTGGGGAGATTTAATAGATTGAAGGCGGTGGTAATCTCTTGCCAGCAGATGTGTTTCTTGAAGGAGGCAAATGTCTGCCTGGGACTGGTCCAGGAACAATAAGACTGCTTTAAGCTTCACTGGATTGTTCAGCCCTCTCACGTTCAATGTGAGGACCACTAATTCACCCAACCCCATCTATGGGAAAATGACCCCCCCCCTTTTGCCATAGTATCGGACCCAACCTGCCCGCCCATGGACCCCAGCATCAAGCCTCCACCTTTGCAGCAGACCCTCCAGGACATCAGACCGTTCCGTCCCCGTCGACCATGGACAAACACCAGTTCCCCCAACTCCCTCCACCCTCCCTGCCCCCTCCTCCCCCCAACCCCAGCACCCCCCCTCCCCCCAAACTATAGAACTTAGAAATTGAACATGTCCATTGTCCACACAAGACTAGTCAGAGTGGGAAATAAGTTGGGGAAATGAGTCCGGATCCATTGATTCCCCGTCCCGCCGCCAAACGCTGCTTCACTCATTGCCCACGCCCGGGGACTCCGGGCCACTGAGATCCATGGTTCACCCGTTGTCCGTCACCGCCAACTCCAGTCCCGCCGTCTCGACCGCCGCTCTTTGACCTTCCTAAATCTCCCCTGGGGTGGGCATCGTGGCTTGCGCCGTCTCTTTTGCTGCCGCCATTGACCGGAAGGCCGGGATTCCGGTAACACTCCTGCACGTGCGTCGCCCTCCGACTCGGGCTCCTCAATGCCCAACAGCTGGCACGCAAACCTTGAGTGACCGCAGCTGGTACATTTTGTTCTCCCATTTGAACACCAAACGGAACGGGTGTCCCCAGCTGTATGGTATGCCAAGGCGTCGCAGCTCGGTGGTGACCGGCTTGAAGGATCTGCATTTCTCCAGAGTGATGGCCGCCAGATCCTGGTATTGGGTCGGTGAATGTCCGCCAAAGGAGATGGACCCCATCTGCCTCGCCTTGCCTAAGATCTCTTCCTTGGTACGGAAGTCCTGAACGCAGACGAATATGTCTACCAGCAGTGCCGAAGTTGCTCTGGCCGGGCCCGTCCGGTGCGCTCTGTCCAGGCGTATGACTGTATCCGCTGGCCTGCCCAGGATATGGTTGAAGAGGCCTTGTGTGAAGTGGAAGAGATCCTCAGTGTTGGGGGAGTGCTTCACCCCCCCGGATCCGAATGTTATGTCTCCGAGAGCGGTTCTCTAAGTCTTCGACGTGGGATTGCAGATCGACTTGTTGATTATGTATACGTACGATCTCTTGTTGGAGCGCTTCGATCTCTACATCCCGGCTGTCGCTCTTCGTCTCTAGGTCCGGGACTCTCTCTCCTATAGCATCGGTGTCCCGTCGCAGCTCCCGAATCTCCTTCTTCAACTCCGTTTTAAGGAGTCTGAGGTCTTCCCGTAGGCCGCTGAACAGGGACTCCAAGAAAGTCTTAGTATTAGAATCCTCCGCACCCCGTCGCCCGGCGCTGGGCGAGCCGGTCGCCATCTTGGTGGATCCCGCCTGTTGCCCAGAGATGTGTAGATCCGTCTTCTTCCCTGCCGAGCCCGGGGCGAGCAGGTCCCTGATGGATCTGTCTTTGCGCACTCTCCCTGCGGCCATGTCCTCCAGTCCTCGACAGGTACGGCGCGGCGTGGCGAGGTACACCGCCCTAGACCGTCCACGCACGGTAGGCGCAGGCCTGCTTGGACGTAGCTGTGATTGTTAGCCCCAGCTCCCTGCTGTGGAGCCCACTAGAGTCACTCTCCTCACCCCCGGGGTTACGCCGAGACCGGCGCTGGTCGTCTACTTGCGTCTGGCGAAGCCAACCTTGCAATGAGTGTCCAGGTGCGGTCCCCCACACCCCCCCGTCTGCACTTGAGATCTAAGGGTGGATTGCTGCAGGACTGTGGGGCTTCACTGCTTTCCCGTTTGTGGAAGTGAGACTGTTCACCAGCAGGGCTGGGCCAGGACCCAGAAAACGGCAGTGGTTGGACATCGTACAAAATGGCAGCCCGCGGCGCGCCGTGTCCCGAAGGCAGCTTGTTGCTCAATTGTCCCTTGCCCACCCACGCCGCCTGCCGTGCGTCCTCTCTCGCCGACACTACGGTTCCCCGCCGGGCGGGACTCTACCCCCCACCGCAGCGTTGCAGCGTCTCGTGCTGTACCAGTCTGGGAAGGGCCTCACTGGTACCGACCGTTCCTCACCTCCTTCCGCCTGTAGGTTGGCTCCTACGTTCCGATCCTGGTGCTCACTCACCGGCGAACGCAGCTGCAGTCGGGTCACCTCAGCTGTCTCTCGGCCTGTTGGGGTGGTGGCGGCAGATCTGCAGAAGCCCCTGGTTAGAAACCCCGGGAGGCCTCGCGCCTTGTCGCACGGGTCAGACCTACCACCAGAGCCACGGCCCGCTCAGGACAGCGTCGGGCACAGGGCCCCGCCCATCACGGCCTCGCTTCCGTCGCTCCAAGCTCTACACGCCTCGCAGGGCCGCACCGTGTCGGCCTGAAGCTGACGTCACCCGGGCACCGCCGCTATCCGTTCCGGGCCCCCTCTGGCCGCTGACACACAGGGGCAGCAGTCGGGCCACCCAGGAGTCAGACTCAGGGCAAGGAGGTTCTGTGAAGATCGCTAATAAGGCGGCCGGCGGCGGGAGCTCAGCGAGACACGTCCGCTCACACCGCCATCTTGGCCACGCCCCCTTCTTTGTATATTTTAAAGAGTTTCTTGGTAGAGTTATCGGCCATGACAATTTTAGCCTTAAAGTAGATGGCCTTGGCTTGCTTAGCTGTTATTGATAGTGCCTCTGGTGAGTCCTGTACAGCACTCTATCCTGAATCCAGAAGTCCTTTCTCCACTGCCTCTCCAGACGCTTGCACTCTTTTTTTACATCATGTAACGTCTGGATGAACCAGGGAGCAGTTCTGCGTATTCTACCGCCCACTGTACGTAAAAGCAATGGCGCCACCTTGTCGAGCGCCTCTATGATGCGTCTCTCCAGATTCCTAGATACAGTATCACAATCAGAACCCTCTGGCAAGCCACCCTCAGCTAACTCTCTATTAAAAGCCTCCTGATCTAGGGTTTTCCACTTCCTAAATGTGTGGGTCTCCTTACCTATCTTCAGGATATCACATTCAGGTAGCCTAAACACTACTGGCACCAGGAAATGATCGGACCAAGGCACAGGGAGCGGAGTGGCTACTTCAACAGCTTCCCAGTTGGCGAGGACCGGATCAAGTAAATGTCCACCTTGGTGGGTGGGGTCGCCAGACATGAATTTTAATTGAAAAGCCTGTAGGTCATGGAGTAAACGTAGAGCTTCTTTATTCAAGGGGTCACCCAGATGTAAATTCAGATCCCCAAGAACTAAGAACTGTTCATACCATAAGGCTAAATGGGCAATGCTTTTAGACAAACTCAAGAAAAAGCGGGTGGAGGGACCTGGGGGTCTATAAATCAACAGTCCCTTTACCATCAATTTCGGGCTTAACTTTAATAAAAAAAAGACCCAGCCTCACTCTCAGATATGGTCACTGGTTCCAAATCACATTAAAGAGAGGATCTGTAAATCAGCGCAATCCCCCCTCCCCTTCCCGCTGCTCTATCTAGTCTCCGTATAGAATACCCAGGAGGAAGTGCTTCGATGATATCTGGGTCGGAGTTAGCGCCTAACCAAGTTTCAGTGAGAAACAGGAAGTCCAATTTCCCGTCTATCAGTAGATCCAGAATTTCGATTTTATGCTTACCGAGGGATCTGCAATTCAATAGGCCTCCACACAAAGTGTCCTCCCCTGTCTTCCTAGCATAGTCCGAGGTCAGCGTAAATGAGCAGTGCAGGTAGCTGTTGTTTCGGATAGCCAGCATACTATGTAAACACCTCCTCTCCGTGGGGGGACACACAAGGCTAACAGGTCGGACCTTTCATAATGTGGAGCGTTCCAGATTTGACGACGGGTCCTGGACCCGGTCCCCGTCCGGCCGCGGAAGGGCGCAGACTGGCTTGTCTGAGGCGCGACATTGGCGCGCCGCCGGCGCACCTGCTGCGCGGTCGCAGAAGCATGGGCTTAAATCCCTCCCGGCCGAGTCAGGGGCCGGCGACTAGAGCGCTACCTGTCCCTCAGCCCACTGGAAGTGCCTGCCTCTTTCCCTCCTCGCCCTCCGCGCAACAGTGCTATTCACCGCGTCGGACCGTGGCGGGGAAGGATGAAATTGAGAGCAGGCACTCAAACCAGCGGGAGCCCACACAGGTATGTCACCAGCAGCAGCAAATTCTAAAAATTACAAATGTGTATCGGGTTTTAAAATACGGTTTCTAAAAAGCACTCCTGCATCTCCCCCGGTTTTCAAAAGCAGAGAGCACCAGCAGTGAAGAGCTTTGCCACAGCCCAATTCACTCACCGCTATCCAACGCTTTCCCTACTGTTGCACTCTCTGGAGTGGGAATAGTAATTTTTACCTCTACGCTATCCAACGCTTACGCTATCCAACCTTTTCCCTACTGTTGCACTCTCTGGAGTGGGAATAGTAATTTTTACCTCTACTCTATCCAACGCTTTCCCTAATGGTGCACTCTCTGGAGTGGGAATAGTAATTTTTACCCCTACGCTATCCAGCACTTTTCCTACTGTTGCACTCTCTGGAGTCGGAATTGTATTTTTTACCCCTACGCTATCCAACACTTTCCCTACTGTTGCACTCTCTGGAGTGGGAATAGTAATTTTTACCCCTACACTATCCAACGCTTTCCCTACCGTTGCACTCAGTGGAGTGGTAATAGTAAATGTTCCCTTTTCCACTATCCTACAGTTAAAATGTTGTAATGTTTGTATTTATATTACGTTTATATATATATATATATATATATATATATATGTAAACACGAACTCAGCTTTCTCTCGCCAGGAGCTCAGTTCTCGGATACCAGCGGTGCAGAAGAATAGAAGGAGACGCTTGTGCAGGTGAAAGGTGATTTATTCAATCAGGTGGAAGGCGCACCTCAGCATAACGTTTCGGCCTACACAGAGGCCTTGGTCACATGACGCATGCAGCGAGAAGGCAAAATTTAAAGTGCAAGTGCCATAATCTTTGTATCGTGATTGGTTGAAAATAGTCACATGCTATTTACAAGAGCAATAAACATGGAAAATGTACTGTTTGCCTAGATCGAAGATCGTGGGGTAATCCTCATTAAAGTAACAAACATGTGCAAATAACAAGGTGCAAGCAATTTCATCCAGACATTGCTGTATTCAATAATATTAAATTTAAATAATATTAAATATATTGTTTAACTGAAGATTTAAATTACATATACCAAAATATATAATACATCATCAACAATAAATATATTTACAGTTACTGTACATCACTATATAAACTGGATAAAACTGCTCATTAATATTGTTTATAACTGCATAAATGCAATTGTTAAAACCAATAGAAAAGTGCTCCCTGATTACTTGAGTTTAATGCACATAGATGGAAATCTATTATTGCTATTGAACCATATTGGGGAGGACCGTTTCAATACAATATCGCAGCCTCCCCCATATCTACTATGGTAGAATGTAATGAACTACTCTACCCATAGAGCATGTGATAATACAACACTACTGACAGTGAACTGGTGATACTTGAATCTCATTATTTTTTTATTTTTTTACTTTTATTTTTCTCAAAATTAGATCGCCCAATTATTCATATATTTGTAACGCATAGCCTAAGCCTAGGCTATGCAACTCAGCTGGGTTAACCACAGTACTAATCAGAATCAGGGCTAGAGATTCTTGGATACAATATATAGCCCAAATTTATGTCCAGGACATTCTAGATCTTTATGACACAGATAAGCCAAAAGCTATAAGGATGTAGCTAAGGTGTCCTAGCTACCCAGGGGGGCTCAAGCTCATCAGAGACAGGTATAAAAATCTTCCGTGGAGTTTAATCCTCCCGGTGCTCTGCTGTCCATCTCTAATATATACCTTGTCTCTAGTTTTCTTAGTGCTCCCTCCCTGTCACCTCCTCTTCTCAGTGGGCCAACACAATCTATGGCATAGTATTTCAGTAGAGCACTGTTGTTGGTATGGTGCTCTTTGAAGTGGAGTGCTACTGGATACGCGGGGTCATTGGTGTTTATTGCCCTTATGTGCTGGAGTATCCTTTTGTGCACCTGCAGTTTGGTACTCCCAATATACCGCAGGCCACACGGACACTCCAGCACATACACCGCGTATTCGCTTTTGCAAGTCAGCTGCTTCTTGATCTTGCGTGCAGTAGCAGTGAAGGGAACCAAGTACTCTGACTTGTTGATCCCATGCAGGCAAGCCTTGCAGGTCGCACATTTCCTGAAGCCCTTGCTTTTATCCAGCCAGTTTTTGTGTGTCACCACCTCAGGGCTGGACTTAACGAGGGCATCCTGCATTGAATAGGCTTTCCTGAAGGTGATTGATGGTTTAGCTGGAATTTTATCACCTATGATGGGGTCGCATTTAATTAGATCCCAATGCTTAGTTATGATCTTCCTAAGCGCTCCATGCTGCCTGTGTGTAGGCCCAAATCAGCCTACCTGATTGGTCCTGAGAAGTAGAGGGTCTAGGTTTATCTTTGCGCTTTAGGAACTGATTGTGAGGTAAAGCATTAGCTTTAGATATAGCCTTATCAATCTGACCCGGCTTATATCCCCTTGCCAGGAATCTGATTTTGCTGGCCTCCTGTGCCAGATGGCATTGGAAATCCGTGCTGCTCAACTGTCTTATACGCAGCATTTCCCCATAGGGGAAGCTGCGTATCAGGTGGGAGGGGTGATGACTGCTGGCATGGAGTACCGTATTCCCTCCTGTGGGCTTCCTATATAACCTAGCCTCTAGCATATATATATATGTATTAACAAATCAATTTGTATGGTTTTTTTCACTTACATTAATTATTTATTAATCTTAAGGTTATTTAAGTATTTTAAGTATGTTTAAGTTCATTATATTTATTATTTCATTAATTTTTAAGTAATTTAAAGAATTAAAAAAAATTCGATATTTTGACTAACTATATTTTTTACATCGATATTTTTGATTCGATATTTTTGTACTTACCTGTTTGGAGATAGGAGGTCGATATTTTGGAATTCCATATTTTTACCTCGATATTTTGGTAGGTCATTATTTTGGCATTCTATATTATGTCAGTGATCCGTTTTGCTCCATAGGAAGGCAATGGCAAACCTGATCCTCTTCTCTTGATGTTCCCTTGGCCTTGTCGACTGAGATTGCAGTCCTAGGTAGCGCGTCCTTAGTGACCCCTAATAATTCAGTCAATAAGGTTGGAACTGCAGCTAGTTTGTCGATGATTTGGATGAAAGGGCAATGACACATTTGATAAGTTGCTTCCAGGTCCCGCTGCACCTTCATAATCATCTCATTAAAACTTTGCAGCTTTTGTTCAACCCCCTGGACGTGATTTGCTACGATATTTAAAAGGTCTACTTGGTGTCTAACTTATCTGCATGATAAATCATGGCTTTACCAATAGTGTCCATGGTGTTTAGCAAATCCGGCCAGACTGAGGATGAAGGTCGGGTGGTAGGTTCTGCTAAGGGTGAGAGTAGGCGAGCCAGAGGTGGATCGTCCATGGGGCTCATAATCTTACTAGGTTGTTCCTTGTTTTCTGAACGTGACGTCATAGGAGTTGTTTCAGCGTTTTTGAATTTGAGTTGCATATCGACATATTGTATAAATTCCTGACCAAGTTGATGAGCCATTTCAAGTGAAATAAGTGGTGACACAAACTTGTCTGGCTTGTGAGTGTTTAGTTTGGCAGACCCCAGGCCTTCTGGAAGAGGGCCTTCCAGCGACATGTGCAACATTCCGAAGGGACTAAGAATATTGGTATTAAGTCGACCTCGTTATAGTCTGCTGGGGTTTGTTGTGGCTGCTGCAATTGTGTATCTAGAGAAGGCATATGGCGCTCCATTTGCACCTGTATTACTTGGAGATTACTTTTTTCTGAGGGATAGAGAACTTTGATTGTTAAAAGTTGCGAACCTGGTACTTCTCTATTTATGGCTTCCTGGGAGTCTAGTCCTATTCCTGCAGTACATCCGTTTCTTTATCACAACTGTTGTTGCTTCTATTGTAAAAAACACAAAAAACACAGTTGATGGACAGAATGTAGAACAATGTCATACATTCACCCCAGTACAAGGATCTGGGCCTAAATCCATCGTTTTTTTGCACTCCACACCACCCTGGGTTAGACACTGGCTATATGCAGATCAGCTCTGACCCTGTGCCCCATGGGAACAGTCCGGTCCGAACTACCAAGCCATGTCTTTCCCAGACCGGAATCAAGCATCCAAGGACCGGTTTCTGGCTATCAGCCTTCTATTGTAAGCATGATTAATGTCGGCTTTGTTTTGAGTATCTGTGATGTTATTCCTTGAGATACTATATTTAGGGAGCTTGGAATTGTTATGAACCTGGTTTTTCTCAGTGGTTTTGATGGCTACTTTTAAGAAATCAGTAATCAGCGCCTATACACTGCTTTTTGGGCATGAGTAGTGCCTGGTTGGAGTTAGAGGGATAGCTCTCTTGTTTCCTTCATGATTGGCATGTGGGGCAGAGTCTGTAGCTTTTTTTGTAATAGTTGAGTTAGAGCTTGCCGTAACTGTAGTTAGTACGGTAACTACAGTTAGGGATTCCAGCTCGTGCCGCATTTCTTTGTTTGCTGTCCTTGATACAGAGAAATACTTTCCCTCTGGCGTAAGTCTTGATAGGTTGCAAATGATTCAGAAAAGGGGGTGGTGATGAACAGAGTGTCTGAATTAAGCAGACCACTCTTACCCAGTCCAAAGATCAGGGCTTGATCCATCACCGTTTTTTAGCTCACTGCACCATCCCAGCTCAGAACTTGGCTATATGCAAATTAGTCTGATCCTGGCCCAGTGCATCATGGGAACAGGGCAGACCAAACTACCAAGCCAATTCTTATACTGGGAAGGAAACAAGCTACCGGGGACCGGTTTCTGGCATTTCAGCCGTCTTCGGCCCGGCTTGCTTGAATCCTGATGGTGCAATGAGCTAGGGACTCACATCTGAGTATACCCTTCCACGCTTATGGTGGACAAAAATGATTCAGAAAAGGGGGTGGTGATGAACAGAGTGTCTGAATTAAGCAGACCACTCTTACCCAGTCCAAAGATCAGGGCTTGATCCATCACCGTTTTTTAGCTCACTGCACCATCCAAGCTCAGAACTTGGCTATATGCAAATTAGTCTGATCCTGGCCCAGTGCATCATGGGAACAGGGCAGACCAAACTACCAAGCCAATTCTTATACTGGGAAGGAAACAAGCTACCGGGGACCGGTTTCTGGCATTTCAGCCGTCTTCGGCCCGGCTTGCTTAAATCCTGATGGTGCAATGAGCTAGGGACTCACATCTGAGTATACCCTTCCACGCTTATGGTGGACAAAAATGATTCAGAAAAGGGGGTGGTGATGAACAGAGTGTCTGAATTAAGCAGACCACTCTTACCCAGTCCAAAGATCAGGGCTTGATCCATCAACGTTTTTTAGCTCACTGCACCATCCCAGCTCAGAACTTGGCTATATGCAAATTAGTCTGATCCTGGCCCAGTGCATCATGGGAACAGGGCAGACCAAACTACCAAGCCAATTCTTATACTGGGAAGGAAACAAGCTACCGGGGACCAGTTTCTGGCATTTCAGCCGTCTTCGGCCCGGCTTGCATGAATCCTGATGGTGCAATGAGCTAGGGACTCACATCTGAGTATACCCTTCCACGCTTATGGTGATCAAAAGTGATTCAGAAAAGGGGGTGGTGATGAACAGAGTGTCTGAATTAAGCAGACCACTCTTACCCAGTCCAAAGATCAGGGTTTGATCCATCACCGTTTTTTAGCTCACTGCACCATCCCAGCTCAGAACTTGGCTATATGCAAATTAGTCTGATCCTGGCCCAGTGCATCATGGGAACAGGGCAGACCAAACTACCAAGCCAATTCTTATACTGGGAAGTAAACAAGCTACGGGGGCCGGTTTCTGGCATTTCAGCCGTCTTCAGCCCGGCTAGCTTGAATCCTGATGGTGCAATGAGCTAGGGACTCACATCTGAGTATACCCTTCCACGCTTATGGTGGACAAAAATGATTCAGAAAAGGGGGTGGTGATGAACAGAGTGTCTGAATTAAGCAGACCACTCTTACCCAGTCCAAAGATCAGGGCTTGATCCATCAACGTTTTTTAGCTCACTGCACCATCCCAGCTCAGAACTTGGCTATATGCAAATTAGTCTGATCCTGGCCCAGTGCATCATGGGAACAGGGCAGACCAAACTACCAAGCCAATTCTTATACTGGGAAGGAAACAAGCTACCGGGGACCAGTTTCTGGCATTTCAGCCGTCTTCGGCCCGGCTTGCATGAATCCTGATGGTGCAATGAGCTAGGGACTCACATCTGAGTATACCCTTCCACGCTTATGGTGATCAAAAGTGATTCAGAAAAGGGGGTGGTGATGAACAGAGTGTCTGAATTAAGCAGACCACTCTTACCCAGTCCAAAGATCAGGGTTTGATCCATCACCGTTTTTTAGCTCACTGCACCATCCCAGCTCAGAACTTGGCTATATGCAAATTAGTCTGATCCTGGCCCAGTGCATCATGGGAACAGGGCAGACCAAACTACCAAGCCAATTCTTATACTGGGAAGTAAACAAGCTACGGGGGCCGGTTTCTGGCATTTCAGCCGTCTTCAGCCCGGCTAGCTTGAATCCTGATGGTGCAATGAGCTAGGGACTCACATCTGAGTATACCCTTCCACGCTTATGGTGGACAAAAATGATTCAGAAAAGGGGGTGGTGATGAGTGGTCTGCTTCATTCAGACACTCTGTTCATCACCACCCCCTTTTCTAAATCGTTTTTGGCCACTATAGGTGTGGCAGGGTATACTCAGACATGAGTCCCTTTCTCACTGCTCCATCAGGATTCAAGCAAGCCGGGCCGAAGACGGCTGAAATGCCAGAAACCGGTCCCCGGTAGCTTGTCTCCTTTCTGGTGAAGAATTGGCTTGGTAATTTAGTCTGCCCTGTTCCCATGATGCACTGGGCCAGGGACAGACTGATTTGCATATAGCCAGGTTCTGAGCTGGGATGGGGCAGTGAGATAAATAACGGTGATGGATCAAGCCCTGATCTTTGGACTGGGTAAGAGTGGTCTGCCTAATTCAGACACTCTGTTCATCACCACCCCCTTTTCTAAATCGTTTTTGGCCACTATAGGTGTGGCAGGGTATACTCAGACATGAATCCCTTTCTCACTGCTCCATCAGGATTCAAGCAAGCCGGGTCGAAGACGGCTGAAATGCCAGAAACCGGTCCCCAGTAGCTTGTCTCTTTTCTGGTGAAGAATTGGCTTGGTAGTTTAGTCTGCCCTGTTCCCATGATGCACTGGGCCAGGGACAGACTGATTTGCATATAGCCAGGTTCTGAGCTGGGATGGGGCAGTGAGATAAATAACGGTGATGGATCAAGCCCTGATCTTTGGACTGGGTAAGAGTGGTCTGCTTAATTCAGACACTCTGTTCATCACCACCCCCTTTTCTAAATCGTTGATAGGTTGCAAGCATGTTCCTTGACTGTGCCCTCCTTTTTCTTCTCCTTTTTTGGAAATGACTGGAGTTTTATTGTTTTATTTCTCTCCTCCTCTCGTTATACCTGACCTTATTCCAAGTTAGTATCCACCTGCCCAGTGAGGTTAGGCCACTGGAAAGCACCCTGAAGGGGTCCACTGTCCTCTTACCTCTGTTTGCGGTCGTGGGGCGGTGACGGGGTAGTGAAGGAAAAGAAGTGAAAGAGTGATGAGGTGATGACCGGTTGACGCCAGCAAATGGCAGGGGAACACGAGGGCAATGTATTGGATGCCCAGTTAGCAGGGATCTTGGCTGGAGTATGACCACAATGTGAAAGACACACATTTGATGGCAAGAATGCAGAACAAATCAAAACATTCACCCCTAGTCAAGAGATCTGGGTTAAATCCATCATTCTTTTGCTCACCATGCCACCCCAGTTTAGACCTGGCCATATAATCAGTCTTGGCCCTGTGCCTCATGGGAACTGTCCAACCTGAACTGACAATCCAGGTCCTTCCCGGACCAGAAAAAAACATCCTAGGACTGGTTTCGGGGTTTCATCCCTCTTCAGTCAGGATAGCTTGATTCCAGTAGATTAGTATGACCGCAATGTGCCCACGCCTGGTGTGATGTCGGTGGCCCCACCCCCCCAGGGATTGATGAGGGGAGCTGGGTAAGTGGTAAAGGCGACCTGGTAGCCTGAGTCCGGCGGGCTGTAGGCAACAGCAGGCACCGGGGGAGAGGGGTGGAAAGGGAACAGAGACCAGGGTTCGCTGGAAGTACCGCAAGCCACACCCAACCTGGTTGGGCCACTTCTGAAGGCTTACCTGGGCTCATCACTCAGTGACCACCTCCAAAGGTGACCGCAATCTCGTTCCCCCTCCCTGCATTCCCTCTGCCTCCGCTTTTCCAGCTCCACCTCATTGCGCTTACCTCAGCACTTCAGGGGGCTCCACGAAGCTCCACAACACTCCCACAAAGCTCCCACAAAGACTGTGAGCCTGCTCCTCACCTCACTATCCCTCACAGAACTTCCACGTAATCGTGGCATTTTCGGCCTCGCCTGCTGCAGTGCTGGTGCAGTACGGGGTGGTGTAGGTATAGTGAGGATGGCCTGGGGCTCAATTCAGGTGCCAGTCAAACCGGCTGCTCCTCCACCGCTCTCCACCGCTCCCGTAGCCTCCCTGGCTCGTGAATTTCAGCCCGAGCACTGCCTGAGAAAAACTCCGCTAAGAAACACTGTTTGCAGGTCGCAGGTCTGTGGTCAATGCTCTGCCGATGCTCCACTTCCATCTATCACTGCACCAACTGGTAGCACTCCCTTGTTCTTCTTATTAAATGTAATTTAACTTGCTCGTCTTCCTTGCCTCACTATCTTAAAATACAATGTTCTTTCACTAACTAAGAAAGCTTTGGTCTGCACCCCCAAAGGGAAAAATATGTTGCAAATAACTTTCACGTTCAATCTTAAATGTCCCAACTGTAAGCCTAAGGCCCACAGTCAAGCTAACTTAGCACGTTACTTTCAAAAGCATATAATTGTTCAACACACATACAATCCTGTAAATACATTAATACATTTAAAGATGTTCATCAATATCCCACTTTCGCACATGTATAAACTGTTATTAATTAGAACAACAACTTATCTCATTATAGGCACAACATCAACACTCTCATGATTCATTCTTTGCTTACCTATGGAGAATGCACTGCATCAAATGCATTTTAGAGAAACCCCAGTACAATCTTACCCTATCAATGGATTTTGCTGATGGCCCAGCTGTTCCTAAAAGAAAAATAGTTAATCACATACTCATTTAGACACTTCATTACTGCCCCTTAGATACTAATGCACTAGATGTACTGATTATAATTGTATTATGTGAATACATGAGGCCTACAGTACACACATATATGTAGCTCTATCTAAATGAAAGAGTGGAGCAACATTATGCTACTCCAAAACTGTCCCTCCTCATCTATCCAAATAAGGTAATTATACACTGCACTATCTGGACACTGTGAAGTTTTGGTCGTTTCTCACATCTATGACATTCTGGATGTGAGCAATAATCCTTACACATTAACAATTCAGTAGAGTTGTTGTTCCCTTCATGTATCCTTACTTGCTCCCTCCACCTCCTGTGGTATACAGTTTCTGTTGATGGTAAATGCGTCCTCCTCTCTCAGACTCTCTAAGTTACATAAATGCATCTCACCTGTGGATGTGAAACTCCTACTTTCCAATAGCATGCTGCAGTAGGGTTTACACAGGATTATCCCTAGGCTCACTCATTCCCCATTCAATCTTGTTTAGTTAATTGTCCTACCAGCCAGTTTCTCGCCAGCAGAGGATAGCTCTTCAAAACAGGAGCACAAATGTGGCTCCTATCGGCACACCCTGAGGCCTAGGTCTTGGAGTCTATCTCTCTCACCAACATTGATTCAGTGTGTTGGAAGAGCCTAGGGCTTCTCTCGGCATCAAAATAAACTCCACCACAGAACACATTCTCTTTATCAGGAGTTCTTCATTGCTCCTGACAGGAGGAACAGCTTTCTCACTCCATCTCTTTACACTAATTTCCTAATTAATCCCTGTCAGAGAACTAGATCAAATCAACCCTAACTTTCTACATATAATGTCACAAGCGTTAAGAGAGTGGGTTACATAATTACTTCCTCTGCAGTAAGGATGTAACAATTAAAGCACCCTCTTAGTATTACACAAGTAAAAAAGTAAGTAGCACAGGCCTGCTTTTACCCATTTAAACAAAGTCGGAACTCCTAACAGAAGTTAGATGGTATATGTCCAGCAACTAGCAGAAGAACCATGGGTTCTTTGTAGTTTCATGTAAAGAAATTAAAGCAGCTAAAGCACAGTACATAAAAAGACAAAAATAAATATTCAATAAAAAGGAAACATAGTGGTTGTTATATTCAAATGTTACTGGAGAAATTATACAAAAAACTTTTCAAAATGTCTTCAATGACATCCTGTAAAAAGGGTCCTCTATTCAACTGACTGGGACCTTGGCACTTGTTGTTTCTTATTGGTAAGTAAACATGGTTGGATGGAAGTTGGTGGTTTGTCCGGGTGACTGAAAATATTATTGAGGCTAGAAACATTCAACTGAGGCAGCATAGAATGTGCAACAGGATTCGAAGAATGTGTAACAGGTTAGGGCTTGATGGCTTTGGGACAAGCTAAGCAACTGGTGTTGCTGTAGCCATGGATGGAACATCACATCAAAATACCTATTTAAAGAAAAAACACAAACATAGGCAGCAGAGATTAACAGCCTGATTCATGTACGGGCCGTTTTGCGTGTCCCTAATAGCGAACAATAGCGACTCGCTATTGAGAAAACGCAAAACGGCATTCATGTATTTTTCTGGGAAAAAATAGCGACTCGCACGCGGGCGCAAAAGCCGTTAGCGACCTTAAAAAAACGCAGAAAAATCGCAATTTCCGCCCACCAGCGATCGGGATTGCGACACGCAATCCCGATCGCACGGGATTGCGACTCGCAATCCCGTGCGATCGGGATTGCGTGTCGCATTATCGCGGGATCCGGAAATACGGGATTACGCATTCCGAGCACCGTGATGACATCACAACCAGGAAGCTGCCAAATCCCACCTCCAAACACCACAGTGACGCAATCATCCGACTCGACACGACGGAAAGCAGCCGCCAAACCGCCGATAGCGACTCCCGACCCGGCAGAAATTGCGCCCGCCATGGCTGAAGAACCACTGCCCGGCCCCAGCAACAGCGCTAGCCGAAAGCGCAAGCTGAAATTCTCCGAGTCGGAGTTGGAGAACCTCATCGAAGGGGTGGTGGCCCACCACGCCCAGCTGTTTGGTGCAAACTCAAGGAGGGTCCCCGAACAGGAGAAGAGGAGGATCTGGGTGGGGATTGCCTCCAGCGTGAACGCAGTTGGCGTTGCGGCAAGGTCGGTGGAAGACATCAAGAAGCGCTGGTACGACCTCCGAGGGCGTGCCAAGGAGAGGGTGGCGGCGCGTCTCGGAGAGTCATCAGGCACCGGAGGTGGTGGACCGACTGTCCCACCCAACACCCCCCTGGAGGACCAGGTTGAGGACACCCTGGAGAGGGAGGCGTGTGTTGGTGTGACCACCCTGGACTCCTCCCGCCCAACCCACAACACCCAAGGTAAGTGGCATGCGACTGCGACCCTGTCCCTTATGACCGTCCCTGCCCAAATAGGCTCACTCATTGGCCCTTAATCATGCCTATGTTGTGCATCAGGAAATGCCGTGAGGCATTGTGGGAGACGTAGTATGTCCACAATGTAGTTGTACCACTATGCGGCCTGAAAGGTTCCTAAGCGCACATATCCACAGCCATCCAGGGAATGTCACCCAGCATGCATGTAACATCTGCACGTCTGACAGTCACATGCACCTAATGAGTATCCACTTACCCTCACAGGTGCAGACGATAGCAGTGACAGTGAGAGGCTGGTGATCGTCGAGGAGGCCCAGGAGGAGGTATCCCTACCCGCCACCCAGCCACCATCCCCTGCCGCTGCGGCAACACCAGCAGCCAGGCCCACCACCTTACCTGCAGCAAAATCTGCAGGACCACCGCCAGCCAAGGTCAGGCCCCCCACCAATGTGCCTCCAGTGCCTGCCGCACCTGCGACGCCAGCTGCCACAACACCTGCAGCTCGTCCTCCAAGATCTGGCCCAGCCACATCCGCAGCACAGCGGCAAAAGAGCAGGAGGGGCAAAGGGCATCTCCATGCCTGCATGTCCGTGGAGCGGCGAATGCTCCGTCTCCACCAGAGGCAGTCGCAGCAGCAAGGAGCCATCCAGCTCCAGCTGCAGAAGATCGGCCGCAATGTGGCAGGAGTCGGCCAGCGGGTGGACCGCATGACGGCGGCCATTGAGCGCATGGCGGTGGCTATGGAGGCCAACACTGCTGCGCTGGGGAAGCAGCGCAGTGCTGCACGCAGGCGCCACCACCATCTGGTGAGCCAGATGGCAACCAATAGTCGCTCCAATTATGTGGCAGCAAATGCCACCACCCAGCTCTCCCGACGCTCAATGACCCAGCAGCACCAGCTGGTCCAGTGCTGCGAGGAGATCACCCGAGTGCTGGAGCACCTGACCACCGCCGTGGTCCCACTGCTCCAACCTGTGGTACCGGCCGTCGTTGGGGGAGACGATGGGAGTGAGGCTGCCTCCAGCGTGAGCAGCAACTCTGCCACGCAGGCCCCCCCACCTAGGCGCAGCACCAGGGCTACGCCTGGTCCATCTGGCCAGGATGAGGATGAGGAGCCTCAAAGGCGGCTGGGAAATGTGCGCAGGAAGCAGCATTGACATTGTGTCAGGGACACAGGCACAGGCTGGGGATAAGCCTGCCAAGCAAAATAACATGCTGTATGCTGGAATACTGTATTTTTGTTGTAAATAGTTCTTTCCATGTCCCTTTTCTGTTGTGAATCAAAGAAATACATTTATTTTGAAGCATACATTTGCCTTGTGTTATCATTATATTTAGCATGCAATTGTGATATGTGGGGTGGGGGAAGGGGGTGGGCTAGTAATAGTTATCTGTGATGTGGTTGCGACGTCTGTGGCCTTCAGCTGGGTTCTCCCCGCATGCATGGTGCGCATTTGCTGGTGGCCGGTCGTCCCCCTCAGATTCACTGCCTGAGATGTCAACTGGTATCCGCCGCTTGGTAGCAATGTTATGAAGCATTGCACAGACAGCCACAATGCGGCAGCACGCTGCAGGACTGTAATACATGGCCCCACCTGTCTTGTGCAGTATACGGAACCTGCTCTTGAGCAGGCCAAATGTCTTTTCAATACAGTTCCTTGTCCGGATGTGCGCAACATTGTAGCGCCGTTGCTGAGGTGTGGCAGGGTTGAGGTAAGGGGTCAGGAGGTATTCCCGTAGGGCGTAGCCACTGTCACCTGAATGAGAGGAGCAGATGTTGATTGCCTGTGCAGCGCAGTTACTTCATTGCAATGTGACATTGTCGACAAAGTGTACTTACCAAGTAGGTGTCCTTCCCCAAACTCTCCCCTGATCAGTCGTGTGTGGAGTCCGCTGTGCCTGAAGATGAAGGAGTCATGGGTACTCCCTGGGTACTGGGCCACAATGTCAGTGATGATGCTCTTGGCATTGCAGACCATCTGTATGTTGAGGGAGTGGTAGCACTTTCTGTTGCGGTACATATACTCCATGCCAGCTGGTGGGCAGATGGCGACGTGGGTACAGTCTATGCAGCCGAGGACATGGGGAAAATGGGCAACATTATAAAATTGTACTTTAGTGAGGTCCAATTCCTGTTGGCTCGTGGGAAATGTGATGTACCGGTGGAGCTGGCTGAGCATGGCGTCAACAAAAGTGTGGAGGCAGCGTGACATGGTGGGCTGGGATATCCCCCCAGCAGCGGCTACTATGCCCTGGAAACTGCCGGAGGCCAGGAGGTGCAGGCTGCACAATACCTGCACATGTGTGGGCACAGAATTGTTTCGCCTTGTTGGGTGCTGCATGATGGGGTCGAGTTCTTGTATCAGCCAGGTGATCATTTCCCCATTCAGCCTGTATTTAGCATAAATCTGTTCTCTGGTTTGGCCCAGCAAGGTGACCCGCAGTCGGTAAATCCTTGCCTGCCTCATGCGTCTCCTCCGTGCTGCTCGCTGTAGCCTTCGCCGCCTCACCACCATGTACATCCCTGGCATTGTGGAAAGCCTAATGCTGCTGCTGAATGTCCTTATGTGTGATTGGTCAGGCCTGGCCCTGTTGGTGATAGGTCAACGGTTTTTTGAATATTTTTTTAAATGCCTTTCATGGTTACCACCTGCTTTGAGTTGTCCTTATTTTGCGCCGTGCAAATAGCGATTTTTGGGTTTTTCGCACATTGCGATTGTTCTTGAATGCCGATAGCGATTTTCTATTGCGAATTCGCTATTATTTTCGCAGATTCCGTGGTGTGTCGCAATTTCCGAATCGCTAATGCTCAGCAGCAGGGATTCTGCGATTATATTAGCGACTTCGCAAAATTGTGTTAGCGAATTCGCTATTTTGTTATTGAATGCCGATTACGGAAATTGCGCCCGCATTTGCGTTTTCGCAGCGATTGCGGGCGCAATTTCACTTCATGAATCAGGCTGTATATCTTTTGAGTGAGGCTTCATAGGGTGTCTATTTCTTTGAAGCTAAATCTTATTTACAGTCCAGAATGTGTGCACAAGTTTTGAAAGCGCTCCTACTATGAAGAAAAGTCCTCAAATATGCAGGACTGTCCCTCGACCATAGGCCACTTTTCCCAGGTGCCTGATTGTGCCTACTACAATTCACAACATCCAGGTCCACAAAACTTAAATTTCCAACACTGCTATTCTTCCAGACAAACATCAGCTTTCTCTGCCTCAGTATTTCTGCATTAAGAGATGGTTTGCACTTAGTGTACGCAATAAATATTTCCTCATTCACTCACCATTACTACAACTTCCAGAAGAAAGCTGCAGCTAGAGTGCAGCGTGGTGTCTTATTTTCACATTGAGCAATATGCTGTCTTTGGAGTGGAAGACAATTAAGGGAAAACCAATGATTCATTGGTGCTGAGCTTGTGAAATCTCTTCTGTATCTCTACTCCACCCATAGCACTTCCACCTCAGGCTGCTGAGCTACAAAAGAAATAACCTCCTTTAACATGCATTCTGATAAATATTGCTCTACTGGGTCTGGTGGACCTCCCACTTCTGTAAGAGGAAAGGTAAAGCTAATCTTTGGAAACATATATTTCATCACTTAGCTGCCCCAGTGAGTTTCCCTCTCCCTCACAGGGTTTTATTTGATTAGTCCTAATAAAAAACAGGGTCAGCAAAAGGGGGAAATAGGTGAATTTATGACAAAAATGTTTATATCTTCTTAAAGTAAATATTCTGATTTGAGACATAATATATATCATCATTCATACCAGGAATTTAATTTTACATTTACATTTACTTTTCAGCACAGGTCATCAGTTTGCAGCAAATGTAGCTTTGATATACGTTTAATGATTCACTACATTTTATGTAGCAAGAGATGCGGAACATCAGAAATTAATACAAAAAGATGCAATCTAAAGTCACATTGGGGTGTTTGGATTTAGATGGGACAAATATTTTTTTCACCTTTGTAGATCTGTACACTATACACTGGATTCAAGCAAGCCGAGCTGAAGACGGCTGCAATGACAGAAACCGGTCCTCTGAATCTTGTTTCCGGTCCAGGGAAGGCATGGCTTGGCAGTTCGGGCTGGACTGTTCCCATGAGGCACAGGGTCAGGCTGATTTGCATATGGCCATGTCTGAACTGGGGTGGTGTGGAGTGTAAAAAATCGATGGATTTAGGCCCAGATCTCTGTACTGGGGTGAATGTGTGACATTGTTCTGCATTCTGTCCATCAACTGTGGTTTTTGCATCAAATCGATTCAAAGCAATCTGCAACTGGTATATGGGGAGTTAAAACCTGCTCCAGCCCATGCATTGCCAAAGAAGAAAGTGAAGGCCCTACGGAGGAGCACATTCAAAACGCTTTTTCGCCTGATAAAATCACTAGTAAAGCGGTTGGCAGTG
This sequence comes from Lissotriton vulgaris, assembly GCF_964263255.1. Classification (NCBI taxonomy): domain Eukaryota; kingdom Metazoa; phylum Chordata; class Amphibia; order Caudata; family Salamandridae; genus Lissotriton; species Lissotriton vulgaris. The sequence goes on from NC_141693.1 coordinate 592,094,549, forward strand.
ACTCTGAGCTATACACTGGTTACGGTGCAGCTACTCAAATGAGGCAGAAAGATAACAGCAGCGACAAACATGTATGAGAAACATAGAATTAACACACCAACAAAGACAAATGAAGCATTCTACGACCTCAGATCAGGAATGGTGACCCAAGTTCAATCACAAGGGTTGTGCTTGTAGAAATGGCAGAGGCAGCCAGGTATAGTGAAAGCTGTCTGAACAGCACGTGCTCTCAATGGCAGAAAAAGTGAGCCCAAAATATAATGCAACTGTGTTTATGAAGCCACCACCACCCTTCAACACTTCTAAGAAGCAGAACATTGGTGCCAGGTGTGCTGCTTTAAACAATACGATCGTGACTTTAGAGATGCACTAGAAGAAGAAGATGAAAAGAAGACCATCAAATACTTAAAAAACTTTGCTGGCAATGGAGGGAAATTAGTGCTAAAGAAAGTTTCACAGACTGATGCAAAATCATTCCAGAAGGTAAAAGAAGCATTGGAGGCCAAGTTCAACCCAATGCCAAATTTCGACTGTGAAAAGTATATCTTCAACCAAGGCTGACAAAAGGTTGCTGAAACAATGGACACATTTGTTGAAAGACTTGATACACTTATTAACTATTGCAAATTTCATGATTTGACACACAAATAAGCTATGCACCTTAGAGTCATTGATGGCTGCCTGTCAGATTTGTTTAGGAGGTGCATGTTGAGAGAAATTCACAGCTTGGAGAAAGTGCTGATGGCCTTGAGTGCAGAAGAAAGTGTAGACTGACAAGCTGTTGACATGGAAGCAGGAACAGCCCACCAGTGAATTGGCCTTGGCTGTGAAAAGCAAGCACAAGCAAAAGCAAAATCAAGATGCACGTAAGGCGAAGGAATAAAAGATATGGTGCCAATATGGATTCATAATCTCCCTATGAAGGTAAATGTCCTTCCATAAGACAAGTTTGAAAAGGTTGTGGGACAGAGTACAATTTCATAACTATGTGCCAAGCTAAGGGAAAAGCATGTGAATCATGATGGCAAGAAAAGATGGCCAAGAGAACCTTCTAGAAGAATGCTCGCCATGCCCATACACCCAAAAAACAACATCAACTTCGCCAAATGTAAACCAGGCAAAATCAATTGTCTTCAAGCTCATCGTACAAAGGCTCTTCATCATCACTATCGAGTTCCAGTGAAGAAGATGGGAGTGCGCTGATGCTGTCTACCAAAGGAAGTCATGCACTTGTGGGGTTGAGTGCCTGTAAAGAAGATCACAGGTCACCAAACAATGCAATAAACTTCAGTTAGACATTGTCCAAAAATCACATTAGAAAATTAATGATTTCCCAATACCTATTACCAAAGACAGTGGTGCGCCAATTAATACCATGCCCATGGAAAAGTCTAACAGCCTATCCTTTGTGCCTCATCTCACCCTATCAGCTACAAAGGTATGCTCCTGGGCCACATCTGAGCCACAGCAAAGCCAAGGGTCATTCAAAGAGACAATGCAACACAAAAAGACATTGGTGCACACCACCATTCATGTCCTACAAAGGACTTTGAACAGTGGCTGTTTGCTCAGTTTTACCAACGCTGCTCACCTGGGGTTAATATCCCTCAACTTCAGCCTCTGTTCTCAGTCTGAAATCATAAGCTGATTCTCATCACTATTTCATGGCCTGGGAAAACTAAAGAAAATTAAAGTGCAGTTTCATATCAATGAAGACATTCGCCTGTGGCTCAGTGACACCATAGAGTGGCTTTCATTTACAGGAAGCTGTAGGGTAAGAGTTGGAAGTGCTCTTAAAGCATGACATCATTAAATGTAAAGAGGCCGCATGCCATTGGTTTCTCCCATAGTAGTAGTGCCAAAAAAGGACAGTACCAGAACAGTGTGCATGTGCATTGATATGCAACAGGCAAACTAAGACATCAAGAGAGAGAGGCACCCTGGTCGACACATCTCGGACATGATCATGCATTTGAATGGAGCAAAAGTATTTTCCATTCCTGATTTGAACAAAGGATGCCATCCACTCGAGTTGGAAGAGAACTGCAGGTGCAATATTACCTTTTCCACTCATGTTGGTTTGTTCGGATATAGAAGACTAAGTTATTAAGTATTTTCAGCTGTGGAGATATTTGAGGACATTATTCTCAGAGTAATCCAACCTACAACTCATGCTTCCAATTACAGTGATGACATACTGGTTTTAGGGAGAACACAAGAGGAACATGACAATGCCCTTAACCAATTCTACCAGTGACTTGCTGATGCAGGTCTCAGTATAAAGGCTGTGAAGTGTTAGTTTCAAAAAACCAAACTCAAATTTTTTGAGGCACATATTTTCTGATGGGGAAATGACTCCAGACCCAGACAAGGTGCAAGCACAGTAATCCTCTTGCCCCCACCAAGATGATACAATGCTGCAATCCTTTCTAGGCCTGGCCAGTTATTGCTAAATATGCAATCACAACTTTGTTACAGTGAATGCCCCATTGAGAGACTTGACAAAGTGAAATGTACCATTTCAGTGGGCTCTGGAATGTGACCAAAGTTGCAAAGACATAAATATGCGATCGAGAATGCAACTGAAATGGCCTTCTTTGACCTCAAGTTTCATACCAAAATAACGGTTACTTCAAGCTCGGCAGGGCTAGGGACAACCCTTGCTCGATGCAATGGCCATCCAAATGCTCAGACACATGTTGTGGCCTATGCCAGTCAAGCTAGTCTGAAACAAAATGTGCCTACTCCCAGCCACAGAAGAAGAGTCTTCATTTTCAGCAGAGATCAGCAGGCATTTCTTGCAATTTTGGGAAACACAAAGGCTGAGATGCCCCCTTGCTTTGAGAGGTGGGGGTTGAGACTGCGAGAGTATGATTATGAGATTGTGCACAAGCAAGGAAAGTATCAAAACCCAGCAGATTACTTGTCATGAGTGCCACTACATTGCCAGGTTAGATATCCAAGACAGCTATACCCCATCTCAATGTTATTGTGGGATCCAGCATACCAGCATTTATGTCTGAGGAACAAATTATTGCTGCCAAAAATGCAGATAAAGAGTGACCATAATCAAAGAACATATTACCATGAGATTATGTAGAAAAAAAATTGTCCCTTGCCGATGAAGTTGAATTCCAAAAGTTCAAAAATGTACAGGATGAATTTGCAATCACCCAAAAAGATGTAATACTGCGAGTCTTAAGAATAGTCATACCTGGAAGTCTAAGACAGTGGGTCATTGAGCTGGCCTATGAAGGACACTGTGGTATTGTGGCCACCAAGAGATCCTTTAGAGATCAAGAGTGGAACTAAAGGTTTGCCACATTTGTAATTGTTTGTCTACCAAGGTGATGCAGCACCCAGTGGCAATGTCTAACCTTCCTGCCCATGCCTGGGAGGGGGTTGCAGTTGATGTTTTGAGGTATTTGAAATGGACATCATCTCATGGTAGTCATAGACAAATATTTGTGTTTCCCATTAGCGAAAGACGTGTCTTCAACTGCCCATAACAAAATATTAGACCAGCTTGATGAAATCCTTGCAATGTGAAGCATCCCAAATCCTCACCTCTCATAATGGTCCGCCTTTGAACAGCAAAGAGTTCAAAGAATGTCTAGTCTGACTCAATGTCAAACACCAAAAGGATATAACACTCTGGTCCAAGGCCAATGGTGTAGTTCATAGCACCCTCAAGAGGGTCATTCAACACAAATCCATGGAGGGAATTGATCTGAACCAAGCCCGGTGCCAGCCCTCCAGGCCTATAGGTCAATCCCTCACTCCACAACTTGTGAGAGTCCAGCCACCTTGCTATTTAGGAGAGCCATCAGAACAAAACCACCCCAATGGACCCCGGATCGATCAATAGACTATGAAAAGGTTTGAGACACTGAGGTGACTCAATAAAGAAAAATGAAAGAGTGTGCTGATCAACGTCGCCATGCCCGAGACAGCTTCTTTGTCAAAGGAGATTAGGTGTTAGTTAAACAGGAACAAAATGGAAAACAGATACTCCTTTTGCCACAGATCCTCTACAGGTAGTGGCAGGCAAGGAACATATGATAACAACACATTGTCTTGGACAATCCATCACTCGGAACAAGTCACATTTTAGACACCTACCGCAACACTTGTCAAGTCCTGAAACCATGTGTGAAGCAGCTCTGCTAGCAGGTCTGGCTCCAACATCTGACCCTATATTAACGTTGTTTGATCAGGGTGGACTTCGACCATTTCAGCTCACTTAGCCCAGCCAACTAGTGCAAACACCTCACCGACTGTTTGAAGAAATGTGATTTTAGGTGATGCTCACCACTTTCGATTTAAAAAAGTCGGAGATGTTGCATATTGAAGCTATGCGCACTAGGATCCTCGTGGTTCTGGGGTAGACTCTGAACAGGAACTGCGTCACATGTGGGGAGATGTTAGGCTCTGGTTAATATTGAGTATGAGATAATGCGCAGTGTGTGAGTGTATGATGAGGAATAAAGAAGTATTGACTGCAGCTCCCATATGGTGCATTTCCTTCACATTCTCCAGGGATGGGGGAGAAGCTCCAGCTACAACACTAACTAGTTCAATTTTTATCTAGTGTTTTGTCTTCTCTTTTTAGAACATCATAATGTTGAGAGCTTCATTGAAGACAATGGAGTAGGTCCGCATTTATAATGGATGGTGTAAGCCCTGAGTTCCAACATTCCAATGTTTGTCTTTCCGTTTCTCTCTTTTTCATTTAGAACATTCTACCTTTAGTGAATGGAATGTTCTGATAGCCTTAAAGCCCTTCTGCCTAGGGCTATTACAGTTGTTCAAGGCCCTCACCCATCTCGAGTTTACGGCCTTTAGCAACTGGTATATCCCTTAGCAGTAGGCTATAAAGCTGTATTATGTGTTGCTCCCCTTGTTTCAAGGACTATTTACACATTTAGACCTGACATTTACTAAATTTGAGAGTATTGTTTTGAAAGTAATCCTATCCTTTCAGTGGAGCAGTGTTTACAATTTCACAATTTTCTTACATTTGTCTACATACATTGCTGAAAAGTATGTATATAAACCGAAAAATACTGAGTTATAGTTCAGTTAGCTCACTATAACTTGCACCCCGTCGTGCACTGCCTCTCATAATCCTCCACTCATAACATTTTAAATGGAATAATTGCTGACATCACTAATGACAACTCAAATAACATTGTTGATAGTGTCAGTAATGACATTAATTGGGGAATGTGAAATTTCTGTGATTTGCTTACATGTTATAATGCAACATTATGGCAAAACTATGTGAAATTACACATAGGTATAGAAATTCAGGAATCTGTCATTTTGTGCTATATTTTAGCATAAAAGTCATCCTTGTGTCCCTTTTTGTCACAAGGATGGATATAAACTGCTTCTTGCGTTTTCTTATTCCAGTGTGTTCACTGTAAATATTTACCATGAATTGCACATTTGCAATAAACCTTTACAGGGAATGGTGCATAATTATGTGAAGTGGCATAATGGTGTATTTCAGGAATTTCCCATAAGAAACGTAAAGCAAAATTCCCCAAATTACACAAATTGTTCTGGCATAATTAACGTTTTGCTCAGGCCTAGACATCACACATGATACTGTTACTAAAATGTCTTCCTTTGGAAAGCTTGCTTGCTACAGCACTACCATGGGATAGATACTTGTGCAACTGCTCCAGTGGGAGTACAGTGGTACCTTGCAAGAGTGGTGTGCTCAGTCCTGCTGATGTATGTGGTACTGGTTGACTGTATTTTCTTTTGACTTTTGACTTTCGGGAGGTATCTACAAGCCCTCACCACAAGTGCCTGAGGTCAAGGTATTCGCACCCTGACCACTTATGCCCTTTTTAAAATTTTTATAGGACTAAGAGACATGGGCGCATATTATCAAGACAGGCGATAAAATTATTGCTGTTTTAGCGGCAGAAAACTGCTGCTAAAACGGCAATAATGGGCTTGATAATATGCTCTATGCAATTCCAATTGAAGCCCATGTTAGATGTTCTTCACATTCAACATGGGATTCAATTGGAATTCCACAGCGCATATTATCAAGCCCATTATCACAGTTTTCTGCCGCTAAAACAGTGATAATTTTATCACCTGTCTTGATAATAGTCTTGATAATATGCCCCCAAGTGTATACGTCCTTTAAAGGTAGCCGCAACATCTTTTCCAGAAGAGCCGCAGGCCAATCAGATCACTTGGTACCTCGGTACTGAAATGGCTGCTGAAAGAATACGTTCAAAAAGCCCTACATTTGCACCATAGAACATCCACAAGACCAACTGTCCAGGTATACCTAACTTTTAAATCCCTTAATGCCCTAGCCAAGCACCTCTTTAATGTTAATTTCTTGAAAACAACTGAACAGCTTTAGATAAAAAAATCACAGAAAGCCTGCTTTCTGAGTAAAGTTCTAACTTTCAGTCAAATCTGGCGTAATCACATTAATCAGGTTCTTGTGTATTGGAAAGTAAAGTTTACAAACGGAATTAACATGGAAAATCATTTTTTTTGGGATGCCCGTTCATTTTTCATGGCTTCCTCTTGATGGATTAGTGTGAAACGTTCCATGGAGGAGCCGAGGTGGGTGACCTTTTTACTAGAAGGTTTTGCACAGGTTCACAAAAGGTGCTAGTGAAATCGAAAACGTTTTTTTGGGGGGAAATACTGACCTAAATATAACTACACAGGTCTGTGATGAATAAAAACATAATAAAGAAATATACATCCAAAAGACAAGCCGATAGTCCATTACACACTGAAAGCCAATCATTCATATTTGGCACATAACAGATTGTAATCTCTCGCTGTAATTTTTTTATTGAGTTATTTTTTCAGCAAAAGCATCAAAAGGCATTAATAACCTTAAAATAAAATCAAATTCATGACTATCTACATATGTGTTTTTGGCTTACCATTTGTTTGTTTCAATTTAGAGAATATATGCAAATGCATCCTGACACTTAGACCCTTAATACAATATGGCCGTTAATACTGATGGGGCCCAAAACAACATTTACCAGACTCATCCAAATAATAAAATCTATGTGAAAACCATGGACCTATTCAGTTTTACCTGGAGATTTCAGCTGCTGTATCAAGGAACAGGGAGCTCATTGGTTCCTTTAATGAACTAAGACTATTTTGCTGAAGGTTCTGTAATCCAGCCATCAGTATCTAAGCAGGGAATGGAATGAGGATAACATCAATCTATTGGTAGGACCTCATGCCCTACCAGCAACCGGTCAAATACGTATCATATTAGAAACAAATGTCAATACTCACTATTCTATTTTAACACTGTCTGTCAGTGAGAACGATGGTTGTGAGGCAGGTTCACGTAGCTTTGAACTGAAAGTAGCCTCTCACAATTCACAAAGGGCCATATTGAGTTTCGGAGATTAGTCCCACACAGTCTGCTACAAATGTGTACCTTGCAAGGGGAATCAATGGCCTGGGGTGGGGTTTCTCCCATCACCTGACACCCTGAATGAACATTGTAATCTTTAGGAGAAACCTTCCTGGAATGTGCCAACACCATCTGACAAAAGAAGAATCCAGAATTTCCCTCATTCCAACTACTAAGACATGCAGCACTAGACTTCTTCTTTGTGGGTAAGGGTTCTTGCACTACTCGGGCAATGGAATCCAAATGACTGTCATGGCCTCCTGATGTGGGGCTGTAAATACACTGCTACACTGATGTCCCTCGCCAACCTGTTCTTCTTCTACTTACCCTTTGCTGTAAATGGGCTCCATTTCCGTGTAGTTCAATTTCCTGGAAATTGTTGGATGGGAAGACAGTTCTGGTCACCTTTGCTCCCTGTTACAATTGTGATACTTAGGAGAACCAACCCCAGAATGAGCAATGCCCACCGGGTATTACCAATATATTAACCCCCAGATAACCATGGTCTCCTGAAGGGAAACAAGGTAAAATAGAAAAAACACATGGCAGCAGTTTGCAGGGCCCCTCTATTCTGTCTCAGTAGACCAGCATAGTGGGTCATCATTAGTCTAAATCGTCATGCCCCCTAAAAGTGTTGTGGTTTCGCCAGTACTTTTTCTAAACCCCAAAAGTAACCTTTCATCTTTTCAGAGAGTTATGAATTTGAAATGAAATTAATGAAATTAAATTAAATTTATAAAGCGCATGGCTGCCCGGGAGCGTCCCAGCGCTATAGAACAAGGAACTACTGTATAGGGAAACCGTCACTTAGGAGTCATGGGGAAACAGAAACGTCTTCAGGAGATTTCGAAATCTAGGATAACTTGGTTCAGTACGGAGTCTGACAGGGAGGGCGCTCCACAGGGTAGCTGCATTAACTGGGAATCAACGTCCCCCTGTTCGAGCCTTCTTGACTCTCGGAATTTTGACTAGATTACTGTGAGCAGAACGGACGGTCCTAGTGGCCTTGTAAGGGTGAATAAGACTTCCTAAGATAGGGGGCCCCTTCCCCTGTAGTGACTTGTGAACGATGCAGAGGGACTTGAATTTAATTCTCTCACGTATAGGTAGCCAATGAAGGGCTCTGAGAGAGGGCTTGGCTGAAGAACTAGGGGACGTGCCAGTGAGCAGCCTAGCTGCCGAGTTCTGAACACGTTGGTGGATATTGATAGAGGCTTCCGGGGCAGCTAAAAAAAGGGCATTGCTAAAATCCAGCCTGGACAGAATTAGACCTTGGGCCAACAGCTTCCTAGAATGAGTTGGTAATAAAGGGAGAATCTTCCTGGCAGATCGGAGTAAGCCAAAGCAAATACCCGCCGTTTTTTTTTGTTGCATGGGTCTTAAATGAGAGGTCTTGCTCAAGCCAGACCCCCAAGCTCTTGAGCTCATTTTTTGGGTAGGGAAAGTCCCCTAAGCACACTGGCCACGTGATACTGGGTAAAGATGTTAAATGGTGCCCAAGGAGCATCAGCTCTGTCTTTGGTCCGTTCAATTTGAGACTAGTTGGGTGTCGTCTGCGTAGATGACCACCCTAATCCCAAACGGAGTAACCACCTCCTCTAGTGAGAACATGTACACATTGAACAGGGTAGGGCTCAGTGAAGAGCCCTGCGGCACCCACAATAGAGGGGGGTTGGTTCGGAGCGTACATTGCCTTCCCAGACCTGGAAGGTTCGGTTTTCTCAGGAAGGATGTCAACCATAGCAATGCAGGTCCCGCTACTCCAAGGTTGGTCAAATGTTGGAATAAAATCTTATGGTCTACCGTGTCAAAGGCTGCACTCAGATCCAGGAGGATCAGCACAGCTGATCCTCCTGAATCCAAGATGCACCTTGCTTCCTCTACCACGGCTATCAGACCGGTCTCCGTGCCCTGACCTGAGCGAAATCCCATTTGGGAGTTGCGTAAAAGCCTGTTAGATTCCAGATAGGAAGAGAGCTGCTGATTGGCGATTTTTTCAGCGATCTTGCTGATACCTGGTAGTAATGAAATTGGTCGAAAATTGGCCGGTTCCAGGGGATCTAGCTCTGTTTTTTTTTAAGAGCGCCTTTACCATGGCCTGCTTCCAACAAGGGGGAACTATTCCCTGAGCAAATGATGCATTAATTAGATCTGTAGCTATTGGTGTAATAGTAGCTGACACTAATTTCAAGCTGTGCATCGGCGCTGGGTCACTGGGGGAGCCACTTTTCAATGAGATCAAGATTTTTTGAAATTCCTCCTTGGACATCGGGGAAAAAGAATCAAAAAGAGGGGGGGGGCTGAGATTGTTCAGACACACCGGATCAGATGGTAAATCACTATGCAGTAAGGTGATTCAAATGTTTTGAATTTTATTGGTGAAGAAAGCCGCTAATTGGTTACATTTCTCCCCTACCTCATCCTTTATGACAGGGGCATTGGGTATTTTCAAAAGATCTTTCATTATCCGGTAGGTTTCTCTGGATGAATTAGAGGAGGTTCTAATGTTCTCCTAGTAAAAGGAAGCTTGGGCAATTTTAAGCGAGGATTTATAATTCCTTATAGCCGCTCAATAGTCTGCTTTAGAGTGAGTGGCCCAGTCTTTTCTCCAAATGCGTTCAAGTTTCTTACAGGTTTTCCTTAGGTCTCTGAGTTCCGGAGAGTACCAGGGGTTTTTTTTTTTTTTTTTTTTTTTTAAAACCTTTATTGAAAAAATAAGGAGATACATGCGCAAGCCCACAACCATCATGGCCGGCCGCAAAGACAGTCAATAGAAACAGGAGAACCGTAGGCCAATCTACAATCAGGATATTTCAAAGTACACCAGACGTGACCGTGGGGTGCGCAACACAGGATATGAGGTTTTCATTTTTAAGTTTAGAAGAAGAGAGGGGGCTGCAACAACAAGGACTGCACACCTTACATGAAGGACACAAAAGAAACAAGGGGGACGCACCCCATTTACAATCAGAGGTAGGCTATGACTACAACAACTATATAATCTAAGCAGCCGCCGCGGCAAGACTGGAAAATAAGCAGCATTACAGACAGCAACATTCCCAAGCATGACCCCAGAGAGCCCATCCCCAAGAACAGGAAACGGAGGCTAGTTGAGATGACAGAAAAAGAAAAAAGGTGCGAGACCCAGAGACAGCCAACCCTACTAAAGAGGAAAGAACCCTCCCAAAGCCGGAAAAGAGCGAAAGGGACCATAGAACAAAACAAACTAAAATAACAAACCCCCCCCCGCACCCGCCACACTGCACCCCTGTAATGGCTACGGGACAAAATCAACCCAATGCAGCATTGTATGAGGCAACGTATCGCGCACCCCTTACAGTCCCCAGCTCAAAAGACGATGACCCGGAGGAGATTCATTTATCCTTGTCCAGTCTTGCTTATATCGCCAGATCCAGCAACATTACCAATCTCCAGCAAGTGCGACGGGCAGGACCTGGCACTGAAACAGACCTTCCACACTCCATGCAACGAGGTAACACAGGAGGACAACGTTTCAATGTCCAAACACGGCAGGAACAGCACCAGGATCTCCAGCAGCGGATCGTAGGAAAAGGGTCCATCAGTCAGATCCAGTCTAGCGCCTCCAGATTGTCCAGTGCATCCAATAGTACAATCATGGAATGTCGCGAGGCACAGTGTTTCCGATCCTTCAGCTTCAGTAGTAGGCGTCATCTTGAAGCATCTGGGCGCCGAAGACGGCGTCTCGCTATGCATTAACGGGTCAGCCAAACTCATTCGCTCCACCGCGAGGATCACCTTGTCCAACTTGTCCCCCAGTAATCGGGTGCCCTGCACCAAGGTGTCATGGAGGGCAGCTAGGGATGCCATCAGATCGCCAAGGTGCAGATCTGTTCCGTGCCCCCCGTGTACCATGTTCCCCTTCTCGATATTTGCACGGGTCAGAGCAGGGCCGGAGTGGGGCCGAGGCACAAGCAACAGGGCAGCGAGCAATGTAGCTCCTTCGGCAGGGCCACCGAGATCAATTAAAAGGCACCGCTGGAGTAAGTTCAGCTTAACGGCGGCTCGTATGAAATTCGGGAGCCTCCCGCAAGAAGCGGGACGAGCAGCAAAACACTTCTCGGCGGAGGACAAGTGAAAATCGTGTGGCACTATCCATCTACACGGGGGCATAACGATAGCCTCGGTCCTCACACGTGCTCACAGTCTGCCAATATGAGCCTGCCAGAAGAACCGCCGCTACTTGCCACTGCGGAGCTGACCGGTCCCTCCAGGCCACCGGCAGCCGCTGTTAATTCACTCGGGGACCAGCCTCACATCTGGTCTCAGGGCTGCTGCGGGCCGCGAACCTCGCCGACCATATCTCGCCTCCACAAGCAGGCACGAACCTCGGGACTTCAGCCTCGGTGATCGGACGCATTCATGTCCCCGTGCACTCCGTCTTGCTGCGGTAGTTCATGCAGGATGTGGTCCCGGGAGGAGATGGTGATCGGAGCCGAGGGACTAGGCGGCCATTGCGGTCGCCGGCGTGGCTCCTCCCCTACCAGGGGTTTTTAAATACAGTTCTCTTCTTTCCTATATTTTTCCTGGGAAAACATCATCAAGGGAGCTAGTCAGCCAATTAGACAAGTTTTTGTCCGCCTCTAATGGATTTGGATCGGAGGGGGGAGCTGTCTGCTCAAGTCTGAGTGTCCAGCTCTCTATTGAGAGTTTGGGCCATGCTCTCTCCGGTGAGCATGATACCAGGGGAAGGGGAGACTCAGTATTGGTTTGCCATGTGAACGGTACCAGGAAGTGGTCAGACCAGGGTAGCGGTAGGTGGGGTCTTGGTTCTAAATGTATTATGTTAAAAAAATAGGGTCTAGAAGGTGCCCCTTAATATGGGAAGCATCTTTGTTCTGTAGGGTCAGCTCGAACTAATTTAAGTCAAGCCTAATGTCCATTGCCGCCTTATCATCAGGATCTTCGAAGTGGAAATTTAAATCCCCTAGTAAGATAAAATTGGTTGCTACCGAAGCGAGGGTAATGATGGTCTCTATTTGACCCCTGGGCTGCCCGGAGGGCGATACACTAGTATGCCCAAAACCGATTTGTTTGGGGTAATTTGTAAGCTGAACTTTATGCTTTCACACTCAGCAATACCACCCTCTGATATCCTACAAACGAACCGGTCTCTATATATAATGGCCAGCCCACCACCCTTCCCCTAGGGTCTATGTTGTCCCTGAAAAAGGAAGCCTTGGGGGAGTGCCCTTACTACATCAGGCTCTGCGTTTGGGAGCAGCCATGTCTCAGTTAAAAACAGAATATCCAGTTTAGATTCCTGGATCAATAGGTTAATTTTCAGGGAATGTTTTGGCAGCGACCTACAATTTAGTAGGGCCATGCAAAGATGAGGCGTTGACTGTGCGGCAAGATTTTCCTCGGTTGTCAAGAGGGGACTACAGATCTCCTGTAAACTGTCAGGCCACAACATTTGTGGGGAAGTCAGACAAGGGTTGATGCCCTGTCACTATTTTGTGCTTTATTTACTAATATTTACACTAATCTATACTGCACATAAATACATACATATAGTGTGATTTTCATGGTAAAGTGGATTATAGGTATTGTAGGTCTCAGTTTAAATTGCGATTCTCCTATTAACATGACCAGAGAATCTGGATTTCATTAAAGACACGGAGGCTGACATTATGCATTATCCTTTAATAGCAACTCACAGCAGCCGAATTATATCACAAAGGATAAAGTTCTAGAGACTAATAAAGGATGTAACGAGGAAACAGTCTGTCTCTTTTAAAACAATCGCAGCAGGAAAGTCTTGAGAAAATGGTGAGATCCAAACTGAACTTGTAGATCCCACTTGAACTTAACTTCGGAGTCTTAAAAGGAAAGGACCAGATGGTTAAACGGAATTACCTGGAAAGGAGAAAGATAGATTTAAGAACCAAATCCAGAAAAAGCCTAGAGAGCAACATTTTTTAACAAAAGGCAATGAAGAGAAAACAGAAGCATATCAACAATTGATGATAGCAAAAAACTCAGAATTTAAACAATAAACTCAGTATTGAAACATTTGAAATGTTGTCAAAGGGAGGAGGGAGGAATAATTTCAGCCTCCGTGTCTTTAATGAAATCCAGATTCTCTGGTCATGTTAAAAGGAGAATCGCAATTTCATTACAAGACCGGAGGCTACATTATGCATGTTCGTAGCCCCGAAGGACAACATTGGACATTTGCTCGATAGGCTTGCAATAATGATGAGCAAAGGTGTTAGCATTTGACCAATCAGCAGCTTTCAGGATATCATCCAACTTACCACCAGACCAAAAGGACTTACTGGCCATAGCTCCTCTGATAGAATGTGCTTGAAACCTTGAGAGGTCAATACCAGCTAGACTCATGGTAGACTTAACCCATCTAGCTATGGAAGAAGAGGTAACCGATTAAAAGGTTTAACAAAGGAAACTAAAAGTTGATTTGCATCGCTAGGGCGAAAGTTGTGCATCCTCGAGTCATACCCTTTCATACCTGCAACTACACAAAGTTTAGGGAAAAGATCAAAACGAGGGTAAAAGATAAAATCTGACATGGTTTTAGTTCTCCTTAGAATCTCAAACTTAACACCAAACATATCATAGCATCTATTAGAGATATCTAAGCTTTTGATGTCAGAGACTCTCCTACAGGAAATTAAACATAAGAGAGTAGCGAGTTTGAAGGTGAGAAATTTTCTGTTAAGGGAAGAGTTATCTGGCAAGGAACAGAAAAGATCTAGAAAAGCCTTAACATCCCAAACAGTCAGGTACTTAGGTCTAGGGGGTCTCGTTAGCCTAATACTCTTGAGGACTCTACAAATGATAGCATTTTTCCCTACCCATTTACCGTTGATGGGTGAATGGCCGGCAGAGATTGCAGATCTAAAGCAATCAATTGAACGATAGGAGAGGCCTCTGTCAAATTGTTCAACCAGAAAGTTTACAATATTGACGACAGGAGCCTCCACAGGATCCAGACTCCTTTCTAGGCACCTGTGAAACCATTTTTTCTAAATTTTGTTGTACCTGAGATGTGTTCCAGGAGCCCAGGATTCCCCGAGAAGAGAGAGAGCTGACAACGAAAGTCCAGACAATTCGTTAGATTGCCTGACACTTTCCAAGCAAGACGGTTCAAATTCCCCGAGAGGATAAGATGATGATCTTCCCTGTCTGCATTTGAAACCAGACCTCTGACTGCTGGGATCAGAAAGGGAATGTCGCATGCGAGTTCCAGGGCTGTCGGGAACCATGCTTGGGACAGCCAAAAGGGAGTTATTAAGATCAGAAAACATTTCTCCTTCCTGACCTTCTGAAGGACCCTCTGAATCATGGCAAAGGGGGGAAGGCATAACCCAGGAAGTGAGACCATGGTTGGAGGAAGGTGTTCACAGCAAGTGCGCCCAGGTCTGGTATGCAACAGAAGTAGTTTGGTAATTGGAAGGTCAGTCTGCTGGTAAATAAGTCCACGTCTATGGGACCCCTAAAATTGAAGAGGGCATTGAGAACGCTCACATTGAGCTTCCAATCTGTGAAATCTAGGAGGAATCTCGAATTCCAATCTGCAGACAAGTTTGATTTTCCGGGAAGATATTCTGCCCTGAAGGAGATTTTGTGTTCCAGGCAGAACATCCAACGTTTCTTGGCTAGATTGGGGAGGTCGGCAGATCTCGTTCCTCCCAGACGATTGATATATGCCACGGCAGAAATGTTGTCCATCTTCAGAACAACTGACCTCCCTTGAAGGGAATGTTTTAAGCTCATAAGAGCGTATAAACCTGCAGTGAACTCCAAAAAATTTATATGATGTGAAGATTCCGTCGGGGTCCAAACACCGCCGGTGTTCTGGTCTTGCAAACGAGCACCCCAGCCATGAAGGCTGGCATCTGATTCTAGAATAAAATCCCGGGTTGAACCAAAGATAGCTTTGCCATTCCAGGCATCTAGGTTCTCCAGCCACCAAAAGAGTTCCGCCCTTGCATCTGTGTCCAGAGTAACATGATCTCCATACCAAAGACCTGAATTGAGGGCTTTCCTCTTTATTCTCTGAAGAGCGTGGTAATTCAGAGGTCCAGGAAAGATGGCCTGGATGGAAGAAGAAAGAAGGCCAAGAAGTCTGGATAGTTCATGAAGGGTTAATGATTCTTGTTTTAGGACTGATCTGATCTCCTTTCGGATCTTGGCAATCTTTTTTGCAGGAAGGAGGAGAAGGCATTCCGAGGTGTCTACCGTGAAACCAAGGAACTCTAGGGACTTGCAAGGAGAGAGAGTGGATTTTTCTTTGTTTATGATGAAACCCAGACTCTCTATTAGATTCATGGAAGTATTCAGATCTCTGACAATGTCTGAATGGGACCGAGACATGATAAGAATAAGGTCGAGTAGGGTCGTTGATAACCTCGGCCGGAAGAGCAACCCCTTCTCCCGGCCTGCCCAAAAAGGTTAGAATTAAAGACGTGTTTGAGGTTGTTTTGGGCCTTGTCAAGGCCAGTAAAGGTTGACACATACTTGCCAATTTCTTTAATTATATCCTCCCCGAAAAGTAGCCCCTTAGGATTCTCTGAGGGTTCCTTTTCTGCTAAATCGCCAAGTTTGGGGTTAATTTTGTTCAGAATAGATCTCCTTCTTTCAACATTTAGGCTTGAATTTGCGTTGCCGAGGAGTACAACTGCCCTTTGACTCCAGCCTCGAACAAGATCGGTATTTAAGGGAGTAGAGGAGAGGTGAGATTGTTCAGCCAGGTCTAAAATTCTAGTGAGTGGTCTGAGCACATCTAAAAGACGGTCCTGACAACCCTTAAGTGCTCTCTCCAGGCCTTTTCTAGGTTCTCTCCCCAGTTTGAACAAGAATTTAATAAGGTCGGGATCTAAGTTCGGAGTTTGACACACCTTGTCATCAATAGTAGGTCTGGGGGATTCAGATCTCATGGTGTTTCGGCTATCTCTATCAAGGAGGTTTCTTAGCCAACGTGGGACAAAGCGGGAAACATGCTCCTGTGGGAACCACTTTGAACTATTAGGACGTGAGATATTTAGGGGAGAGAACATCTCCTCCTTGATAGGGTTGAGGATTATAATTTTAGAGGTTGGCTCTGGGTCAGGTTGGGAACTAAAATCCGGTTCGACCTCATCTAGGTCGAAGACGAACTCGTCGTCAGGATCCCTAGAGACGCGGTCTTCAGAAGAAGAGGAGTCAAAGTCCACATCATTATTATTGTTGTTAGCACTATTGCAAAGTGTGCCTCAAGGGACACCGTTCAGGCTTGTGCCGCCATGGCACCGTTCACGGAAGTGTCGCGAGGGACATCATGATCAAGTGAGGCGCGGTGGCCTCCCATCCAAAGTGAGGTGCTAGGACCTCCTGATCCGTAAGAGGCGCTAGGGCCACCCGTAGTGCTTTCACAGTGTTTTGTCTTTTTTGTCCTCTTACTGTGGTTAGGAGGGGTTCCTGGGGATCAAACTGCCAACTTTCAATAAAAATGTATTCTTTTGTTTAAAGTGACTGTTTGAAAGTTTATCCATGTGTGTTTCACAGAGAGCATAATAATGTATCGCCACAACTGCACTGAGGACAGATTGACCGCCTTCAAGAGGTATCCTGCTACATGATACTCTTGAAGGCCGTGTAGAAAAGACTTTCAATGTGTGATGGCTGGGAAGGCAGTTGACTTCTGATATTGTGTAATGCTCAATTCTCCTTGCATAGTCCCTCCATGGGAATCATAGGAAGAGTTGCTTACTGTTAAAAATGTACTTTAATTGTGCATTACTTCTCTTGTTAGATTCAGATGTGCCTTTCCACTCACTTGAGACTAAACACTTCTTTGCACCTGCTCAGTGTTAGACTACTGAGCAAATCCATTCGCATTCATCTGACTGGATTTTTATTAGATTTTCCCTTTCAGAGCCTTTATTGAGTAGCACTATCTCGTTGACTTCTCTCATGAATTTCCCAATTTAATCCTAGTTTTGCAGATTAGGGAATCCTCTCTTCATGGGGAACTGGATGTTCTCAGTTTTGCTCCCTGACAACTCTTAGCATTTTGTTTGTATTTTCTAATATTGAATTGATTTGAATGATATACAGATATATTCATGTAACTGCCTGTTTAACTTTCGTTTCCTTAAATGATTTGAGTTTGTAACTTTGCTAATCTGCTTATAAGACTCCATTGTTTGCAAATCTACTACTCTCTGTCATCACTGTGGGGCTCAATGTGCTTTACTGTAATGGGTGTATTTTTTCATAGCTGATGTTATTCCTCATGATCTGCAGGGTGCAAATCCATCCAGTTGCAAGACATGTTTCTCTTCTGCAGGTGAAAATGCAGAGCAGCATCCACATTTCTAAATTATCACACATTGACAAGAATTGGTATTTTACAACAAACTGATATTGATTTTGTAAATGTCAATATATGCATACACATAATAGTATGATGCAATAGCAGAGATTTTCTGTCAATCAACAAATATTATTGCAAACAGAATCACTGGACATGCATCATCATCATCAAATAATGTTATTTTCGATCAAAGATCTTACAAAGTGCATGATATAGCACAGACTAAAACGACATTAAAATAGAAAGAATTTAACAGATAGATTGCATATCACCAATTAAAAACAATTTAGAAATAAAACTCATTGTTCGAAAGTACACAAAAGATTTACATAAATATAGCTTAAAGAAAGGTGCAAAAGACAATGCATGTAATACTTTTAAAACGCTTGATCCATAATGCATACAAAAATCTGGCCAGACCAAAAACTATCACCCTGCGAGTATCAGTGAATAAAATTCTCAAAATCTCAAGATAATGGCCAGGTCCGATTAGTTTACAAAGCAGCCGTCCGCGACTGGACGGGGCCAGGGGCAGGGGGCTATGGCGGATTCCACTTTCACCCTCGAGCCTCTCCATCGCCATGGTCTCTCGTACACCAGTCAATACCTACTGGCCTTAAACAGGTATGCCACCACACTGTGTTCCCATAAGGTACAGGGGAGTCTGGAGGGACCGTTCTCCTGCAGGGTTTGTTTTACACAATTTACTAGTAGTGCTGTAATCACTCCTTGTCAGCTAAGGTCTATTAACTGTCAGCCAAAACCGATTGACAGTCCTCCTAATGACTCAACTCTTAACTGCAAAAACCTCTTGTGTAATGTCCGCTCTTTAGTTACCCATTCCACCCAGGTCTGGGATCTTATAACATCAGAAAAGCTACATTTATGCTTTTTAACGGAGACTTGGTTGAAGCCCCACTCTGTTCCGGCCATTACCATGGGGGTACCACAAGGATATAAATTAGTAAGGATGGACAGGCCAATTAAAATTGGAGGGGGATTAGCCATTGTTTTCAAACAAGAAATCGAGGTAGTGGTCACTGAGACCGTATGTAACTCGCAAATGGAGCTCCTCATCTTCACTATCAACCCTAACTCTAGGGAAACAAGGAAGGGAGCATTAGTCTATCGACCCCCAGGTCCGCCTGGGAATTTCTCTCTTCAACTTGTTGAAATACTGGCCCCACACATACAGGTGAAATCTGATTTCATCCTGGTAGGGGATTTTAATGTTCATAGTGAACTTACCTCCTGTGTGGAGGCACAGACACTCTTGGTGGATCTAACTACCCTTGGTCTGCATCAAATTAATCAGGGACCCACGCACTTAGACGGTCACACCTTGGACCTTGTGCTATATAACTCCACCTCTATAAAATGTCTGCCTCCCTGTCAAGTGGATTGGACTGACCACTCCATTATTGAATTCTATACTCGGTCTAATCATAAGGCTAAGGGGGTACAGAAAACCTTGGCTGATGTCAGAAGACCCTGGAATAAATTAACGCCTGAGAGCTTTAGGGAGAAATTTACCGAACCTAACTGGGCTGAATGTGGCGACAACGTCACCGCGGCACTAGCCATTTTCAATGAAGCGGTAATCACCTCCATTAATCACTTTGTTCCTTTTAGAACATATAAACCACGACCTGCCCCAAAACAAGAAGTCTGGTACACAGACGATCTCAGGCAACTAAAAATCACTGCACGGAAATCCGAAAAATGATGGAGAGTCACACGTAAGGCTGAGGATAAAGAAAATTATAGGACTTCCCAGAAAAATTATCATAAAGCCATTCGATCTGCCCGGAAACATCACATAGCAGCCCAAATATCAGCAGCGGGTAAAAATGCTAAAGTCCTTTATCAAATCTTACAGACCTTTATCAAGCCTGTAGCCTGTGAAACAGAGGGAGTTGAGTCCCAGGAACTCTGTGATAACATCTCGCAGTTCTTTGTTAGGAAAATAGAAGGCATTTATGCTAAGATCTTAGCCTCAAAATCTACCTCTAACACCTTGAGAACTGTTGATAGTATGGCTCCGCCACACCTCAGCACAGCAGAAAACAATGCTAGTAAGCTTGTTGAATTCCCCCCTATATCAATGGAGGACATTGGCACTCTAATTAATCAAACTAAGAGTGGTTGCCCTTCGGATATCGTTCCAGCTCGGATCATTTGAGGGATGATCTAGGAGCGGGGATTCAGTGGGTGCTTAATCTATCCTTAGGATCAGGAGAAGTTCCCCCTGATTGGAAGCGTGCTTTGGTGAGGCCTCTATGGACGAATAACTCCATTCCATGGACTGACCTCACTAACCTTAGACCCATCTCTCTCCTCCCTTTTTTAGGGAAGCTTGCCGAGAAGTTTGTTAACCGGCACTTATCCAATTACATCGAGAGTGCAGGGGGACTAGACCCCTCCCAATCGGGTTTCAGACCCAGGCACAGTACCGAGACCGCCTTGCTGTCCGTCGCTGACAATCTTCATATGCTTCAGGACAAGGGGTACTCCGTTATCCTGGTGTTATTGGATTTGTCAGCGGCGTTTGACACTGTGTCACATGAGATCATGACCACCAGACTAGTTGACATCGGTCTGGGAGGCAAGGCGCTGGCATGGTTAAGGAGCTTTTTCACCAAACGCACTCAGAGAGTCATACTTGGTTCCTACCAGTCAGAGGAGGTGGAGATCTCAAAGGGGGTGCCACAGGGCTCCTGCTTGAGCCCAACGTTATTTAACATCTATGTGGCACCCCTAGCTAACATCATGAGATCCCACGGGTTTATCCCTGTATCGTATGCAGACGATACACAACTCCTCTTTCCGTTTAAAATCATGACTCCTGAAGTGCGTCACTCCTTCGCCCAAGGGATGAAAGAAGTGGCACATTGGATGGCAGCAAACTTCCTTCAGTGTAACGTCTCCAAGATGGAGGTGATGCTCTTTGGGGAAGCAAAACGTCTGTGGACTCCTGACTGGTGGCCTTGTGATCTAGGCCCAGTCCCTGAGCCAAAAATGGTAGTGAAAGATCTAGGAGTCAAACTGGATCAGGAGCTCACCCTAAAACATCACGCTACTCAAGTAGTAAGCTCCTGTTTTCATGTTATTGGGCTTCTCCGAAGGGTGTTCCACCTGTTACCTGACACCACCAGGAAAACTTTAGTTCAGTCGCTCGTGCTGAGTAGACTGGACTACTGTAATGGTTTGCTGCTAGCTGCCAATGAGGGGGTCATCGCCAGACTTCAAGTTGTGCAGAACACGGCTGCACGCCTTGTTCTCAATGCCCCTGCCCGGACTCCTTCAAAGCCACTTCTCAAAAAACTCCACTGGCTCACGGTAAAACAAAGAGTGATGTTTAAAACTTGTTGCATCATCCACAAGTGCCTTTCCGGTAGAGGTCCGGATGATTTAACTAAGAAATTCATCCCATACATCCCAGCAAGACCCCTGAGATCTGGAGACCATGAATTATTATGTGTCCCCAGATTCTGGAAGACACGACAAGGTGGAAGAGCTTTGTCAGTGGCAGGCCCGAAACTTTGGAATGAACTTCCATTCGAAATCAGAGCATGTAGGGAACATTTTCCCTTCAGGAAAAAACTAAAAACTTTCCTGTTTAACTACTGATTCTGGTTGAACATTTATAACACATGACAGGGCTATTTGCTTTCTGATGACGCCAAAGGCGCGGAGATACTCCCCAGGGAGTCGATTCCCAGCGTGGTACAAGTATGTAAATAAATAAATAAATAAACAATCCACTCAACTCTCAAGCTTCTGTAATGGGGGCAAAAGAATAACAAGTGGATTATAGATTCAGGGCTAGCCTTACACGCAGGACGCTGGACACTGATCATCAGAAGGAGCCTCGAAACACCACTTTTTACAAAACAGTTTAGTGGGGAGACTCTTATATCGAAATTGAATTAATAATTTACATGCCATGGGTAGAACAATTTTGTTGATGGTTTCCTCATAAATTTGACAATTTTAAAACTCATAAAATACTGGGTCAGTGTTAACACCAGTTTAGCTATCCACTTCTCCATTATGGTTTTCCAATATATTTTTTAACCCTGCCCTTCGGTATAAGAGTCAGACTTTCAGGAGTGGACTAATAATCCTCAATCCCAAGTCTCTTAAGTAGCTTTTTCAGGGAGCTAAACCGTGGAAGATAATTTATCTGAGGTTGCTTCAGCAAATCAGTCATCGCCACTCGGTAAAGTACGAGCTCTTTAACAGACCACAAACAATGCCAAAACATTAGCAGTTTATAGTCCAGCTTATGCGCCAGCTGTTTGTGGCCCAAATCCAAAAACATAGGAACCAGGCAGGTACTAATGAGAAGATTTATAAGTGATCTTAGAAAGCAATTTTCTGTTGGAGTAAGGGAGTTTGTAATCCCAATACCCCACAGCTCAGACCCAAAGACCCCACCCCCCCCCAGTGCTTTGATATTATAAATCTCCAAGGCTGGGGCCACTTTACTGGACACTATGTTTTTATGGATTTTACTTATGTGAGAGGGCTGCTCTATTAGTGACAATTGGACTTTTTCAATGTGGGGGGCCCAATCTAGGTTAGATGTTAAAGAGATACCCAGATAATAAAAGGCGAATATTTGTTCTAGGGGGCTATTTCCTGCATAAATAGTTCTTTTAGGTGATTTAGTATTCCCTTTGGTATAGATCATATATTTTGTTTTGGATTCGTTCAGCACCAGGCCCCAGGCCTTACAAAACCCAATAAAAGCATTCAACAGTTGTTGGAGCCCTTGGGGTGATTTTGAGATCAATAAAGTGTCATCCCCAAAAAGTAATGCAGGAACTCTTCTCTCATCTACTTTAGGGGCATCAGGCCCAACCCTACCCAGGTAATCTACCACCCCATTAATAAAATTAGAAAATAAGGTGGGTGCTAAAACACATCCATGTCTTACTCAATGTTTAATATAAAACCAGTGGGTGATTTGGTTATTTTCCCCCCACCTAACTTGGGCTGTATTTAGTAAATGCAGTCGAATTAACATTTCTAATAAATTATAGGGTAGGCCCGTGTCTGCTACCACTTTCCATAACTTAGCTTGCGGTACTGGATCAAATGCTGTTGGTAGGCCCACAAAGGTAACATATAACTTAGCACCTCTGATACTAACCTCCCTCCAGTAAATACACAGAAAGCAAAAAACCTGGTCCAATGTGCTGATATTTGCACAAAATCCTGCTTGGAGATCACTCAGGTCGTGATGCTCTGATATCTAGTCCTGGACCCTAGACAACACCTGCTTGCAAAAAAAAATGATTTTGTAGTGAATCAATGAAACTTAAAGGTATATAGCTGGCCGGGTTCGCTCTATCGCCCGTCTTATAAATAGGGATTATTTCTGCTACATTCCACGAGGGGGGAATGCTCATACCCGATAAGATGGCGTTTGTTAACATATTGATATATGAAGCCCAGACAATTGGGTCCTCTCTATACTAATCACTTGGAATTCGGTCAGGCCGGGGGCTCTAGCCGGAATGCTGGAAAGAATCGTCACCTGTGTTTCTTCCAAAGAGAACTCCAAGTCCTCCTTAGCACCACACAATGTGTCCCCTCATGATTTAATTTGGCACTTGACCTCATTACTACCTAATGCGCCGAGACCCCTAAAGTTGGTCACCCTCTGTTTTGGAAGAAATGTGAACTCCAATTTAGTCTTTCTGCCATTAAGCCAATAGGCCACTTGTTCCCAGAAAGACTTTGAATCCTTAACTGTTAGTGACTTTTGTAAGAATGACTAGAGGGAGCTTTTGCATAGTTTTTTAGCAGACTAAATTACTTTCCTATATCTTTTTCTATACGCCACCAAATCAGAGTGAACCTTAGATTTTGCAGCCCATACAAGATCAGCCTTATCTGTACTACAGTCCCGACTATACCAAGCTTGCTTTGATTCTTGCTTTAGCTGTGTCTTATCTTGCTGAGATTTCGACTCCCCACACAGTTAGCCAAGCAAATCCCTGATCTCATTAAATAGGTTTTCATGTTGGGTAATCAGTTTTTCCACTACTTTATCTTTAGATAGTGTGGACATCTCTTCCACCACTTAACGTATTTTAGCTTTAACTACTTCCAGGGTCTCTGGTTGTTCCTTTACCATGTCTCATCTGATCATTCTCAGGTTGTTCATAATGGACAATTCTCCCAGGTCAATCCTACCTCTAATATTGGGGTCAATTTCGCCCTGGTTTATTAAAGAATGTATCAGGGTGTTATGATCGCTATCTGATTGGTAGATTGGAAGGCCAGAGACTTAGGGCAACCAGGCAAAAGGCAATCCTACTAGTGTAACCAGGTATGTTAAAAGTTAGGTCCCCATTTTGATATGATTTAGTTCTCTCATTGATGGCTCATTGATGGCTCTCAAAGTATGTTGTAGGTTAAGAGTTAACACCTGGCTTCCTCTTTTTGGTCATCTAACTGGGGGAAGATCTAGCTGTGGGACAAGCCAAGTACTGTCCCACTCCTCAGTCAGATCTCGGGGTCAGGGCAAATGCTTTAAAATCCCCAGCTACCAAGATAGGGACACTATCATTGGATTCAGATAGAACATGATCTAGAACTTTGATTGTATTAGTTTCTTTAGAACCCCACAGAACTCTGTTATAAACATTAAAAACCTTAATTTTCAAACTACTGCAAAATTCCAAAACTATGGCTAAAATATCTGGGGAATCTACATGGACCTGCCTAACTCTTGACCCAAGAGCGGTTTAGACCCAAATTGCCTAACCCCCCAATGGTCTCCCCTTATCTTTCCTGTGGCACTTAAACCATCGGTGGAAAACCCACTTCTATGTGGTGATAGCAAACTCCAGGTTTCTTGGAAAAGTATCACATCCTATAAATCCACAAAGGAACCCCAATCGGAGTCTACTAGCAGTTTGTAAATACCTGCCACATTCCAAATCGAATTCTTAAATGTTGGAGACAAATTTTAGTGTTGGTATCAGTAGTACTACACTCAGTGTTGCTCCTCCCTGCTCATTATTGGGGCGATTCAACATCGTCAAAGAGTTTACCAACCCCACCGCCGGCACCAACGACATCACTCCATCCCAAGACCTCTGCGACTCTCTTACCTCGTTCTTCCACAACAAAATCGCTGACATACATAACAGCTTTGGAGACCAGCCCAACCCACCTACCTCCGAACTAAAACCCCCCTCCAACAACCTTTACGCCTGGAACCCAATCACCACTGAAGACACCATCCGCCTGATGAACACCATTCACTCAGGATCGCCAACCGACCCATGTCCCCACCACATTTTCAACAAAGCAGACTCCATTATCGCACCCCATCTTCGAGACGTCATCAACTGCTCCCTCAACTCCGCCACCTTCCCGGAAAGCTGGAAACACGCCGAACTCAGCGCCCTCTTGAAGAAACCTACAGCAGACCCCACTGAACTTAGGAACTACCGCCGCATTTCGCTCCTCCCATTCCCTGCTAAAGTCATTGAGAAAGCCGTCAACAGTCAACTCGCCTCCTTCCTCGAATCCAACAAATCCCTCGACCCTTCACAGTCCGGCTTCTGAGCCAAACACAGCACCGAGACCGCCCTCATCGCAGCAACAGACGACATTTGAACTCTACTGGACAACGGAGAAACTGCTGCCCTCATCCTACTCGACCTCTCCGCAGCCTTCGACACAGTCTGTCATAACACCCTTATACAACGCCTCAGCAACGTCGGAATACAAGGAAAAGCATTGGACTGGATAATCTCGTTCCTCGCCGGAAGAACCCAGAGAGTCCGCCTCCCCCCTTTTAGTTCAGAGGCCACCAAAGTCATCTGCGGCGTACCCCAAGGATCTTCACTCAGTCCCACCCTCTTCAACGTATACATGAGTCCCCTTGCATCCATTGCGCGCCAACACACCCTCAACATTATCTCCTATGCAGACGACACTCAGCTGATCCTATCCCTCACCAAAGACCCAAACACCGCCAAAACCAACCTAGACGAAGGGATGAAAGAAGTAGCCGAGTGGATGAAGAACAGCCGTTTAAAACTAAACTCAGACAAAATGGAAGTCCTCATCTTAGGATCATCCCCTCCGCCTGGGACGACTCATGGTGGCCACCGGGCCTGGGAACCGCACCCATACCAACGGACCACACACGTAACCTGGGCTTCATCAAGTTAATGCTGTCTCATCATCATGCTTCAACATCCTACGTATGCTCAACAAAATTTTCCGTTGGATCCCCACCAAAACAAGAAAGACGGTCACCCATGCACTGGTCACAAGCTGACTAGACTACGGAAACACCCTTTACGCCGGAACCACAGCCAAACTACAGAAAAATCTCCAATGCATCCAAAACGCCTCAGCCTGACTCATCCTAGACTTCCCCCGCCAAGCTCACATTTCCGGTCACCTGAAAGACCTCCACTGGCTCCCCGACAAACAAGAGAATAACGTTCCGCCTCCTCACCCACGCACACAAAGCCCTCTACGACCTAGGACCCGAATACCTCAGCACGCGCCTGTCCTTCTACACCCCCACCCGCCAACTTCGATCGCCCAATCAAGCCCTCGCCGCAATTCCACGCATCCAAAGATCCACCATGGGAGGAAGATCCTTCTCCTACTTAGCGGCCAAGACCTGGAATTCCCTCCCCACCCACCTCCGCCTCACGCAGAACCACCTCTCCTTCAGAAAACAACTAAAAACTTGGATTTTTGATAAGTAAAGCTCCCCCCCTCCCTCAAGCGCCTTGAGACCCTCTGGGTGAGTAGTGCGCTATACAAATTTAAACTTGACTTGACTTGACTTGACATTCAAGTGCTCACTATTAGCCTTGGGTTTTGTGGCCAGCCCCGACCCTTCAGGGGTTTTTATTAGGGACCTGGTCACTTTGGACCAGGGGGGGTTGCAGATACATTTTGGGGTGGTGGCCCTCCTACCTGTAGTCATACCTATGTTCCTATGCCATTTGTATTAGTGGGGGGCCCCTACCATGAAAAGGCCCCATGCGACCTGTGCAGCTCTTTGTCCATTCCTGCAGGCGATCTATACCTAATAATGATAGAGGTATTCTACAAGCATCTATAAACAAAAAACCGTCTACTGGGGCCATACCGAAGAAGGAAACTTCGACTTCATCCCTTGGTGACCCCGGAACCGCTACTCTTTCGACATGCCTAATGTCATCTCTTAATATTGAATAGCACTGCCAGATATCCCTGAACCAACGGATGAACTTGTTTTTATATGAGTCACAATCTTCATATCCATCCCTTCAAAGTATAGGTGCTGCTGTCAGATATACTGCTGTTTTGTTATCCTGGTACTGTGTTCCCAAATAGACTCCGCCCTTTACTACCCCTGGCCCAGAAATAGTTACTGAAGCAATCTCACATTGATCTATCACCCTACCCTACCCCCTTCCCTGATATTGGCCCTGGGGGGCTGATAGCTTGGCAGAGGTATTACCAAAACCCTTTTTAGGGCAATTAGGACACGTTGGGATGGTCCGAGCAGGGGGCATAGTAGGTCAGAAGTGAGCTATGGTAGCTGGTCCACCTTCCTCCCCCACTGGTGACCCCAAGCATTTAGAAGCTAAACTCTTGGGGGCACTAAGTAGGAGTTCAGGGCCAATCTCTGGGGAAGCACGCTTGTCGATCTTACCCCTCCCTGAAGGCTTTGCTACTTCTGACCTGAGAAGGGCTGCCTCATCTCTCAAAGATTCGATGGAGGTTTTTAGAGCCTGCAATAAACCAAGCAATGCTTTGCTTCCATCACCATGGCTAGCTATGTCACTGCCTATTTATCCACATGCCTCATCTGCTAGAACCTCAAATCTGTTGCGGCACTCTACTTGGTACTGTACTTGGGATACATACTCCTCCTCACGGTGGTCCTGCAGCTCACTAGTAGATGGAATTGGATCTGTTTAACGCTCACGGCTGAAAAACTGCTTTCAGACTCTCTTACCTTCGTGAGAGTTCTTAAACATTAATTGGATTTGTATAGCAGTCTTTTTTGGGGGGGGGGGAAGGAGAGCATTCCAATGGAGCTCCAGATTTAGTGTCAAGGTTAGTGGAAATTGCTGGTTCGGGGGAGGTCAGAGAAGTTCCCAAATTAGCTAACTGATGGCATTCGGTATGAAGAGGCTCAATCCTGTCCAATGGCTCATAGCAAACTATGCCTGTACCCCTTTTTTTTAGTGTGGCACACCCTGGGCTTTGTCCTGGTCCTTCCTTTTGCCCATTGCTAATTGACAAACG
Organism: Lissotriton vulgaris; assembly: GCF_964263255.1. Taxonomy (NCBI): domain Eukaryota; kingdom Metazoa; phylum Chordata; class Amphibia; order Caudata; family Salamandridae; genus Lissotriton; species Lissotriton vulgaris. The sequence continues at coordinate 592,122,628 of NC_141693.1, forward strand.
CTCCAAAAATACCACTGAACACAATAAGAGGGAAAAAAGGGTGGGAAAACAGAAATGGTGAAACACTTTCCCTGTATACACACCCAAAGTGCCTTGTAATGAAACAAAACAACAATTCAATGGGTATCCCCGTGGTAGGTGCACCCTCCCTCCGTGAGTTCCACAAAGTCAATTTTCCAGTCGATTCAATGGCAGACAATAGAAAAGGAGCAATAAAGCGCAGTAGAATAGCCAGCCAACACCAGGATCTGGTTGGGTAGTGCAGTATCTTGTTAACAGGGGGCTCTCCAGGTGTCAGGCAAATAGTCTATGATGTTTTCCCACAACATTGTCTGTTGTCCAATGTCCACATCCACATCTGAAGGGTATGGCCCCGCCCTGCCTCTTCCTGGCTCTGACAGGCATAGACAGGCCAGCCCTTGGCCCGGGCATGTCCGCGCGCGTCCTGAGCTTCGAGAGCGCCAAGCTGCAGATAAGCCCCTCCTGGCACATGAGCAACTTTGGCAGCATGTCAACCACTGTGTTTCCTGGGGGATTGAGTCTCCTAGTAGCAATGAGGGAATCCCACGCTGCTGGAGCCCCGAGCTGCAGATAAACGCCTCCTGGCGCGCGAGCAACGTTGGTAGCGTTTCAGCCACTAGTAGCAATGACTGGGCATGCATCACATATCATGACATATTATTCAATTGTATAAATAGAGGCCATCTCTGAGGAAGTGTGATTTATTCAAGTAATTCAGAAATATTTATGGATAAATCATACCTGGCCCTGAGTAGTGTAAAAAATTATGTCAACCCACTCTTGAAGAGGAGGAAAGACAAAGGTCCCTTAGTACAATTAAGCGATAATATTAAAAGGAGAAGGAATGCAGTCAGTTATTTGATCTTTATACAATGAGATCATAAAAGCACAAAACATACAAAAAGTCATTCATCTTTATACAAAAGATATTGAAAATCCTATTAAAGCCATCTGCTGTAATCAAAATATAACTTGTATTTCATTCTTAATTAATAATCAATCTTCTAGTCTTCCAAGAGAGACATAAAAAGGACGTAACACTATAGCAGATGTGAAGGTTGAACAATGATTTTAAAATGAACAATCCTGGGTGACATTGTCTAAAATTATATTTGAGCATAATTGGCAATATGAATCTTTTACGATGGTCTACATAAAACATACAAAATAAAAAGATGTGCAAATTAGATTGAGTGGACACATCATCGCATGGACAGGGCACAAGCTCATGTAATGAGAAAATTCCCTATTGTTAGGACAGCATACAAGGAATCAAGTTTAGGCAAAACCTAAGTAAAATAAATCTATGGCTTTGGGTTATTACAGAAAGTAAATATGGGGCTATCCCTTTAAAAGTAATTGGTCCCTCTAAATAAAAATTTACTGAGTGTTTTGAATTACTGGTTTTAAATCTTTCTTATGCCATCGGATTTAAAACTCATGTTTTGATCTCCTTTTTGGAAATGGTGGAACAGTTGGTTTGGGTTTTAAATATGTGTTCTAAACCTAATGAGCTTAGCCTGTTTTGGACATACATAATCCAAAGGATTCTGTGCAGTTGTTCCAATGACAGACAGTCTGCAATAAACTTTTGAGTGAGATTAACTGATTCCCTTCACCAAACTGAATGCCATAAAAGAATTGGAGTAAGCCTAAGCAAATCAAATAGGAATGGGACATCCAATTCAAAAAAGCATATACAATTTGAACAGCTTTTAGGGAGACCTACCATTTGTTTTCCAGAAGGCCTTTTTCAATAGTCTGGAGAGCTGAAACATTAGAATATCTCCTGATACCCTCCCCCCAATGTTGCAACTGAAATAGTGTTAGCCATATATACTTTTTAACCATATCTAGGTATTTTGCACCCAACTTTTTAATAAAAGAATAAAGGGCATTGATACTTTTTTAACATTAAGCCCCTAATAGTTATCATGTGAGACCAATTTAACAATCTATCAAAGGTTACTCCCGTTTGGGAAAACATGGCGGCCGGCTAACCAGCGGGTCGCGGATGTCAGGAGAGTGATGGTGTCAGGCTAATGCGTGAGGTTGATCGTCGATTGCTGGAGTTCGTTTTTCTATGAACACTTACCTGGTGTGAGCCACGGCGAGCTATCGGAGGATACTAGAAGCCGTTTGCCGGCTGGACACGGAAGACCAGCAGAAACGGCAGCGGCGGATGGCGGAAGACACAGCGCAACAACCCGCCGAGACCGAGACTGTGGGGGCGGAGTCGCGTTACCTGCCGGCCGGGAGCTGGGAGCGAGCAGCACAGGGTGTCTGCAGAGGCCGCCGAGTGCTTGCAAAAATCGGCACTCCAACAAGCGGAGGAAGGGGTCAAGGGCTGGAGGCTGCATCAAGTATTCCTGAATTGAAAAGTGTATTGCAGCGGACTATCACACACCAAGTAAGCAAGAAGGGGAAGGAGGGGGATAAGACCTCAGGATATCAGTTGAGGAGTAAGAAGCTAAATAAAGAAACGTTTGTTGGACTAAGCAGAAGTGAAAATATACAAGTAGAGAAAATAAATAACGAGGAGACAGAGGAAAGTGCTTTTTTTAAATCTACTGTGTATAAATCTAAGGTTTCACCGTCTAAGAAAGAAAGGAAAAAAAGACAAAAAAAAGAAAGAGCGGTGTTTAAAACCCCTATAGCTCCCTCACTTAACCTTTATTTTAAGCCAGTCCCAAAGGTGTTAGTGTTGAAACCTGAGTCTGTCTCTCAGCGGCAAAATAGGGTTGGCAAAGCGGTAGAGTCTGGAGAAAATAGGGAACATCTATCAGAATATATGGAAGAACGCGAACAGGACTGGTCAACTCTTTCTACACCTAACCCATTCCAGGTTTTAGATACAGAGATGGAGGGGGATAAAGGTAGTAGCTGTGAGGCTGAGGCGCTTACGGAACAGATATCTCAACCTAACATACCAGCCATATTAAGTGAATTAACTGAAAGTCCACCTATTGATGTCATTGAAGATAAGGTGGAAGAGGATATATTTATAAGGAGAGAAGAAACTCCTATGAATGAAAGATCGGTGTTCTCTAACACAGAGTCAACTTTAAGACAGCAAGAGAGTTCTGCCTCCACAGATGGGACTGTCATGGGACTCTTAAAAAAATTAGAACAAGACATACATTTAGGTTTTGAAGCCTCTAGAAAAAATCAAGAGCGTATTAGTGCTACATGCGTGCTGTTAGAGGATAAGATAGATAAACTAACGACTCGTGCAGGAGAGATGGAATCTGCTATGAAAACTATGCAGGGAAGAGTCCAGGACAATCGAAAGGAGATAGAGACTCTATATTCCCAAGATAGGCATATGGACGAAAGGATAGAAAGGCTGGAAAACATGCAAAGGCGTAATAATCTAAAAATTCTTAAACTCCCGGAAGGAAAAGAAGGGACAGACATAAAGGCTTTTGTAGTGCAGCTACTGAAGAAAGAGTTAGCACTAGAAGAAGATGAGGAAAGTTTGGCTCGGGACATACAACGAATTCATCGCGATCCTTTTAGGTTGAATCCTGACCGGGCTAAGCCAAGGAAAATTTTGATAAATTTCGCGACCTATTCATTAAAAGAAAAAATGTTGTCACTTGCTTTGAAAAAAAAATCTATTTTAATAGATGGAATACCAGTTGATATTAGGTCAGACTTGTCACCAGCTACAGCAAATAGGCAATGGGAGATGGGAAAGCGGTTGGCACCATTAAGGGAGCTAGGGGCCACGGCTCAGTTAAAATTTCCCGCCTTTCTCAAAGTTATGTGGCACAACAAAATGTATACCTTTCGAACGGTGGACGAGGTTGATGCTTTTTTGGATGTTGTCCATAATGTAAGGGGATAAGACTATCGACCATAATAATTTGTAAAATTAAGAGGCACCACCACTCAGACATCCACAGGCCTAGGCCATGGGAGTAATGGTTGGGTTTTCCGGGGTGGGAAGTGAGTGTAGGGAGAGGGGTGGGATAAGGGAAAGGGAGAAAATAAAAAAAAATATTCCTCATGAGCAGTCTTGCTGTGACTTAAACAGGAAGAAGAAATGGGCAGCATATAGCAAGCATGATAACTACAATGACCAGGGCCAGAGATAAGGAGTTAAGGTTCCTTAGTTGGAAAGTCAATGGGCTCCGAGTTAAATCTAGAAGACAGCTGATTCTGAAATATTTGGAGGATTCATCCGCACAGATCATCATCTTGCAAGAAACACATTTAGCACAAAAGGAAAGCAATGAGATTTTTAGCACCCAAAAATGGATAGCAAACGCCATTTTCACATCCCAAGACTTGGTTACAAAGGGGGTTGCTATTCTGATAAGGAAAGGATCTGACATAGTAGTCGAAAACAGTGTAGTAGATAGTAGAGGAAGATGGGTGATTTGTAGTCTGCGACTCTCGAGTGAAACGTTAACAGTAGTGGGTTACTACGGTCCGAATATAGATGATCCCGCAGTCTTAGAGAAAGTTGAATTGGAGCTATTGGATTTTCCTGGCAAAGTAATTATGGCAGGGGATTTTAATACGGTACTAGATGGGAAGATGGATAGGGCAGGTAATACTAGAGCAATAACAAATATCAAAATGACTGCCAAACTTAAGTCAATGATGGGGCAACTTGGGCTTTGTGACATTTGGAGATGTAAATTTCCACAACAGTCAGGGTTTACTTTCTGCAACAAAAAATATAAACACAACTCAAGGATAGATTTTTTTTTGGTTGATAGTAGATTGAGAGAGAGGGTCACTGATGTAGATCATTTAGGGGCGCATCTATCAGATCACTCGGGGGTTAGTTTAAAACTGAGTTTGGAAGAAGAGAAAAGCACTTCAGTTTGGAGATTAGACCGGACAATTCTAGCCGATACAGAAATTTTAGAAATTCTCAGAGAAGAGATACAAGTTTTCCTAGAAGTAAATGTGAGTACAGCCAGGGATGACACAGTATGGGAAGCGTGCAAGGCATTCATGAGAGGCAGAATGGGAGCCCAGGGCGCAAAGAGAAGAAGACTGTATTATAGCCAGGTATCAAAGTTAGAAAAAGAGATTCGAGAGTGCGAAATGAACCGGATTCCCCAGGATGATACTACTTTAGATGGTCCTTGGGAGAAAAAACTGTTAGACCTAAAGGTTCAGCTAACAGCGATACTGGCCCAACGAGTCAAAGAAAGATGGGAAGCCAGTCGGTTGGCACATTTTTCATATGGGGAGGGATGTGGCAAGTTACTAGCCTGGAAAGCTAAGAAAGATGTCGTACGCAATCATATTAAAGAGATCAAGAAACCAGGCACAGATCAAATTATATCAGAAAATAAACTGATGGTAAAAGCATTTCAGGAATATTTCACGAACGTCTATGCAGAAGATTTGTGTCCAGATACGAGGGAGATTGAGACCTGGCTATCTTTAATGAAACCATTATCAGATGAGGATATGAGTGGGCTTAATAAGGAAATCACTCAAGAGGAGCTGATGAAAGGTATTAAAAATAGTAAGAGAGGAAAAGCCCCTGGGCCGGATGGCCTACCCGCAGAAGTCTACAAAGCTCTTGATACTACGTTGGTCCCTACCCTTTGTCACTTATATAATAAAATATTTCGGGGGGAAGCGAAAATCCCAAGCTCTTGGAATGAGGCAAATATTATTTTAATTCTTAAGCCAGGGAAATCCCCAAAAAATATGGATGCGTATAGGCCGATCTCGCTTTTAAACTGCGACTATAAATTCTACACAAAAATTTTGGCTGACCGGCTTAGTAAAATCATCCATAAACTAATACATGAAGATCAAAGAGGTTTTATAAAGAAGAGGTATTTAAAAGATCTTACTTACTCTTTGATAGGCATGATAGATTTAGCTTCTAAGTATGATTATCCCTTGGCAGCGATAGCATTAGACGCTGCCAAGGCTTTCGATCGTGTTAATTTTGTTTATTTAAAAACTCTTCTGCAATATCTTAATCTAGGAGATAAATTTACCCACTCCATTTTCTCACTATACAGTGCTCCGACTTCACGTGTACTTATAAACGGCACTCTTACATCTCCCATCAGGGTAATGCGGGGCACCCGGCAAGGATGCCCCTTATCACCTTTACTTTTCAACATATATATAGAACCCTTAGCCTGTAAAATTAGAGAATCAGAAGAGATACCCCCTTTTGTTGTGATGGACTGGTCAAGGAAACTAGGTTTATACGCCGACGATATTATTGTTTATTCTACTAGTTTAGTTAGTTCTTTGGGAAATCTAGTAAAAATAACAAAGGATTTTGGTAGGATTTCTGGTTACCAGCTAAACCAAGAAAAGACCGAGATAATGACCTGGAATCTTAACACAAGAGGAGTAAAAACAACAGCAGAAATGAGATACCTTGGTGTTAGGATTACACAGAAGATTGAAGACTTGGCCAAAACCAATCTGGACAGAGTAAAAAAAGAGGTTGGTGATTTGCTGAAGGGCTGGATGAATATACCTCTGTCAATATATGGCAGATCTAATCTAGTAAAGATGATGATTATTCCAAAAATTACCTTTTTGTTTGAAGCTATTCCATTATGTTTTAAAAAGGAATGGTTGGCGAAAATACAAAGCATGATAACTTCATTTATTTGGGCATCTAAAACCTCTCGAATTTCATGGAGGAAAATACGAAGAAGTGTAAATAAAGGAGGATTGGCGGCCCCTGATCTACAAATATATGCATGGGCTTTTTGTTTGAAAAATTGCAGGATGTTATTGGGTTCCCTTGTTCATTCACAGATAGGCGAACTTTTTAAGATAATGCTGAAAATAACGGGTTATCATGAGTTTGGTTACTTATATAAGTTTGGAGACCCTAAGTTTTTAAAAAAAGTGAAACTCAAGACTCTGAAAGATTTGGCCGAGATTTGGTATAAAATAAGAAAAAACACTAAGATCCCGTATCTTAGTTACATGGCTCCAATATGGGAATCGCCGGGAGCTCCGACCTGGACAAGAGATGCGTTAGCTTTAAACTTGATATAGGAGCCAGCTCTACAAAGATGGAGAGATCTATTTCAAGATGGAAAACTAATTTCATGGAGTTCATGTCAGCAAAATTGGGGCTCAGTTTTCTCAAAATACAAGTACATACAGATTCAAAGTTGGGCAAACCACGCAGATTTAGAGATTGGACAGGAAAATGAATTTGAACTAAAACTGGAACTAGCGGTTTTTAAGAAGGAAGTTGCCTGCTGGTACTGGCGAATACTGGAGATGGAGGATGGGATATTTGATCTACCAGAGACCCTGTGGAAGAATAGCTTGCCAAGGATTGCTACAGAATACCAATGGCAAGTAACTATGAGCATGCTATATAGAATTGTTAAACCTGCCAATCTAAGGAGAAATGTTTTATTTACTATCCACAGGGCATACTGGTCCCCCTACAGGCTGTCTAAACTTAAGAATGGAGGATTGGTGGAATGTCCAAAATGTAAAGCCCCAAATGTTGATGACCTCCATATGTTCGTATCATGCCCGAATATCAAACAATTTTGGATTGACGTGAGTAACTCCCTCTCCAAATCATTGAATCAACCCATTGAGGTAAGCCCCGAATTAATTATTTCTGGGAGACATGATTTGCAAAATAGAGTTTTGGGTAATAATGTAAGACTTATCTTTTATGCTATGTTATTAGCACGTCGGGAGATATGTAAATTATGGGTCTCACCACTCAGTCCTACTTTATTGGACTGGATATTAGCTATGAGATATATAGCAAAGTTAGATATGTTAGATACCTCTAAAAGAAATAGAGGTTTTTGGTTACCCTTTCTGCTAAATTTTGGTTAAAGTTATACTTATGTTAAAAGTCCAATGATTAAGCCCGTGCCTGTCTCGCTGGTATTTGGAATCGATAACGAGCAATAGAGATGGTGGAGAATACACATCTTGGGTCAGAGGGTCAAGAAGGAGTTTCGAGAGGGGACCAGACTCAAAAATTTGTGCTGTTCACGCCCCATTACTCTAGACCAGCCCAAGAGACAATAACAGCCCAGAGGTAGGAAAGAAACGAAGATATGGGCGGCAAGACGGCAAATGAGGATAAAAAAAAAAAAAAAAAAAAAAAATCTATCAAAGGTTACTCCCAAATATGAAAACATTTCTGTCCGTGCCACTTTCTTACCTTCTTTATAAAATGTTGGAGTCTTCTTTACCTTTCGGCCAGTTACTAAATCAAAGGAATTCACCTCATTGGTTTGCAGGTCCAGCTGGTGCATATGATTAACGTATGTGTCTAGCAATCTTTGGAGTACTAGACCAGTACGAGCAATAATCAATGCGTCATCCACATAAAGGAGAATGGGGATGCGCACCTGATTCATCTTTGGGACATCTTGTTTGGCTTCTAACAGGGTAGCGACCACCCCGTTAGTGTAGATTGAGAATAAAAATAGGGCCAGGAGGCATCCCTGTCGAATCCCCACATTTATTGGGAACCACCTACGGCACTTTCCTTGCCTCCCATAGCGGACAGAGGTTAAAGCCAAAGAGTATAGCTGCCCGATGAAGGTAAGAATTGCCTCGTAAATGCCCATCTCCTTCATTATTATCCATAAATAGTGATGAGCAATGCAATTGAATGCTGTGGATAAGTCCATAAAAACCAAATATAACTCGCCTTGTTTGACTTGAGCATGCTTTTGCAATAAGGAGACTTAAATTAAGGCACTGATACTGGGTTAAACCATATTGAACTGGGACCAGTACGTTATTATTGGTGGCCCACTCTTCCAGTCTATTCAGTAGGACTCATCCCATGAGTTTGGTGGTACTATCCAGAAGTGAAATTGGCCTTTAGTTTTTTGGGTCAGATTTATCACCCTTTTTGTAGATAGAAATTAAGATAGATTTCGCCCACGATAGCAACAACAATAAAAACATTTGTCAATACCAGGCCCCAAAGATCCGGCTGGTCTAGAAACAAATCTATTGGAGTTTCATCAGGTCCAGCAGCTTTATTGGTGGAGCACTGCATAAAAGCTTCCCTGACCTTATCATGTTTGAAATGGGTGATAGATTTTATAGGTAACATGTTATCTCTTTGCGGTAGGTTCCCCCTTTCCAAGAGGATCTAATATTTTGGGAAAATGGGTGACCCAAGATTCTTCATCCACATGAGGATCTAAGTTTGGCTCCATCAGTGCTTTTAGAAAGGGAGCATTGATTACCATCCAGAAATTTCTAGAATTGTTTGTAGTCGCAATCTGATGAAGTTGTTCCATTGCTTCCTCCTTCTGCCTTTTTAGTCTAGTCTTCCTAGCCTCTTTATACTGATGGCGCAGGAGCTTAACATGAATGACATCTCTAGGGACAGTCCTAAGCACTTTCAGTAAATTTCATAAAGACCTTGTACAGTCTTGGTCAAACCATCTAGGGGCTACAGAGTTAGTATTTGGACCTTTTTTGGTTAGATTTATTTTTCACCTCTACTAGAATTGAATCAAAGGCAGTCATAACCCTGGACGGGTCAATGTCCAATTCCAAACAAGTCATAATTTCATTGTATCTATTTGTGACCACCATGGGGATAATTTTTGTTTTTGTTGGTTATCGCCCATTTAAGAAGGATTCAGTTTTTCCTTATTATGTTAGGTTTTAAGTGCCTCATCTGCTTGGTATATATACCTTTCCATGCCATTTGACAGAAAATACCGGCATGATGGCTATAACTGGAACAATTAGCTTGGACATCGGCTACAGAGTTTTTAAGAGAATCCAAAACTATCAAATAAATTATAGTTGATCCCTGGCAGATGTTGCCATAAGTATTTTAAAGCAAGACTGTACTTATATCAGCAGGGTTCATTATTGCTAGATCTTCAATACTAATAAATCTGTTCAATGCATCTCAATGGGGGTTATGTGAAAAATGGGAAATGGTCTCACCTGCCTCATAAGTTAGACCACATATTGCTTTGTCTAATAAGCCACAACTGGGCGCATAAAGGTTGCCCAGCATAAGATGCAAGGTATCTGCTTAAAAGTTTTTAAAAGTGCATTATTTTTTCCTTTCAGCAATTCAACGACATTTTTCATTTTTCCTGTAAATTATGATTGTAATAATTAATTAAGAACATGGTGTTACCTCCTAGGCATTTTAGGTGTAACAGGTTGTAATAAGGGAAATCATTGTACGAAGACAAAACTTCCAATCCAATAGTGTTTTTCAACAATGTCAGAATCCCTCCCCATGCAAAACCTGAATTTGATAGGATAGTAGGGGTATAGAAGGACCGAAGCACATTTATAAATATAGGGCCTGTTTCCCATGATACTTGTAAACCTATCAGGTCATAGGGGATAATGATATTTATCCATTCCTGATCATATGGCTTAGAACCCATTCCTGCAATGTTCCAGGTAATTAACTTAATATGATAATTTGCTTCCTTTGTATGAGAGAGATGCTCTGGCCCTACTATGTCCCTGCTGGGAACCGGTTTAGTGATCCTCCCATCAACCCTCTGTCAATCACATGCTTCAATGTCTGCTAATGCAGTGAATCGATTGTGAGTTGGGAGGGAGTTATTATTTTGCCTCAAGAAAAGAGATTGAATGTCTGGGTGAGAAAAACTAGAAAGATCAGCAGGACCTTGACACCAAGGTTAGTCCTTACTGGTTTGTAAAAAAATCCTAATGGCAGGGCAAACATCTGTGAGTTCGATGATGGCCCAGTCAGTAGTAATTTTAGCAATTGCTGAGCCTTAGTGTACACGTTTAAATTACCGACCACACAATCCCCCTTAAAGATTTCTCTTTCTTCCCCACCCAACCCACCCTTCTTACCATTATAATTCTGGGAAAAAATTCCCTCCCCCCACATTTTTGTAAATCCAATGGGATGCTTTGGACATTAGTTGTTCTGTAGTTTCCTTTTGATTTCCATTTAACTCTGGGACAAAGGAGAAGGCAATCCCAGGTATTTCTTGACCAGACTGGAATCCAAGGGAGGAAGGTAAAGCTGAAGGCTCCAACCCATCCCATTCAATAAGTATGTGGGATTGGCTTGATGTTAGAAATTGGGTTACTGGTTGAGGAGGATGAAACCCTACTCACGCAGAAATCACAATCTTTGTTAGGGGGATGTTACAAGCAAACCCTAATTTAACCTGTCCTCAACCCTTAGGTAGCTTGACACAGAGCAGGCCAGCTGAACTCAGAGGCATTGAGTAAAGTACTTGTGCAAAACTTTCCATGAAGGAGTCGAGGTGCAAAACCTCAAACAGTATCACAGTGAAAGCACACCACAAAAAGATCCCACAGCATTTTGGACAAATAGAGTACATTTTATTAAATAAAACAAGAACAACATGACAAAAATCCAATCAGTAGAGCTAGAGATACTCAGTTGTGAAGATGTCAGTAAAAATAGCGCCTACAAGCGCAAAGTGCCAGCTGTGAATATCTGGTCATGCTAAAAAAGTCACAAATTCAGGTTGACTACGATGGAGCGTGGGCTGGCTACTGGGATTGAGATAGGCCCATTAAACAGAGTACCTTAAATCTAGGTTTGTGGAGCATTGAGAGTCCACATCAAAGATTAGTTGTGCAGCCGAATCAATGTATCGTTTCCAAAATGTAGTGAGACTGCAGTGTGAGGACCTGCATTGTCGTCAAGGACCCCGATGACGAGGGCATGCGCCATGCATTCAGGGCGATGCAGTGGTTCTGAGGTGGCGATGCAGAGTTTGTTGTCATCGTTAAAACTGCCATCAATGAGGGATGTGAGGACCTATGCTGCAAATGCCTTGCTCAGTGACAGTTACGATGATCTGACGGGCTCCTATATGGCTCTTTGTGATGGAGACGATCCACGCTGCAGCGACGACGCGTCGGTTCTGACATGCAACAGAGGAGATTTGACAGCCTGGATCCACAGAGTTTAGCAGAGCCCTTTAGGGCCACTTTGATGGGTCCAGAACTGGGATGGTGGCACTTGGCATGGTAGACTCACAGATGGCAGAGTCCAGGTGCTGGAGTAAAGGTTACTTGAGCCTTCTGTCCCTGAGGCTCAAGTCTGGAGGCCAGCCAACTGGGCCTTGGAGTCACTCAGGGGGCCCTAGGTTCACCCAGGCAGGAGGGCAGCAGGTCAGTACGGCAGGAAAGAAATTCTTCAGAGCATCAGTCCAGGAGAGTGGCAGCCCTTTCAGAAGCAGAACAATCTTTCTTCCTGGTAGACTATCCACAGTTCCAGAAGTATACTGAAGAGGTGGTGTCTTAGGTCTAGTATCCAGACATAGTGCCCTTTCTCTGGAAGGGGGGGAGACAATTGTAGAAGTTTCCCTTTGAAATCTGCCCTGGCTTCAGACTACAGAAGGTATGCAAGCACTTCGTGCGGAGGCAGGGAATAGCCTATTTAAGTGTAAGCAGGGCTCTGCCCTCCCATCCTGCCAGTGATGGTCCATCCAGAAACACTAAAACTCTCTATTGTTTGTGGTTGTCTAGGAGGAATACACAAAGTCCAACTGTCAACTACACAAAGTCATGTAACCCAGAGATAGGCTACAGGCACTAAATGGATAAGGCAGAAAAAGGTCAATTATCTAAAAGTGGCCCATGGGCTTGTTTTACTTTCAATGAATAATTGCCTCGGTGCATATCTTATCCCCGTGCACTGATTCTCCTGAAAGAGGCATAGTTGGAAAGGGACGAAAGTCCCCTTTCAAATAGTACCGCAGCCCAGGGGATCCCTGCAGAGGATTGTCACAGGAGAGCAATCCTTGAGCAGCGATCCACCAACCTGCTGCCAGGGATGGGGTGACATATGCAAAAGAAACAATGGATGGAGGGAATGCTGGACAATGCAAACATTCACCCCCAGTCACAAGGATCTGGGTTAAATCCATCATTCTTTTGCTCACCACACCACCCCAGATTGGACCCAGCCATATGCAGATCAGTCTTGACCCTGTTTCTTGTGGGAATAGTCCAGCCCGAACTGCCAAGCCAGGTCCTCATTGGGCCAGAAACAAGCATCCATGGGGTGAGCGGCTTCTTTGACATAGTCATGTGCTACCCCTGGCAATATTATTATTTCAGACTTTCTGCCCCGAGGGGCAGATGGGGACAATTACCCCCCTATCTTCCCCCTGGGGGCATATAGGCTAATAGTTACCAGGAATTTGTTTTTATAAAAAATTAGGGGGGAGCTGTCAAGCATGTGCATGGACATTTCCTATCCCAACTAAATGAGACAACAGGCTTTCTGCCACACTGGGGGCAGCTGGGAGTAATTGTGCCAATCTGCCCCCGGGGGTGCAGAAAGATCACTAGACACTGGGGACTGAATTAATGCAATTATTTTGGGGCAGAGAGGCCCCCCTTGGGCATTGGCCCATGCTACCCTCACCCCAGCACGAAATAGACTTTCTGCTCCTCCTGGAGAGTAGATTGGGTCTTCACCCCTAATCTGCCACACCCAAGGGGTTTCCGCCCCACTAGATACCAGGGATTTCAAAATGGCGCCAAAACAAACAAAAAGAAGAGGCGGCTTACCCTGGTGTTGAGTCGTACCCCTTCCCTAGTGGCGTCAATAGAGTCTTCCTACCCTCCTTGAGACAGATAGGAGACTTGACTCAATTGTGGAGGTTGCTCCAAACCTGCCCCTGGTGGAAAGAAATCCACCTGACACCAAGAATTTTGCCTTTGGGGCAAAAGAAAGTGGTGCACCATACCCCACCATAAAAGGGACAAACTGTCTCCCCCCCTCCCCTAGGGCAGACAGAATTTGCCCCTGGGGCTAGAAATGCCACTGTATGGCAGGAATACATTTTTCAAATAAAATAATGCGGTGGGTCTTGTCCATCACACCATCAGGCCCGACTCTCACCTATAAAACCTCAACAGTTTTTCTGTTGCCCTGTGGAATAAAGCATCCCATCCCAATGGCAAGTTAGTGAACATTTGATTCTTTTGGGTGTTGTTTTTATATGAGCCAGGAGTGTGTGGATGACTCCCAGTGCCGGCCCGCTTGCAATGGTTCACCGCAACACTTGTTGGCTGCCACCAGGTTTTCAAGTTTTTTTTTATTTGCATACATTGCAATACATAAATACTTCATTTTGAAATATACATTATAAAACTCAGTATTTCACATATCTCAGGGTAAAAACTTCTAAAAACTGTACTAAAATTGAGAAAGGAAAAAAATAACAATAAACGAAACAATTTCTTAGCAACATTGCTTCTGACTTTGTGCATATCATTTGTATGTCAGAGTACCTAATTCAAGTCCATGCTTTTCTTTGTTGGTTGTAGCAAAAAATCAATACATGCAAGTAAAGTGTTTTTAGCTTATGTAAAAGTACATTAGTATTTGACAGAAATCCTCCTCCTGATCCTGTGTATGTACCATACGGCTAAGTTGTTTGTACGGTTAAATCAGTTAGTGGCCGCATTTCCTGCCACCCGGAAAAACCTACCAGACCCAGACAGTTCTGAAACCTAGACATCTGGGAGAGTCCTGGGTGGTGTCGTTTGCATGCATTCCACACCATTTTCTTAACAATGATACCCTGCAAACCTCAAAGTTTGACTAAACCACTAATTTTCCTCATATCACCGTGAAGGAAAGCTTCTGTAATCTGTGGGGAACAACAAATGTCCTACCACACAGCATTCCCCAAGGCTCCCGATAAAAATGGTACCTTACTTGCGTGGGTGAGCCAAGAGACCTTGGGCTAGATATACGACCATTTTGCATGCACAAAATCAGTCGCAAAATGATTTGTGCATGCAAAAATGGCTGTACACAATGTAAAAAAGGCCCTCGCAAATGACAAACTAGCGCTGCAAGGGAATACCTATTCGCAAAAAAAACAACCGCTTTTTGCTTCCCAAAATAGCGAGACACAAATTGCGATTACCAAATTGGCATGTACGGAGCAGTCCCAAATTGTGACTAAGCGGAAATAGGCCAATTTTACGCATGGAAATTGCCACTAAACAGAAACAGGTGGTAACCAGGTCCAACCTATGAAAACAGCCCCGAATGCATCAGAAACCTTTCCACAATGGCTGCCCTGAATGTGATATCGAGGAGGAGGCGGATAATGGCTACCCAGCAGAAGAGGAGGAGGCAGGAGAGGATATTCAGAGCCAGGCTAACATTTTTGTATAAGTCAGAGGAGGAGATTTATGACCAGTACAGGCTGAGTAGTACTGTCATTCTAGACCTCATAGACTCCTTGAAGCCACAACTTGAGAGCAGAACCCTGCGCAGCAATACAATTCCTACACATGTGCACGTGTTGTGCTTCCTCCACCTCTTGGCCACTAGTAGTTACCAGAATGTAATTGCAGTGGCTGGTGGTGTGTCTCAGAGTCCGCCTTTGCATTTTTTCCATAATTTCCTAGATGCCATGCTATACCTACACATATACATATACATGCTCAGGTATGAAGAGTCACTAGATCAAACAAAACTCAATTTTTACAGATTAGCAAGGTTCCCACAGGTCATAGGATGCATAGATGAGACCCATGTGCCCATATGAAATATGAGAATAAGAACAGTTCCCAACAGGTATTATGTAGAGACAATTTCAAGAGTGTATGCAATATGCATTACACGAAAGGAAAACGCATTCATTGCCCGATTCCCGCTGTGACAGCAGACCCCCGGTTACGGCAGTCAGCCCTGATTAAATCAGGTTTCGCCAGTCCCACTCGCTGCTCAGATGGAAGCTTCACTAAGTACCCCTTGACGATTGAGTCTATATCCAGGATTGCAACCACATCATCCTGCCAGAGCCTAAGTCACTGTTCTCATCGACAACCCAGTCCTGATGAGGTTCACTACCAACCGGGATCGAAACGCCGTCGACTAGACAGCTCAAATTTCACGACGCAATTCACGTCTTGTGCTCCCATATCAATTATTGTGTTTCAAGTAATGGTTACTTGTCTCTGTTGGGGCCATTATCTGATGTTTATATATTGATTGATGCGTCGCCTATGCTGTTGTTGTTTTTAAACACTTGCACACTCACTTGTCACAGATTGTATATAGCACTTGCACCAAGTGTCACCGGGTTGTCACAAGATCCACTCTGTACAGTGCTGCCTTAACTGTATTGAACCTTGAAAGTTTTTTTTTTTTTTTTTTTTTTGTCCTACCACTTATGAAAATAAGACTACCCTCTCTCCAAATTCTTGACTCCTTGGTTTTCCTTTCGTGTAATGCATATTGCATACACTCTTGAAATTGTCTCTACATAATACCTTTTGGGAACTGTTCTTATTCTCATGACACACCCACCCCAACGTGGTTTATGGGTTTTCTCCTGTTGTTTTCATACATATGAAATATGGGCACATGGAAACAGAAAACATAGAAAACATCTTCCTTAATAGGAAAAGCACACATTCCCTCAACATCCAAGTTGTCTGTGATTTGATTTGATTTGATAAAAATTTATAATGCGCAAAACAATAACCCACATGTATCAAGGCGCCTAACAATAACATCTAAAAAATGGAAACATCATCCTTACACATAGGCTTGCAGGAAGAGGTGAGTTTTAAGGGCACTTCGGAATTTCTGTAGGGAGGGTAGGGACCTGAGATCCAGAGGGAGATCATTCAACCATTGAGGG
Organism: Lissotriton vulgaris; assembly: GCF_964263255.1. Lineage (NCBI taxonomy): Eukaryota > Metazoa > Chordata > Amphibia > Caudata > Salamandridae > Lissotriton > Lissotriton vulgaris. The sequence goes on from NC_141693.1 coordinate 592,139,280, forward strand.
GCCAGGGTGGAGAAAGCCCTGCCACCCCACTTGGCTCTTCGTATGCGGGGGACTGTCAGGAGCAGTTTCCTGGAGGAGCGCAAGTCCCTTCCAGGAGTGTAATGGGAGATGATGGAACCAACTCCCGTGTCGCTGTTCTTTGCAATAGCTCTATAGGTCATGCATAGGACTTTAAACCGTACTCGGTGCTCTACCGGTAGCCAATGCAGCGCTTTCCTGGCCAACTTGGCTGAGGAGCGTCTGGGAACATCCAGAAAAAATCTGGCTGCGGCATTCTGGACTACCTGCAAGCGCTGCAGCAGGCTCCTGTTTAGCCCCACATACAGCGCATTACAGTAGTCCAGTCGTGAGCCGATAAGTGCGACAGCTATTTGCTTTCTGGATTGCTGAGAGAGATATTTCCTGATTCTTCGCAGGGTGTGGATTAAGCCCCAACAGGTGGAGATGGTTCTACTAACCTGTCTGCCCATATCCAGGGCAGGGTCTATCATCACCTCAAGATTCTTAGCAGATGTCGTGGGGGAAGGGCACACTCCTAGCGAGTCAGGCCACCAGCTGGCTGACCAGATGTTCTCTTTCCCTCCAAACACCATTACCTCAGTCTTCTCCCCATTCAGTTTGAGTGAGTTCTGGTCTGCTTCTTTAGTGTTATGTATTATGAGTATGGGGATTGAGCAGACAGGTCATTAAACGTTCCCCTTGACCCTCCACACTTGTTGTTTTTTGAGTTCTGGATCATCCACTGACCAACCGCCTCCATGCAAGATCTAAAGTTGGAGGCAGTTGGTACATCTGAATGGGAAAGAGAGACGAGGATTTGGGTGTCATCTACATAAGAAACTACCTCCATCCCGAAAGTTCTAGCTAGTCTGGCTAGTGGGGTCACGTATATGTTAAATAGGGCCGGACTAAGAGCCGACCCTTGCGGGACCCCACAAAGCACCGGTCGGGATGGAGATAGGAACTCCCCCAGCTTGACTCTTTGTTCCCTTCCGTCAAGGAAAGAGGTCAGTAGATCTAGAGCTGCGTCCTTCACCCCCACTTCCCTCAGACGAGATGTGAGTACTGAGGGGGAGAGGGTATCAAAGGCCGCAGTTTGATCTAACATGACCAGGAGGGTGGTCTGGCCCCCATCCACTTTCGTGCGGATCTTATCAAGCACAATAGTGAGGGCCGACTCAGTGCTGTGTTCCCTCCTGAATCCGTGCTGGGAAAAGTCCAGACAGCCCGAGTCTTCCACAAAGGCAGCGAGATGTTTGTTTAGATGTGCCTCAAGCATCTTCGCAGGGGCTGGGAGCAGTGAGATCGGACTGAAGTTTTTTAGGACCTCCGGGTCAAGGGAGGCCTTCTTTAGCAGGGGTTTCACTACTGCACTCTTCCACTCCGAGGGGAAGACACTGTCTCTCATAGCTAGATTCATGATTTCTAGCAGAGGCGGTAGGAAGGTTTCCCTACACTGCTCAATGATTTTCAGTGGGCAGATATCTAGGGGGGAGCCAGATTTGGTCTTATTAAGCAAGATCTCCAGATCTTGTAAAACCAGCGGGGGAAAGGAGTCCAGGGTGCTCAATAGGGAGATATCTGTGGTGGTCATGTTCATCTCAACCCGAGCAGGGGGCCCACTGATATATGCTCTTTGTTCCTCAAGAGCCAGGTAGATGTCCTGTATTTTGGTGTGAAAGAAGGAAGCAATTTTATCACATAGATCTTGCGAGGGTACAACAGGGTCAGGTGTTTGTAGGTTGACTAAGAAGTCAACGATTCTGCAAAGCTCCTTCGGCGAGGAGAGCGAGGTTGTCATGGCCACAAAGTGATCTTGTTTGGCCTGCACAATCTCAGCCTTGTATTTCCTGACCAGGAGTTTGTGAGCTTCCTTGTTCTTGAGGTCCCAGCCTGAGTGCCAGAGCCTCTCCATCGTCCTCACTTCTTGCCTGAGGAGTCTGAGGGATTCAGAAAACCTTGGGGCAGATGGTCTTTTTCTGGCTCGGCGGCGGGTCTGTACTGGGGCCAGTTCATTCAGGGCCTCAGTAATAACCTGTTCAAAATGACCAACCGCGGTCTGAACACTGTCCATGCCAGTAGTAGAAAGGCTGACAGCCCATGGCGCAAAGGAGTCATTGCTGATATTTCTAAAATTTCTGGCAGTTTCCACTGAGTGTTTCCCTATTTTACTTCTATCCATCCTATGGCATTCCAAAAGGAAAGGGACCGCAAGGTGATCGGACCAAGACAGATACACCGGATCCTTGATGGTCAAACGATGGTCGTTAGAGAAAATACCATCTAGTGTGTGGCCCGCACGATGGGTAACCCCGCTAACTCGCTGCGCGAGTCCACAGGATGCCAAGGCCTCAGTAAGACATGAAGTATCAGATAAATCATGCCGTTCTAAATGGTAATTAAAATCACCTAGAATGGAAAAAATTTCTCGACCAAAGTAGGGTTCCAAGGACTGGAGGAAGTTGTGCGTGAAGTCGGTCCTCGGGCCAGGAGGTCGATACAGCAGAATTCCATTGAAAAAAGGGCATTGCACTTCCTTTATGGTGAAATAGAAAGCTTGAAAGCTATCCGGAAAGTCGGGTATAGGTACTGTGTGGCATTGCAGGTGGTCTTTATAGCGGATCGCTATACCCCCTCCCACTCGTCCCTGTCTGTCCAGTCTGGCCAGGCAGTACCCTTCCGGGACCGCTTCGATCAGATCAGGACCAGATGAGTCTTTAGCCCAAGTTTCAGTGATAAACACTAGGGCAGGCTTTCTGTCTAGGACCATCTCCCTAAACATTATCTTGTTTTTGACAAGGGAGCGGGCATTGATCAAAATGCCTTCTACTCCCACTGTCCTGGGCCTACTGACGGCGGGGAGGTCAGAGGAGAGGTGACGGGGAACAGGACTAACCGGCCTACGCGTGTGGTAACAGCCACAACGTAAAGGAAAAAGAAGTTTGTCAGGTTCAGAGGAGTGCGAGCACCACAAACTTCGGGGTTTCAGGCGTAGCATCTCCTGGTGAGAGTATCTACACGAGGAGGCAAAAGCTTTCTCTAAGTCCAGAGTCCAGCCGCCCAGCGCGTCCTCAGCGCGGACGGGCGCAGACGGGCTGGACTCTGGCGTGACTCCGGCGTGACTGTGGCGTCCACGATGCGCGTACACGCTGTGCGTCATATCCAGCTAATTAAGTAGGGCTCTATCGAGTCCACGTGTCGGCTCCAACGAATGGCTGAGGAGTGCTTCTTAGACCCATCCAAGATGGCGCCCCAGGTAAACAGAGCGCAGGGACCGGGCCGCCCAAATGGCGGTGAATGCAGCAGAATTTTAAAGTGCAGGAGATGCGGTCCGGGTCTAAGGACACAGGTAGGGGTGACTATGAAATCTAGGCAAATCTAAACTAATTATTAAAACCGAGGTATAAGTGAATAAAATTAAAAAGAACAGAAACGACAAAACGGGGCTTTTTTAAAATTACAACAGGCTTCTAGCGAGTAGCGCTATGTGTGAGGCGATATCCAAACAGGAGTGAAGCTCCCTCCTACCCGCCTTAAGTACACGTTCTAAGTACAGCCTCTATCCAGTCCACGTGTCGGCTCCAGCGAATGGCTAAGGAGTGCTTCTTAGACCCACCCAAGATGGCGCCCCAGGTAAACAGAGCGCAGGGACCGGGCCGCCCAAATGGCGGTGAATGCAGCAGAATTTTAAAGTGCAGGAGATGCGGTCCGGGTCTAAGGACACAGGTAGGGGTGACTATGAAATCTAGGCAAATCTAAACTAATTATTAAAACCGAGGTATAAGTGAATAAAATTAAAAAGAACAGAAACGACAAAACGGGGCTTTTTTAAAATTACAACAGGCTTCTAGCGAGTAGCGCTATGTGCGAGGCGATATCCAAACAGTCTGTGTCTGTGATGCAACAAACATCATGACATACATCGTAGCAAAATTCCCTGGAAGCACTCATGATACATGCATTTTCAGACACAGTGGCATATACCAAAGGTTAGAAAGTGGTGTCTTACCACTTTCATGTCTGTAAGCATAATCTCCAAAAAACACATTGTCCCTTGATTCACTAAATCAGCAAGAACACCTATCAATAGTGGATTTCTTAATTCATGTACAACACATAGATAAACATTAAAAAATATGTTTTACTAAAAATCCCTGAAACACTCAAACAATGATCCCACTATAACATGCAGTGCATAAAGGTCAATTTATTTCTTTAGTACATGTGAATATTATTAAAACACAATTGATATAATAAAACACCAATAATAAAACACAATGCATCAGTTCAACATAATTAAAAACAATACAATTCATCAAGTCAGGACATCACATAACATCTTATAACACTTTTACTACAGAGAACCCTAAAAGAATAGGGAAAAGAACAATGATAGAGAGTATACTGTGGTCCATATGTAGGTGGACAAATACCGGTCGGTAACGGCCGATCTTGGCCTTTACCGACCGGTATTTGTAGTTTCGGATGCAGGGGGCCAGATAATTACAGATTCTGTATATATACCGAATCGGTAAATATACCGAATCTGTAAATTACCGAATCGGTAAATGTGCAGAATCGGTAATATGGGATGTAAGTGGCACTGGAAACAGTGCCACTGGCCCTTAGAAATTCGTTATTTACCATGAAATACAATGGCATGGTAAATAACGAATTTCTATGTACATGCACATCTGTGCATCTACACCTGTGCCATGTGGCACACATACATGCCCTAAGGGCATGTATGTGTGGCACATTGCACACAAGCCAGAATCAGGGGTGCAACAGGGTGTCAAAGTGACACCCTGTCCCCCTTGACAAATTGGTAAATTTACCGAATCGGTATTTTCTGATTCGGTAATTGCCATTGATTCCTATGGGCCTCAAGGCCCATAGGAATCAATGGCAATTACCGAATCGGTAAATACTGATTCTGTAATTACCGAATATTACCGATTTGGTAATTTTTAAAGAATTATTACCTACATGGCATTTACCGAATTGTAAATACCGAATCGGTAAAATTCGGTATTTACGATTCGGTAAATGCCATTTACCTACTTATAGCCCTTTGTCTTTTAGCTGGACAGTTCCCTAGGAATAGTTTTAGCAAGATTAGCCTGGAAACATATATTCTATTTTGTATCTACAGGTCCATTTTGTCCTCGAGATAATGTACAGAAATGCGTCAATGCGTTTTTCGATGGGTATCTGATTATTCCATCTTTATCAAGACAGTCATTACGTTCACTATTCTTTGTGGTATATTTGATTGTTATACCCTGTATTAACAAGTATATAAAAATATATATTTAAAAACTTAAAGTGTTTCTATTATGCACAAAATTTACAGTGATATTCTACTAACACAACTCATGATTCCATAATTTATTTTATATATGCTCACATGTACTACGACTCAATTTAATCTCCTTTTACGATATGCTCATGCCATTTACATCAAATACCTTTTTCCAATTATCTACACTGCATTACAACATTTCTTAAGGATATTTAAAGCTTATCCCTTCTAAACATCACATTATTCCTGCTTGTAACCTTCAAAAAGAGAAAGAAAGAAGAAGGTTTTTACTAAAGCACTTCTGAAGCTACCCCACATTTGTGTACAGATTCTGGGTCCAAAAAACACTCCACAATAGCCCACTGTGTAACAAATGAATACACCTACAGTATTACACTCTTCCTCTTACAAATAACCCACCAGTCTAGTGGAATAGAGACCACTACGGGCACTATGTGCCTAGATTGCTGTTGGCATATCTTCGTTATCAAACTCAATTGAGATTGGCATTTCTTCGTCATCAAACTCAGTTGAGAGATACCTATCTAGATCACTAAATTCATTTGGATGCCTGCAAAGGGCCAGCATATATTCTCACCATCATATATCTCACAACAGGTGACAGTGCTTATGCCCTGTGGCCATGGATCCTCACGCGGTACCTGTCTCCCAACAATATACATGAAAGGCGGTACAATATGGCACACAGGCGCACCAGGACAGTGATTGCCCTCACTGTTGGGATCATTAAATCATGCTTCTGGTGCCTACACAAGAGTGGCGGAGCTCTGCAGTATGCACCAGAGACAGTCTGTAAAATCGTGGCAACATGTGCCATGCTTCACCACATTGCATGCAGGGGTGGATTGCCCATGGAGGTGTCTGAAACAGATTCGGAGGTTGAGGACCCTGGACCACCTGCCCTACATCAAAGTGATGGTAGAGCTGAAGCAGAGGGGAGAAGGCACAGGGATCAGATTGCCAACAACTATTTTTGAAGGTACGTACACATTATTTAGCCACTCACCTTTACATAAGACAGAACAAATTGTGACTATCAATTGGTGCTTTATTGTGCAAGCATTCACAAACAAACTAAGGACAATCTGCCCATCAGAAAATGTAGGTATAAACTACAAAGAAACTCCATTGTGGTTACATCACCATAACATAGAAAGGAAATGTAGCAAAAACATTGTGCAGTGAACCTAAACAGTTCCTTTTTTGCCTCTACGCCCAGCCGGGCCAGAGCTGCAACTTCCCAAACCAAGGTGCCGGATGCTTCTCCGGCGCATCACAGATGTCTCTGTAGCTGAGACTCTACTGCATCTTGACACCTCGCTATCTATGCCACCCATGGCATCTCCACCAACAGTCAAATTGGTCTGCAGTGTTTCCACTGCTGCAGTGATCTTCTCTGGGCCAAAGCAACATCCCCACAGTAGTGTCCCATCTCCACCTCGAGCTCCAGTGTGCACTTGTTGTGTTGGCTTGTTGTTTGAGCAAGCCTACAAATGTCCCTGCTCAGAGTGTCCAATTTGTGGCCCTTGCTGTGCTCTATGCGCATACGCTGTGCCCTTTCCTCTGCCCATTCTTTGTCTAGGCCTGTGTTTGTGAGGGCATCCAGTTTTGCTTTCAGCCGGGTCTGATTTTCTGTAAGATTTTCAGTAATCATGCGGAAGCCCTGTGTCATCCTCATATTCCTTTGCCTCTGTGTCTTATGTTGCAGGTGCTGTATTTGCAATATTGCCTGATCCAGTGCTCCAGACATGAGCTGACTGGCTGCTCCAGCAGAGAACAGACTTAGCATCTGCCGTACGGACTGCTGGGTTGGTCGTGACATCTGAACCCTGGTGGCCAGAGAGCATTGGGACGTTGTTGTCTGCTGTGAGGCTGGTGTGATACTGGCTGTGGCCTGTGATGTAGTTGGTGCATCAGTTGCTGGGACGTTTGAAGAACTGGGCCCACTTGTTTCTCCCAATCCTGCTCTTTCTCCATTTGGTCCAGCTCCTGGTTACCCGCAGTGTCATCAGCACTGTGCTATCCTCTCAGTAGGGTGTCTATGTGGCAAAAGATGAAAAAATAAAATAAAATATGTTAGTTACTATTTCAGTGATGCTGCATTGTTTATCAGCTCAAGTAATTACTTAACTACACTGTATATATCACAGACTACATCTTTCTTGATTCAACATTAGTGTTGCTTGTTTGGTGGAAATTGATTTTTGGTTGTGGATGATTACAGGCATACACAGAACAGGCTTTAGTGGGTATTCACACATCACAAACACATGTCTCACTTACCAGGATTTGTTGCTGGCTGTGATGTGTCAAGGCTCCTGAAGCCTACAGCAGCCGCCCTCTCCAGGGCACCTTCCACCATGGCTACAGCTGCTAAAGGTTCAGACGAATTAAAAAAATGTAATTAAATCTGTATTTGTAAAGCGCAAACTACTCACCCTTACGGGTCTCAAGGCGCTGGGGGCCGTCGTGGAAATTAAGTGAGCAATTTCCAGAGTCACATGGTGCTGAGTTGAGCTGCCGCCAGAGCTGGGGTTGGAACCATGAAACCAGTGCTCCGAAGTCAGCTGCCCTGGCCACTGCAACACCTCTCCACTGGTGGAAGGCCACCCTCCAGTCCATTTTGCCTCTTGCAGATGTGCTGCCATCAACTCCTTGACCCCAGAGCGCAGATCGTACCAGCGCTTCTTAATGTCATCAATGTACCTGTGTATCCTCCAAGGGCATTTATGCGCTGCTGCCTACGACGCCAGATCTTAAGTTTGTTTGTCTCTGGCACTCGGTGTGAAGCACTCCCAAATAACTCATGGTGGTTGCAGCATTCCTCAGTTAGGATGTCCAGCTCCTTTTCAGCAAACTTCAGCTTCCGCCACCTCTCCTTGGTATTACCCTTCTTGCTGGCCTTGCTGCTCATGCTGTCAGTCATGCTCAAACAGCAGTGTTACACTGTGCTACTGCACCTAGACATGTGCTTAGGATTTTGATCAGGAGCATCCTAGGACACCACTTAATGTTTTGAGGCCCTTCCGCTCAAGTGTTTTTCATGGGTTTTTTTGACAAACTTGCAACTTGAGAGTGCAATTTTTGGCTGTTTCTGTCGTACTCGCAATTTGCATATGCAAAAATGTAATTTTAGCGGGGTCTCTATTTGCGTGCCTTTTGCAACTCGCAATTAGACAGGAGCCAAAATTGCGTAGCGAGTAATTACTGACTCGCAATCATGTGTTGTCTTCCGTTCGTCGGCACGGATTTGCGACTCACAATTTGCGACTCGCAATTTGTCCCAAATCACAAGTCGCTATTATCAACGGTTGTAGATCTGGCTGCTTGACACAAAAGGCACTGAGGTGCTACATGGGTGGATCAGCAATAGGGGTAGATGCGGGATTTGGGGCTTTCTTTGGCCACCCACCTGGAAACCTACCAACCACAGACATTTTTTAAAACCTGACAAACAGTGGATTTAAGGGAGGTGTGTCTTTTGTGAATTGGATGAGGTTTTCTTACCAGCAATACCGTGCAAACCTCAAACTTTGAATTAAATCACACATTTCCTCACATTTCTGTGACGGAAACTTCCTGAATCCGCAGGAATTCTACCATCCAGCATTTCCCCACTTGTGCCGATAAAAACGCTGCACCACTTGTGTGCTTGGGCCCAGTGCATGTGTCAGGAACGGCTCAAACTGTGATCAGAAGGTGTACCCTCGCAAGGGCTCCCATTGGCCTACCCACACATGCAAGGTTCCATTATTATCTGGAGGCTTAGGGGAACGCTCCAATGAAGGAAGTCTGAGGTTCTCTGCAGATTCAAGAACTTTCCATCACAGGAATGTAAGGGAAATGTGTTTATAGTTAAAGTTTGAGGTGTGCCAGGAATTCTGGGTAAGAAATGTGGGGAGAGCCACACAAGTCACCCACACTAGATTCCCTAATGTGTCCAGTTATCAAAAATGTGCAGTTTTGCTAGGTTTCCCTAGGTGCTGGCTGTGCCAGGGCTCAAGTTCTACAGCTATCCACATTGGTAGAAAAGGAAAAATCTTTAGTGGGAAAATGTGATGCATCCATGTTGCATTTTGGACAGTTTCCTGTTGCATGCACTAAGCTTGTGGTGGGAAGTTTATGGCTGCCTGCAGATTCTAGAACTTTCCATCACAGAAATGTTTGGAAAATGTGTTTTTTTAGTCAAAGTTTTTGGGTTTGCAAGGGATTCTGGATTAAATCCAGATCACCTCCCCCTGGATTTCAGGAGGTGTCTAGTTTTTAAACAAGAACAGGCCTGCTAGGTTTCTCTAGGTACCGGCTGAGATAGTGCCCAAAGTCACTGCTAACCACATTGGAAGAAAAGGGTCAAATTTCAGTGGAAGAATGTGATGTGTTCCTGTTAAGTTTTGGCTTGTTTCTTGTAGCGGGCACTAGGCCTATCAACAAAAGGGAGGTACCATTTGTATTGGAAGACATCTGGGAGCATAGAATAGGAGAACATGTGGTATTAGTAATTGGTTTCTCTGCATTTTTGCCTTCCAAATGTAAGCAGCGCGTAAGAAAGAAGATATTTTGAAAAATACCCTTGAATTATATGCTAGTGCAGGTACCCACAAATTCAGAGATGTACAAATAACCACTGCTCCTAATCTCCATATCTTGTTTCCATTTCTGAAATACCTAGGTTTCTGTGATGCTTATTTTTCACTCTACATATAACACCATGCAAATCTGTCCATACTATGTACACAATGAAAAAACATTGTACTGTGCAGCCAAGTTGTTGGCCCTGGGTCGTTTGGGTTCTTGGAGAACCTACAAACCATATATAACCCCGGAAACAGAGGGGCCAAGTGGATATAATGAAATATTTCTTTTGTACATCAGTTATCGTTTACAATTACATATGATAAAAATGTTACCACATATGGCTTTTTTTCCTACTCATTTTCAATATTTCTTTCATTCAACAGATAGTTTCTTTGGAAAATCCATGAGGGATCTTCAATTAAGACCCCTTGCTGGATTTGAAATGTTGTCTACTTTCAGAAGTCTATAAGTTTCCTGGCCTGCTTATGATTTTCATACCGTTTCCACCACAATTGGAATAATGGGTTACCTCTTTGAAAAATGCAGAAACTGTGGTAAGAAATTAGGCTTTTTATTCAGCTCTGCATGTTCCTGAAAGCTGTTGAGATGGTGACTTTAGCACAGCAACCCGTTTGTTAATGCCATTTTTTTAGATAAAAACAGCCACTTTCACCAGGAACACGTTTTTCCTATTTTTCACCCAAAAATCAAAATTTAGGAATATGTTCATATTTTCTCGGTCCCGTCCAAGGAAATCCACAAACCCTGGGCACCTTTACAATTCACCGAATATTTGAAAAAAGGACGCACATTTGTTGTGGAAAACTTGTGTGGAAAAAAGGTTATGGAGCCCTAAGTGGAAACTACCCCAGAAAGCTAAAATAAAATGGCTCAGCACTGGGTGGCGGGGTTTGTTAGCAGTTGAGTTAAATTAAAAAACATTTTTTTTAATTTCACCAATCCATACCGTGACCACAGAGGCCGAACACACAGCACGAATATTATAGTACAGTTATAATAGACAAGACATATAGTGTAACTTCTTTTTTTTTTTTTACAATATTCAAGTGTCAGTGTTAGTTGCGGACCATGTCTTTCTTTTTCATGCTTTAACCTTGAATTTGAATTCATTCCGTTCACTCCTATGCAGTCAAGGAATTTTCATATGATACATTTGTGCATCCTTCAATACATAGCACTGACAGGAAAATATCTCCAGCTGCACATACACGTTGTACTGCACATTAAAATACAATTTGATTTGCAAACGAAGCGTGAAAAGGCATAACAAGTAAAACAAATGTAAAAGCTAAAACGATTTCCCGTTTAAAGGATGCAATCATGCAAAGATTACCTTGCCAAATGGGCCTATTAGACTTTTAAGTCCCAGGCAAATGCTATAAGAAGATAAGGTAATACTGATTATAACCCTCTGCTGAAAAGAAAATTAAAAAGAGAAATGGTGTGGCTGTTCTTGAATAGATTTATGAGGCTTTAGGAGGTCATTTTGAAGGAAGGAAACATTTAATCTCGGTTATGCACTCGTAAAAAAACATGCGATTCTCAAAAGGACAAATATATTCTGTGACCTTGATCAGCGATCTTGAAAACAAATTATGTTTGTGAACAAAAGGTGCCATCTTTTAAAAGACAGTTATTTAAATTCAAGACATATTTGACAACTTTTTGGGGGCTTTTATCGAAAACAAAATATGCCTATGAGGGCCTGAAATGGACTAGTATTCTAACTTTCAAGATATATAGAGTTAGTAAAAGTTGTTGAGCTCGAGGTGGATAGTAGACAATGGCAATAAAGTACCCAGTAGTACAAAGTATCGTGTCTGACGTTGAAATGAAATAGAGAGGTATAGTTGCTTCCGGTTAGGCTGGCAGGCCACTGAGCTGTCAGTTATTGAGTGTGATTCTAGGAATAGGTAGTCAATGAGCTGTGAGTCATAGTGTCGCCTCCCCCCTACCCCCAATCATGGATGATAATAAATATAACACACATATGGGGCATATTACCAAGCAATAGCGATAATTATCGCTATTGCTTGGTTAGAGCCAAAAATTTACAGCTGAGCTGCGGCGATTTTTATCGCAGATAAACCTTGGTATTACCAAGGTTTATCGCAAATGTGATAAAAATCGTCCGCAATGCATGAATATAGCTGAAAAGTCCGCGAAATTCATGCATTACCGAGCTAATGCTCTTAGCCATGTTATCCACCTTCCATTGGATAACATGGCTAAGAACTGCTCAGGGCAGGTGTTAGCTTTTGGAGATATTCGCGCTTAGCGCAAATATCTCCATAAGTTGATAATAGGAGATAGCGATGTTAGCGACTGTTTCCAGTCACTAACATCTTGGTACGCCCACTTTGCATGTCATTAGTGATAAATATCACTGACATGCAAAGTGGGGCCCAAGATGGTCGCTATCTCCTACTAGCTGTCGCTAACTGGTGTTAGCGACAGCTAGGTAATTGGGAGATAATTTTATCTCCGCTTTCTTGGCTTTTAAAGCCAAAAAAGCGGAGATAAACCCTCTTGATAATATGCCCCATATATTCTCTATGCAAATACAACTTCAGTGGTCATCATTGGAACAGTGTAGGCATGGATTAACTATTTCTTGCTAAATCGCTTCCTAGAAGATATATCCTACTAAATCTTTGGACACTTTTTTTTCCAGGGTGGATTACCTGTAGGGCCAGGCTGTTTATCATTGATGTCATACATATATCAGCTCATTCGGATCTTCAACATCTATAAGGTTGTCTAGAACGCCTACACTGCTGATATTCAGACCGATTTTAAGCAAGCAGTGATTAGACAGTACTTCAAAGCTGTATCTGTTTGACTGCAACAGATTCAGCAACTTTTACATAAATAATGTATTTTCTTAAATGCAACAAAAACCATTAAACACAACTCACTCACTCTGCCAATCCCTGTCTTCTCTCTACTATTCAACTTATTGTAGATTCAATCTGTTTTTGATTGCAATCTCTCTTCCAAGCTAATCCTAGCTCCAAAAGTAGATTTTCACCACTTACAATTGCCAGTAGGTTTTTTGCCTTTCTCAGAAAATGTAACTACTGTTCACTGTGATATTGCTTCATCTGGATTACTGAACAAAATCTTTACCAAACTCTCAAAAAATAATTTCAAAACTTCTAGAAGTCCAGGAACATGTCATACGTTTCCACTGGCTCCCAATGTATATAGATTGCCTTTCAAAACCTTTTGCCTCAAACATAAAGACTTGCAGGATCTCAGCATACATTTGCATTCAATGAGCAAGATAGCCAGCCTGTTATTTCCTCATTGACCAAGAGCAAATCTACACAAAATATGCATTTATTCTGCAGGGGCATGGGGGGCTTAACAATGCATTTTGCCTAGAAGAAACTACTTTGAAGTTTCACATTTCGGGAATCAATGTCTTAAATTGTAAAGTAAATTTCATGTCAAAAGCTTCATACACACAGAATAAAAAGGAGAAAATAGTAGGTGAAAATTTAATTCTTTCTTTAGTTCACCACTTCCTAAAGGAGATGTGTACCCTGAGGGTTCCCCTGCATGGAACTACTGATTTTTCACCCCATCTCAATGTAGCCTGTTTAAAGGAGTCAAATGTGTTGAGGAACAGGAAACTGTTGAAAAGTTCTTTTTTGTGAGGTTTATTTTAATACATGTTTCCTCTATAATATTTGCCGAGTGATCGCGTCCATCCTATGGACTATGTGGCATATGAAAATTCCTTGGAAATACCCATCACTATCATTAACTTTTGTAATTTGCATGGATTCTTGAGTAACATCCATTTTATATCTCAGTTCGTGTATATGTTCTTCTTTATACATCTGAAGATGTTTCAAATATTAAGGTATTTGACAAAGAAAAGAAATGCAGCTTCTGCAAATAGTCTCTAAATCAGGTTAAATCTTGACTCTTATTTGGTTATAGTTTGGAAATCAAAAAAAAAAAAAAAAAGATTGGGAGACAGTACTCAATCTTAAAAAAAGTCATTCCCGCACCATTATACATGGACAGATCATGGCGGAGTATTTACATGGAAAATGTTCACCTACAGGTCTCATAGTGACCAATGCGCCGAGGCTCTTTCTCACAAACAAGGCCTTTATTAAGGACTGGTCCTTAATAGCCTGGCGCTGTACCAGAGATTGGCTCATTTTAATCATTACCACAGCCAAAAGAATTGCGGACGCTATTTTGGTTGAAATCCAGGTCCTTGAGGGACAAATTCAGACTACCTTGACAGCCAAAAAATTCGAGAAACAGCAAGAGGACTCCAACAAGGCTAACAAGGAGTATAAAGAACCTATTTTTTTGGCCAAAATAGAGAAGTTTAAGAAAGACTTGGCCAAATTTTCACATGAGAGAATATACCCATACACCAGTGATAACTACACTCCCACTGACTCTCA